>NC_134575.1:32568349-33295849 GCF_050947875.1 Dermacentor variabilis | reverse complement strand
CTGCATTTGTTACTCAGAGGGGGGCCGTTGCTTAGGCGTGGATTTGGCCACCGCCTATTCTGGCACTATAGTGTCTTCGGGATGTGCAAGCACGGCAGTTAAGCCAGCATGGTCGTGATAGCTAGTATAGTGCATGGACTTACCTAAACTTCGTTCTCCTTGCTTCAGACGGCTCTGCGACTGTGCAAATGTGTCATTTAAAAAAAAAAAGGACCAGAGCTGAAATTTGGGCTGGTTGCTTAGTCGCGATATTCAAATACCAGCGCGTAAAAAACAAGGAACGAACCTGTATGCCACGCACACGATACGTGCACGTGTAGTGCTGTAAATGTCTCCACGTTCGTCCGTTGTTTTTTTATGCGCTGGTATTTGACGACAAAAACAATGCACGCAGAAATAACTCTGGGAGTTGTCTAAGTATGCGTAGGCAATGTGCAACTTGTTCATCTCCACGCAGCCCGGTGTCATTATCAGTGTTATGAAACTTGACCAGAACAGTACAAACGACAGCGCTGCGTCTGCACGACTGCTGCGGACGGCGACGCAAGCAAAGTACTGCGGGTGGCGGTGCCAGGTGCGCTGATGTAGTTCCGATCATTATAAGCCGTTATCGCTCTTTAGCGCCTTATCCGTCCGCGTCGAACTGTCATGAACCGTGATCAAACGTGCTACGGCGGCGACTCCGTATGGCACGGCCGCGCAGACCGTATCTTGAAAGCGATCTGCCGCGCCGACAGAGAGCGCCGACTGCTGATAGCTTCGCGCGCTGTGTTTTCGCCGCTTATACTTTGCGTTGAAGAGAGCCGCGCGGACCTGTATGTTGAAAGCGATCTGCGAAATCGGCAGAGTGCGGCATGAGCTAGGTGCTCCGCCAGCGATGTGTTCTCGACGCTTCGTTGGCGTTGAAACGAGAGGCAGCACGAAGGTGAATCTTGAAAGCGATCGTCCTACAGGACGGATGGTGTCCTGAAACGTGAACTTTGAACCGATCCCACTAACGTTAAACTTCTCTGCCATACACTTTGTTAGGCCAAACTAGAACATGCATGCAGTGTCTGAGACCCTTATACTAAATGTAACGTTTATGTAGTCTTGAATAAGGGAAGGCTGTAAGGTTTATGTTTAACAGATTTGCTGCGTTAGACACACCCTCTGTATTAATGGAAGCTATCGACAGACAGCTGTTACAAGTACGATGGGAGAAATTTAGTGTCCCATGTCACCACATTTACCATATTTTATTTATGGGCCCACTCAACAACCACCAACAAAACTCACCCACGCCATATTTTGCACGTACTGACCTGTTCAAGCTTTTTCTTCTTTAAGGACCATACATGAATTGTCTCACTAAAGTAGGTGATCAGACTGCGAGTTCACGTTGTCGTGCCTACATTGTTGTTTATTGCTGCTTTATATTCCTTTGTATTGTCGGCCATGCTTAGGCCTCATGTCGATGGGGGCGAAATGCGAAAACACCCGTGTTCTTAGATTTAGGTGCACGTTAAAGAACTCCAGGTGGTCCAAACTATTCCAGAGTTCCCCACTACGGCGTGCCTCATAATCGGGTCGTGGTTTTGGCACGCTAAGCCGCATAGTGCTTTTCTAATGCTTAGACCTCGAATCCGCAGTGTCGAATGAATGAGTAAATAAATATTTACAACAAATTCAGCCAAAGTGAAATTTCGTTGCAGTTGGCCTTTAAGCGCAACTGGTTAAAGGCCAACTGCTATTTGACCAGTTGGCCTTTAACCAGTTGGTCATCTGTCAAGGGGCGACGACCCCTTAGCAAGTGTCATTAAGGCCCCTATCGTATGGGCGAAAGGAAAAGTATAAAGAGGCTCTGGGTAGTGTCAAGTAAACTGCGCAAGGTTTCTCTCACGGATATAGCAGAGAATACAGGAATAGCCGGTATTGTAGTTGACACTAAAAGAAAAAAAAAATGGAGCAGAACAGGCCATGTAATGCGTAGGCTAGATAACCGGTGGACCATTAGAGTTACAGAATGGGTGCCAAGGGAAGCGCAGTCGAGGAGGGCAGAAAATTAGCTGGGATGATGAAATTAGGAAATCTTCAGGCGCAAGTTGGAATCGGTTAGCGCAAGACAGGGTATAATTGCGAGATCGGTTGGAGAGGGCTTCGACCTGCAATGGACGTAAAAATAACAATGCAAAGAAGGGGTAAGGCGCGCAGACGCGGACACAAGTGGACAACACGAACGCCGACTATCAATCAACTGAAGGAAGCACTGAGGCCAAAAACCAGGAAGACACAAAACTCATGTGCGCATGCTCTGGAATTGTAGCACCACGTGGCAATCGGGTACACGTGCCGGTCTACGTGAGAGGTAACTGTTAACGCATTTAATCTCTTCCTTATGTAAGGTAATCGGAGGCTGACTCACGCACGCACTTCCACCATTACTCATATCGTCTGCACCCTTCTTTGCATTGCGATTCCTTATCAACTAGCCCAGCTTTCTGTCGTTCTAAGTACGTAAAGATAGGCTGACGATGATGATGTTAGTGAAGGCTTCGGCGGAACGTCGTCTGGCGAGGAGTTCCTAACATTTTCTTTTTCTGGCAGTAAAAAAAAAAAAAAAAAGGCGACTTCGGGCTCGGGCGGGCGTCCTCTCTCTGGCCTCCTGCGTCGCACGGAGCCATCAAAGCGGTGATCTCGGCGCCATAACTATATATCCCGAATGCTCCGCACTCGCCGCGACGTGTTGTAGTAGTACGTAATGCGGAAACCACGCTTTGACGCGCCCGTGCGAAGCGACAAAACGAAAAAAGAAAAAGAAACAGAAGCCTTTTCCGCAACTTATGCGTGCGGCTCGCCGCGATCGCCCAACCGTGAACACGCTTTGCGCTTCGCAATGCCAGTGCCACGAGGCGTCCGTTCCGAATGACTGAGCCGCAGTCAGCCTTGCGGGCTTGGGCGACACGCGCGGTGCGTGTTTGGTCTTATATTATTTTTTTACGCGCTGTTCCGGGGGCGTGAGACACTTGGCGAAGCTTGCGGCTTTTTTTTTTTTTTTTTTTTTTTTATGCGATCGCCCCCGGTTGTTAGGCGTACACTTATAACGCGGATGGTTACACATGACGTTTCTTTCTTTTTTTTTAAATTTTAACTCTAATGTTGGCTATCATTCGCTGGATTCGCTCCCGAATGCCTTGGCGCAAAACCACGGGCTGAGAGGCAGAGAGAGAGAGAGAGATGATAAAAGAAAGGCCGGGAGGTTAACCAGGACATATCCAGCGCCACCTATATAAGTGGCGTTGACAGAGCTCGGTTGGCTGAGCTCGGTTGGGAACCAGGTGGAAAAGGAGTTTCTTCTACCAAATTTCAACTGGAAGAAAGCCGAAGAGAAAATTCCGAAGCAGACAGCTACAGCGCTAGACGAAGTTCGAACGGAATCTCTGTCCAAAGCAATAGAAAAAAAAGTTTAAAAGATAGGCAAATACCAGACAGTTGGCGACAAAGTAGAATGAATTTATAAAGGTAAGGGGGAGAAAGATAGAATTCACTTGTATAGGCTGTTGACCATTACATCGGTCATATAGAGATTAGCAATTCAGGCAGTCAAATTAAAGCTGCAAGCATGGGCAGGGAATAATGACATTTAGGACAACCTTAGAATGGCGTCAGAATAGGTAGGCGTCTTGATAACTTATTTGTCCTTACTCAGTCAATTGAAATATCCTGAGTAGAAAGGAGACCGTTATATGTGTCCATTTGAGACATTACAGGGGCGTATGAAAACGTAGTGCGCAACATGTTGCGGGATATTCCGGAAGGGGAAGGCTTGACCGACGATTGTACACAGGTTTTGAGGGAGATTTATGTAGAAAATACCGTTTGCGTTGAATGGGAATGGATGAGGAGCGAGGAGAAAGTTGACATCAACAAGGGACTGAGGTAGGGGTGTCCTTTATTCCCACTGCTGTTTATGATGTGCATGGTCAGGATGGAGAAGGCGCTAGAAGGAAGCAATATCGGGTTTAATCTCTCATACAAACAGGCGGGTACAGTAGTAGATCAGCAGCTACCAGGTTTATTTTACGCGGACGGCATTGTGTTGCTAGCTAACGAGCACAGTGACATGTAACGTGTGGCTAATATCTGTGAACAGGAAGGCGAGAATTCAGCTCTAAAATGTAGCGTTAAAAAATCAAGTGTTATGGTATTCAGTGAAAACAGTGAACAGACAGTGTCAATATAGGGCCAGGAGATACCTCGGGTAAAAGAATATAAAAATACCTTCTTATATGGATAAACGAAGCGATTGATATCTGGAAACACAGGAAAAAAAACACCAAAGAGGAAGCGAAATGCGGCCATAATCAAGCGCAGAGCTCTACGGGGATACAATAGGTACGAGGTGCTCCGGGGTATGTGGAAAGGTGTAATAGTTCCAGGACTTACTTTTGGAAATGCGGTCGTTTGCTTGAAATGGGAGGGGTACAATCAGGACTCGATGGCAACCAAAGGTCAGTGGGACGCCTCGCATTGGGGCGCACACGGGAAAACTGCAAATGAAGCTGCACAGGGTGATATGGGCTGGACAAGCTTTGAAGTGAGGGAAGCTCACAGTGAAATTGATTATGAACAACGACTGAGGAATATGGAAGAAAGTAAATGGGCTGGGTGAGTTTTCAGGTATTTGTAAAGGAAGAATATTCATTCACAGTGGAGGAAAATAACTAGGAAGTTTACCAGCAAGTATGCGACCTGTATGGTGAGTAACATGGCAACAAAGAACGTCAAGCGGAAAGTCAGGGAGGCTGAGATAATCTCGTGGGTGGCGGCAATGAAAAAGAAATCTGCTATGAGTAACTACTTAAGAGAAGAAAAAAAAGCTGGGAAGAAACAATCTATGATAACTCAAAGGGAACCTCATTACTTTTCGAAGCGAGATCACAATGTCTTAGAACACGCACTTATAAAGCGATATATAAGAAGGAAGAAGAAGCACATGCTTGCTGCGGTAAAGCTAGGGAAACGATGGAGCATGTTTTATTACAATGTGAAGATATCTGCCCAGCGGTCGATTTAGGCACCTCTGACCTCCTTGAAGCCCTTGGGTTCAACGAGAGCAGGGGGAAAGTAAGCATGTCCGCAGTAGAGATTAGTAAGCGGCGATTGGAAGATTGGTGGAAGAAAAGTAGGGAAACGACAAACAACGGAGACGTGCAAAAACAAAGTTTACGCTAGGGGTTCAGAAAGTTCGGTTATGGGAATTCATCGTTTGATTTTTTTTTTCCTTTCATTTTTTTTTCCTTTTTAACATGGCTACGACATTAGGCAATATAATAACAAAAGCTTGGTGGCACAACCCAGCACCCCGTTCCAAAGGGGACGCTCGTAGCATCTATCCACCATGCCTACCATGCACTGGGGGAAGGGAAAAGGGGGAGGGAAACATTGAGGGAAGGAGAGAAAGCCCGCTGTGGTTATCGCCATCGGGCGAGGAGGAAAGGGCGCGCGGCGAGTCTTTCCTTCTCTCTGGCTTGTGCGATCTCGGCGCGGCTTGAAGGTATAGAGTAACATAGTATGGTATTGCTGTGGCGTGCTGCGGAGCTATTTCGATGTGTTTTAGCTCGTACTTTGTGAAATTCACGCGATGTTCGTTCGTACTAGGTCGTCGGGAAATCAGTGCGTAGCTTCTCGGTGCATCGGTATAACTATATAGTATGCGGAAATATCTCTTGTGGGCACAAACGTGTGACGCGCATAGCTAGCCGCCGTGTGTGTATGTGCTGTGAACTACTTCGGGTGTATCGGTTTTGATTCAATGAAGAAAACTGGCGTCTCTGTGTTGCCAGCATGAAATGGTAAATCTGCTCACCATCTGATCGCTTGGCCTGGGGACTAAAATACAAGAGCGCATGCTCGTGCACGGCCAACCCAAGGCGACCCGGAAACATCTAAGCGCCAGGCGCTATCAAATATTTGTGATAGACCGGCATCGTTCTCACGCGTCTTAAGTGTAGTAGACTTGAAATCACCGTGATACGTCTACGCTAACAACCTGTATGAGGACGATGGCGCTGCTCAACACGGCAATCACTGCGGTTGGTAAACCAGCATGATACACATATAGGCTGTGTGCTTCGGCATTGCCTTTTCTTGCCCTGTAGAACCGTAATATCCGAGGGTAATCGTATAAAAAGAACGCGACGGCTATTTGTGAGGACGAAATTTCCGTAATACGGGTGAGTGCGTCGTAGAGAACGGGACCAACAAAACCGAAAAAAGAAAATCGGTTCTCATCCTCTTTCTCGAAAAAAAGAGAGAGATAGAGAGAAAATGGGCTAACGCGCCGCTATAACACTTCGCATGGTCATGCTGCACAACGTTTATAGATTTATAAATGTTGATGTCGCATGCTTGAACCATGCGCTATACAGAGCAAAGATATCTGTAATCTAGCATCTACCACTGCTTCGGACGTTCGCAAACGGTCGCTCTGCTGGGCAAGTGTAATTCACATTGCCTAAGGTATGCCATTGTTCTAACCAAAACTATTTTAATCGTGGGTGGAAACCACGTCCACCGAACCACGTAGTCAGGCAATGTGATCTACAGCCAACAGTTTGAACGCTGCTTAAATTATAACAGCACAACTTCTACCGGCCCACGCCAGCTGTTACGATCGTCGCGTACGTTTCACTGCTCCTAAACGGCAGCTTATAACTAAAGGACAATGCTGATATAAGGTCACATTAGTGAATGGAATTTTCAGAAATACGCAATTGATCTCCGAGGCTGATTGTAGGCCCAAATATATGCGCGCACACATCGCGCTGCGTGCTCCGTCCGCCTCAACGCTACCAGAAAGTCCGCTTAAACCACTTCAGTAAATCTCACGGAACCGTTTGCCACGTAGAGGGCGCCACGCCACACTAAGTAGACCACGCGAGCGCGAAAACAAAACACCAGGAAACCAGCCCCGAGCGTATGCTTGACACCTATATGTGACTGAACTCGGGGAGTGTTAACGCCACTCGTTCATTGCATAACTGAGGGTCTGACTCCTTCAGGTTCGATGTCTTCAGTCAGCGTACACCAGGGTTTTTATTGTTCAGCTGCCTGACCCTAAGGTTCGCGTACTTACTTGACACCATCGGTCAAAAAAGGGCGTTTCACGTCCGTCGCCATGGCCACGAGAGGTGCTAGCTACCACTCCCCGGGTTACACATACATGGGGACGTTGGAACAGCCGCCGCCGTAGCGCAATTGGTAAGTGCAGCGCACGCGTAAAATTCGGAGGTTGTGGGTTCGGCTGCCGCCGGCGGCAAAGTTGTTTCTTCGTTCTCTCGAATTCATTTCCGTTTAGTTTATCATTTCTACACTTCAAATAAAACTACAAACACTTCCCCCCCAGGCTTCTTTTCTCGGCTTCGTCATCTGTTGGCTTCATGTGGTTGCGACCAAGGAGGGTCAAGAAAAACTGCTGGAGTGGGAACGATGTGCCGAAGGTGAAGCCACACAGGAGGGGCACGATAAAACTGTAAACAAACGATAAAAAATTGTGAGGAAGCACTTTTCGCACACTTCCCACGAGTTAATCAACCTCCTTGGTTAATCGTGGCTTATTTTACCAGACAGGTCCTTATCTACGTGTATCTCTGCATTACTGGCTTTAGTGTGAAATCTGAGTATCCTGTCATATTGTATTAGGAAAAACGCCATCAAAATTCAGAAGTTATCATTTTCGCTGGAAACAACCGGCCTTTATTTTCTAGTTAGCCTAGCAATGCAATAGCGGAACCGAATCACTTAATTTGGAAGCGGACATCACCCGAGAAGAGGCTCCATTTCGGGTGGAAGGGCAAGCAAGCATTGGCTTCACCTTTCCTGGTGGGAAGCTACAGGAGCTTCCACTCCGGCAGTTTTTCTTTGACGTGCTCGGTTGCGACTAACAGAAATGGGGCGCCTCGGTTCCCCTTGTTCAAGTGTCAGTTGCGGTTGCCACTTTACCGTCGCCGTTCCAGCCTTGTGCGTGCCATGGCACCGTGCACCGTCCAGAGGACGCCGAGACTATTTTTATTTGTCACACCAGCGTCGTCGAGGCCAGCCGCTATATGTATATATATGTAGGGCTGCGAGGAAAATGAAGCGACCTTCGTAATGCCAGGAGACGCTTGTCATAAATTGTTTTGCGCGGAGTCCGAAGCCCTAGTTTGGAAGTGCTCGTGTTGGGGCGGGGGGAGGGGGGTTGGCGCTTTCGAGCGCTACCTCGCCGCAAATTTCGATTCCACCTCCCGCAACCGTGGCGTAATGCTGCGGAAAGCTTCAACGCGAGATGCCTAAAACAGCGCTAGGTTTGTTGATTAGCGAGTAATTTAGCGTGGCCTTGCCGTTAGGCCTAGCGCCGACTGCGCGCGTGAGTGAGCGGTGGCGGTTAGAGTGGTACCGTTCTGCTCGGTACCGCTTCCCTCTCGGCCAGCGCATGCGCGGTGAACCTCGCGAACGCTCAGTCAACGGCAGCGGTATAGCGGCAACGCTGTGCTAGAATCGAGTGTTTTAACTGTGCTTAGCGTTTTCGTTCTATTGCTGCTGTGTACCGGCCGCTTCCTCCAACCGCTCGTGCGCAGGTTGGCATCGCTAACTGCGTAACAGTCGCGCTGTGGTTAAGATATTGCAATACTTTACACTGTGGTGCTTCGCCATGACGGTAACGTCAACAGTGGGCCGTAATGCACAGCCAAAACACCTCCTTGGTATGTGCCAAAACATTTTAGCCCGTAATCCGAGATCGGCGTTCGCCATGACGTCAACGTTAACAGTGGGCCGTAATGCACGGCTAAAACACCTCCTTGGTATGTGCCGAAACATTTTAGCCCGTAATCCGAGATCGGCGTTCCTACGCCTTGCGCGCGGCTACGTCTGCGGTTGGCTCGCGCCGGAAGAATCGACGCGTCAGCGCGCCTCTGGCCCGTGGCAGGGCAACTCCGACGTAGAAGAGTTGGGACGAGGGGGGAGGTGCTAGATGGGTGTGGGGGGGGGGGGGCGAGAAAATGGCGCCTCTTCCTCTTCACAATCCTCTTTAATCAGCATCCGCTTCCCGTGTGTCGCGCGCGTGTCTGCAGGCGGCTCGCTTTTACCGCCGGTGCCGCCGCGCCATAGGTGTGGCGGAGTCGTCTCGCCTAGCGGGCCTGCACGCGAGCACTGTTATGACACTGTAACGCCAAATGCGCCGAGTTTGATGTCTCGAAATGCGCAAGCGCGGAAAATTTAATGCAAGGTCCATAGTTGCGTTTTATATATATATATGTGCTGGAGTGAAGTTTCAGCTGTGGATAGTTTAACTAAGCAATTACTAATGAATTAACGGGTACACTAACTAAGCTATGACTGGAAGAAAAAAACTTTTTTTTTATTCATACGTACTCTCCATGACCGCCAACTGGTTAGAAGTTGTGGCACTTTGAAATCTTGCCCAACATAACGTAAAACTAGTCCGATTGGTTTTTATTCCTAATCTGCCATTAGCCCTCCGTGATAGGTCAGAATGACTTGAGTCCAGCCCACGCGGTCTCGGGCGCCATGCCCAAATCGGCAGAGCCCGAGCCATTTTGATTTATCACGGAGGGCTAATGGCAGATTTAGAATAAAAACCAATTGGAATAGTTTTACGTTGTACTGACCCTTCTTTTGTTATGCACTGACAGCCGCCAATGTTGGGAGGTCATAAAATAAGTTTCTTATTCAGGCAAGTACCTTGCCACCAATGCGTGTTCATAGAAGACTGCGGGCTCAGCTGGTCATAGTCACTCAGCAGCATTGAAAAGTGTATGCTGAACTGTGCTTAAGTGTATGCTGAACTGTGCTTTCAAAGTGAAAAAGCAGAATATCGGCAACTATTTCTTGCCCTAATATGCCTGCAGCACACGTATTTGGAAAGTAAAGAACACTTTTTAATGAGGTGTGTTTTGTACATTGTCAATTTCTTTAAAGTTTCTATATCGAATTACACTATATATCGAACTAATTCCAGTTTTCTTGCGTGTTCAATATCTACAGGTTTGGCTGTATGTTCAAAAATTATTTCAGGGCCCCTTTAAGCCATATGAAATTGTTTAGGTCCTGCCTTGAAGGAGATAATACTATGAAGTCAGGTTTAGTCTCATTGCTCAGCTATGTATTTGCACTGCATCGCGCCTTGAAAAACCGGTGCTCACCCTTTCTTCAGCAGAGTGGGTGAAGAGGCAGCAGCAGTTGGGTGCTCTTGACACCGGTGTTTGAAAACTCGCATGCCTGGTTCACTTGCTTGAGATAGAGGTTGGACATACATGGTGGTGTAATTACTCTAGAGAACTGTCAGGAAAGAGCACGAAATTTGGATACGCTACTTGCATCCGCTTTCTATAGTTTGCCTAACACTTCGGTGCTCATAACCCCAGGGAGCACAGATTTAAACGTGGACAAGCCAAGTGCTTTTACACCATGGGTCGGCATACTCACTAACGAGCACACTGACCTATACTTGCTCCAGACTCGTTACGTAAGTGTGGGGTGTAGCTTTAGTGAGCGATGGAGGGTGTGAGTGAGTGTGAGAATAAGTGTGAGTTCTGGTGAGTTTGAGCCTCCATAAGTAAAAAAAAAAATGAAGCGTCAGTGCTGGTTAATGTGAGAAGGCACAGACATCGGTGAGTGTGAGTGGATGTGAGTATGGGCGTGAGTGGGCACCATTAGGTGTGACAGGAAGTGATTACGAATTCGTGAGTGACTGTTGGGAATCGTGAATTGACGTGAGTAGGAACATAAGTACATGGCAACAAGCGTGCGTGATCGCATGGCCTGCAAAAATATTGGTGAGTGAGCGTGAGTGAATATTGGCTTATACTGCCGACCAATGTTTAACACACTGCGCTCGGTTTATATTTAGTTTCTCCTCCATTTAAACTTCATTCCTTCATTGCTTTTTGTTCATTTGTTGTTTCATTCTCCATTGTGCAGGACGAGACGGGAGCCTACTTAATAGACCGTGACCCAACCTACTTCGGCCCCATTCTTAACTACCTGCGGCACGGGAAGTTGGTCATTAACAAGGACCTCGCAGAAGAAGGTAAGCCTGAGAGACAAATCTGTGTCACATCATCGGTCCAGTTGTATGAAAAGCTACAGTTTCAGCAGTGAAATGCATGTCCCATAAGTTATGCAGCCATTGAATTTTTTGTCTGCAGGCATTATGTACATTTGCACATGATAACCTCACACACATGTATCAGGTAATGCATCAGAGCTGCCAATCACTAAATCTTGTCTTTGTCTCCACCTGTTGCCTAAGTCTAGTGGTCGAGTACTAGGCAAGAGACAATATTTTCCAGCTGACTTCATTGTATTTCTTACCTTAAACCACTACTTCCTACTAAAGGTATTTCCTTATGCCTTATTTTGGATTGGCTTTATCGGTTCCCTAACATAGTTTTGGGTGTATCTGCACATATGTAGCTATGAGCCTGAAATGCTCCATTTCAAAAACACAGTAAACAAAGTGAACACATACACTGTTTTGCAAAAGCAAGTCTGAGGGCTGTCAGGCTTTAGAGACAAATCTGAAGCATACAGGAAGCAATTAGAGGGTTGTTAAGTATACAAAATTATTAGTATAGGAGACAAATAGAAAGTTAGCGAAAGCATCAGGAGGAAATTTTGTTGCGAGGCACATGAAGATAGTGTGAAGAGGCCATATAGTTTTTTTTTTAATATTATAGTTGACCCATGCACATATCTAACCAACGCTATTTTGCAGTAGGTATTTTTTCATTGCTGAGCATTTTTTGTCATGCATAACATAGTAGAATTTCCATAGAAACTGAATAGGTAATAGTTCTGATTTAATAAAGAAAGTTAAAAAAAAGAGCTAGTGCGTGGTTCATATGGTTGTTGCACTTCAGAGAGTCCTAAATAGTCGCAAGTGTCCAGCGTTACACTTTACTGTGTCATAGATTTAACTTGAAGGTTTTGAACAAAAAAATCTCACCAATCAATCAGTTGGTCAATCAAGTAATCAGTCGATCAATCAGTCAACCTGGTATATGTGCAGACTATGATAGAAATGTGTATGTGCCAGCACAGGTGTTTTAAGAATGGCAGGGTGTCAAAAAAATGAATTTGCGGCTTCCCTATGTGGCATCATTAGTGAATGGCAGGGTGTCAAAAAAATTAATTTGCGGCTTCCCTCTGTGGTATCTTTAGTGGCTCAGATGGTAGCTTTGGCCTTGGCACCTTGAATGGTAAATCGGTAATTGAACCACAAACCAACCAGTTAGCTATTCAGTCAGTCTATTATCAATCAATCAATCAGACTTGACACATTGATCAATCAATCATATCTGTGTTGATGCTGCTGAGGTAGATATGAGTGTGTGTTGACTATAAATGAATCACCTTGTCGGCCATTGAACCAATCAGTTATTCATTTGACCATGAATCGGCCTATTTTACGTTCACTACAAGTTGACTCAGTAATTTTCTATGACCTCTCTTGCATCAACTGACCCCGCCCTATGCCTGCAAATATCTAATTTCATAACACCTATGTCCCTGCTGTCCTCGACTGTGTTTCCTGTCTTTTGGCGCCCCATTCTTTAACTCTAATGGACGACTGATTATCTGCCCTACGCATTACATGGCCTGGCAACTCCATATCTGCCTCTTAATCTCAACTTAAGTACTGGCTAGCACTGTTCAATCTAGTCCACACTACTGCCTGCCTGCCTCTTGACACTGCACCTATTATTTCTTTTGGGTTCAATTCCTCACTGCATGGTGTTCTTAGCCTTTCATTGTCTGTTGGCCTGCCATGTTCCTGCCCCGTACCTTGGCACCTCAAACCGTGCACTTCCCTTTTGAAGGACAGCACAATAAGCTGCCAGTCATGACTTGGTAATGCATGTCATACGAATCACTCAGTCGTGTATTTATGTGGATGCCTTCCCAAGAGTCTTTACATGGATATTTCTAGCTGTTCTATAGATGCATATCTAGATGTATGTGTCTGTTGGGTCAACAGGTGTGCTGGAAGAGGCCGAGTTCTACAACATAGCCGAACTGGTAAAGATGGTGAAACGGCTCATCCAGGAGCGCCAGCAGCACCACAAGTCGCGCGATGCGCGCAAGCACGTCTACCGCGTGCTCCAGTGCCACGAGGACGAACTCACACAGATGGTCTCCACCATGTCTGACGGCTGGCGCTTTGAGCAGGTGAGTGGCACAAATGTGACGTCATGGACCAGGCAGCACAGCTGCCATCCCCAATGCTCGTTGGTGGCTGTTCTTCATTGGTGTACTTTACTGGTACATTGACCATTGCCAACATGCATTGGCTCTTTTATTAGATTTAAGGGAGAATAACACTAAATTTTTCTAAACTCTCTTTTCATTCATTTCGCAGAAATATGCTGGCTGTTAAAGAAAAAACTGAAAGTCATAGTCTCTGGCTGAACAATAATGTTCAGTCTCTGGCTCTATTACAGTGCAGTGTAGTCCATTTTTATCAATAAAACTTTCTAGGCTCAAACAGATGCTTTGCGAATGCGTTTTGGGAAAGCTAGTCTTATAGTAGCAGCCATTCATTCTTTAAAATTTTGCTTGCAACTAAGCTCTAAATTTGTTGACAGGCTATTTGGGCATTTAACGACAAGTAACAATCTTTTGTTGGAAACTGATCCTAATTGTCCATGATAGTTGGCTGTCTTCCTTTTCACTGGTCAGTACAAAACTGGTACCCAATTATACTGAACTAAACATCCTTACTGTAAAGATATACATCTGCATTTGACTTTTCAATATTCAATTCGGTACTCGGTACTTACTATTAGTATTCGATTCACATTCTGGAAAGTTGACATTAGCCAACCTCAATCATTGAGTAATCTAGTAATTGCCAGGGTACATATTGTCTATTCTTTATTATCATTAATTAACCATAGTTAAGATTCATTGCCTGTTTTTTTTTGCTGTTAGTTGGTGATTGCTTATGTTTCTTGACTGTCCCTTATTGACATTTATTTTCCATCGCCCGCGATTATTAGCTGGCCTTCATTAGGGGGCGAAATACACAAGGCCTCAGGTGTGCTGTGGCCTTGTGTATTGGCAGGTCAGGATGAAATGTGAGCAAGGAAAAACAACATACATATTTTCCTTTGCACAATTTGCCTTTGTCTCTGGCACTGTTGTGATTCATCACAGCCATTGAATTTTCAGTCTTTGTTGTATTTGGCTAACAATCACGTTAAGATGTATGGATGTTAAAAAAAATGGTGAGATATGCTCCACTTTGTTTGTTACTGATCACGTTTCACTCTTGCCTACCTGTGCAGTGTGTGTCTACACAGTAAAACCTGCTTGCTTCCATTTTGAAATTATAGTTACTACAAAAAATGCCAGTGAAGCATTATTACAATATAGAATGCACTTGACTTTGCTTCGTAAATTTATCGGAGCATTTGCTCAATTGATAAAATCCCTGTTTGTTTCTTTACCAGTTTTTTTTTTTTGTCCTTTAGAAGGTAAGTAGCTACAGAATTAAAAGCGATGTAACTGAGTATAGTATGGAAGCAGGTTTACCCGATATCCAGGTAATTAGAGCTCTGTAGTCATATTCTAGTGCAGCCGTCAAAGGTGTCGTAACATGGAGGCAGTTGGTTTAACCCCTTCTGTGCCATGGATGAGCTGGTTTCATCCAAGTGCTGTGTGGAGCTTCCGGTAGATGGCAGCACATAATTGGTGGGGTAGTGCAAGCAGGAGTGAGTTTATTCTGGCGGAGGAAGTAAGTCAAGTTGGCTACTGGGGTCCTTGAAGATGGCGCCACTGGCAGCTCTAGCTTCGGTGCCCTTCTTCGCTAAAGAAGAAAAGCTGATTTCAGTGATGAATTGGGGGATTTCGAAGATTAAGCATGCTGCTCTTTGAGTAAAGGAGATGCCGAGATTCTCGATGCACTCAGCCTGTCTTCCGAGAGTGGTGCTTCTGGTGGCTTTGACGTCCCAAGGCAGTGGTGGGAATTCGACGTAAACAAAGCCCTCTGCCTGGCTTCCGGATTTTAGTGTATCCAGTTAAATGGACACTGAAGGCAGGTATCAACTCAAGCTGAAGTCGTAGATTAGTGGTCAAGAATCTCTAAGACGTCAACATTATTGTGAACAGAGCGTTAGTGATCGAGAAATTGAGGTAAATGCAGGACACGACTGGAGACTCCTCAGGGACATTCCAAGTACTTGCTTGATGAAGGAGGCACTTCTCATTTAAATTCTGTTGCCAGTACTGAACCACTTGTTATGAAAAGATCATTTTATTGCATTAAAAGAAAAAAGAAAATGCTAATTGTCCAGTTCTACTTCATATTTCGAAAAAAGAACTCGTTGGCTTTACCCTTGACAACAATGGGGGGGTGGTCGAAAAGTTTCATTCTCGCTCAGCTCTGCAATGCACGCGCTCTCGCGTTTCAGTAGTTTCGTTATGGCGTAGTGCTGCACTGGTTTTGCTGGCTGGCGAAACTCACACAAACTGCAAGTAGCAGAGAATTTCACTTCCATGTGATGTCGTGGGATGCCCGATCGGCCCAGGCCACTTGACCAAAAGCAGCTGCAGTGGCGAAGCCACCACTCTGTCTTGGCTCAGTTTCTCCACAGCCACGCATTTGCATTTTGGATTAAAAAAAAAACATGCCACCGTCTGACGAGCGCCGTTTTACTCACCGACGGCAGCAATAGACAGTGATGGCGTGTGCAATGTCGCCACTCCCCCGGTTGGGTGGCGGGAGATTTGAATTGTGATAAAGGTATATTCTCGGACCCTTGAGATGCAATTTTCTCGTAAACTAAGTCTTTTCTTGGCACGAAACAAGCCTTGCGAGGTTTGTTGGATGCTGTTTGAACAGTCTATGTCGACTTAGTATTTGTCTTTAGTGTCCCTTTAAGAGATTTGATGGGGAGGACACGGGTGTCCTCCCCATTGTTTCATGTGCTCTTTTTGCATCTATCCCACGGTATGTGGTATAGTGCTGTTAAGCTTCAGTCCCGCAATAATGGTTGAGCTGTTAAATAAATAAGCTTGCAAGACATTGTCTGCAACGTTTTTCGTTAAGAACTCTGTTATTAAAAGAATTTGGACATTTTAGGTCGGAATTTAAAGTAATAGCATGGCACAGAAAGGGTGAAAGCCAGTAGCAAGCACACCTCTGAGTAATATTACTTGTCGTTTGCAATCTCTTTCAACTATGATTCATTGCTAGCTTTGATGTGTGCTGTAGGATTTGACATGTACATGCCTGCTTATCATCACTTCCATATCCCATGCAGTTGATCAACATCGGTTCGTCATACAACTATGGCAATGACGACCATGCCGAGTTCCTCTGCGTGGTGTCGAGGGAGTACCCTAGCTCTTCGTCTCACACAACAGACCGCGAGTTTGAGCCAACCGACCGGGCCCAGGTATTTTGCCATGATTGTACTCGGTGTGACATAAAAGATTGATGGATTGAGTGAAGGTTCTTATGGTGCAAAAGCCACGTATGGCCAAAGAGCACAAGGCGCATGCTAACAATGGTTGACGAGTTTTGAATTCTGCATGTAATATGGCTGTAAAAGAGCCTAAAGAAAGCATCAACTGTAGAGGGCCTAAAAATGTTGCATTTATTAAAAGTACAACCACAGAGGCATTGAGATATGGTAGAATCACAAACAATTCTATGTGGTGGTGAATCAAAGAGTGAAAACTTTCTCTGTCTCTGCTTATTTAAAAATCAATACTGTCTCATCAGGGCCCTTAATGTAAACAGATGGAATGCGAGGTGCAAACAGATGAACAGAAATAAAAGCACAACTTACTTTTTCATACGTGTTGGTTCATGTCTGTCTGTAAGCATTTGGTTTGTTTTGTAGCATGAAACATAGGGGCAAATATAAAAGATCTTTGACTGTGTTTGTGTAGCGGGGCGTCAGATGTGCGATTTATGTCTGTATTAGTGTTATCTTGACTTGCCTTCTTTTTTGAGGGAGCAGTCTTCGAGAGATCACTTGGATTGCACTTGGTTTTGACAAATCTTAATCTACCAGAGGTGACTGTGACTGATGCTTTCTGCTGAATTGCAGTACAAGCTGTAAGGCATAGGCGCATCTGGAAGAAGGTGCAAGATACTCTAGAAATTCCAAGTGCGAATCTATGCCTAGAGTACAGGGCACAAGAAAGCAACCCTCAGCGGAGTGTACTAGCCATCAATGATTATTGGAAAGAGCAGAAAAGACACTGTAATATTATTACTGTCATACATGCCTACAAACTTTAAAAAGTGTTTACTAAAGTCACCAGAAACCTTTTCAGTTCTTTGCTGAAGTGCATGCGCCAACTGAGAAGCTTTTATAAATAATGGTACAGCGTTCCAAAATTGGATAGTTGGAAAATGCACCATTTGTTTGTCAGCTTTACCCGACCTGTAGCCCAAAGCTCAGTATCATTATCATTATGAGCATTATCAAAAGTATTCACTTAAAAATTATGTTTGAATATAATGCTGTAGTTTGCTTGCAGTTCTGCGTTGTGCAGCGTGGACTAATCTGAAAACGCTGACAGCCAGAAATGTTATCCATATGTTTTTTCCCCTAGGGAAATTCAATGTGTACTATATTGGTAAATGTTAAGGTAAGATAAGGTGATGACGTGATAGCGCTTGAATCCATCCATGGTGCCACTTTTGTTGAGAACTAAGCTTTCATTATCAAGGCAATGCCATGAACTGACCGCGCCGCTCTGTCGGCGCTGGTGGTGGAAGGGCGAGGTGTAGTGCCTCTTTTCGTGTCACTTTTTTTTGTAACTTTCGCAAAGAAAGGACTAAGATGACATTGGACAAACACATTCAGTGTCGTCTTCATCTTTTTCTTGCTTTTGTGACCGAGTGTCTTTTTTCACATTAGTGCACTGCAATCATTACAGCTGGTTTCTGTGGCTTACGGACACTATGTTAACATATGTTTTTTTTTTGCCGGTTAATGTACAGCAGGAGACATTCCATTTTCAGTTGCACTATTCTCAATGACAATGTCAGCTCTGCCTGATATCTGCTTTAGGTGTTCTTTTAAAAGCAAATTGGAAGACTTTCATGTGCTGTTGGCATTAAAGCAGACACATAGAACACACCAGGTATGACTCAGTTTTTAGTCATGTCAGTGTAGATGACATCTTCTTGCCACATTTTTTTTTCAGGCAGTCTGTTGCCTACAAAAGGCATGCCTTCTTAAATAGAGTTATGCTCAGCGACGATGTCATTTCGTGGCACAGAACAAACTATCGAAGGTTCTGTAATCTATATCACATAGTTTGGCCTAACTACAGTAGACTGCCACTAATTCGACTCTGGTTATTTCGGCTTTTCAGTTTATTCAATCTAGGCCGAAGTTACCGGCCGGCACCCATGCATTTCTGTGGGACAAAACTTTTGTTATTTCAACCCTAAAATTGGCCTTTGCCGGATAATTCAAGCCTGATCAGTCGGCAGGCACATGCCTGACCCCTATGGTGACCCCAATAGCGGCCCCTTTACTCGCAGTGTCTGTCTGCGTTGAGCAGATGTCCTCTGCCGTCGAAAACGCCAATTTTCCGCCTGCTCTAGGAATATCTTCAAGCAGGAATCACAATGTCTGATTATGGTATTTACCCACTTTTCCGCAGAATGTTACGGGAAACAGACGTTGCGGCATTCATATGCTTTGCCACAAAACAAAGCTGTACTGCGGCGAAGCTGACTGTGCGAAACCGTCATTTTTCTTGCTAAAGATCGGTTGCGCAATAGATTTATACGTCATTTAAGAGCTTGAATGTTATTTCTGTGTTAGTTTTCTCCTTTGAACACATAGAAAGCAGGCGTGTGCTTGATGTGGGGGTGTGCTAGAATCGGGTAACCACTGCCAATTGAATCAGTGGTGTTCTCATGTATTTTCTACATCTTGCTTTAGTTTGATCTGTCAGATAACTCGAACAATTTCGCCATTCGAATTAACGGAAGTCTACTGTAGTCATGCCTGAGTAGATGGCATTTTCTGCCCCATTTTATTTGGTAGTTTACTGTCCACAAAAGGCACGATGTCTTCAATTGCATTATTCTTTGCGACAATAACATCTAGCACAGAACAAACCATTGAGTGGTCTGAGGTTTAATACTCTTTTTAGGCATAACATTTGCCTTGGATGTCTGCATAAATGCAACTTTGGAATGTCCTTTCATCAAATGTTGGCATTAAAGCAGATATGTTAATTAGGTGCATGACCCCACAATAATTAGATTGTGGTGTCCTTTTACGTTAGTAAGGTTAGGTCACATATGTACACAAAACACTTAGTTGTCACACAGTTTACTGGTCACATGAGTTGATATTTCGTATCTCCACCTTTTCAGTGGGCTGTCGCCTCTCACTCCCTGACCCCTGGATGGTCTGGAAAATCGAAGACGAAGTAATCACTAGTAGCCAAATTTCATTAACAGCTTATTTATTTTGGTGAAGGGAACACATTTAGTCCGCACTATTTTCTTCAATAAAATTTAGCAAAAAGAAAAAGAACCTTTTGCTGGTTTGTTTAATGTTGAGGGCTTGTGACATAAACTGGGCGAAGCCATGAAACCTTCAAAGGTGTGTGGACTTGGCTGTGTCATTCGTGACTGTCGTTTTTGCAGGACTTCGCAACAATGACGTGCTTGCTGCGTACAGTGCGTTTTAGGCAGGCTGTGAACGTAATCTAAGTCAGTTCGGCAGATGCCTTTCTGGGAGGGTGTGTAAAAAAATAAATAAAAGATGGCCAATTTTGTAGTCAAAATTTCCAAGCAAGCGCCTTTTCACGTCAGAAGTTTTGACCGTATCTAATCGTCGGCAGTCGATTTGGCTGATGAGGAAGGTTCACACTGTATGTGTGTGTGTGTGTGTGTGTGTGTGTGTGTGTGTGTGTGTGTGTGTGTGTGTGTGTGTGTGTGTGTGTGTGTGTGTGTGTGTGTGTGTGTGTGTGTGTGTGTGTGTGTGTGTGTGTAAACATTGGTGGTTGCTCATGGCAACTTGACAGCCAAAGTAAACCCAAATGTACAGAAATGCTGCAAAAATACACGATGCCTCTGGAATGTTGTTTGTGTCGTGTATGTACGTGAAGTACATACCTATAACAATGCTTATGTGTTCATGGAATGAGAACAGCTGCTAGCGCAAAGCCCCCTTCCAGAGACTGTCTGTGTTCTATGTTCACTCAACACTGCATTTACTACTGCCCTCTGCTAAAGCATGGTTCTGTCTTACAGGTGCAAAATCTTTGCATGTACGTTCAATGTAGCTTCATGGCAATGCAGACAGCTTTGACATGACAGCTTGTCTTGGGTCAAAATTTTCTGCGTAGTAGATGCTTGAACTTCTAAAAAAAGAATACAAATATTTTTGTGCAGCTAGCATGCAAAAACGCGTTATTTCTGCCAAAGAAACACAACTACCACTTTGAAAGAATAATCTGACAGTCAAAACAGATATTTAATGTCGCTATTTTGTCCCTTTATTATCGGTTTACCGGACAGGTCAGTTTTGATCACAACGAAGTTCGATCGAGATCGAATTTCTAGCTTGCAGTTGGCTCTATTGTGCATGTTGAGGAGGGGAGGCAATCGTGATTGAGAAATTGAATCTGTGTCAGGCTCGATTGCCACCGAAATTGCCTCGTGTGACTGCATTGTAATTCCAGCTGCACATGTGACCAGTAGGCTTTGTAGCTGTGCACTGTTCAGAGCCCGCTGTCCCTCCCGTTTCAGCTCATTCAGCAGAAGGCGGCCCGCATGTGAAGAATCCGGCAGGGAAGGAGCGACGACCGCTTCTGTCTTTTCCATTGTTCCCCCCCGTCGAAGCCATGTTTGGTAACACATTTCTCGCCTCTGCCCATCCGTGCTGGAGGGTGGCGTGACGAAGCCGCGAGAAAACACCGGACGGTGTTGACGCTGACACAAGTGCTGTCGCGTCATATTTGTGCCGCCGAGCGAGAAGAAGGGCTCGTCATCTGTGACGCTTGTTTTTGTACGAAGACATGCCCTCCCCCTCTCACCTCCTCGTGCACCCGTGTTCTTTCTCATCGGCCTGGTGGCATTGAATCCCCTTCGGACTTAACAAGTTGTGCACGGTGCTGCGGTTTTCGTGCTCATTCGTGACTTGGTGCCAGCCCATGTACTTAAAAAATATGAAAGGAGAAAAAAAAAGGAGTCTGGCATTCCGACTTGGCACACCCAGGTGCCATCTGAGGACGAACAGGTGGCAGTGAACAAACAACTTGTGCTGACTGGAGTGCGACTTTCGGGGTACTGCAGAAAGCTTTTAGAGTGGTTGGTGAGAGGTTGTGCTTTGTCAACTGTTCTGTGCCCCAAGGTCTGCAGGCTGGTTTGTGGTATGAGTGCTCATGCTGATTAGGAGGGCGGGGGGGGATGAGCTATTTTGTTAGGCAGTGGTGCAGCACTGTTCTCAGTCTTTTGTTTTTTCTGTGTGACTTTTCTTTTTCCACAACATTGTTTTGTCACTGTAAGCGAATGCGGTGATGCGATTTGACAAGCTCTGCGCAGTCCATATTGTGAACATATTGCTTTTGATATTCGTTTCCACATCACGGAAAGCGAGACAGAGGACTGTGTAAACAGTGTTGTGTTATTGCCATCAGCATATTTAGTGCCTACTGCGGTAGACACCATGCAAAAATATTTGCGTTTGCCCCCCAGTCAGGATATTTTGCACTTTGACATTATTTTCCGTGTTCAGAGAGGAAAGCCTGCTAGTTTCCATGCAGCGTGCTGCATTTCCATGTCCTCAAGCAGCATTTGCTTTTGGTAACAAGTGGAATGTGATCTGAGAGATTCCTTACGAAGGCTGCCATCTTGCTTGATTGCAGTGAGATTTTGTAAGGTACGGCGTACAAAAATGCAGTGTTCTTCAATAATTATGTTGGCTTTCATCAGAAGTATGTAGTTGGGTTGGTGGAGAAGTGAATATGCCTGTGATGGAACCAGTGCCCAAGGCCTACAGAGAAGCTCCTCGGGATGTTGACTGCACGCTTGTTTTGGCTTGCCTTTTGGCGAGCAGAAAGTTTCAAGCAGTCGAATGTCATATAAGTCAGAGTGGCCAGCAGCGAGGACAGCATCCCGACAGGAAGCTAATGTGGAGCTTGCGCACTACGTCGTACATGACATTTCCAGTTGATGAAGTACTGTTTTGGAAAATCCTTGCTACATCAGCCTTCAGTGCAGAGGCAGGTGTAGGTAGTGGTGTAGGAGATAAAGTTGCTGTCTAGTCTGCACTCCTTGCAGTCTCGAGTTCCCATAACTTTCTGCGTGTCCCCCCATAGCCATGGGGTCGGCACGTTGAATAAGCAGTTTCAGCGATCACTGACCATCTGCCTGTGCACACAGCCCACAGTTTGTAATGCTTGCATTCTCCGTTTTTCTACATGACGACTCGGCACACAGCGTTTGAGAGCAACTTGGAGTGCGTGCACTTTGGGAAGCACTGCAGCTCCTCTTGCCGCTGCTACCGTTTTCACACCGAGAGTGTTTCTAGTGAGTGTGTTTACAACATTGCATGTGTGCGTGTTTGTGTGTGTGGTCATAGCAGTTACTTAACATCACGTGCATCGTTCCCGTCGTCATTGTCTGGTTGCCTTCATGTGACCGTGTAGCTCCATTGCTGCTTGGTTATGTGCTCTTATCACTGTGTGCAGCGATGACAGAGCTGTTAGGGTATGAAAGCTATGTCAGTGGAGGTGTGAACGAAATGCCTTTTCTTAACACCTTAAAGAATTGGCGCTCTCCATTTTGATGTCTCTTTTTTTTTTTTTTTGTCGCCCTTAATTGGCGTCTTTGTGAGCCAATCTTAGCCCAGACGGCTGGCCTTAATCCTCCTCTGGCTACTGCTGGTTGTCCTGGTCGCGTGAACACTTACAAGCCTTGATAATGACGATAACATTTCTCAGGTGTTCGCAATTGTTTATGGAGTTGTGCTGACCGACTCTGCGGCACAGAATCATGGATGAACCGTTTGATCCTATCAGCAATGGTGGGTTCTCATCCTGTCCCGGCTACAGACGATTCTCCTGGTCCTGTGCATGCTTATTAAATGAAGCTTGATAATAATTATCATGTTTTTTTTTCTTTATGTTGGCAATTCCTTACAATGTTAAACCGGCCAATACTACAACACAGAATACCAGATGTTTCGTGGCTTTCTGTGTGACCAGTGTGGGCGATTGTTTCACCTGAATTGGCGTTGCGTAGCCAGCTACTTGATGCACCATCTTTTCGTAAGTTTGCAAGACCTTACAATCTCCAATTCTGATTGGTGTCCTACCTTGATTCAGTTTTATAGTTTTCACCTCTTACTGTGCTGGTTAAGTGTGCTGGGTTTTGTTTTGCTTGTACAGTACAAGTACATATAAATTATGCAGTACTGAAGCCTTCCTTCCCTTGTGATATGGATTAGTTGCTGTAGATTGTGTTGCCTAGTCAACACAATTTCTGTTCACATGCACTTTTTGAAAGGATGTGTTTTTTGTTTTGTTTTTTCACATTGCTGATCTGGTTGTATTTCTTTAGGCAACCTTTCACATTACCAAACCAAATCACTCTAAATACTGCTGGCTCTGACATTGCAGGCTTTGCAAGCATGATGAGAGTATTTCGTACCATCTATCAGCGCATGAAGTAAGGTAACCAACTCTTTCTACATGTGGTCAAAGTTAACGCTAAAGAGGCTGTCTTGCACCCCTTAGCAGCACATAAGGCTGAGAGTGTGATCACTTTCTTTTCATAAGGATCAAATAAAAGTGGCTTCTATTACATGTTGTTAGAGTAAGGAAACTACCGTTAGAGTAGTATGGTAGTGCAGGCTAATGAGAGTGGGAGCTTGTCCACTTCATAAAGATAGCACAAAAGTAACTTGGACCACACATGGTCGAGGCAAGAAACGGAAACTAAGTTAAACAAGTAAATAACTCTACTGCGGACCTTTCAAAAAAGCCAAAAGTGCACATGTAACTGTAAATGTTGCAGTATTGCCAAACGTTTTGTCTTTTTTTTTTTTTTTTTTTTTTTTGCTGTCGCTGTTAAGCCTGAGTGATCATATTGTGTTACACTGAAAGCACTCCACCTGTGCTTTTCTCAGAGTAACAAAAACAATTTTACGATGGTTTTGATTTTTGAAATTCCTAGCTACTTCTAATGTTCAACTTTTAAAAGCCTGTACAAGCTCAACCCACTTAGATCACGCGGTTGTGATCACTTCATCTGGTAAATAGGCCCATGTGATCAGAGTCACTGAGTCTTCTTGGAAACTCTCCAAGCAGTATTCAGGATGTGAACATGCATAATATTATCAGCACTGCTCACAAGTGCGAAGTTTGCCTTTCACAATTTCTAAGCTGACTACACCTGACACCTGCTGCGTCCACTGCTTTCCCTGTTCCAATTTTGCGGGTGCGCTGAAGGCATGCTTCATATTTATTTGAAAGAAAACATAGCGACCCACCCGCAAAAGGGAGCGATGTATGAGTGGAACTGAACTCGTTGTGTGTGTGTTCCTTGGAAAGAACACGGATTTTTCAAACAGTAAAATTCATTGGTAGGTAGTTGTACAGTGCAGTCCACTGTTAAAGGGAACGCTGCAAATGTGTGGCTATCACTTCACTGGCGCTCTAGCTGCAACGGCTGCCTGAAACTGCCCGGATGCACCGTACAGGGGAACAGAAAGGTGCCGGCGTCACCAACCACGAAACGTCTGCTCCAAAGCCAGACAGTTGTACACCTGCTTTATACCCATGCGTTCCATTCAACGGTTGACTGCACTAGCATCCCAAAAGCACACAGGTACACTTGTTCTAGAGCACTTTAGGCATTCCCTTTATCGCAGGAACAAAGTCGTGTCGTTTCTGCATTTTATTTCTTTTGCCGTTTCCCGTTGACTCAAAACAATGCTAAAATGGCAATCTGTTGTTTGTATTATGCCCTGTGATGCTTATGATAACTGCTTACTGGAGGATGTGGGGCGAAGCCCACCAATGTTTTGTCACCGTAGCAGTTTATGTTTTGTATTCCTTGTGCAGCATCTTCGGTTCACTGCCTTTGTAACTGGACTCAAATACTGCAGAAACCTGTTGCGTTTCATGTTTAGTTCTGTTTTATTGTTCTTGTTTAAGAATAATGTTGTTGATGGCCTTTGCTAAAATTTTAAGTCACACCTTCTTAGTTCGCTGTTTGATCCTAAAGAACTTATGTTTCCTTCTGGTATGCAAAACGTGTTTAGAGATTTCAAGGTCATCTGCCTAAAGCAAATATTGTGTGCAGTGGCATTAGTTGTCGTGCAAGCTGTGCTCGACATAGTGTTTCTTTGTAAGCTGAGGGACTAGATTGCCAAACCCAAAATTCTGGTTAAGCATTGAAATTTTGTGTTGGCTGTAGTACACTAGTTATCTGCTCAGTGAGTTATGGCTTTATTTATTGTGTGGCACCTAAAGTGTGGTTCATCATCTTACTACATTAAAAAACTCATATGCCCCATATTCAGTAGGGAAACCTGTGTGTTCCCATATATCATATGGGGGCACATTATACGAACACTATAATGATATGAACATATGGGCACGATGGAAGAATAGATGGTTGTTTCAACGATGCCTTAGAACGTGTCGATTTCTTGTTTGGTGTTTTCAGATCTCGCGCAAAAGGTGCAACTGGTGAGGAGGCATCATTTCTGAGTACAGAAGCATGGAACTCTGTTTCGCGATCTGCGCGAGTGTGTATAGAAATGGGAAGTTCTGATAAAATCTATATTGTATTGTGTTCAAATAACCAAAGTGGTCGCTGCTGTTAATCTTGGGCGCCAAAAATGTTACTTCTTCCGCTTCTGCGATTACTGGAGAGCCACAATTAAATAGCTCCTGGAGTTATTGGCCATGTTTTCAGAGCTTTCTGACACGGCTTTACGGTTGTACATAGGGTTAAGCAGGAAGAGGCAGTCTCCCGAGCAATTTATGCTGATGCTGACAAATTGCTTTTTTAATTGAACTTCTCAGTGTTATTGAGACTGTGCTTATGCCTTTTTTGCAATGCTGATAAGAGAGATGAAACTAGTGCACGCTAACTGTTCATTAGGTATGCTTACTTCAGTAATGAAATTGTACGAATGTGCTGAAATGCACTCGTGGAATAATAGACCAGCTGTTTCATTCTTTAAGTTGTGTACACAGGGCCACAGACTGCATTTGGATGAATCCAGCACTTGGCAAACTTGCCTATCAAATGCTGCCACTGGGCACTAAGGTGAAACGAAAGAAAAACGCAAGTATGCAACTGTACAGAGCACAGACATTTTTCAAAGCGACACGTTAGTGATTGCATTATGAACGCAATAGCCAGAATAATGCTAGAATGTTCTTGTTTTTTTCTGTGACCAGAAACATTTTTAAGGAGGCGAATAAAATACTGTTCTGTGGAGTCGTACTCGCAAATGAGATAATTTGAGGATCCTCATACATCTGAACAGAAATGTGTGCCTAAGGCTTCAACTGCAGAGTACCGACTATCGCTACATGCATGTTGCATAATCGAGGTGAGGCTGCAGCTATTTTCAATTGACACACAAGCACAGTGAGGCACCTGCAGGCTATGGGAAAGCTTCCTGAATGATGTCAGGTGACCGAACTGCAAATCAAAAGTCCAGCCGGTGGCTCGGTAGGTGGTTTATAGCTGCATCTTCAGTTTTCCACTGTAAATACCGTGGCCAACAGTAATACAGAAATGGCAAGAGCTAGCAGCAAAACATGAGTAACTGCGTGTTGTAAGGGCATTTGACGCAAAATACTAGACGAAGTATGTGAGCACAGCATTTCATGCCATTAGCAGATGATAGCAAATGATGACCCTTACACTGTGTAGCACCACTGCCACTGGAGGAAGGAAGTAAAAACGGGCATAGTTGCCTCGCTGTGCAGACAGATGGCGTCGTTGAGACACCCGTCTATTCTTCCATAGTTCACGTGGGGAACCCGTATAGAGATGTGTGTGTGTTTTCGTAAATGGCGTGAGTCATACCCGTATTCGCAGATCTTACGGGTCATGTCCCGTATGGTAATATGGGGAAATGGAAGGTTTTGATACAGGATCCCTGTACGTTCATATCATATGGGACATGCTCCATATGTGATATATGGAAACATACAGCTTTTTATACTAGATCCCTGTATGTTGACAAGAGATTATTGGCTGTTGTCCTGGACATCTTTATGCTAACAGACTCGAAACTGAGCACTCTCAAGACTCCTATAAAAGTGCAAATGTATACCCAATGATGGGCAGCATTGGCACTGCCCCACGCCACATTGAACCTAGGTTGAGCCAATAACGCCTCACTTTTAGTAATACTTGGTCATTTACAGAAGGCTGCATTGGTATCAACGGTGAGTCTGTGCTGCAGTTGATCAAGTGCAAAATGGACAACTGCTTAAATTTGGTAATTGAAGCATGGAGAACCACTGCTGGTTTTCATGCTGTGGCATGTCGTTCTGTAAAACTTATCATGCAAGTATGATTTAAGGTGCAGGATACGAGGTCACACGTGGTACTTTGCATGTTTTGGCCATATCCCAATACGCACGTACACTCGTAGTGCTGAATCTATCAAAGGCCCTGCACTTGTGTTCTGGAATTTTGTTCATTGCTGACTGAATTGCTGACATACCGTTATATCCCGAGTCATCATTCACCACTAACCTGGCAGATGTAATTTGTAAAAGAATAGAAGGTGGGAGGCAACATCTCAGTTCAGAAGCCGAAAATAAATTATATTTCAGTGTGAATAATTTTGGAGAGTGATAGACACGCCTTGTAAACATTTACGACTTGTGTGTAATGTGCGCTTTCACAAAAAAGATCAAGTAGACAAAACATAGAATTTTTAGGTCATTTGGCATCACTGAAGTGAACCAGTTGTGGTATTGGAATACCGGGCAGATACATGTTCGAGAGCACCAACCTAGTGGTGGCACGTTATGACGCTGTGCCATCTTCAGCAAATAAATCACAGCAACTGCAACTTCTGAGCACCAGTGGCTGTCGCTGAAATTCAGAGGTTCCACATGAAACTTTGCACAGAATTTATGTGCAGCGCTTGCAGACAATGCGTCCAACTTGCTTAGAGCTATCTTATCCTTTCTTTTACACCTCGGGATAAGTGGAGAAAATGTTAAATATATTGTATCTCGTGCTAACTCGAGGAGGGCTATAAATATTTGTCCGGTAAACCCAAACTCTTGGTCGCTGCATTTTAAGTTCTCTGCATTTTGACAGATCACACTGTCACAAGATGTCGTCACTGATGATGCTGCTCCCCTCTGCTTTATAATACTGCAATGAAGCCTAGTTGTAACAATGTTGCATACAACACGAACGCCTTTGTTGTATCCAGTAGTTGTCATAAGCATAAATTCATTATATGCTGATATCAGCAAGAAGCATTTGAATTACTTCATGACATCCAATAATTTGTTATATCCCTGCTTCATTATATTGAGGTTCGATTTATGTGTCTATGATGTATGTCTCTGCCATGCTAAAGCTGCCCCATCACACTGTGCAATCTCTGGGCCTTCTGTGGGGATGGGTCAATGCAATCGGTGAAATTGGCATCTTGCAAACAAAGGCGGTGAAAGCAGTGTCTCATCAGTGAGCGATGACTCGGGATATTGCACTACTTCTTACAGGAGTCTGTGTTGCCAGCACTTTGTGTAATGCTCTGTCAAGTCTGTAGCTGGAGTAGGAGCTGGTGGATACCTATGCAGTGTTGGGAGTGTGTCAACGTGACAATGCTTTGCTGTCTCTTTTGACATTGGCACTTCGGCTAAGTGCAAGGACACTCCGTGAACTTCTTTTGCTAGGCACTTTGATCAGCTGGGCTGTGACACTGTGTATTAAAAAGATGGCTGCGAGATTCTTCAGTAAAACAATGGACTTTGTACTAATTTTTGAAGGCAGAGTGCTCTCACTTTGTCTGGAGAGGAAACAACCTGCTTGTTCATCATTTTTGGCCCAAACACAAGTTCAAGAATCATTTGTGAGTGCAAGATTCCACGAGATGGATGGAGCAAACACGTTGTGCCAGAGGCGTGAATTGTTTGTGGCAAATTCACCGTACTTGCTGTATTGGAACAAGATGTTCATGAAGCATCAGCTTAACCTGGACACTGAAATTTCGGGCATTTTATGGGTGAGAGGAGTGGCAGCTATATAAGATTGGGAAGCACCTACTGAACCGAAATTGAGAAAAAAAAAATAATGAAAAGCCGTAGTTGGTCTCAAATAAATACAAGACTTTCTACCACCTGTTCCAGTTTTATTTCCCCAGGGGAGGGGGGAGGCATACATGGCGTGACGTCATGACGCAGAAGGTTTCCAGCTGTACACTCGCCTGTTTTGCTGAAATTATGTAGTTTTAAGTGCCAAAACGGAGATACGATTAATGCGCCATAGTGGGGGACTCCACTTTCAATTCTTACCACCACCTTGTTTTTTTTCCCCCTTTTTTCATTTTTTTTTCTTTTCACATGTACCCAATGCATGGTACACATCTGTTCTTGCATTTCGCTACCATCTAAATGTGGCCGCCACGGCTGGAATTTGATTCTGCGACCTCGTGCTTAGCAGCGCAACGCCCTAGCCGCTACTCGCTCACGGCGGGTATTTTCTGGAAACAGTTTCACGCACAAATACAAGTAGCATTTTTTTTTATGCGATCCCCATGGGATATTGCCGCTTTATTTCGGGGCAACGAGGCAATGCCAAAGCACAATGAAAGTGTGTATCACGTTAGTTCAGCAGTCGTAGTTCAGCCGGGTTCGGATGTATGGATGGATGTTATGAGCGTCCCTTTTGGAACAGGGCGGTGGGTTGCGCCACGAAGCTTTTGCTATTATACTACTGCCTAATGACCTACCTAGGTTTAAAAAGAAAAAAAAAACAAATAAGGTTCAATCCATAAACCTTCCTCCACCTTGTGGACTTCCACAGAACTGATTTGCCATATTGGGTGTCCCTTGTGCTTCAAGTTTTCGCTTAATTCGTCCTCGCCCTGCTACTTGCTAGCCTCCTGGTTAGCTCGGATGGTAGAGCAACCGCTGCGAGAAGGCGTTGCTTCCGGATCCGAATCCCGGATCGGGACGTATTTTTCTTCATCTGCAAAGCTTTCTTTCTGAGAAACCCGTATGGGTTTCCTTTCTACCGAGCTCGTGCTACAAAACAGGTGGATGTGATTTTCCCCTTCGATAAACTTTCCTCCACCTTGTGGGCTTCGCAGAACTGATTTGCCACATCCATGCTATTATGCTTGCACTTGCTGACGCTGATTCACGCGATAAATAAATTTATATGCGCTGAGCGGTCTACCCGGGGAAAAGAAAAAGGTAATCCAAGGTAACCACTTATGATGCCCGCCGCAGCTAGATCCAATCACTTCTCTGAAAAGAGCTGGCCTGGCGCATACATCACTACCCATGCTAATAATGCTCTTACTGAGACCGATTCACATGATGAATAACTGCCAGTGCAGAAGGCTTTCCCTGAAAAAAAGAAGCAAAGCTATAAGCCTATTGCCAATTAGCATGTCAGCACAGCCAGGTCCACCTAATTCTCGAAAGCGCTGGTTCAGCGAATCGCTCCACATTCTAATCCACGTACTCATGGCGGTCTACGAGAAGAATAAACGCGCATTTACAAATTGGTTTTCGCGAGGGAAAAGAACGGCCTATAGGCCGTTACAATCTCGGCACCTCCAGGTCCAATTACGTGTACAGAAAGCGGTGGGTAGAAGCATACATCATTATTCATGCTAATGCACGTGCTGAAGTCTATATATACAATGAATAAATGGATATGCACAATGGGCTTTTAGGCCAAAAAAGAAAGGTAAGTCCATAGCCCATTACAATCTCGGCGCAAGCGGGTCCATTTACAAGTATGGAAAGCAATGGGTCGACGCATACGTCAGGAACTATTGTAATGCTTGTGCTGACCCCATTTCGCGTGATGAATAATGCGTATTCGCAACGCAACATTCGCACAAAGCAAAAAGGAAGCCGGTTTACTTCAGCAGAGCACGACGATGCAGCTTCTTCGTTTCCATGTAAGCATTATGATCCTATGTGTATCAACTACCGCACGCAACCGACTCCAAAGTCTGAAGGATCGGACGACGTACGAACGACTTTTACCCATGCGCAGGCACACTGCAGATCTGCAACGGGAAGATTCATGAACACAGCCAAGGCGTTCGCCTCTGTCGCTCATAAATTCATAAATAAACTCGTAAATAAAAACAACTTGCAAGATGGTCTGGGTGGGAATCGAACCGGGGTCTCCAGAGTGAGACGGAGACGCTGCCACTCAGCCATGAGTTTTTTTTCTTTATTACCGGCTTGGCAAAAGAAAGTACAATGTGAATATTACATGGCCATAAAGAACAACTAGTCAATGCTGGACCAGTGTGCTGTGATAAGAACGATGTATGCTAGTCACTTTGTCCAAAGCACTTAGCCAATCAGGAGGATCACTCTGTGCACAGAAAAATTCACGTATATATAGCACACTTTCAATGAAGTATTCATGTGCTGGGTCCTGAACAATGCGCTCATGTCTAATATCCATACGCGTTCGCCACACGCTATGCATGCACAGAAGCATTAACAGATCAACAGGCACTCCCTCTGGTTCCGCGCATGGCAGGAAGTGTATCCCGAAAGCACCTAACGGCAATTCCTTTTAAAGTTGCGTTTTAGAATATCCCACAAAAACACTGTGTCATGGCTGTCCAGAAAGATATGCTCGATCGTCTCCGGTTTTTTGCATATAAAGCAATTCACAGACCAAGGTACAAAAATGCCTTTGCTTTGCAACCACGGTTTCACTGGGAGAGTGCCTGTATGTAGTTGAAAAAAGAAAGATTTAACTCTTACTTATTTAGCTCTTACCAGCATTCGTTTAACTCTCTTAAGAACATCTCGTTCTGAACCTAAAACGAATACTGTACGATACAACGGTACAGGCAAGAATACATCAACAAGATCTTTATACAACTTACTAGTAACAACGGCCAGATATTCACTAGAAACGTGCAGTGGGCAGTAACACCAGGCACCTACCTAGGTGTGCCCCTCAAACATCGTGATAGCAAAGAATATTGGGACAAGGAAGTAGTGCGAGTGAAAACCCAGACCGGCAAATGGGGAGGACATAAATTTTCAATGTTTGCAAGAGCCACCGTGTGTAATTTGTTTTTAGTCGCTAAAATCTTTTACGTGATGCAAGCGTTATGTTTGACGAGGATGTCTGTGCAAAAGCTGCATAGAGTATTTGCGACGTTTATTTGGGCTTCAACATGGGAACGTACAAGTCTTAGCAATCTGTTCCATTCCATCTGTTCCAGCCTTCACCATTGAATGGTGGGCTGGGGTTGTCACATTTGTTCCTCAAACAGATTGTAAGCAGGTTTCTTTTTTTGCGTGATCAAAAGGATGCTTTTCTGAAAACAATGATTCAAGCTCGACTGCGCGATTCATTGCCTGATTGTGTAGTGTTGTCCATGTATACGGGACTCAGCCATGAGTTCGATGCTTCAAAGCGGGACAAAAGCTCCTCTAATGAAAGTGGTGTTGCCTTAGAAACGTGCCGTAGAAAGTTATACTGCAGTGTACAGCATATTGGTAATTATGAGCATGTAAATTACAGAAGTCGCAGTTCAACGAGTAGCGAAGTACGTTTCCTCTACATTTCTTCGGCGCTTGACGCACACGCACAGCCATCTTGCGGCGAACACAGAAGACCCCCTCCTCGCAATGTACGGCGCTGCCCCGACAGGTGGCGCGCCACTCGGCCGCTTCTCGCCTTCGTCTCGTTTGAACGCATTGCAGCCGTGCGGGGACCGGTGTGAAGATGCTGGAATACCCTTGCGTTTAGTAAGTTTTCTCGCTCTCTCCCCTTCCAACTTCCAGCGTGCGTCACTCGAACCCTCGTGTTTAGGCGACGCGGCTCCTCTTTCCGCTCACAGCGCGATTCCTAGGTGCAGCGTCCGATGCGGGACGCCTCTGACGTGATCGCTGCGCCGTAGCGCATCTGCTGGAAAGCGTCCCCTGCGATGTGTGCGTGCTGCTGACGAGGAGTCGTCCGTCTGCGTGGTGCTCCCAAGCGAGATAGAGGATCTTATCGAGGCGTCGGCCCCATGATCGCGTCCGCCTTCGTGGCGCGTCGCGGCCCGGTTGCCGATCACGATCTTTGGCTCGCGTAGATCGTTTCTCCCTCCCATACACCGAGTTCTTTGGTTCGTTCCGCTTGCTCAGGCGCATATTTCGTTGCCGCGCCGAACGCTGCGTTGCTCGGCGCTCACCGCGTGTCTTTGTGCGACTCAAGAGCATGCCGATCGAATGAATGGGCGATGCGAACGGGGTGCGATAACGAAGCTTAAGGTGAGGCGAAGCTTCAGCGTCCTCCATTTTTTTTAAACTCTGACACGGTAGCGCTATCGTGGAAGCATGCGCGTCAGTACAAATCTAGGTAGGAGTTACAGGAGTGCAATAGTCATGCTAAGAGACAATTCGCCATTATCCGTGTCATTTATCCCATCGTGCATAACCGAAAATAAACTGTTGTGTTCGCTTAACAATATCCGAGGGGAAAAAACAAGACGCTAGGGGTGCGCCATGTGCACCTCCGACAAAACCCGCGAGGATTAATTCTCCACGCTTTTGTGGCCTTGACTTTTAACGAAAATTGCCAAAAATTGACAGGTTTAAAGTAGAGCGCAACGTTTACAAATCCCCAACTCTTCACTTAAGACATATATCGCAGCTATGTACAGGGTGCTTCAGCGAACACTCAAAACATTTTTTAAGTTGCATAACTATTTAAAAACTTAGTGAATTTTTGTTAATTAGTTGATAACGCATTTAAATTTTTTGTGCAAGTGATGTCCCCCTCTTCGAGTCTCATGGACTATTTGTGCTATCTGCCACAGGGAATTAAAAAAAAATTGAAAGTGTTCGCTGAAACACCCGGTATACGTAACAAGTATCTGAGGAAGAAAATCGGAGCTGGTCCCCGCGAGGTAAATTAAGCTTCCTCCTAAAGGAATAAAAATTCGTGACGCCAGACGTATCAGACACCGCACTTTATTATTGGCACAGCAGCGCCGCCTATCGCCGCGCCAGCCTTCGCGTCCTCGGTCCATGCCTCGGTCCGCCCAGCTCGCGGTCCTGTAGCCGGCTCAGACGCCCCCATCCGGCCAGGTTTCGATCTTGCGGAAGTCCTCGAGCGAGACAAAATCGGGCTCGACTTTCATGCAGCCGGGAAAGTCCTCCGGGCTGTAGAAGTAGCCGCGCAGGTAATCGTTCAGCTTGTAGAGTAGCCGCAACCGGCTGTACGGGCCGTACGGGCTCAGCCGCGGACACTCGTAGTTCCAGTCGTCGTAGTCGATCGAGTACGCCATCAGACCGTACAGGAACGTCAGGTTGTTCCGGGTCACGCAAATCTGCGCGCGCGACGACGGCGTATACAACGCACAGAGCTTTAGCACGCCGTATAACAGACCTAGATATATGCAAATGACGTCAGAGCCTCTCACAACAATGAATGTCGACGTTAAATATGGGGAAAACTCCAAACGAACACGCATCCCCACTTGAGTCTCTACCACGTCATACACCCTGCGCTGTATTCCTATTAATGCCCACACTGCGATAAATGAGCAACGCTTTACCACATGGTATGGGCTTGCGCAAACCCACCACAGCTCACACCCATAACACACCCCATCACACGACAGTGGGAGGCAGCGCTGTCCAGCTCAAACTCGACGGACCAGCTCGACCTCGTCAACCGAGCGAGAAGGGCAGCCAAGGCCGCTGGACTCCTGGACTGAGGGGACCACCCACTGCAGAACTACCTACGCTCATGTGCTCTTTTCTGAAAAGTTTAATCTCTAGCTCTCTCTCTCGACGTTAAAGCGTTAGCTCGGGCCGAACTCGGCGTTGCTGCCTGTATATTCGAATACATGTAAATGGAATACATACGCTTTTCTAAGATAACCAGCGGGCGGACTTTACTGAAATTTGTTGCATTTGCGAGAGAAAGTTAAATCCTCGTCACTGTTGGAAGCGGAATTTCGATTTAAGGCCCGTCTATTTTAGAAGGAAAGCTCAAAAATGGGAAAGCTTGAAGGAGAAATAGAAGCACTAAGTTTACAAATCCTTAGCACTACACTAAGAACAGATATCGCACTTGTTAGAGCATCTGAAGCGGACAAATTTGATATATCATTTTTTAACTTAGGTGAATTTGTTACATTGTTTCCAAGGGTTTTTAAAAAGTCATCGTCACATATTTGTGGTCCGTTTGAGAGCAATGTTTAAGGGGAAGCTTTAGCTCGGGCCCAACTCCGACGCGTCCTATTCAAATCCATGTAAAACGCAAAAACGCCTTTCTGAGATAACCCCCGGACGGATTTTAATGAAGTTTCTTGCATTTGAGAGAGAAAGTTAAATTCTAGTGACTGTTAGAAGCGGAATTTCGATTTAGGGCCTTAATTTTATGAAAAGGATCGTCAAAATTTTGAACGTTCGAAAAGAACAGACGCACGAAGTTTAAAATTAATAGCTCTGCATCAAAAACAGATATCGCCGTTCTGTAAACAGCATCCATTAGATCATTCAATACGGACAAATTCGATATGTCAATTTATGTCATACGTGAATTTGTTACTTTGTGTACAATGGTTCTGCAAAAGCTGTATTTTCATATTACTGAATTTATTTGGATTGACGTATAACATATCAGTTTTGTCCGCTTTAGATGTACTATCAGATACAATTCCCATAACTGTGATATTTTTCTTGCTGATTTACAAAGTTGTTAACTTAAGTTTCGTTTTCTGAAAATGTTCGATTTTCGCCAACTTTTACTAAAATATTTACGACCTAAATAATAAAATAGAAACCAACAGGCACTAGACTTTAAGTTTGTCTTTCAAATGCAAAAAACCTAGTAAAATTTGGTGCTGTGGTTACCGAGATAAACGAATTCTCATTTTACATGTATTCAATAGGACCACCCGAGCTGAAGCTTCCTATTAAGTGACCGTCGGCGTCTCGGCCTTGAACTGCCCTAAACGGCTCCTGTTTTATTGCGATAGCAACTGTGTGGACACTTCGGGCGAATCTCCGCCGTCGACGTCGTCGTGATGTTCCGCATAAAGTCCAAGTGCCGTAACGTCGCCGCCGCGCGCCGAGGCTGTCACGCCAATTTACCCGTGGCGCACCATCACCACCTTACATCATCGGTGCTGGTTGAACGAAAACAACTCCGAAAAAAAGAAAATTCACGAGAACAGCTATTCCGCGATTCCAGAGGGACGTTCGACCCGCCCCCTGTCGGAATATTCGCGCCCGCACCTCAGGCGCGCGTAATGTACCTTTGTCCTCGTGGAGTTTGGTCCGTCCCACACCACGATCATCTCCTGCTCCTTGTTGTACGTGATGCAGCCGTCCTCTATATCCTTGGGTTGGCAGTCAAGGTTCTTGGTGTACACCGGGTCTCTGCATATCTGCACGCCAGCAAGCACGCGCCCGTCACACCATATATATATATATATATATATATATATATATATATATATGAGAATGTTTATTTGCTTAACAGTTTCGGTCGAAACTTGGACCGACCGAAACTGTGAGACAGTTAAACCGAGGATAACCGCGCTGTTTGCTTCTGATCTTTTAGGTACGCCTGGCCCATTGATGAAAACTGCAGTATATATATATTACACTTTTACACATTTTTCTTGCTCAATACATGTTACGTGATAAAAAAAATTCGTGATGCGTGCTAGGCGCCAACATGTGCGTTTAATCTGCATGATTCCCATTCATGAATCTAGCGCGTGTATAGTTCCTTTGTTGTGCTTGTACATCGTGTTACGCATGAAGTTTCTGAGAAACCTAACTATTTGGGCCCTATAACGTAAGACTAGTTGAATCTGATTTTATTCCAATCTCCCAACATCAAATTTACGTCACCGCGCCGACGCAAACATCGGGTGGCGACCCGCAGCGATGTTTGAACAGGCAAGTGAATCGTTCTCCTCGTGTATATAGGCAACACCACCTAAGATAGCACAAGGCCTTTTCACTCCGGTCCATGACGTCATGTTACCAGAAAAAACACGGCAGGGACATGTAGATACCGACACGTATCTTTTTTTTTAATCGTTCCACACAAAAAGAAACACTTTGTGCAATCTACAACGCGAGATACTCCACATCGCCACATCAAACTACAGATAATTTCCATTGACGTCATAGTGCCGCCATCTTGTCTACTATAAATCGTTAGCATTGACGTCGTCGTGGCCGCCATGTTCGGGCACTAGCACGGCGAGAAGCGGCAATCCTGACGTTACGCTAAAATTATTCATATGCCCTATACATATATATATACATTGGGATCGCAGCTGCGCAATAACGAAAAAGCGTCTGCACAGAGCACTCGCCTCACCAAGAGTCGTAAACGCTTTCCAGCCCGGCGGGTACTGGAACTTCACGCCGGCCGGATGCGGGTGGAGCGCGCATTCGTTGTTCCAGCTGTAGTTGCCGATGGAGGGCTCGTTGTTGTCCGGGAACAGGGGCTTCTCGTTGTACGGCTTCAGGGTGAAAGTGATGGCCCTCGGGTACTTGTCCAAGAAGGGGTGGTAGGTCCTCAGGAACCTCTCGTAATCGTAAGCATCGAGCTGAGCCAAAGAGGAGAGAGAGAGAGAGACAAGGGCACAGTGAGCATGCATAATGTGGTCCCTGTACATACACTCTGTGCATTCTACAATGTAAAGACGTACGTAGTATGGAGCACCGATCGAGCTCAAAATTACCCGAAAGCCCGGGTCCAAAACCAGGCCAGCAGGCCGGGCCCAGTCCGGGGGTTCGGGCCTATAGGAGCTTCAGGTTCGGGTAGCGGGCCTCAGTCGGGCCCGTAATATAGGCCCGGACATATGCTATTTGTAACTCCGCAATACTGTAAGACTACGCAAAACTTTAGGTCGGTGGAGCTTGTCGGTTTCTGAGAAAGCAGGGGCACAGGCAGGCCACGACGCAGCAGCGGTGCACGTATGCAGTAGAGAGCTTTACGCGAGTCGCACCCAAGCGTTGGGGGGAAGAGACTCCAATGTGGGCCTTCCGCGCTCCTTCGCCCTCACTTCGGCTCCTTTTGCACGCCCGGTGGTTTGCGTCCCCCAACGCTTGTGCGCGACTTGGGTACCCTAACCTAAAGCTCTCTGTAGTGTCAATTAGCGACGCTATTCGGCCACTGGGAAACGGTTCCAGTGGTCCCACGCGCCCGCTATGAACCTCCTCCCTCTCTCTTTCTTCGGTCTTCGCTTCGCTGGAAAACTCTGGTCAACCTTGTCCACAGATAATGAAGACCTCGAATTCTTAGATATCATCGTGCTTTGACGAGAGACGCGGACGACCCGTCGTCGTTGGAATGGAGGTGGCAAGACGCCGCATAGTCGGAACGAGATCACGACGAGTTAGACGTATATTTGCATTGCAAAATGGCGTTGAAGAGAAAGCAAACTGTTTGAATCGTGGAAAACTGGCTGCAACAACAACAAAAAATTGCTAGACTGTCTTCGGTCGCCGAAGTTATAGCACCTCAAGAGGAATCAACGGAAGTAATCCCAGTACTACTGGTTACCGCTTCCAAGAGCAGATGATGTGCCTAAAGGCCCATGCAGTTTGGAGATATTTTTGGAGACGTCATGCAGTTTGGAGATGTGCGCCATCGAGCCTGCCGGGAAAATGCACTCTCGTTCCACTTACTTTTGTTGCGATAACAATGATATGGACACTCCAGGCGCAGTTCTGCCGCCACCGTGATGTTCCGCATAAAGTCCAAGGGTGATAACACCGCCGCCGCGCGCGCCACATGCTACTATGTGCGAGTGAAAGCGTGTGAGGGGAGCCGACAATCTCGGCTCAATCTGGCGCGCGCAAGGGAGAAAAGCGGGGAGGAAGCGCGCCGTCTTCCGTCGCGCGTAAGCCACCGGGGCGAGACGAGGGAGGGGGGGGGCTCGGCGTTGTATCACAGGACACCTATATAAGTTAATGTGTAACACCTATATATTGTAATCTGGCAGCAACTGCGTATTGCGGGGCCCACGCGCACCTTATCCTGAAAGTGGCCTGCGTTGGGGGTGCGTCGACGGCTGATACCTTTGTGCGTGCTGCGCTGTCGCCCCTCAGTTTGCGTTGGTGCGAGACGCAGCACAAAGGTCAATTCGCTCACTGCTGCTGCCGCGCTTCCTCACGCCAGCGCTTTGACAGCGAGTGCCCGCGGTCAGCGAGTGTGATGTGTTCACGTTTGCCTGTGCGCGCACTGACATCATGCTTGTTAATTTAGTAAGCGAATGTTTGCAAGTTTATACGACCGATAAAACTACTGTCCCTACTTCGTATATAGCTGTCAACTAATTTTCTATCGCAATCGATGCTCCGCCTTTCGGGTGAAACTGCGACTTTTGTTTTAAAGAAAACGCTCTTCTATACATTGAAGTAAGAAAAGTAACTGGAACGACCGTGTATTTCGTCCCACACTTTGGGAAATGGTACCTCCAAAGTGTTCTACGCGAAGGGTTCTACTTAAATTGAGGACGACGCAACGAGCTATGGAAAGAAGAATGATGGGTGTAACGTTAAGGGATAAGGAGAGAGCAGATTGGCTGAGGGAACAAACGCGAGTTAATGACATCTTAGTTGGAATTAAGAAAAAGAAATGGCCATGGGCATGTAACGAGGAGGGAAGATAACCGATGGTCATTAAGAGGAAGCTTTAGCTCGGGCCCAACTCCGACGCGGCCTATTCAAATACATGTAAAAATGCAAAAACGTTTTTCCGAAGTAACCCCTGGACCGATTTTAATGAAATTTGTTGCATTTGAGAGGGCAAGTGAAATTCTAGTGACTGTTGGTCGCGGAATTTCTATTTAGGTCCTGAATTTTGTTAAAAAGATTTTCAAAAATTCGAAAGTTTGAAAAAAATAGAAGCACGAAGTTTACAAATTCATAACTCTGCATCAAGAGCAGGTATCGCGGTTCTGTAAACGAGATCCATCAGATCATTGAAAGCGGACAAATTCTATACGTCATTTTACATCTTACGTGGATTTGTTACGTTGTTTACATTGGGTTCTGCAAAACCTATATTTCCATTTTACTATATTTTTTGTCATTCATGTGTAACGTATCAATTTTGTCCGCTTTAGATGTACTATTAGGTGCAGTTCACGGAATTGTATTATCGATTTTGTTTGCTGAGTTACAGAGTTGTAAACTTGATAGTTTCGTTTTTTGAAAATTTTCGATTTTTGCCTATTTTTAATAAAAAATTGACGACCTAAATAAAAATCCGAAACCAACAGTCACTAGATTTTAAGTTTTTCTTTTAAATGCAACAAATTTCGTCAAATTTGGTGCAGTGGTTGCAGAGAAAAACGAATTCTGCTTTTCACATGTATTTAGATAGGAGCACCCGAGCTAAAGCTTCCTCTTAAGGGTTACGGACTGGATTCCAAGAGGAGGGAAGCGAAGCAGGGGGCGCCAGAAAGTTAGGCGGGCGGATGAGGCTAAAGGTTTGCAGGGACAACATAGCCACAATTAGCACATGACCGGTGTAGTTGGAGAAGTATGGGAGAGGCCTTTGCCCTGCAGTGGGCGTAGCCAGGCAGCTGCTGTTGCTGCTGCTGCTGCTGCTGCTGCTGATGATGATGATGAGCTCCAAAGTGCTCTCAACTTTGCAATTCATTTCAAGCGGATATGTCTTGCGAGTTTATTGGTTACAATTCGCAAATTGTAACATGAGCCGTAAAGTAATTAATTCAGAAATTAATTAGCTTAATTAATGTGTTTCGATGTTTTGTGCTAGTAATGTTGGACAATTCTAGCTCAAGAGCAAGAAGTCTGCTATCCGCCACAGGAGGGCTTTAAAAATTCCGAAAACTTAAAAATGATCACCCCGTATATACCTTAGCTAGTTTCGCACCCCGCATATATTATTTCTTTTTCTTTTTTTGCAAATCATTTTTTTACACGCGCATAGTTCCTAAAACCAAAACAAAGCAAACAAACAACGACGAAACCGTCCTAATCGCTAACGCGTTCTTCTTTCTTCAGGTCAGAGAGGGTTGGGTGCTCACCATATTGCAGTGATCGCCCCAGCCTTTGTACAGTACACGAGAATACGTCTTAGTCGGCGTGAAGAAGATCTGCGGCGTCTTGATGAAGCAGACGTCGCCGTCAACGTAGTCGCTGGTCGGCCAATGAGTGAGGAAGACGTAGTAGCGCAGATGTCTGAGAGCAGGTACACTGCGTGTCAGCAAAGATCGGCGCCACGTGTAGGACATTTAAAACACAAAAACAGCGATCCAGAAAAGAAAAATAAAGAATGAAAGCAGAAAAACGAGAATCTTCTTTTTTTTGTCTTTTCGAGGTAAACTGGCATTCGCTCATCGCCTTCACGCTAAAATAAGGCTGTGCGTAAATCGTCACCGGCACTGTAACGTTTCGTTTCGCGCTTTCGGTGTGAATGCATTGCGTCACTGGCCGATAAACATTCACCGAGAAAGCGAAAAGCTAATTACCGCATTTAGAGCACCCAGTTGCGGCGTGACCACGAATTCACGGATGGGTAGCGCTGTAAATGGTCTAGTGTTTGGTTAATAATAATATTTGGGGTTTTACGTGCCAAAACCACTTTCTGATTATGAGGCACGCCGTAGTGGAGGACTCCGGAAATTTTGACCACCTGGGTTTCTTTAACGTGCACCTAAATCTAAGCACACGGGTGTTTTCGCATTTCGCCCCCATCGAAATGCGGCCGCCGTGGCCGGGATTCGATCCCGCGACTTCGTGCTCAGCAGCCCAACACCATAGCCACTGAGCAACCACGGCGGGTGTAGTGTTTGGTTAAACCTGAAGTCAATGAAAGTGCGTCGTTAAGTATAGCCCGTTAAAAAATTTTAGGCGCGCAATAGGACCTCGGCGATTCTCCTCAGTAGGTGGGGTGCCCATTTTTATAGCGCCACAGCGTATCCGGACAGGACGATGATGATGATGATCATCATCATCATCATCCGGGAGTCTGCTTCAATGCAGCCGCGAAACAGCCTCCGTCACTTCGAACATCTTGAGTGCAAGCGTACACACGTGACTATTCCAAATAGGCCACCGGCGCTCGATCGTTCAGGCTGAAATTTTGCACGGTGCAAGTGCTATATCTGCCGGTGCTTTTTGCATCGATCGGTTTGTCCTTCGTGCTTCTTGCTTCAGACATTCTTGTGGCGCTGTTGATGCGAAAGCTTCAAATGGGCCGGCGAGAGAGCCGGCGTCTGTGGCAGCGAAGCGGCACCTAAATTCCCATTGGGTGCGACGCCACGTCACAGAGCAGGCCACGTCACTAGCGCGCCTCGACGGTGCAGAACAGGCCAGACGTTGCGTGAGAGGAGAGGGCATCGCCGCGACGCCACGTCACCGTCGGTAACCGTACTCCTTCACAGACTCTAGAGGCTCACTGGCGATACTGAACTCTTGTTACCTTGCCCGGATATTCATCATTATCTTTGTCTTCTGCATATTAATCTTCAACCCCACTCTTACACGCTCTCTGCTAACGTCCTCAATCATTTGTTGTAACTCGTCTGCAGTGTTGCTGAATAGAACAATGTCATCGGCAAACCGAAGGTTGCTGGGGTATTCGCCGTCGAACCTTGTGACGATTGATGACGATTGATACCATGGAATACCAACTAGCCCGTACCCAAACTTTGCTTACTCCTAAGCCTTCCCAGTTTAATAGCTTGAATACTACTTCTAAGCTCGTAGTGAATAACATTGGATAGATTGTGTCTCCTTGTCTCACCCCTTTCTTTATAGGTATCTTCCTACTTTTCTTGTGTAGAATTTAGGTAGCTGTGGAATCTCGATATTTTCCAAGATGTTTACGTAAGTGGTCTGTACTCCTTGATTACGTAATGCCTTTATAACTGCTAACATTTCCACTGAATCAAATGCCTCTTCGTAATCTATGAAAGCCATAAGAGAAGCTGATTGTACTCTGCGGATTTCTCGATTACCTCATTGATGACATGGATGTGATCGCTTGTAGAGTATGCCTTCCTGAAACCTGCCCGTCCCCTTGGTTGGCTAAAGTCCAGTGTTGCCCTTATTCTATTAGAGATTATCGTAATGAATATTTTATATAGTATTGGGAGTAAGCTAAATGGCCTATAATTTTTCAATTCTTTAACGTCTCCCTTTTTGTGGATTAGTATAACGTTTGCATTCTTCCAGTTTTCTGCGACCCTCGAAGTCGATATACACTTGATATAGAGAGCCGCCAGTTTTCAAAGCATTATGTCTCCTCCATTATTGATTAAATAGACTGTTATTCCATCTTCTCCTGCCACTTCTAGGTGTTTCGTGAGGTCTCCCAGATAAGAAGCAATGCGGGGTAGGATTCCCAACCATAAGGACATAGCGGACAAGATTGACGAATTCTACGAATTCTACAATTAATGAGAGGGTAGCTGTAGTCGTAATCAAACTTAATAAGAGGTGTAGATTAAAGGTAGTACAAGCCTACGCCACAACATCCAGCCACGAAGATGATAAAGTAGAATGGTTTTATGAAGATGTTGAATTAGCGATGACGAAAGTGCAAACTCAGTATGCTGCAGTAATGGGCGACTTCAATGCAAAACTTGGGAAAAGGCAGGCTGGCGAAGAAGCAATTCGTAACTACGGCGTCGATTCTAGGAACGCCAGAGGAGAGATGCTGGTAGAATTCGCAGAAAGGAATAAGCTGAGAATAATGAACACCTTTTTCAGGAAGCATAATAACAGAAAATGGACCTGGAAATGCCCTAATGGTGAAACAAAAAAATGAAATTTATTTCATACTTTCTACCGACTCCAGCATAGTGCAGGATTTAGAAGTGATAGGTAGGGCAAAGTGCAGTGATCATAGGCTAGTGAGGGCTAGGGTTCACCTCAATTTGAAGAGAGAGAGAGCAAAATTGGTCATGAAGAAACAGGTCAACCTAGGGTCAGTTAAGAGTAAAAGCAGACAAATTCAGGCTGGTACTTGCAAACAAATGTGCAGCCTTAGAACAGAGAGATGAAGATGACAGAGGTAATGAATGAAACTGTAACAAGGTTGGCTTCAGAGGCAGCAATTGAAGTGGGAGGCAAGGCACCAAGGCAATCAGTAGGTAAGGTCTCCCAAGTAACAAAGGACCTAATAAAAAAAAAAACGAAGAATAAAAGTGGCCAACTCAAGAGTCGAGATAGAATTAGCGGAACTGTCAAAACTGATCTAGGCGAAAATAATTGATGTTCGAAATTACAACGTAAGAAAGACTGAATAAGCCGTAAAAGGTAGACGCAGCCTGAAATCAGTGAGAAACAAACTTGGCATAGGACAAGCCAAGATGTATGCATTGAAAGACAAGCAGGGTAATATCATCATCAATCATCAATAGCAATCTCGAAGGTATAGTAAAAGCAGCGGAAGAATTCTATACTGACCTGTACGGTACCCAGATGACTCAGATGACCATTCAAAACAGTAATGAACAGGATACGGAAACTCCGCCTGTAACTAGCGATGAGGATGAGGTCAGAAGGGCCTTGTAAGACACACACACACACACACACACACACACACATATCTATATATATATATATATATATATATATATAGTGCTGCGCGCGTTTTTAGTGGATAAGCTCGCGTGTCGCAGCCTCATCAAGAAACAGGAATGTAGCGAGTCAGCGTATCATGACGTCATGACGTCATGGCGTGTCCACCAAGTACAGAAGCCAAAATTGTTTTGTAAAAGGCAAGTAAATTATCTAGGGGCACTCGTACAGGCTTGCACTATGGGACCACTTCCCGTATATTCACACATCCATCCACGTATGTATTTGCACAAACATTGTTGAATAAGCCAGCCGAAACGAACGCTTGCCAGAAGATTTTACCTCAAATTAAGGAAATGGACCTGCATTTGAAGCACACGAAAAAGAAACAAAGAACAACCGCAGAGAAGACGGGCATATAACCAACACTTTGGTTGTTTATCGTGGGCAATGCTTTCATTAGCATTCAATCGGTCATCCTGAATAAGCCGTGTGCACTTCGGCCGGGCTCCACTCTACCGTTTCCCTCTGGACACGCTGCGCCGTCTAGCGAGGCGCGCGCGAAGCCCTCTCCCCTACTTTTGTGTGGCCTCCGAGATTGCACCTTTCGAGCGCCGGTACGTGCTCTAGCATGGATAATTAATCTCTCGTTGCCGATGCACTTGTTCGTGACCGCGCTCTCCGAGGCAAGATAACGTTTTTTCGCCTATTTTTGTTATGTTTTTTTCCTGCACCGTGTATCTTGTAACTGCTAAGAAAAAAAAACAGCGTGTTCGTGGCCTAGCGCATACAGAATCAAAATCAAATCCACTTTATTGAAACATCGCAATCCCAAGAATACAGATGTTCAATAGAGACGAAGCTGCTGTGCTCGGGGACTCAGGTTCGGTAGTAACCAGTAGAGGACTTTTTTTTTCCATGACCTGTGTTTTTTTATTAGAAAGACAGCCCAAGTAAAAAAAAAAATCTAGAACCGCGATACAAAATGCGAAGTGGAGGAAGTATAGACAGAGAATATGCCAATCGCATTAAACAATGACTGATCGAAAAATGACGCGTCAGTAACCCTTTAAAGCTGATAATATGTGGGAAAGCACGCACGCAAGCTTCTTACTTGATGTGATCTAGGGGTTTGTCCTCAAGACCAGCACCATAGAAACCGCCGTACAGCGTGGCATTGTTGTATATTGAGGCGACCAGGTTGAAGCCAACGCGCTGACCTTTACGTTCGTGGTAGTTCTGAAATCCCTGCAGATCATAAAGAAGAAGAAGAAAAAAAATCAGGCAGCTGATGTCACGGAGGCTTGCAGCGGATGTCATCACAATGCAGTTTTATCTGGTCCGTAAACATATCGCGGTTAAAAAGCCTCCGCTATACATTTTCTTTTAGGCTGACAACTTTGCTGTAGACATATTTCAACAACACGTCAATAAAGAAGTAATAGAAAAACGAAACTTCGACCATTAGCGCACACAATGTTGTCACGAGAAACTTATCTGTCACATAGAAGCTTCGGAATACAAGCAAGATGAGAGTTTCTTTCGACTCGCGCCACTCTGAATGGGACATCTCACTCCTCCCCTCTACCGATAATAGCGGCGCCTAATGGAGAACCAGAGCTGCGCAGGAGGTACTACGGCAGTTTAAGTGTGCCTAGAACTAAAATATGCTGACCCCGTGCAGTATAGGGAGGCCAGGATGACGGCGCGATGTATTGAACAATAACAGACGCGCACCTTTGTCAACGTTCGCCGAGCCCGACGCGCCAAGTTTCTGCCCGCGGGCATTCGGGTTGCGTGCGAGATGCGCATGCGCCGCAACGTTTTATCACATCGCTGCCCGGACGTGCAAAATCTGGACGCTTCGAAACCAAGTGCGGCGAATCTGCTGATGCAAAATTGTAGCACGTGCCACTATTAAACTGTGGCCATCCGTTCCATATATGGGGAATCAGCACCGACCAGGAGGCGCTAGGGAAATTTGAGTGCGTGTAGAACTAAAATACATAAAATATGCTGACACCGTCCGGCAGGGAGGCCACGAGGATGGCGTGACATATTAACGCGACAGTGGTAAGGAGCCCGTGTCGCAAAAGAAAATCGAAAGAAGAATATTCAATTGTAATTTGAATATACGAGAAAACAATTCTGTAGCGCGAAAAGTCAAGCAAATCCGTTTTCCAGTGTTTCTACAATGCATAGACCGGAGATGGCGTCCGCCATTTGCGCACGCCGGAGCGTAAATATCTCGGAGTCCATACAGCGGCGCGCCAGCTTCTTTGAAAACACTTCCAGATGGCGCTCGCCTCCACCGCATCGCGGCCCATGCAAGAGGCCGTGTTTCTACCAGAAAGCCCGCCTTCGTGCATAGCGTTCGCCGCGAGCGTTCCCAGCTAAACATTACGGTTACATACGCTACAGTTGCCGGGAAGCGTGAGAAGCAGTCAGCCCCGTTTACATAAATGCGACAGTGGCGCATCGCATTTCCAAGCACACTTGGGAAAGGCGATGCAACGCCGTTGACATGTAGCGCATTAACTCTCGCTAGGGTGCCTCGATGCGCGCGCCCTCTCGGAGGGTGGAGTCATTAGAGAGTTTTAGAATAGGGGCCCCAAACGTTTTGGGGCCCCAAGGAAATAGCGTCGAAGCCACTGCGCATGCGCAAGACGCAAACTCCGTTTGGGTTTTGCGTTGGGAACGCTATTTCACCGATTTAGCGGGAACCCAAATAGCGGCCCCAAAAGCTTTGCGTCGGCAAACATGGCGGCACCCATCGAAGCGACGGCTCTAACCTAGAACAAAACTGGGTTCGATTCGCGGTAACGCGAGAAGTTCGCAAGCTAGGAGAAGTGAGTGCGGTTATCGCTTTCTCTCAACTAGCGTGTGTTATGAAGATTGACTCATTAGACGCCGCTGATTTTGAATTCGATTGAGGATTTTATGGCTCGTAGGCCTAACGCGGCTAAGCTTGGCTGGTGAAGGCTAGTAAAGTTGGTTTGCTCAAAACTAAGCGCAACTAATTGTTTGCTGCTTACAGAGAATAACCTCTAAATTGTACTTAAACGCGAATACACGCAAGTAAAAATTATTATTCATATCATAAAATGGTATATTTTATTTAATTATTGCTAATATAGTTTTTCCTTGACGCTGTAGTGGCGCTGTCAGCGCAAGACGCTATCCGCAAACGTCAAACCCTATTCTAAAACTCTTCACTCCTACGTGCCCCAACGCTAACACCCGCAAAGCTCTTTGGGGCCCCAAACTATTGGGGCCCCTATTCTAATGCTCCCTATTCTGTGAAGGGTCAGTGCCGCCTTTCGACCGCCGGCCGCCATTGCGCTGCCCACATTTCGTTACGGTCGGTCGAGAGAGACCCGTGCACGGCGTTTTCTGGTCCGAAATGCCCGGGTGTTTTTCGTGCACGAACCACTCACGGAGCGACTGGAAGAAGCACTGACTTCAGTTTAGTGCAGCATTTTGCACCACATTGGTGGCTTTCTTGTGAAAGGAATTTTGAAAAAAAAAACGAAAAACTGCGAGCAGTGCAAGGCTGCAATGCTGGGCTCGACGAGCCATGAGCATGCATCGTAGCAGCATCGACGACCGGTTTATAGCAATTACCAGTTGACAATATATTCGTGCAGAAAATATATGCTAAACAGGGCTTTATAGTAAATTACTACGTGAGAGTCGTGATTTAGTGCTATATAAGCCACATGTAAGGCAGCAAATAATCTGGTATGCATTCAATATTTTGTTCACCCTCATCTGCATATTTACAATAAGGTAAAAGAATTCAAAACAAAATTAAGAATAACTATGGAAGCACTGCTAAACAGAATACGGCCACAAAATAAAACGTTCAATGAAAGCGCTTGCTATATACTCAAGCTAAACAAAAAATGCGCCAGAAATGGTTCATTTCGTAGTATTAGTGTGTAATATATCCAACAGAACAAATATAAATTACGCTTCGAACTACAATGAAGCAATAAAAGCGGTCCGGATGTATAGGCTCCGTAGCTATCGCGCTCCACTGCTGATCCTCAGGACGTGGGAGCCACCCAGCCGCGGCGGCCGAGTTTCTATAGAGGTTAAACACGTGGTGCTGTGTACTAGGTCGGTATCGGTGCATGTTAATAAAACCTCAGGTGGTCGAAATTTCCGATGCCCTCTATCACGGATCCATCACACGCGATGCTATGAAATCACAACGAAAGGCCGTGGATATGTGATATTGGTTGAAATATGCGACGTTAAAAAAAAATTCGCAAATGTCAGCACAGGTAACACAGACGCAAACAGGTAAGACAGACAGGTAACACAGACACAAATGAAAAGCTGCCACATTCACTGCAGTTTCCGTGATCCCGAAACAACCCTTCAACATTGGTAGAACATCTTACACACGGCCTCGTTTCAACCGCAGAGTGATTATTTGACTGTTGCGATCATTGCTTTCTACTCAGCGTTGCAGCATTCAGCCGTAAATGGTCTAACTGATGACTGATTCGAAAACAAGATTTGAAAGTAGGGTGTGCGATGACAATTATTCTTTTGTCCCGTGGAGGCACGCGGTTTGTTAAACAAATTCGGGTTTCAGCTGGCAGCCAAACAGTCTTTACGCTTTGGGTAAAGGCACGAGACTCACACACAGACACAGCGAAAAACGGCGGGACTCGTGCCTGCGTATGTTTCGTGCCTTTAACCAAGGTTATCACTCACCAGCTAGCCCAACAAGACGTTCTTTCAAAGTCAGCGCGGCTGGCGTGGACGGCAGTTTTCTGCTGCCAGCAAGTCCAGTTGGAAATTCCGCTTTAAAAATAAAAATGACAGAATATTAAACTGATACTTTCACACTGCTGATGCGAAAATTTTGTGTTCCCGGGATATCATTAAAGCAGCACACGCTATCAAAGCGAACGGTACATGGTGCTGCGCGACGCCCGTTGACTGCCTACGGAGCGGGCATCATAATGGCGGACGCCGTAGCGGACGACGTGGTTAGGGTGGCTAACGTGGTTGTCTTCACCCTGCACGGCGGTGGAGAGAGTGTACGCATCAAGGCACCTAGAGCTGCTGTATATGTTACCAAAGGTAGCTATTTTTGGTAGCATATACAGTAACTCTAGAGGTACCCTAACTCTCGCGAGAACGTAGCGCCACATGATGTCGTATAAGGGAAGTGCAGCCGACTTCCGGTGTAACTGGTTTCCGGTAGTGGGCCGAGTGCACGTTGCCGGTTGAGTGCCGAGAAATAGACAGTTTTAGTTTAGCGCACGCAACTTATAGCGTACGCTATACGCTATAGTGTAGCGTACGCGAAGCAGCGCACGTGTTTTACAGGTTTAGTTGGCCAGCGGGATTTTCAAATCTCAGGGGCCATATGCCGTCGTTGCGGCTATTTCCCGACTCAAGCGATAGGCAGCGCTGACATCTCAGTGGCCTTAGAGTTACTGTATATGCTACCGTAGGTAGCAGAGTTGCGCGTAGGTCCGCCATCTTGCCTGAGAAGCAACCAAGTCTATGCGGCGAAGCCGCACTCCATTTTTGCAGGCGACATGCCTAGCGTATCGTCGATCGACCGTGGGCGCTTTTGCATCGCTGTGCACCGCTTTTCGGCCGAATCGCAAACAGAGCGCATCGAAACAGCTGACTGGATTAGATTGTGAAGAAAAAGGCGCTGCCCTTTTTTAGCGCGCGGCGTAAGATGCAGCGCGTATATTAGTTTCTTTTTTTTTTTTGGAGTTGCATTCACCTGTGCACTTTCTCCGCCCTAATAACGTATGGGCACTCGCGTATCTAGAATAGATTGTGTATTCTATATACGCCGATCAGATGCAGCATTCGTGAACCGCGACGGTAACGATTAGATTGCACCGAATAAACTTAGGGAATATGGTGATGTTATTTTATAGATTCCGGAAATCCTACAAAATTTTCGTGCGAAAAAGCTACTTCACAAGGTAGTATAAGGTTCGAAATAAGATAGCTGCGTATTAAAAACTGGACAAACTTTAGTAATTGAGGTAAACAATCAGATACTTTAATGACTTTCCTTCGCTTGAATACTGCTTGGCACTCAGGTTTCGTTTCAACAGAGATAAATACGCTACTAAGAGCAGAGCAGTGCTCGTTTAGCCTGTAAACAGTAACAAAAAGCACCGAGCCGCAACTACCTCTTTTTTTGGCAATAAAATCACAATGCGAATTTCAGAGAAAAAAACAAACACCAGTATATGCGCATGCAAATATTTTGATATAGTGAGCTTTATCAAGTGGCGCTCTTTTACAAAGGGAACTGTACTAAATATAATGAGGCTCATACTTGCTTATGTGCCATAGCTCTCAACATGTAGCCAGTCTAAAATATTACTGGTGAATGAATGACGAACCATTGCTATTTCGACTCTGGTACCCCATTAGATCTTGTGTAGGAACATATCCATCTACCAGCAAGCAATGGATATCTGCTACACCTGCAAGTGTGATTTCATTATGTGCCTTTTCACTGCAGGGATTCCAAAAGTAGCCTTCTGTGGGAGTGTAGCGAAAGTTTTTCTCACAGGATTGACATAGCTACATTAAAGGGAATAATTCAAAACACAGTTAGGCCCTTACCGTATGTTAAATGACGACATTCATTCCTCTTGCATCCTGCTTCACATAAGCTGTAGTAGATTAAATATATTTACTTAGTAGTAACCTCTTTCATATTCAGAAACAACCCAAGCAGTGCACAATCATGAAAATGTGAGCTGGCTTTTTTACGACACTTCTGTGAAAGCAGTGTGGTGCATCACACGCAGAAAACTTGTAATTCCAGCTAAATCTTCTGTATAACTCTACGTGCTTCCATTATTTAAAAAAATCCAGACTTGCAGTAGCTTTTAATATTCCAGCTGTGAATTCTTTTAGCACAGCCCAAAAAGCACGTAGCTGTTAGTCAAGCAATTTCATCTCATACATACTTGACGCAATAGGCAGTTGGCTGAAAATTTGTTTGTTCAGGTGTCTTTACCTGAACACCCTTCACTAGTTTTACAAAAGAAGAAAAACAATTACTGCAGTAAGGTGTCACGAGGCAGGCCGACGAAACAAACGTGAGATGCGCTGCGCACGTCGCGTTGTTGCTACGCAGCTAGCACGCACGTGGAGAGCGAACGGCAACATCGGCCGGATTGGATTTGAATTTGACTGGCGATAACTTGTGTCAATCTAGTTCGCTGCAGCGGCGGCGTCGGGAAATACAAAAATTGGCCCGAACATCTGCTTCTCCGCAATGCACGGTTGCTTGGCTACCACGTGATGACGCTCTGCCAATAGAGGCGCTAGCGGCGTGATAAAACAGACGCGCAACTCTGCTACCTGCGGTAGCACATACAGTAACTCTAAGTGGCCTTAAGTGGCCTCCTTGAAGCCCTTGGGTTCAGCCGGAGTAGTGGTAAAGCAAACATGTCTGTAATATGCATTAGTAAGAGGCGATTGTAGGATTGGAGGAAGAAAAGTAGGGAAGCGACAAAAGACGGAGACGTACAAATGCACAGATCGCAATAGGGGATCAGAAAATTTGGGCGTGGTAGTTCATAGTGTTTTTTTTTCCTTTTTCATTGTTTAACCTAGATAGGACATTAAGCAGTATAATAGCAAGAGCTTGGTGGCGCAACCCACCGCCCCGTTCCAAAGGGGACGCTTATAACATCCATCCATCCATCCATCCATCCATCCATTTCTTTCGTTAGGCTTCGACTATAATTCGAAACGAGAAGCGATCTCGAAAACACCACAAGGTTTCCCATAATACTATGTCGTCGAAGCGGCCCGAGACTAAGCGGAAGCCGTTTACACAATCATTTGCTACGAACGAAGTGCATTTTACAAAAGCAACGCCAAATTCAATTCGAAGGGGGCAGCCGGGACCGCCGCCATGTTGGTGGCTAATTCCTTCCCATAATTACTAATGCGACGATCCTGCGTTTACATGCTCCGCGAGAGTCGACTCGCGCCCGTAAATCTACCCTCGCCTGGCGCATTAATGCGATGCGCCTTCCTAGCGCATTACTGCTGTTTACATGAATGTGATGCCCTAGAAATGCGATGCGATGCGACACTGTCGCATTCATGTAAACGCGGCTCCTGGCCGCGTTTACATGAATGCGACAGTGGATCTTTAAACGCTATCGCATTCCACTCTTAAGAGGAAGCTTTAGCTCGGGCCCAACTCCGACGCGGCCTATTCAAATAGATGTAAAACACAAAAACGTTTTCTGAGATAACCCCCAATTTAATGAAATTTGTTGCATTCGAGAGAGCAAGTTAAATTCTAGTGACTGTTGGAAGCGGAATTTCGATTTAGGTCCTGAATTTTGTTAAAAGAATATTCAATAATGCGAAAGCTCGAAAAAAATAGGAGAACGAAGTTTACGAATTCATAACTCTGCATCAAAAACAGATATCGCAGTTCTGTAAACGGCATCCATTAGACCAATGAAAGCGGACAAATTCAACATGTCATTTTATATATTACAGGAATTTGTTACGTTACGCTCTAGGGTTCTGCAAAAGCTGTGTTTTCATATTACTGAAATTTGAGATTCATGTGTGGATATCAATTTTGTCAGCTTGAGATGTACTATTAGATGCGATTCACAGAACTGTGATGTCACTTTCATTACTGAGTTAGAGTTGTAGACTGGATAGTTTCGTTTTCTGAAAATTTTGAATTATTGTCAATTTGCACCAGCAGCGAAGCAGAATAAAGTAGGTTACTGCAATTTTAGCGCTGTGTTTGTCTGGTTGAACTCTACGCCACCAAGCGGCTGCACCGCCCGGCCTCTCATGTTTACGCCCCCGCGCTTCCGGCAATCCGCCCAAACCACACCCGTTTGCCGTAATAGCGGACAAGCTAAAAGTCCCTGTTGACAGTTTTGTACGGGAAGGGTGCAATGGTATGACTGCCACGAGCAAAGGCGGGTGCGTACAGGTATGGCCATTAGGCGAAGTACGAAGTGTAAGATGGTCAAATACGAGTGAGGATGATCGATGTATTACGGGAAAATTATTGTCGATTTGTACCAGCAGCGAAGCAGAATAAAGTAGGTTACTGCAATTTTAGCGCTGTGTTTGTCTGGTTGAACTCTACGCCACCAAGCGGCTGCACCGCCCGGCCGCTCACGTTTACGCCCCCGCCCTTCCGGCAATCCGCCCAAACCACACCCGTTTGCCGTAATAGCGGACAAGCTAAAAGTCCCTGTTGACAGTTTTGTACGGGAAGGGTGCAATGGTATGACTGCCACGAGCAACGGCGGGTGCGAATAGGTATGGCCATTAGGCGAAGTACGAAGTGTAAAATGGTCAAATACGAGTGAGGACGATCGATGTATTACGGGAAAGAAAGGGGACATGAATGAGGGAATGAAAACGGGCAAACTGGTGGCGATTGATTAATTGCTTACCGAAAGCTTCGTTTCGCAGAGATTCCAAGATTAACGCTGGCGCACGCCATGCCGTGCGTATACTATATTCTTTAACAGAAAGCTACGCATTGACTCCTCTCAAGCATAGGTTACTACCTCCTTCATTTTCTTCTCGCCTTCCCCCCCCCCCCCGTTATTACTCGGCTGATGCATCAGCAACAACGACTAAAAACAATGAGAACGGAGACAACAACCTATAGTTGAAAAGGGCTTGTTCTTCGGCTACAATGGCGGTGGTTTAATATTTCTCTTTCTTCGAAAGGACACTCAGCGCGCGCACACGCTCACACAACAACAACAACAACAACAACAACAACAACAACAACAACAACAACAACAACAACAACAACAACGACGACGACGACGACGACGACGACGACGACAACAACAACAACATTGCAGTACAGCGCGGCTGACATGGTGCGAATAAGAAGCGTTATCATTATAGGCGTAAACAGTGAATACAAGTAACGTCCCCTGAACACGCCATTGACACGTGAAAGCGCCTGGCTTACCTCTATCATGTAGAAGGCGACAATTATAGCATTATGGAACCTATCTTGGCAGTCGAGCATGGCGTAGTTGTTGGCTTTGTGTTCTTCGATATAGTCAAGATACTTGTCAAGCTCCACGCTTCCAGCTACCTGCAGGTCGTACATAAGCGTGTAATTGCTGCGGAGAGAAAAAAAAGTAGAACGCTTAAGAAATACGTCCTCAATTGATTCCACTGTACCGCTATAGTTTGTGAGTATAGGACCCTGCAAGTATCTTAAAGGAGACAGAAAACCGTTCAGATCACGAATCGAAATGCGGATCGCCGCTGATGGGAAGATCGTGCCTCGTTTCGACCGAAATGAGAACATGCCTTTCTCATTACCTGACGCCGGGCTCTCCGGCTTTTCTCATTAGACGAGCATTTATATTCCTCATACTTCGCAACAAATCACGAAAACTACAGTTACTGTAAATTGTCACGTGGCAGTGACGGGACACAGCAACAAAACTGTGAACGGCGAAACTAACTTTATTGGGCGAACCTGTGCCTACAAAAACAGGCTACACTTAAAACTCAACGAAAGCGGCGAGCACAGTCGGCGTTCGTCGAAAATCTGATCAGCGCGTCAAGCGCCTCGGCTTTTATAAATCAGACGTCGAATATAGTCCGGACCCGCGTGCCTTCCACAAAGTTCTACACCATTCGCGTCACGCGATGAAATCAGATAACACAAGGTTCGGTAAAAACATACAGCGGATAGAACCATCAATGACTGTCGAGGAACTTCCGATACATACAGGCGCGTCCTGCGCTGTGCGATAACACTTTATTGTTAGGCGGTGAAACGTGGTGGCCCGATAGAGATATACAAGTACACGGGTCAACATGGCTCGGTAGCATACACAGTATAACTCTATACGGGGGCTCCGCCAGCGGTCAGAGCGCACCGCGCGTGCGAGAGCACCGAATTGCTCAAGAATGTGACCGTGGCCCCCGAGATCGCAATGAATGAGATCTCGGAGGCCACAGTGAGGGGAGTTGGGCCGGGGAGGCGCCCGACACGTACTAGAAGGAAATGCCGATGCCGAACTGAGTCCGGTTGGTGTGCTTCTTGGAGTGGTCGAGGAAGTCGATCAGGTTCTTCGTCATCGGTTTCCCCACCATGTTCTTGTAGTAGAGGTAGATCACGTCGAAGTAGATGACCTCGCACATGCCGTCCGGCGGGAACACAAACACCGTAAAGTCCGCATCGTCCGACACGGTGCAGAGGAAAGGCGCGTACTCTAGCACCTTCTCTGCATACGAGATAGCAGCAAAGGTGCCGTCAGATAGTCTCTGCATGCCGATCGTTTCGGAATCACCGTTTAAGGAATAGTGGAGTCGAAAAAAAAAGAGAGGGAGAGGTTTAGTAGCTTATAGAACCGGAGTAGCAGAGTCCGAAGGATTCTAGTAGATGATAATGATTTATTGACATACCCTTTGACACGGGGGGGGGGGGGGTACAAATTAATGAGACATGATATGCATGCTTTTCACAGCGAAGCTGTTTATGACTAGGGTATACCGGGCACTTTTCGTGTCCGTCGATAAATCTGTGTGAGCAAAACCTGTCATCATCAGTAATGGTTCGTGCCACTGCTCTAGCGTTCGTCGTTGTCGTATTCTTCAGGCTCCGTTGCCACTCAACATGCCAGCGTTACCGTTCTGCCCCTCCCTCTGCGAAGGCACTGACGGCATTGGTGCCACTGCCACTGCCAGGTGATTTCGGGCTCAAATACTTTGCCTCATGTATACCGCGAAACGAAAACACGAATGTATATATAACGAATGTATAGTACGAACGAAGGCGAATGTACGAAAATTAATGTGTGCCCGCACCTTTCGTCACGATGAGCACCGATCAAGAACAATAAATGTGTTCGTACCAAATTTGTTCAAAATTCTGTGTCACCTCTTTGTGGTGTGCCTACACAGCTTCGATGGTCATGCAACTTCACTGAGTAGAATCGCACATGATTTTTTTTTTATTCAAGCGTTTCTGTATATGTCTAGCTACTCAATCTTTCTTTTCTTCAAAACTTCCCTATCTGCCTTGTACCGCTGCCTATGCCCGAGCCGGATCTTGTCGTGTTAATTTCTTCCCTGATTTTCTTTTCCACCAATGCTCTAAACGTCTCTTGCTTATCTCAACTACTGACTGGTTGATGCTTCCGCCCAATTTAAATCCAAGCCCTTCTGGAAGGTGTACGCTATATACGGCCAAGTCCCACTAGGGTGAATCTTTTCGTATTCCATTAGGATGTGCTGAATGGTCTCTGCGTGTTTGCTGCAGCATACACATGCCTCATCTTGTTGCGAGTCTTTGCTCGTGTGCTTTTGTCCTTGTAGGAAACCAGCTCGAGCTTTCGACTGGCGATTGAGGCACACTACCCTATGCGTTATCGCACAGATTTTCCTTTCTAATTTCTATCTTTACATTCTTGCGAAATTGTAGTAGTAACATTGGTATCGTCACCTGGTCGGCACACAGTTTAACCCGAAAGTGCACACGGTTATTTTTGTAGTTACCAGCCACATTCCAGTTAGCTGATTGTGTAAAGCGCCGACGCAATGGTTAACGTACATTACTTTCGTTATCTTTCCTCGACGAGATCACTTATGTAGCAGAAGATAGGAAGAAAAAGAAAACGTTTCTATAGCGTTGTGGTACGATAAAGCAGCACAAGATGTCGCTGTCAGCAGCCGAGATAAACAAGAGGCGTTTGGAGTTTTGAGCAGTAAACTACTCGCTCGACAGAATATACAGCTACACGCACAGCAGCTGCTTTAGTTTTGTTCTGTGATGTCTTCCCAGTCAGACCCCTTGACGCTATAAGTGGAGCGATGTAGAACGGACGGCCACTGATTGACAAGTTTTGGTGGATACAAAATATCTAGAACGTCTGCTACAGTAGGGAGGACGAAAATAGCAGGCAGAACAAAGTTAGCCATGTGCGGCAGCGCTGGCCTAGTTCCCGGCGTCATGCACAAGTTAACGTAAGCAGTACATGAAATTAAAGTTATTACTTGTGAGGGGCATAAACGTTGGATGACATTAAACGTCGCATATAATGAAAAAAGAGACACACACATACGCAACACTCACTGAACACATCCCAATTTCTACAGCACTACCCGCTTCACTATAAGTCTTCGTCAAAGCTTGTGAGCGATGCATACAAAGCATTAGGATAAAAATTGCGCGACGATAAAGATGTGACAATTTCGGTGGATAAACGTAAACATTCCATCAGATCACACGTTGCATAGCATGAAAGTAAACAACATGTACACATTGCCATTAGTTCCAAATCATTAAAATAATCGCTTCACTAAAGTTTCGCATCCCATAGATCTCAACGTGTCTGTTGGATCTGCATAACTTTTTTAGTCATTGGTATTTTGAAACTAAAAGACAACAAACTTGAGAACGTTGAGCATGTTAATGCTTGACAAATTAAGTGAAGCGCTAAGCAGGCGACAATAGGGAAGGGGACGAACACAATCTCAATGAAAAGTAGTATACACTCAGCCGCCTTAAAAACATGTTTTCCTGTGATGCTTTTTTTTTAAATTTCAATCAATAGAATATCTTTTATTTTTACACAATGACCAAGGGATGCTTTGAGATTGGCTTCATGTTTATACTAGAGATGCATTGAACAGAAATAGTCTCATCATGTTAACCAAAATTAACAACATTGAATTTTCGAATTGAAGGTGAGCATCAAATTCCTATGCAGGAAGATAGTGTAAACCATGCTATAGGGGGGTTGAACTGCGAAACGCGGTAAAACGTGGGGCGCAACTGCTGTTCGAGAATAAGCGCTGGTTAGTGAAATGGTGAGATGTTCATGTCATCAATAGCCTCAACTGCGTCACGACGAATTTCGGCTATCAGAGTGCACGAAACGGAAACTGGTAGGCTGCAGCGAGATCGAAGCCACGCCCCTCGAGGCGACGTTCTGCTTACGTCACCAAGCAGCGGCCAACCAGCGCGCTGACAGTTCCACGGGTAATCGCATTTTTTCCAAATCCAAAAAGTTTATGTGGCTTGTGCGGAGAGTTCGCTTCAGTTTCCCAATTATGATGAGCCAGCTGAAACAAAATTTTAAATTCAATTAACTTTTGTTAATTGGTGAAGACTTACCTCGAATCGCTCATCATTCCGTCGTCGCCATCACTGAAGGCCTGTCTCCGAAGGAATCGTCCTTTTATTTCAATATGGCGATCTTTAAGTAACACCCGGTATATACAGTAATTAGAGAGTACTAAGCCACACAAGCCCGCAGTGAGGGAAAGTGGCAGCAGACGAACGGAAATGCAGCTTTTCCAGCCAGCACGCTTCGGCCTCCGCGGCCCCAACCCACGGGCAGCCCTGCTTCCAGGTTTGATCCCCCCGCTACCCCTTGGGTGCCCTGGAGATCCTGCGCCGCCTTCTTTATTATAACCTCAGGTGCTCTCCTGAGACCTCCGTTTGCCGGTTACATGTGCCCTCCTGGCGCAGTGCTTGTAAAAAACGCAATCTATTGTCGCGACGAAAGCCTAAACAAACTCGACCGCACTCCGCAATGCCGGGATGTCTAGGGGACAAACGCATACAACACGCGCTAAGAAACCTCCTCCGTGGTGCCTGGGCAGAGTCATATATTCAAGGAGCGAAAGCCCCCAGATTTTCTCTCTCACACCCGCTCTTACTCGCGCCTGCGCACAGACGGCTTGCGATCCCTGAAGTGAACGTATCGTGTGGCCGCCGGCAACTCAGCGCATGCGCAGGCTTCACTGTAGCGTCCTCCTCCACTTCCCTCCTCGCGCGCTCTTCTTTCCCACAGCACTCCGCGCTCGCTTTCATCTTTCGATGTGCTCGTTCGCTCGGTTACGCCGCCGCGGGATGACGCCGACGCTCAAGGCAGGAACGGGCGCCACCCTAAAAACCCGTTGGCGTGGGCTCCGTCGGTTCGTCGCTGCACAGTGAAGTTCGCTGCTCGTGCGGCTCTAGGCGGCCGCTAATCGAACCGGCGAACTAGCACCTAGCAGGTGAGCGTTTGGCCACCTCCGTGATCGCGACCAAAGAGCCATTGAGTGAGGCGGGAAGGCTCGGCAGCTGGACTTACTAGTCGTCGTCGTCGGTGTCGACTTCGTCGTCGCGTCCATTACGGTGGTGGGTGCCGGTAGTGGGGGTTCCTCGACGTGTGGTTCAGAGAACGACGGACTCCCCTTAGCTCGGTCGATGTAGACGGGGGTATGTTCCTCGGTCTGTGCTGGTACCTCGACCGCTGCGACAGAGTAGCCGGGGCGGTAAAGTCAAGTTCCTTTCGAGAAGCCAAAGAATTCTCGAACACGTTTAAATGCGACACTAAAATTTACAGAGAACGTCGCTGCAATAAATAGGAACGTAGTATACTGCCTGCCAGGAAAGGGTTTCGCAAGCGCTGCGGTTGAAGAAAGCGACATAAGATGGCGTTATATCGGCGCAGAGATGCTAGATCGGGATGCCTCAGAACATGCATCTATAAAGCGAGATATAAGAAGGAAGAAGAAGCATGTGCTTGCTGCGGTAAAGCTAGGGAAACTATGGAGCATGTTTTATTAGAATGTGAAGACGTCTTCCCAGCGGTCGATTTAGGCACCACTGGCCTCCTTGAAGCCCTTGGGTTCAACGAGAGCAGTGGAAAAGTAAACATGTCCGCAATATGGATTAGTAAGAGGCGGTTGGAGGATTGGTGGAATAAAAGTAGGCAAATGACAAAAAACGGAGACGTACAAAAGCACAGTTTGCAATAGGGAATCAGAAAATTTGGTTGAGTTTATAGAGTTTTTTTTATTGTTTAACCTAGGTAGGACATTAGGCACTAGAATAGCGAGAGCTTGGTGGCGCAACCCACCGCTCCGTTCCTAAGGGGACGCTCATAACATGCATCCATCCGTCCATGCTAGTGCCGAGGTTGTGCAAAGATAGCGTCAAGGTATTCGCCCAGCGAGAGCAGGGTGTCCACCTTCCAGAAGCGTTGGGAATTCAAAGAAGGTGGAAATATTGACTGGTCTGCAGTCTAGATAAGAGACGATTAGAGTATTGGTGGGGGGAAAGAAAGCAGGGAAGAGATTTATAGAACTGAATTCACTGCAAGCGTAGGTAACGGTAAGATATAGTGATACAGGTCAGATAGGCAAAATGCTAGATGGCGATAAATGCAGTAAAGCTTGAGTAAATCAAGCAGGCTATAGATGACAATTTGGCTCCCCTCCGTTTCCACGGAGATGGCAATAAACATCATGATCACGAATGCTGCCGTATATCCAGTATTCCGGCATAGTGTACGTGCGCTTTACAGCACTACAATAGGGCTAGCCACAGCAACAGTGCCACCGCATGGGCGCCGCCATTTCTGAACCACGCCGCAATTGAGCGCCTTCTAGCGGCGTCCCTTCCGCGATGCAGACGACGTGCTGAGCAAATGAAAGAAAAATAAAAAAAAACGTTTTCGTTTTTTGGGTAAATTATGGTGAATAAGTCCTTAAAATTCGCATTGCGCGGTATCTATAAAAATGTGGTGTCCTGTATTTCATGTTATCTTGCAAATAGGCAACGATGCGTGGCTGCAATGTGAAACTGCTTCTAAAAGAAACGCGAGTTCTTTTTTCTGGTGTACCGCAAGGGTTCGTTATGGCGCCCAAAGTATCTTTTATTTACATCACTTACTTATCCAACGTTGTGTTCACCCGATGGTATATGTACGATGCTTTGCAGACGGCGTAGTCGTCTGCAAATAACTTGGCGAAGGACAAGGCGAAGTTGGCGCCAAATAAGTTTGTCCTTCGCCAAATAAGTTGGCAAAGGACAAAGCCTCCTAAGAAGTATTTTAATGATTGGAAAATGTAGACAGGTCGGCCGGATAATGGAGCATCTGGCCTGCTACTCTACGTAAGGGAAGGGGAAGAGGGGAATAAAAAGAGTCCCAATGGGGGATGATAATGGGAGGAACGAGGTGAAGGACACATTACACAACTGGTATCACAGGCGTGAGTCCAGGCCCGTGTCACCTAGGAAACGTGAAAGTACACGCATTGTCTCTGTCGTCTGCCAACTCTGGCCATGCGACCAGCAAGAGGGCCTCCGACAGTGGTCCATTGTGTACATGTCTCAATGTATCTGCCATTGTCAGTATTTCGCGCGCATACCCAGGGCACGCCACGAGCACATGTTCTATAGTCTCTACAGCGCCCCACACTGAACAGTCCGGGGAGTCTGTCCGTCCAATAATGTGCAAATATTTGCGCGTGAAGGCGATGCCTAATCGCAGTCTGTGTATCAAGCATTTATGAGGGCGTGGAATTCCACGCAGAATAGGAAATTTCATATCGGGATCCAGCCTTTTAAAGCGGACGTGACGAGCGTCTGGCTGGGCCCAGTATCTTCTCGTCGCACTCCTCGTTAATTCCGACAGGAGGTATGTGACGGCCGGTCTGGAGAATGGCACTACAGTTCGCAGGCCATTGCTGAGGGCGCGCCTTGCTGCAGCAGCGGCCATCTCATTACCGTTGAGCCCACAGTGTCCCGGGATCCATTGGAACACTATGCGGTGGTGTTTTTCTTGAGCGCATGAAAGTAGCTCGGTGATCTGCAGTGCCAGAACCTGATATGCGGTGTGGCGCAGGAAGCATCCCAAAATTTGCAGCGCGGGTTTTGAGTCCGTGAAAATGCACCACTCTTGAGGTCTTTCCCCGCAGATGTGGCGAATCGCTTCCCGAATAGCCACAAGCTCTGCAGCAGTTGATGTAGAATTATGGTCTAGTATGAAACCTCGAGTCATCTGTTGGGCTGGTATCATCACAGCTGCTGTTGATGCCTTTGGTGACCAATGATTTCTTTAGTATGCCGGGGACATGTACGCATACGGAAGGTTGAACCATCACCCATGGTGGTTTGACGGGGAGATATGGAAGGGCACAACCTGATGTTATGTGGGGTAGATGGCAGCGGAGTGCACTTGTGAAACTGCTGTCCGGCCGCTCATGTAGAGCCGACGTCAATGGATGGTAATGGTGTCGTGTCAGAAAGCGTAAATACACATTAAGTGGTTCGTGGGACAGGTATATCGATAATGGGCATACATGGGCTTCCTCAATTGTGCCTTTGTTGTATGCACGCCGTGGCAACCCGAGGCATATTTTGAGTGCCTGCGCTTGGACGCTCTCTAATGTCCGTAAGCAGGAAATGTTCAAGTTTGAGAGGATCGGAAGGCTGTATCGAATGTAGCATATGAAAAGAGACTGATAAAGTCTTAGTAATGAACCTTCCGTGGGGCCCCATTTCATGCCTGTTGCGAAGCGAAGAACATGGCAAAACAGATTAAGTTTTTGCTTCAACATATTTACATGCCTCGTCCATGACAAACCGCGGTCGATGATAATGCCCGAGAATCTGTGGTGGGAGACATAAGGTATTATGACACCGTTAATGGAGATCGGGTACCGGCAGACGGATTTGCGCGTGAATGCAACCACAGCACATTTTTCGGCAGCTAAGCGCAAACCCTGGCGCCGTATGTATCTTGAAGTAGATGACACAGCCCTTTGTAATTTCGCACGTAGTTGTGGGCGTGTTGTACCAGAAGCCCAGATGCAGATGTCATCTGCATATGCACTGATGTGGATGTGAGGTGGAAGTTCGCTCACCAGGCCAATCAGTGCCACATTAAATAATGTTGGGCTGAGAACTCCTCCCTGAGGAACTCCACGGCATACCTGATGACGGTTAGTCTCTCCGTCAGGCGTGGTCATGTAAACGAAACGGCCGCTGAGGTAGCTCACAATCCACAGGTAGAGCCGGCCGCCAATACCCAAGTCATCTAGGGCATCGAGGATGGCTTCATGAAGGATGTTGTCGTAGGCCCCTTTGATATCTAAGAAAACAGCCTCCTAAGAATGTACCGCGAATACAGGAGGAAATCGAAGGCGGGCAAAGGAGCAACGTTTCGTTTCGCATCGCCGTCTGTCGTCGCACATTTATAGCCCATTTTAAGATCACGAACCATTTCGCCCGTGCGAAGAGCGTGCCTAACAAAATCCTTACATTTGGAGTAGGTGAGAAACGCCACCGCCAGGGCCAACATGACGAACACGAAGGAACAGATCAGAATAAGCACCTTGCGACTGTTGATGTCTTCTTGCCTGCAAGAAGGGCAAGCAATTGCATCAGCCACGCGTCAGAGGGACACCAAAGAACAAATCTAGACAATTTGTAATGGCAAAACGTACTATATTAAGGACGCCTGAAACACTGGTATAAGCGCTTGTCCTTGTCTGTCTTCCTTGTGTCCGTGGTTTTATTTGCTCTAAGCTACCTCTTCAAACTGGTATAACTAATGGTAGAATTGCCTCACTATTAAAGAGCGTGTCTCACGAATCTCATGCCGGAATTTTTTCTCGCATCCTGCTACTATAAGCCGATATATATATATATATATATATATATATATATATATATATATATATATATATATATATATATATAATCAAAATTGGCAACTATGTATTACTAAAAATACTCTCGTGATCACGAAATGAGCCAATGGCGTTGGTGGGCCAGCATGCTTTCGATGACGCTGCATCACGGCTTTGCGGAAGCGAGAGCGAACGATTTTTCGCCGTTTCCGACACGGGATTGTCAATTCCCCTGCTGCATGCATGCAATGCATCAATATTCGGCTCGCATGTTCGCGGCAGCCTTTACTACACAGAATCGGCAATGTTTTCTCACTATGCTCAAACAGTGTCTCGGGACACCTTTTAAAACCACATTGTTTATTACTTGCCGACGAGAATGTGTTTATTTTTTTAACGGAGAAAACTTAAGCCTAAACTGCCCTTTCGCGAATTTTTGCGCTGCAAATTCAGCGCCGGTATTGTGACATGCTCGTGCGCGCTCACCCTCCTTTCCACGATGGCGAGGTGGGATGGGGGAAGGGTTTTTGACGTGTGCCACTCGCGGACAACCGCTATATACGCCTTATGTTGAATGCTTGCGCCGTTAAAAGACACTCCAAAACTCGCTACGCCGAGTACTTGGTTATTTTCGAACGCAATGCAATCGTCGTTTGTGGATAATTTTTTTTTTCAGAATACCGAGCAGGCGTTAGTATGATGTCACAGACTTCGATGTTAAACGAATATCACCATGCCGGTTTATTATATAAATAAAATACACATTTAAATACAGATTTTATACCAGAACGCTATAACTTTGAAATTTGTTACCTAGTAATGTGCGTCCTCCTCCCCTTAAAGGACCCCTAACAACTTCTGACATTTTTTTTTTTTTGCACATCGCAAACAAAGGCGCGCGCCATCGCGTGCAGAATGTCGTGACCATCCTCTCTGACGAATGCGGCAGCGGGAATGCAAAATAAATTTTAAGAATTACGTCGTACTCCTCCTTTCCCGTGCCTCCTTCGCGCGTCGCGACGTCAGAAGGTTGCAACTGATGACGTCAGCAGGGTGAAACGCTGTCGATTGGTCGGTGGTCGAGGAACGGCAGTGGCAACATGACAAGTGCCTATCTCTGTGTGATGATACTGGAGGAACACTCGCTCATTGTATCCCGCCGAACCTCCTTTTTGTGAAGCTTCCCTTCAGTCAGCTTCGCACGGGGAGCTATTTAGGGATGATTTAGCTATTGGGGATTTAGGGATGTAAGATTTAGGGATGGGGGAGACTTTCTTCCGGCGTGCGGACGCAAGCTGTATAGATTTCGCTGCACTGTTTCGATTGTTTGAAATTTCCTTTTTTTCGTAGACATTCTTACATTGTTTTACCTAGCTTGCTGATCTTCTCGTACGTCTGTACATTTTTACTATTAAATGAGGGTCCCGCATGCAGTCCGACTTTGGGACACCCCTCGTCTGTACGGCATCTGCAACCCGTTCACTGCACGTCAACGAATAACAAACTGAAACGGAAACTACGCAGAGCTGGTGAGTGTATGGGGCAAAAGGGAGAGAGCGATTAGATGGGGAGGGCAGCGAAGGCGAGCGAGAAATCAAACGCCTGTAATTTTGTTATCACTGTGCCCCTTCAGAATGGTCTTGTGGCTTATACGTTCAAAGTAGACTTGTACAGTCACTGTGTAAGTAACTTTCGAGTTCAGGGTTGCTTAGGGGCTCTTTAAGTATTTTATTTCTGCAGTTTATTCTACAGTCATATTCCGTTAACGTTCGCGTCGATGTTCGTTCTCTGTGAATCATCTATTGTACTCACTCCTGCTATAGCTCTTGTAGGTCGGCAGTACGTAAAATAAGATAAACAGTATAAAATGCGGTTTTTGTACTGGGCATGCGAGGCTTTTTAGCCGTATTTTTCTTTTCTTTATCGGTAAATAACTACATAGACAAGAGCGGACGCCGTCGAAATGCCCGAGGTCATTGCGAGCTGTCGAGCTAACTTCACAGCGAGTTCGCAACCAGTCTCGTTTGTCATCGCCCCCTCCTCTCATGGCTTACGAAGCCGCCCCTCACAATTAAAGGGCGGTCGTTTTGCTATCGTGGAAGTGTTATTTATTTGTTCACGCAGTTTAACGTTAAAATTCCTATTCAATGTCCCTGAAAGGTAAACAAAGCAACCAGAATCCTGAATATGTGATGATGATGATGATGATGATGATGATGATGATGATGATGACGGCAGATTTTTTTGATGATGCAGGGCATCAATTGCAAAATACCGCGATGACTACGTTTATGCTCTAGCTTGGTTTTGTTACCGTTTTCAGTCGAAAGTATTAACAATGTGCTAAGGTCAACTATCACATTCGGGGTACAATCACTTCCAGCGGGCGCTGATTGGCTAAGCAAGTGGGCAGCAGGAGGCCTGTCACAGGGTCAGGCGTAGCGCCGAAAGCTACACCGCTCATAAATAAACAAAATACGGTACGGTATTTACCTTTAAATACGGTATTTATCCTTTTTTTTCCCTGCGACCGTATTTCACCCGCTAACTGAAAGTTATCGCTCAGCGCAACACGCGCCTGCATGACTTGGAACTTGCTCGGAGTGTTATCGTTGATTCTATCTGTTGTGTATGTTCGCGCCGAACTTTGTCGAATCAGACTGTATGCGTGACACGAATTGTGTGTAGTACTTGTGGAAGGCACGCGGGCGCCAGATATCGAGACTAACGCTGGAACGTTCGACGAGTCATGCATAAAAGCCGACTCGCTCGACCCGCAGATCAGATTCCGACGATCGCTGACTGCGTTTGTCGCGATCGTTGTGCTTTGAGTGTAACTTTCCTGGACACAACTTCGCCTGATATATAGATAGCTTCGCAATATGCAGTTTGTGATACCGTGTTCTTCGCAGTCACTACAACGTGACATTATTCGCTAATTAACTATTATATTTCACCCTATAGCACGTGTCCTGCTGTGAAAATGAAGCAGAGTATTGAAGCTGTGTCGACATGCATGGCAGAAATCCATTCTACAGCGGGCACTTTCGAGACATGCGCGTCCATGAAATCTGCTAAAAGGTTGGACTGATGTTCCAGTTAAGATCATTCCGAACTGCTTGACACGCGCTTTTGGTAAACTGTAACGAAAAATTTCGCAGCAGACATTACGGTCGAATATTTGGAAAAGTGGCGCCCTAACAAAAAAATAAAATAAATTATGGGGTTTTACGTGCCACAACAACTTTCTAATTATGAGGCATGCCGTAGTGGAGGATTCGGGAATTTCGACCGCCTGGGTTCTTCAACGTGCACCTAAATCGAAGTGTATAGGGGCGTTCGCATTTCGCCCCCATCGAAACGCGGCCGCCGTGACCGGGATTCGATCCCGCGACCTCGTGCTCAGTAGCCCAACACTACAGCCACTGAGCAACCACGGCGGGTCGCCCTATATAACTATAGTCTTACGATTTCTGCTTAGCGAACACTGCATAACTATACTGATACGCTTCGGCTTCGCGTTTGCAAAATGTACCGTAAAGCGAACAATAAATAAGTTCACCTGGTTAGTGCACCAGGGAACAACGTGATATAAGAAATAACGCTGGCCCAATGTTTGACATTTGTTTTTTTGTTTGTTCACTCCCACTGGATTGACCAATCAGCGCGCACAGAAGGTGACCTCCCGATAATAATAATAATAATAATAATAATAATAATAATAATAATAATAATAATAATAATAATAATAATAATAATAATAATAATAATAATAATAATAATAATAATAATAATCAGCCTGGTTACGCCCACTGCAGGGCAAAGGCCTCTCCCATACTTCTCGAACTACCCCGGTCATGTACTAATTGTGGCCATGTCGTCCCTGCAAACTTCTTAATCTCATCCGCCCACCTAACTTTCTGCCGCCCCCTGCTACACTTCCCTTCCCTTGGAATCCAGTCCGTAACCCTTAATGACCATCGGTTATCTTCCCTCCTCATTACATGTCCTGCCCATGCCCCCCATTTCTTTTTCTTGATTTCAACTAAGATATCAATGACTCGCGTTTGTTCCCTCACCCAATCTGCTCTTTTCTTATCCCTTAACGTTACACCTATCATTCTTCTTTCCATAGCTCGTTGCGTCGTCCTCAATTTAAGCAGAACCCTTTTCGTAAGCATCCAGGCTTCTGCCCCGAACGTCAGTACTGGTAAGACACAGCTATCATACACTCCCGATAATACTGCAACTGTAAAAAAATCTGTAAATAAATAAATAAATAAATATCTGGGGGGAGGACAGAAAGGGAGGTTGCGCTAGCTATGCGTTTACTTACGCCTTCATGTCTGACGTCGCTGGAGAGTGAGATGAAAAAAAAAAAGGCGTAGAAAGCACCTTCGAACAAATCCAAAATGGCCTCTTACCGCAGAGCGCGGTTACATAAGGTTGCATTGGTTGTGCCTGATTAAGGAAGGAGACCACTAGAGAACATCAATTGCCGCTAATTTGGAAGATTTATTTCGATTTGTTTTGACGGTCGGAAAAGCACCATGTAGAAGACGCTGTGCCTACAGAATTAAAGGACTCTTCCTGCGACCTCTACAAAGCTCATATCTTTTTTTTTTTATGGGGTTTTACGTGCCAAAACCACTTTCTGATTATGAGGCACGCCGTAGTGGGGGACTCCGGAAATTTCGACCACCTGGGGTTCTTTAACGTGCACCTAAATATAAGTACACAGGTGTTTTTCGCATTTCGCCCCCATCGAAATGCGGCCGCCGTGGCCGGGATACGATCCCGCGAACTCGTGCTCAGCAGCCTAACACCATAGCCACTGAGCAACCACGGCGGGTCTCATATCTTTTTCAGAAACATGGAAGCACGGCGCGACGTCTTTGACACTGACTGTTCTAACACTGTTACAGCAAAAAAAAAAAAAAGAAACCCTCATCCAGCACAATCGGAGATAACCGACCCGCGCTTTGCAGAACGCGCCGCAGCGCGACGGGAGCGGAAGTAAATTTTAAACGACGTCTGAAGGAAAACAAGAATAAGGTCGCCAAGGGTCACGCAGCCGCAAACGCCTTGGCGGAACATCACGAACTATAGCTAGAGACAGCACTGACTACTCGGCAGCCATAATCGCAGCCGAGAAACATTTATCTGCCCCGTCTGCCCTTTAGAATAATACTGCGTTCGATCGACTGAACGCGCGATTAACAGGACAGGGAGTAATCTTCCCGAGATATACACCCGCAAGCTGGGCTCACCTGCACCCATAAATAGTCGCGCGCCCATCACTGCAAAAACAGTTGCACCATGTTGCACCATGTGGGGTGCACGTTTGCCGCACAAGAATAATCGTCATCTGTCTTGTCCGCATTTCCTTTATTAAACGCTGCGAGCCCGGTATTTTCAAGTCACGAACGGCATGCGCGTTACCAGCATGACAGAACGTTCTCGACGGATAAGTAACGAGCGCAGCGTTTTCAAGAAAGGAAACGCAAGCAAGACAGATGACCATTATCGCTGCGCGGTAAACGTACACCCCAAAGGGTGCAACTGTTTTTAGAATGCACTCTAAGAAAAGTTTACACCCTTTGGAGTGACACTTCTGCCACACAACGATAATCGTCATCTGCCTTAACGCGCTTCCTTTATTTAATGCTGCGAGCCCGGTACTTTCCAGTAACGAACGGCAGGCGCGTTATCAGCATGATAGCATTCCCGACAGGAAAGTAGCGGGCGCGGCGTTTTCAAGAAAGGAAACGCATCAAGGCAGATGACGACATGTCCTCTGAAGCTATGACCAAAGTTCCGTGTCGTCCAACTAGCCACCGTCTACGATGTATCAGCCGAAACAAAGGTTCGCTGAGCCGCACCGGGCGTCATGGGCATCCATTTTTAAACACGGAGCCAGCTGAGGCAAGCAATGGACGCGTAACCACGTGATCAAACATGGCGGCGCCCACGAGATCGCCGAGAAAAGGGTCAATAGGCTTGCCGCCTGCTGCCGGTTTTTCATCATCACAGACGGTTTTTTTCCCTCACTGTGCCCGCTTCCGATTCGACCCCCGCGCCGGCACCGCCATCTACCGGTCTGGCATCTCTCCCTAAATTAGCATATTATAACCTTATCATAAGAAGCCAACAAACATTGACACCAAGGACAACATAGGGAAAATTATTTGCACTTACTGAATGAATTAAAGAAAGTATAAATTAATGGAAATGAAAGTGGATGAAAAAACAACTTGCCGCAGTTGTGGAACGATCCCACGTGTTCGCATTACGCGTTAGATGATTTAACCGACTGAGCATCGGCGGCCGAGGTCCGCCGCCAAGGTTTGTGAGTGGTGGCGCTGGCTAACACTCCCAGGATTCTAGTAGGAAACATAAATACCCAAGAAAGTGGATGGAGAAACGGCGCCGCGGTAGCTCAATTGGTAGAGCATCCCACGTGTAATGCGAAGACGTGGTATCGTTCCCCACCTGCGGCAATTTGTTTCAAAGCGAAAGCTTTACTGGCCGCGAACTTTCGATTTCACCGTGGCGGTGCTCCGAGGAGGCACATGACGTCACAACGCGCGCCTCCCCGGGGATCTTTCTCTCTCTCACTCTCGTGCCCTAGTCACTACTGCGCATGCGCCACTAGTAGCACCGAGCCACAGGTGTTCCGCCGCTGCGCAGCGCCGCGCCTTTCCGCGTCACACCGCGTTCCTCGTCGTTGCGCTCGCCTCCGCTCGCTCGCCAGCTGCGTCGCATGCCTGATGACATGTCGGAGGATTGAAAAAGAGAGCTCGCGTGCGCCGCAACCACAGTTGAGGCGGCACTATGGACGGCGACAAATCTGATAAGCAGGAGGCCTGGAATCGACATCGGTACTAGATGAAGAGGAAACGAATCGCCCAGGAAACAGACGAACAGCGCGCCCAACGACTGGCTAAGCGCCGCAACATAGCTAGACAACCAGACTAACCTGGAATTGCAATCAAGATTAACCAAGGCTAACCATGCTATGCCTTAGCTTGCGCTACGTATATCCTGGCGTAGCCGAGCTAAGCCCCTGCCAATTTTTTTCATCACTTTCGTTTCCATTAATTTATAATTTATTTGATTCATTTAGTAAGTACAAGCAATTTCCCCTATGTTGTCCTTGGTGTCAATGTTTGTTGGCTTCTTATTACATGATCAATAAAAATCGGGCCCCTCCTTTAACCCCATTTCCCCTCATATTATAACCTGCATCGCAAACGTTCTGTCAAAGCGTTCGTACATAGCTGGCAACTTAAATTGCCACAAGCGCATTTGTTCCCGGTTCCTCAAACTTCACCGTCGTATTATCCGAAGCTGTGAGACTCGCTTTTTTTTTTCTTCTTCTCCCGAGCTTTCTCCCGAGCGCAAACACGATTATCCGCTCTCTCGGCGAACCCCACTGTTGGCGCTTGCTGCGTCAGCTAGCATGGCTCAGCGTCTCGCTACGCTATTTTCATTTCGTTTGTATCTCTGCATGCAATATTTTTAGAGAGAAACGTCGCTTCTCTCTCCCTTTCTATGCCAGTTCTGCTCGCCAAATGTTGATAACCCTACGCCCAAATTTGGAGGGCATGCCGAGAGAGAGAGAGAGAGAGAGAGAGCCACGCTGGTTGCCTACGTTCTGCTGTGTAATGACGATATGGCGGCGTTCTTTTCTGTTTTGGTATGGAAACATCCAGTTTTGGGAGGTTGCCGCGATGAATCCAATCGTATTTCGAAAGCATAGTTCTGCGCAGAGGCTGCTCTGTATTAAACGAAAGTAAAGTTTTTATGCAACAGAAAATTTTGTTGCAGTTCCGTTGGTCTTTAGCTTCAAAGCGTGCATACATACACGAACGGACTGAGCTTACACATCGACTCTTATTAATAAATATAGGGGGATTTGAGAATAAATAACATTTGCCGAAACAGAATAACAGTTCATATCCAAGAAACCGACAAACATTTATTTTAAGAGACGCCTGTAATAGCAGCATTGAAGTCTGCCAATACTCGAGGTCCAACCGCTTGCTAGAAACTTTGCGCTTAATCCAAGTTTGGAGAAACCATAGTCTCAGAATGGTCTGCGCAACGCCGTAGATGTTTCAGTTAAAAAGTGTTCCGTACTACAATTTTTCACAGTCCCGTTACACGTAATAAATAGTGTTACGCTTCGAGCAGTGACCGATTTTTAATTATGGAAATAATTCAAACTCCTACGCTTCTTGTCTAAAAAGTGAACAAAACTTACAATTTTTTTTTATTTCAGCTAGAAAGCGCGCACAATATCGGCGTTCGAACGTATCGATTGTGCGCTTTATCTGTTATATTCCCCTGAAACAGCAGTGAAGGACATCTGCCTTGAAAAGGGGAAAGTTCCCTTGGCATGCGTGAGACGTTGGAGTAATTATCTGAACAGATCATAACGAAAGGAATCGGAAGCATTGAAGAATATCTCCAAGTGCGAAACGGAAGTGGCACCATGCGAACTGGTTTGACGAATGCCGCTGGTCTTCGGTACTGAAAGCTGAACAGGCCATCACCTGGGCGCGCGCACACTTCAAACTGATTTACACCCCAAACGGTGCAAATCAGTCTACAAATCACACCACTACACCCCTGTAAAAGGTGTTACGCGGCTCGTCTTTGACGATATTTGCACAAACAGCTAGGACAAGTGCAGGTCGGATTCGGTACCCTTTCTATCGGATACTACGGTTAAAAATGAAATTACAGAGAGCGCAACCGCTTGCTAGAAAGCTTTGTACTTAACACAAGTTTCTAGAAATACGAACTCAAAACGTGCATCGAAAGGAGCTGCCAGCTGTTCCAGTTGAATGTATTGCGTACTGCATTTTTTTTTACTGGGTGCTTGTGGACACTGCAAATGTTTCGCTTCAAGCACTGGGTCCTTTTACAGTAAACACTGGAATTAAAGTTAGTTAGTTAATTAGTTAGTTAGTTAGTTAGTAAGTTAGTTAATTGGTTAGTTAGTTAGTTAGTTAGTTAGTTAGTTAGTTAGTTAGTTAGTTAGTTAGTTAGTTAGTTAGTTAGTTAGTTAGTTAGTTAGTTAGTTAGTTAGTTAGTTAGTTAGTTAGTTAGTCTTGTACGGTTTTATGGCGCAAAAGCAACTGCGGCTATGATGCGCCAACCACAAGGTGATATGTTATAGCGAGCTGTAGAGCAGCCAAATGATTATCACAGTTTGTTCGACAAATCCGCTGCCCCTAAAAATTTCAAAACTTCGTAATTATAAGAGGAATTAAAGCATAAGAGCTCTAGTATACTGTCTAATCTAATGTTTAATTAATAATTATATTGTCGATTAGCGCGTAAAATTATGATGCTCGCCACTCCTATGAAGCTTAATTGGGCAGCAAAGATATCCCGAAACCCACATTTCTCGACTAAACCGCTTAGAAACACGCAGTTTAATAGTGTCACCTGAAGGTCTGAGGAATATGCGCAACATAAATGAAATATAACATAAATTTTGATACAGAATGTTTTAAGAGTACTTACAAGCAGTGGGTTCTTTTCCATATTGTGAGGGCAGGGAGGGGTAAATGAGAGAAGAAGCAGAACGATTGTCAGCCGTCTGTGCCTAGTATATAATACGGACGTAAAAAACTCGCACTTCAGAAAAGACCTCTTGAACCGATAATATTATATCGTCATAAGTGTGGTTTAGCGCTTTGACATTATTGGACTGACAGGATAATTGATTGGTCTACTGGTCAATTGGAGGTTGGGGGGGGGGGGTCTTAATAATAGGCTAGCTGGCTGGCTCACGGACTTGGTAAGTGCCATACGCAAAATAATCCTCAAACCCCTAATGTCACACCATCATAGGTGACAGGTGGGCTTTCGAAATTTTATACGAACAGGTGAAACTACAACTATTCCATACGCTGTGTTGCAGATGACAGAGAAAGGGACCCTTTGACTCTCTGTCTGACTGAGTGAATTGCTTTATACATTCGGCTCACTTGACTGACTGAATTTACTGGCTTGACCGAATGACTTACTGACTTGGGCTGACTGGCTCGCTTGGCTGAGTGACTTGACTTAATTGACTGACTGTCTGATTTGACTGACTGGTCGACTGGCTTGACTGACTTGACGGAATGACTGATTGACTCCACAGACTGCTGACTGGCGGCCCGACTGACTTGACTGATTGACTGACTGATTTGACTCACACTGTGACTGGCTTGCTGACCTGACTGACTGAACTGACTGACTGAACTGACTGACTGACTGAACTGACTGAACTGACTGAACTGACTGACTAACTGACTAACTGAACTGAACTGACTGACTGAACTGACTGACTGAACTGACTGACTGAACTGACTGACTGAACTGACTGACTGAACTGACTGAACTGAACTGAACTGAACTGAACTGACTGAACTGACTGAACTGACTGACTGAACTGACTGAACTGACTGGACCGACCGACCGACCGACCGACCTGACCTGACCTGACCTGACCTGACCTGACCTGACCTGACCTGACCTGAATGCCAGCCATAATCGGACGCAATTGGCATACAAGTGAGCGTATGCCAGCCAGTGGGGAAACGCTCTGACGTACAAGTGCTGTGAATGTATGCTTGAACAAGCTGGGCCCTGGCGTCGAAGGCTGTGGCACGAGTCTACCGTGGTGGATCGCTGCGATTATATGACAACTCACAAAAAAGAATAACACGCTGAGAGGTCTATGGAGAGATCGCCACTAAGACGATCAAGCGTACTTACCATTGGTCGAACGCTCCACGGCGTCAACTGAAATGAAGTGTGAAATGTTTAGTACGTGAGGATTTGTCGTCGCATGTGTTCTCTTGATAATGAAACCCACATGTACTGCGCATGCCACGGAAACTGCCCTATGCTGCTGCATAGTTCATGACGTAAAAAAGAAACGTTTTTTTTTTTAGAGACTGTGTTGAAGTATGGCAACTCGAATTTCGGTTTCTGCGTTCGTTCTTTCACTTCCGACGCTACTCATTATCTCGATGTCTTCTGTCTAAATACATGGGAACGTAGAAATTGTTTAGCTCGGCATTCACTGTACTGAATTTGGCGAGGTTTGTTATATTTAAAAGAAAATACTACAGTAAAACTATATATGCTCCCTACCGACTGACTGTGTGCCGCAGACTTATCTTAAATTTAGAAGGCCATAATTTGTTTGACAACACTAGCAAAATAAAAAAAGGAGGCGTAAAATTTACCCGACTTCATTAACACTGTAGATATATATTTCTGTAGACCGCACCTCTGAAAACGTATAAAACGGACGCGTGGTGTATTATGTGCGGTTTCGCAGTAAGCAATTATCTGCGAGTGAGACTTTTGCAATCCCTTCGTAAGTACTGTAAGAATTTTATATAAGCTGTAAACTGATATACCAAATTAATTCGCTTCAGATGCTCTAAGAGATGCATTAAGAGTAAGCTTTAGTGCGGGTGCTCCTGCCTAATACATGTAAAAGTAGAATTCGTATTCCTCAGCAACCATTGCACCAAATTTGGCGAGATTTATTGCATTTAAAAGAAATACATAAAATCTAGTGACTAATGGTTTCGAATTTTTGATGTACGTCGTCAACGTTTTATTAAAAAGTGGCAAAAATCGAAAATATTCAGAAAACAAAACTATCAAAGTTTTACAACTCGGTAACCCCGCAATGCAAAATGATATAACAATTATGTGAATTGCATATGATAGTACATCTGAAGCGGAAAAATTTGATATGCTACACATGATATCTCAAAAAAATTTTAGTATGGAAATACAGCTTTTGCTGAAAACTTGTACACAATTAACGTAACAAATTCACATAAGATATAAAATTACATACCAAATTTGTCCGCTTTCAATGATCTAGCTTATGCCGTTTACAAAACCGCAATATCTTTTCTTAATTCAGAGCTATTATTTGCAAACTTCGTGCTTCTATATTTTCAAACTTTTGAATTTCTGAAAACGTTTTTAACAAAATTCAGGCCGTAAATCGAAGTTCCGCTTGCAACAGTCACGATAATTTAACAACCTCTCTCAGATGCAACAAATTTCATTAAAATAGGTCCAGGGGTTATCTGTGAAAAATGTTTTTGCGCTTTACATGTATTTGAATATATAGACAGCAACGCCGAGTTGGGCCCGAGCGAAAGCTTCCTGTTACATAACTGTGATATCCGTTTCTGGTGCAGCTTCAGGAATTTGTAACCGAAGCCTTGCGATACAGTTTTTTAGACTTACTGCTTTTCAGTAATTTTCGTAGAGTGCTATGACATCCGAAATCCATACCCGCAGCATATATAGCCAGTAAAATTCAGCTATGTTAAATAGAACAAATTTCATTCAAATCGCTTCCGGCTAATGAACAGCTACGGGTTTCGCATGCATTTGGATAAGGAAGTCGAAGTTGGCCCCGCAGGCTAAAACCTTGAGGATTGACACCATGTCCATGTTAATGACACTTTAAGCCGGGTTAAACAGTGCTGGAACCGGTCATTTAAAGGCCAATAACTTAAACGAAATTTCAATTTGGCGAACTTGGTTATAAATGGGTAGTATGTATTATCGAATCGGTATCGACAAAACTGACGGCTATTAATGGTTAAAACTTTAAGCAACTTTTAAAAAAATTGGCAGAACCCATTTCATGATGACTGTCAGCGGTAATGCATCCAGCCTTGAATCAATGTAGCGACGCAACGTATTGTCACCGTCGAAACGAGTTACGTGTACTGCAGCGGGGCTCGTCTGTCGCGCTTCCCTAGGATTCCCTAAGAACTCTCGGCGCCATCTAGCGCTGCCGCCGCAAAACAATTCGTTTGCTTTCAAAAAGCATTGACTACATTAACACGTTTTTTTTTCTTATCTAATTGGCTGACATGAGGCGAGGAGCACTCAGAAGGGGAAAGGGTTTTCGCGGGCCCGAGATAACAAAGTGAAAATAGACAACCGGATGAGGAGGGTGGTGTCGGAGTCCGCGATTGGTCCTCTTCCCGTTGCTTATATGTTGCAGTGGGCGGTCGAAAATGGCGGCGGCGGGCAACAGAAGGTTTTAAAAAATGCCGCTAAAACGGATTCTCGGCGATGAGTTGGCCGAGTGATGTGTATGTGCTGCCGAAAGGGCTCGAAAACGCTATACTGTGACGCAAAAGTGTTTATTATACGCAAATAAATTCATTAATGCTCCCCGGCAGCTCTGAACAGCCAGTATCGGAGTGATCGGCGGACGGCCATCTTCTATTCCTTTGGGAAGGGGGTAGTCTGGCTAACCGCTGCGATCGCAGAAACGGAGCGAGCCAGTGCATCCTGGCTTCGTAAAGCACACCCCTCGTGGGCATCGAAACCTTCAAAACAATTAAGTATTGTATAACCAAATACCTAAGGCTCTCCGACGCTTGCCAGTATTTACTTCTTTGGCTTAGAGAATTCGAACTTTAACGCAAAGATATGACATGTCGTAAATGTCACGTCAGTACTGCTAACTTAACGTAACTTAACCCTTAAACCAAAAGATGATATTCTGTACACAGTAAAACTCTGCCATGTTGTCATATTCTACCATGGTGGCATAACTTTTTTGAGCCAATCAGAGAGCCGGTTGCAGCCCTCCGGGCCAACCGGAGAGGACAAATATGGCGAATTCGAGCAATATGGCTGAATTTGACAACGTCCAGATTGGCACCCCCCTCCCCCCCATGATGCAGGTGAAGGTGGAAACGCAACTACGAAGTCGTCACTTTCGCCTCGTTTGCGTTTGAATTTATGCTGATAGTAGTGTCATTCTACATACACACGACTCCGCTATACCGTACTACCTAAAGCTCTTGTAGCATGCGATTCCAGAAGTCATACTTACAGACGCTCATCTCACTCATCTCTGAAACGCAGAAACACACACAAAGAGAGAGAGAGAGAGACAGAACATGTAAGATATTCTCTCGTTGAAAGGATGTAGAACGGGCAGCCAAATGAAAGCTTCGGCCTAAAGAAGTGCGATCGCTCGGAAAATTATCCAGAGGTACATCATAATGGTAAAACAAGACAAATTACGCGCATAAGTGGTGCGCAGTCCGTGCCCTGCCCTGCTCTGGTGCAGACGGAGCAGGGCAGGGTAGGGCAATGGAAGATAACACTGGGCAGGCCAGGGCCGGCAGGCAGGCCTTTACCGGGGATCAGTAACCGCCTAAACAGCTTGCGCTGTTTTAATAAAGCCTATCTGAACCACTAAACACTCTTAAGCCCTAGCAGTAAGGCCACTAAAACGACTAAACTACTTACCGTTCACCTGCGACTTCATTATGGTCGCGTGTACAGAGGCGTTACTCGAGAATACTGGTGGGCACAAGGTGCCAAGGTCGTTCCTGGCAGAAGCAGCAGCAGCAGCAGCAGCAGCGGCGGCAGCGGCGATGCTAGGATGGAACAGCGAAGGTCGAGCAGTGGACCTCGGGTTAAGCGTAGGGTTCGGCTCCGAAATTAGCGTCGCAAGTGCGGAGGCCGAGCGAGCTCACGCGCCAGCACGCACGGAATGTTTCTGATGATGATGAGGTAATACCGTGTGGTATTACGAGAGATTGGCTCACGATGATGATGATGCTGCTGCTGCTGATGATGATGATGATGGTGGTGGTGGTGGTGGTGGTGGTGGTGGTGGTGGTGGTGGTGGTGGTGGTGACCTCATATTATGGCTCACACCCACACTGGGGGTTCGGCCAAGAATTGCGTGCTGAAGCGATTACCTATTCTTTTGAAGTGTTGCTTATTCGATGAAAAAAAAAATATAAGGAAACAAAAAAACTAATAAATTACAAGAGAACAATAAAAAAGTTATTCGTTTTGTTGATTGTATGTAACCGCAAACGACATCAAACACGTCCCTGTGGCTGGCCCCTACAATTGACGCACCGAAAGATAGTATGATTTCTGATGATAACATTAACCCTAATTTAGAAATTTTCACTGATTACGAGAAAGCGTTTGATTCAGTCGAAACCTCAGCAGTCATGGAGTCATTACGGAATCAGGGTGTAGATGAGCCATATGTAAAAATACTGGAAGATATCTATAGCGGCTCCACAGCCACCGTAGTCCTCCATAAAGCAAGCAACAAAATCTCAATAAAGAAAGGCGTCAGGCAGGGAGATACGATATCTCCAATGCTATTCACAGCGTGTTTACAGGAGGTATTCAGAGACCTGGATTGGGAAGAATTGGGGATAAGAGTTAATGGAGAATACCTTAGTAACTTGCGATTCGCTGGTGATATTGCCTTGCTTAGTAACTCAGGGGACCAACTGCAATGCATGCTCACTGACCTGGAGAGGCAAAGCCGAAGGGTGGGTCAAAAATTGATCTGCAGAAAACTAAAGTAATGTTTAACAGTTTCGGACGAGAACAGCCGTTTACGATAGGTAGTGAGGCACTGGAAGTGGTAAGGGAATACATCAACTTAGGACAGGTAGTGACTGCGGATCCGGATCATGAGACTGAAATAATCAGAAGAATAAGAATGGGCTGGGGTGCGTTTGGCAGGCACTCTCAGATCATGAACTGCAGGTTGCCATTATCCCTCAAGAGAAAAGTATATAACAGCTGTGTCTTACCAGTACTGACGTTCAAGGCAGAAGCCTGGATGCTTACGAAAAGGGTTCTGCTTAAATTGAGGACGACGCAACGCGCTATGGAAAGAAGAATGATAGGTGTAATGTTAAGGGATAAGAAAAGAGCAGATTGGGTGAGGGAACAAACGCGAGTCATTGATATCTTAGTTGAAATCAAGAAAAAGAAATGGGGGGCATGGGCAGGACATGTAATGAGGAGGGAATATAACCGATGGTCATTAAGGGTTACGGACTGGATTCCAAGGGAAGGGAAGCGTAGCAGAGGGCGGCAGAAAGTTAGGTGGGCGGATGAGATTAAGAAGTTTGCAGGGACAACATGGCCACAATTAGTACATGACCGGGGTAGTTGGAGAAGTATGGGAGAGGCCTTTGCCCTGCAGTGGACGTAACCAGGCTGACGATGATGACACTGCGAGACGACGACGGCAGCAATGTACCACAAGAATGGGGTAGGTCACGAGGTCGCGCGTTCGACCCCGCCATAGCCGCCTCAGAAAGATGGTTGGTTGGTCCGTTCGTTCGTTGACAGGAGTGTCGGGGATCTTAGGGGGGAAGGGGAGGGGGTGCTCGGCGGCGCTGGCTGGGCTTCAGGAGGGAGGGTATGTGTCCGGTGTTTTGTTCTTGGTCAAATTTTGCAGAAATATCGCATTTCGTGGTACAGATCTTTCAGTGTGCGACTTGGCACAGTTACTTAGCCGAAAAATAAAAGAAAAGTATGCCAAATTGGCTTCATCTGCATCTCCAGGGTGCACCTCCGAACGACGCCTCAGCGATGGTCCTCTTTTAACATAACCAGATCTCAAAGGCTATGCTTTTGACAGAGTGTCGGAACGAAGTGTTTTTCGTATTGGTTTTAGTGTCGTTCCACTAAAGAAAGTTCCGGTTCTGCTGCAGAACGAAAAAAAAATTATCTGTAAGGTTTGTACAACTTTTTGGTTCCCATGCAAAAATTTTCGAAGCAAATTATGTAACTATAAAAACAGAGTATTTATTTTTCTAAATAACCTGCTAGCACCGACCGGCAGGCTTTTAGATAAGTGGTGCACTCGACCGCGACTATCGCTCGCAGTATCCCTGCCTAAGATCATCCTGAGATACGCGCTTATGCGGACCCCTGAGATACGCGCTAATTCTGATGCTGCCTGACGTCGGTTGTTTCGGATTGGCAACTTTCCCCTTGAACCAAAAACCGATGAAAAATATTTCGGTTTCACTCGGAAACCAAAAATAAATAACGTTTCGGTTAAGTTTTCGTTGCGGTCGAAAATATTGTTTTGCTTCGTTTTTCGTTTCTGTTTTCGTTCCGTTCCGACACACTGGCTTCTGTTAACTGCAACACGTGGTCGTCCTCGCTACCGATCCCGGGGACACAGCCAGTCCCAAAGTCGCAATAGGTCCAGGGTCCGCAGGCCGTCCAGGGACCAGAAGCAACCACGTGGTCGAAGCCGATCTGGGGAGCCGCAGCCTGAGGCAGCAGAAACAGCCACCGAAGGAACCTCAGGCCGCGTGAACGAAAACGAGCATCACACCAGGAAGGCGACTGCGGTGAGTTGGTCAGCGCAGTTTCCCCCTATTTCCTCCTCCCTTCCTTCACCTTTGTCCGCACAGCAAACAAACAAACAAACAAACAAAACAAACTGTCTCCCACAGCGACGCTTTCACTCACCCAGACACACACACTCGCACCTGAGAAACTCCCTCACAATTCCTGCACCAAACAAGAAGTGTGCGAAATGATAGAGGAAATGGCGACTGTTTTAAGAGCGGAGATGCAAAAAATGAAGGAAGAGATCATGGCTGATGTCAAGCACATGCTACAACAGGTCATACAACAAGCCATGACTGACACGAAACAATTCATGAGTGCAACTTTTAGCTCAACTTTCAGCCATCAAAACGACTCACTTCCACATGACACTAACGCCACTAGAGAACCAAGAAGGTCACACCCTTATACCCGTCCGGCTCGTACAACACCACCTGCCCTCACCAGCGAGGCGGTATCAACCAGTCATGGCCAGCAAACCTAAGAGGCGCACTACCACCACCTTCCGGGTGTGGCAATGGAATTGTAGAGGGTACCGAAGGATGAAGGGTTCCCTCACACAGTTCCTAGCCACACGTCCTCACCCACCAGACGTTTATAGCACTTCAAGAAGTACATTGCACTCCCACACTCGCTGGATACAATGCATACACCGACAAGCATGACACCACCAAACAACCACTCGCTGCCACCCTTGTGTCCAAACAAATCACAGTGATCGAGCACACGCTCGACAGCTCCCACATTCCGCATGTGCTCTTAGAAATTGTACCTAGGAATCGATATGAAACCAGCTTGTTTTTTACTTAATATCTACAGTGCACCCAAATCGCGACGCGAGACGACTTCGGACAACTTTTTTCGGCCGCCAGTAAACAAGCCAAAAAATTGATTATTCTGGGAGATTTCAATGCGTCCCACCCAGCCTGGGGGTACCAAACAGAAACTCCAAAAGGCCGCCGTCTAGCCCACACCATGAACCTTCATCAATTCACTCTGCTGACAGAACCTGACAAACCAACCAGAACGGGTAACAGTGTAAGCAGGGATACCTGCCCTGACCTAACAATGGCCAAGGGGTTGACTCAATGCTCCTGGAACAACCTAATTGAGAATCTGGGCAGTGACCACAGCATTCTGGCCACAGACGTCCAACTCGTGGCCATACGCACCCCAGAACGTTCAATTAAAATAACGAACTGGGACACTTTCCGGTGCAACAGAACCAAATCTGAACAACACGACCCGCCATCTCTACGCGAGTGGACACAACAGCTACAAGCAGATTTTAAAGCAGCCACTAAGCAAATTACTGCAACAACGGAGACACCGGATGTGGACAGACATCTGCTCCATCTCTGGGATGCTCGAAGAGGCCTGACCAAACGATGGAAGAGGCAGAGGCACAACCGTAGGCTGAAACAAAGAATCGCCCGGATCACAGCAGAAGCTGAAGAATACGCCACCAGCCTCACTAATAGCAATTGGCACAACCTCTGCGACCGCCTTAATGGCACACTAAGTACTTCCAAAACGTTGTCCCTCCTCAGAGCACTACTCGACCCAACGCACACAAAAACGCACACAACGAACACAGTCCGCGCTATCATCCACAAAGAACAAATGAATGATGACGCGCTCTTCCAAACACTGCAACAAAGATACATTGCTACAGGCCACCGACCGGAGTACAAAGACTATCCACACGAGGAAGAAACCCAATTGGACGGCGATATTACAGAGACAGAAGTGAGGGCAGCCCTACACGGCATAAGACGAAACACGGCCCCCGGAGCAGACGGCATTCACTATGCACTGCTACGCAACCTCGACGACCAGGCCATACGGCAAGTCACTGTATACTACAACGACAATTGGCAAAACGGAACGCTTCCATAGGAATGGCGACACGCCGATATCACCTTAATTCCGAAACCCGGGAAACCGCTGTCCCTCCAAAATCTCAGACCCATTTCCTTGACTTCGTGTATTGGGAAACTCTTCGAGCACGTAGTTCTAAATCGCCTCCAGCCTCACCTCGAAGCGAACCAATTCTTTCCCAATACCTTATTCGGCTATCGACCAGGTCCGTCTGCGCAGGACATACACCTACAACTTAAGGAGGAGGTTGTGGATGGTCCAAGTAAAGCTCAAACAAGAGCCATTCTGGCGTTGGACCTCAAAGGAGCCTTCGATAACGTCTCACATGACCTCATTCTAAACAACCTTGCACTCTCCCGATGCGGAAAGCGCATCTATGATTATGTCCGAGCCTTTTTATCTGACCGAACAGCCACCATCGGCCTAGGTGATATTCGGTCGGATATCATAAAACTTTCCGGCAGAGGGACTCCCCAGGGTTCGGTTCTCTCACCCACCCTGTTCAACGTGGCGATGGCAAAGCTACCACCGCTCCTCGACAAACTTCCGAACGTGCAGCACGCCCTGTACGCCAATGATATTACAATCTGGGTGACCACAGGGTCAGACGGCGCCATTGAAGACGCACTACAGGAAGCCGTAAATATAATTCAAGAGTATGCAACAGCCGGAGGACTTACATGCGCGGCTGAGAAGTCGGAGCTCCTGCTTGTATTCAAAAAACGGAACAAGGTCCATATTCCACCAGCCATCACGTTGCATCTCAATGGCAGCGTTATTCCAAGGGTAGACAGACTACGTGTACTAGGACTTCACATACAACACAACGGGAAGGCCACACATACCCTACACGTGCTCCGCCAACAACTCACCCAAATAACGCACATGATAAAGCGCATTACAAACCGCCGACAAGGACTGAAAGAAAAAGACGTACTCCGAATCGTGCAAGCCCTCATAATTAGCCGATTAACCTACCACCTCCCCTATCATAATCTGACTCAGACTGAGATACACCAGATGGACACCCTCCTCCGTACGGCACTAAAGGCAGCGCTGGGACTACCCCAACATGCGTCTACGCAGCTCCTACTACGACTGGGGGTGCACAACACCATCTGCGAACTAGTTGAAGGTCATCTTAACAGCCAATTGCAACGTTTGCAACGAGCAATGCAAGGGTGCCACATTCTATCCCGGCTAGGATACCAAATACCAAGAAAACCACAACAGGAAAACCGCACACTTCTTCCGCTTAGCATTCGCAACAAAATTCACGTGGCCCCAATTCCCCGGAATATGCACCCTGACCGTCATAAAGGTCGACGAAAGGCAAGAGCACAAGCCCTGGCTCGCCTATACACCGACGTGGCCCACTACCCACAGAAACGTTCCCTATGTCTAGTCGTACTAGATAGTGCAGACATTCTGAGAGCTTCGGCCACGCTCAACACTGTGGACAGTGGCACGGCGGAAGAGGCTGCTATTGCCCTAGCCATCGTACACGCTTCAACCGTGCCGGCGCCGGATGGACCTATCACAGTGGTCACTGATTCTCAGACCGCCTGCAGGACTTTGGCACAAGGGAGGGTGACACCCTACACACACCGCATCCTTACATCATTACACCCCACATCGTTACACAGGGTGCGTATCGTCTGGACACCTGGACACGCCTCTCTCCATAGTAATGAACGCGCTAATGCGGTAGCCCGAGAGCTCGCTAACCGGGCGCCATTGGAAGAGCTGTCTAACCCAGACGACGCACCGACAGAACCACTGAACTACACTGAAACTCTACAATATTACAGAGATACCAGGAGACACTTCCCTCCACCACATAATTCCCTTAATCGAGAAGATGCCGTCGCGTGGCGACAGCTTCAAACTAATTCATTTCCCTGCCTCTTTTATCTTCGCCTCTTCCACCCAACACCATATCCCTCATACTGTCCCTATTGTGGAGCAAAGCCCACAGTATATCATTGCACGTGGGAGTGCCCACACCCTCCGGGCTACTCCCCTATTCCTTCACCTTCCCCTTCCTCCTGGGAGACTGCGCTGACCAGCTCAGACCAGCAAGAGCAGCGACGGCTGATCCGGCGGGCACGCGGAGTGGCGCAAGCCAATGGGGCCCTGAACTGAGGGCTCCACCCTGCGAGGAAGTCGCCCAAACTCATGATAAATAAATGTTTTCTCTCTCTCTCTCTCTCTCTAGGTGGTGCAATAGGTGGTGTCCAAATCCACGCCCCGTAAACCATTTCGTCTGGATTTAAAATGCAGATTTTAAAGGATACATTTTTACTGGTTGAATGAGAAGGAAATTATTTTTAGAGATGGAAACACGTCATACGCGTCGCATTTCTAAAACTGAGGAGGTTATAAAAAGAAATTCTGGACTGGCAGCCCTCGCAGGTTCTTACCAGCAGAGATGAAGCCAGCGCTTGCAGTTATTTCACCCTTGAAGGCGTGCAGAGTTACACGGAGAACAGTAGCAGTTTAACTGCTCTTGATCTGTTAATATAAACTTTAAACTAATTGAGAAATAATAGAATGTTGTTTTGAGCTAAAACGTTGTCATATGCTTAGCAGTGACGCCCTGATCTCCCATATAAGTTGCCAAGACCTTCGGGCTTCATACTAAAACCAGCGTCACATATAGGCACATCGAAAAGCATCCGTATTTTAAAAAAAAAAAAAACCTTCGTCTACGACGCGCTTCTGGCTCCCCAAAATTGCTTCCGCTGCATTCAACCAGTAGATACATAGCCTTTAAGATTCACATTTTTAAATCCAGAGGGCGCCAGCCTTTGAGGCGTGGATTTGGACATCACCTATTGCTGAGCTGAAAACATACCATAGAGTCAATGTTTTTGTTCACGATCGAGTTCGATCAAGATGGTATTTTAGATCGCAGCTCGGGACCGTTCCTAGCTGCGGCCAGCGTCGGCGCAACCGAGCGAACGAGAGAGAGAGAGCTCGTGTGTGTGATTGTGAAGAAAGGATGGAAGAGCGGACGCGGAGTGCAGTGGGGGATGTAAGGCGCGAGAAGGAAAGCGGAGGAGGAAGGTATCGCGAAAGCGTAGTGCGGCGACGATGACTACGAGATAGCGCCAGAGTAGCACACGTTGTTTGGGAGGTCCGTCCGCGGTGGCTGCTGTGAATCGCGCGCCCCCGCGTCACCCTCGCGCTGCCTCTCGCGACCTCCAGGTTAGCAAGGCAGTCACCCCACACTTCGCTCCGTTTGCAAAGTACCGCACGAGACATTGTCCGCAACAGCAATTATATTGCGAAATGAAAACAACTTTCGCATTCCAGAGTATCGTAATCGTCGGTGAACCTCTATTCGCAACTTTCACCGCCTATAGGTGGCGCTACTCGAAATTCAATATGGCTGTCGTTAAGGGGATCGTGCAGACGCCACCGGCTATTGTACACGCTGCATCGGATCGCATAGTGTTTCCGGCCGCAGCGTGGTATTGTCATGTCTTCATTTCAAAGACCATGACTCTGGGATGTATTATGACCCACATCGGGGGTTCAGAAACGCGTGTTCGGTGACTGGTTGAAGGTGAAGAAGTGTTGAACGCAGGACACATCGTTTGCTGCGGCTTGAAAGAATGCACAGTCTCGTAGTACACCGTCCAAGGATTGTGCCTGCAAACATCACAAGTGCGGCAGAAACCGCACGAGCTGTGGTTCGAATTTAGGAGCGACGAAACCATAAAAATGGGTACATGTGCTATTTACTGGCTTTGTATTTTTTTTTTCGAGTCCCTCGCCGAATAGGCTTCAGTGGCCGCACTTCAGGAAATTAAAACAGCTCACTGCGTTTACTGCAGAGGCGTGAGCGGGCCCCAACGCTCCATGAAAATGAATTGCTTGCTGCTGGTGCGTGTGGCATGGTATACGTGTACTACATATTCGGTCGTCCACTCTTAGTTTGAACACGCGAGCACATGGCTGCGCCCTTCAGCCTGCAGGTGCGTCTGACACATGTGCGTTTCCAGGCAGACTAGTTTATGCGTAAAGGGACCACGAGTTGCTGCTTCACGTCGTCTGCATTTTTGCTACGATGCGCGGCTGTGAGCACCGCTACACGTTAAGAGGGGCCCCGTGTACTGCCACGGCTTCGGTGTCCGAACCCTTGCCTCGCGTTGCCTGGCAAACTATGCTGCCTTTATGCGCTAGTAAACAAAGGGTATTCGCTCGCATTCATTTGCTAAAGCATCGTCTATGCAGTCGTACAGCACATGGCAAACGTTTAATGATGCCGAAAAGCTGATTTCATCGCCGTAGGATCATTACATCGATTTGGTCATTCTCCGATGAACCGTAGAACTCGATTCGCCTGCCCACACCTCAAAAGTGGTTCTTCCAGTACTTACATGAATATTTTCTTGGAACCCAGATGCAAAAAGCCGCTAAGAAAATACTGCACGAAGGCAGCACGAAAGGAAAAAAGATACACAATGAAACGGGAGAAAGCGCAATACGTCACGTTTATTCACATAACATGAAGAGTGCCTGTCCTGCATTGGCGCAACAATTTTTTTTCTTACAGGGCCACTGCTCTTGCAAAGCAGGCAAGCAAGCAGGCAACACAGGCTGTGAGCCGTACCTGATTGTGCATATCCTCACCAACCAGCATTCACAAAAGTTTGAGGAACTTCTCTTCTATGAAGTCGCATTCAGAGACTGGGACAAGTTAAGAATTTACAGAGCTGATATGAACCATTTGAGTGCTCAGCTAGCAAAATTTTATAAGGAGATGTTTGCTGTGAGCTCAGCACAAGCAGTTAGAATTTGTGCCGAGACTGCTGGGCAAAATAATACACAGTGACAAAGAGAGCGAATGCTCAGAATAACAGGAAGCAAGTGCCACACGTTGTAGATTTGCGCCATCACCAACAAACAGCTGGCAAAACAAAATTGAAAAACTGCTGACGCAAAACTTCCAAGGAAACGACGCCACGAGATATGGCAAGGCGTGCGAGAAGCCAGCTCTCGAAGAGTATGCAGTTAACACATTGTTTTTGTGACAGGCTTCCCAATGCGCAATTTCACTGCGCACTCCTTTTTCATTGGTTCCTCGCAAGGAAACGAGTGAAGGCTTACCTCGCCTTTGACTGCACGGCGTGTGCACTGAGGCACACAGCACATTTTGTTGCTTTTGTACGTCTTGCCCATTTCATCAAACACGTAACCCGTCAAAACAGTGTCACTGCGAAAGGCAACCTGTGCCTCAGCTGCGTAGATGACTGCAGAGCTCTGAAATACCGCTGTAAAAAGGGACCCCAGTCAAATACAAAACAAAGGCTCCAGCGCACCACAACTGAACGCGGGCGACGCGGCTACGAAACGCGGGCATCCCCTCGTTGAGGCTTACGACGGCTGCCGCATGGCGTCGCTACCATCTGTGAAAGTTGCGAATAGCGAAGCTACTTACTACAGTGTACTGCTTACCTCTAGCCGCCGTATGCATCTCCCGCATGCGTTCCCAGAGCGGGAACTCTGGGCGGCTTACGTCCATATCGGGGACACGGCGCACGGACAGGAATGGAGACCAGTAGGGAAAGAGGGGGAAAGTGTGGCGAGGGCACCTGCACACGTGACCTGCGCGTCAGAGGTGCCGGCGCGGCTGCAGCAGCGGTTGCGGCAGATGCATGGGAAGTGCGATGACCGCGGCGGCGCTTGTGTCGGCGTAGTGTGGTGCCGCATGAAAAAAAATATATGATTGCATAATGCATTCAGCCCATGTATATATTGTTAGGAATGGCCGGCCGAGGTAGCAACGTGCCAGCTATTTCAGCCCGCTGCACGTGCTTCGACCGCGGTGTCGGCGCCCTTCAGAGAACGAGCGAGGACGACAACGCTAACCGACCATGCGCCGCGTTTGGAGGATCGGTGATGACAGCAGGGCTGGCCACGTTTGGCGCCCCGTGCATTGTTGGTTAATTTGCCGGGTCGTCATGGTCTCTCTGCGGCAGGGGGAGCCGCCCTGGCAGAAGGGTGCTTTGCGGTACGGGGGCCCCAGGATTCGTCCCAGTCTGCTGACGCACGTGGCGACTACAGGAAAAAGGCAGCTCTGGAATTTAGCAGTGCCAGCTGGGGTCGGGCGTGACCACCTCACTACGGGACACCAGACAATGGATACCACGACGACTGCGCTGCAAAGGTCGTCGGCCCTCGGAGAGAGCACTGAAACCTGTGCAGCATGAGTGTGTGTAAAACTCCTATACCCCCTTCTCACAAAGGCGACCACGAGGACTTTCTACGGATTGACTGGTCGAACGTTTTCCTCACCTAGGGAACTAGGGACAGATTGAGTGCTCGTCGTCGTGCTCTGTGCTCGTCAATGTACTCGTGAGCTGTGTGCTCGTTTGCTGTATGTTCGTCTTGCGGGCTCCATTTGGGAGTCACGCATAGACTGTGTAAATGTATCTCTTGTTCAAAATGTTAATATGTAAATAAATCCTGCTCGCCCAGTCCTGTCGCCCCAAGTCCCTCCGATCGTCCTACAAGCCCGACTCCAAATCTTACAAATGGTGGCAGCGGCGACATCGTCCCGAAATCTTACAATATGCAGCCTAAACAGTTTCGCTGGTAATCTGCACACATATATGAATGTTGCGGCCCCACAAATTTTCAATCGCGATTGGCTTTTTTGTGCAATTAAGCCAGGGAATGGAGCCAATCGCTGTCGAGAAATGTGGTGCTAATCAGGCTCAATCGCGATCGAAAATGCACCGTGTGAAAACTGTATAAAAAGTTAATCACGAAGGCCATGACTTAGTCAAGTGTTCGACGAAAACTCGCTTGGCGAGGAAACATATTGGTGCCAAAAAACGTGCACTCGCCAAGAATAAAAGAAAAATAAAGAACAGACGTTTCGGACTCCGCGTACGGGTCCCTTGATCACAGTGAAGATGTAAGCATCGGCGCGCGGCAATATATGGGTGAGGTGGCGCAGCGTTCGGGTGTATATCTCGGGAAGATTACCCCGCGTCCTGTTTATCGTGTGTCTAGTTGATTTTACATCCAATCAACTCTATACACACGATAAACAGGACGCAAGGTAATTTTCCCGAGATATACCAACCTTTTATTCTTGGCGAGTGTACGTTTTTTGGCACCGAGGTCATGACTGCAGGCACCGATCATTATGAAGTTTGGAACGACAGAGAGTGTTGTAATGAACGATGTGGACCAAATTTGTTCTTTCTGCAAATTTTCAACCGAGCAGCGGCAAGCGCTCCAAAATTGTCCACGACGCAAGTGCAGCAAAACAAAAGCAAGGCCTTCGAGATCAGCTTTTGTTACCCAGAGCATTGCCCAGAGAACGCCGTTGATGGGGGTGTGGATTTGGACACCACCCAAAAACGCACGTCTCTGGGCATGTAGTGCGATTAAAGGAAGTAATAGTGGCGCCCACATGTTCAGGCAGCATGTTCAGGCAAGCTGGTTCTATAACGTCGAGGAGGGTTCGTTAGATTGCTTCGATTTCCTCCTCGCCCGCGGTGTGGCCAAGTGGAGCCTCTCTGACTGCTGGCAACATGTGCGCGACAATCATGGCAGCGTCCGGAGCATCGTTCGTGCCGTTGCGAAAAATGTCCGTGCTGCGTCAGTTTGTTGTCGGTGTTCCGTGGCTTCGTCTTGCAATGGCGCGCAATTGACGACCAAACAACCTGTCTTACCGCAGTAGTCTGCGTCTCCGCACGTCAAGACGCGGCACCCGGGCCAGCACTCGCAGATGATTCCGTAGCGGGGACACGCACAGCTCGTCCGTGCGCTTGATAAGTTTGTCTCGTGGATGGAAAGCGGTACCGCCGCGCTATCATTCAGCATGCCCAAACGTAAGTGTGGACCTTCGGAGACATGGGGAGGCCCGCGGAGAAAGCCCAGCGCAGTACTGTCGGCCAACCTGCGCCTGGCCAAAAGCTTTTTTTCGGGCTCCAGCATCAACTACCGGACTCGATGCACAAGCAGCGAGGGCCGCCTGTGCGACATCTTCGGAGACCTCCCCCTGTGGAACGAGTTCTTCTGGCAGGTGGGTCTCGAACTGAGGGAGCTTTCGCCGGGCCAGCTGTCTCTCGTCGAAATGCACGGCGCGCACGTTCCCCTGGAGATGCCGGAACAGAAGCACGAGGCGGCCACGCTCCTGCACCGGCTGCTCACGCTTCACCGCTGCGTCGTTTCGGTGGACCTCAACGGCTACATATTCAAGGGCCACCACCAGCTGATATGCGACGCGCTGCGCAAGAGCCCGAGCCTACGGAAGCTCAAGCTGTGTCTGCTGACCATGAACACGTACGCGTCGCAGAGCTTCGCCGGCGCGCTGCCCCACCTGCACAACCTGCGGGAGCTCGAGTGCCGGCAGGTGCACTTCGACCGGACTTTCCTCGACGGCCTGTCGGAGTTCCTGGCCGGCACCGAGTCGCTGACGACGCTCACGATGAGCCACCTGCACATCGAGCGGGAGGACGCGATCGTCATCCTGCAGGGGCTCAAGAGAAACTCGACCATCACGACACTGTCGCTCAACACGTGCATACTGAGCCCGGTCTCATCCAAGTGCAGCCTGATGTTCGCCGACTACCTGCGCGAGAACCAGACGTTGCGCACCCTGAGCGTGACGTCGCGCTACCTGAAGAACGTCATCGAGCTGCGCCTGATCATCCGGGCGCTTTTCCAGAACAGCACCCTCTCCGAGCTTAACCTGGTGCGTTTCTCTCTGGACAACGAGAACATCCAGCTCATCACCCGGCTGCTGAGTCAGAACCGGACCCTGAGGAGCTTCCACATGGTCGGCTGCGTCTGGTACGAGCGCGCGCCTCAGTACGGGGCTGACGCGGGCATGCACCACATGGAAAACTTCGGCAGCGTGTCTAGCCGAATCCGTCCGTGGCTTGTGGCCCTGACCGAGAACAAGACGCTCGACGAGCTAACCTTGGACCTGTCGTGCTTCAACCCCGACGAGTGCAGGTGCTTCTTCAGGGCGCTCGCGTTGAACGCGTCCCTGAAGAAGATTACCGTCGAGCGACTTCGGCGCAAGGACGTGGCGGAAATATGCCGCGCCCTGCGAGAAACCGGCATGCGAGAGCGGTTCTTCCTCGGCATACACCACGTGATCCAGGACCCGGTCGCGACGCTCACGGAGTGCAAGGAGCTATCGTGCATCAGCGTCGACTCGACGATCCTCCACGACTTCGACCCGCTGCATACGACCCTGTGCCTGCTTCCGTCATGCAATCACGTGACGTCACTGTGCCTTAGGGTGAGCCAGGAACTGTTCAATGGCAAAGTGAGCTCCCTGATAGCGCAGTACATCACAGGCACGACGGTGCTCAGGGAGCTGGAACTGACATTCTTTTTCGACTCGGGCAACTGGAATGCTGCTGACCGGCCCGAGCGGGCACTGGTGCAGGCGCTGTCTGTCAACAAGAGCATACGTAGGCTGTTCATCGGGGGCCTCTGCTTTGACGATACCGAGACTCAGATGCTGGCAGACACGCTGCAACACAGTCGGGCGCTTTGCGACCTGTCCTTCTACCCCGACGACTACAAGTCGGCCATCTCACTGATCCGGAAGCTGTCGCCAAACTTTTCCAGTAACTACACACTCCTTGGCATGCGCCTGAGCAAACGCCGGGAGCTTGGAGGCGACTGGTTCACTGTTGCGGACGTCGTGCGGCGCAACTTTTCTCTGGTGATGCGCGCTGCACACTTTGTCATGGGAATGAGGCACAAGTACTGTGCAGCAGCCGCCGAGCTGGTGCACTTTAACCCCGGACTGGTGGCAAAAGTGCAGGAACTCGCATCTGTCGATGAAAACGAGGCTGTGTCGCGGATCAAGGCTAGCCTCAAGTCCTTTTCCGAGATGGATGACTTCATGTGTCTGGCAGGAGTCGTCAAGTATGGTGTGACTTGCCACAGGCGCGACGACGGTCAGAAGCAGTTGGTCGACCTTGGTCGAGATTGCTGGTTGTGCATACGGCAGTATCTCAAGGTGGGCGACATCCTGGATGCACAGTAGTATGGCTTTGTTTTTGTGCAATAGCTAAGTGTGATGTGCCCGGTGTTACCTGCATTCAAACTGTGCAATTAGGAGAACAGGCCAGCACTGCACGCAACTTTATACTCTCACCTCCTTTTTGTGTATGAACCACCTTATGGTGACTGCTTCTGGAACTGATACTTGGCAAGTTTTCTGCATGTATTGCCGATTCAAACATCAGTTCCTCTCTTTTGAGCTCTTATTTGGACAGCGAATGTTTTGAAGCTTTCAAATCAGTTGCTGTTGTTATGCTTCCATTGTGTGAGTGAAAATCAGTAACGTAAATTAGCAGCCTTTCAGGCGCTGTCCTTGGATCATTGATTTTTTTTTCATCACGGGGAGCCACATTAGCTGTGTACTGCAGAACCTTGTGAATCGGCTGTAGTCCTGACATGCATGGCTAGACTGATAAGTGTAGGCAGTAACACTTTGCTGGCCATGCTTTATGCCTCAATAGCTTGTTGGTGCGACTTCGTCATTATCTAATTTTTGGGGTGTGTGCAGAACACCATTTAATGGGAAGTATTTGTGTGTGCCATTGTTAAGAATAAGGACACTTCCACCCCCACCCACTCGAATTTCAGTTCTGGGAAACTCGTGCATTGTCGTAGCTTCTTGCAGCGATCATATCCAATAGCTCTGTGTTGCTATCTATAGTTTCTTTTTTTTTTAAGCAAAGCTTTCTTTGGCTTTTCACCCGGCTTCACGAATGCTGGCAGCTGCTGCCTTGCACAATACGTGTGGCACTAGAGTGCAGCACGAAAGCATTAGTACGTTAGAGCGCGAAGTACGATTGGTGGTATGTAGCAGCAGGTCTTTAAAGGGCCCCTCACCAGGTCTAGCCATTTTGAGCAGACAAGCACAGTGCATACAATGCACGCTAACGATAGTGTCTGCTAAGTATTATATCCTTACGCGCCCGCGGAAAGAGCTTTAATTTCAACCTGAATGGCCGTTTGCCCTTCTCTTTGTGGGCACCCTGCTCCCAGCAGGAGCGTCGACGGCAAATGCGCAAGTGCGCCTATGTACATCACCGTGCTGTGACATCACTCATAGCGGCGCGCGACTTCGAGATTATGCAAGGCAATATCAGTTATTTGTCTAATCTGTTGCTTCAGTAGACGAATTGAAGCTTAGAGAAATAATAACACATAAAAACTGAATGTCAGCGTGCTTCTTGTTTTGCTTCGTATCGTAGCAAGAGAGATGTACTTCTGCTTCGTCGGCTTGTTCTCACGTCGCGCGTGCAGAAAACGAAACAATGTCATTTTCTGCTGTGTTCCAGTGCCGTGGCCATGCTCTTTCATCCTCTCGCACCTGCCTCAGTACTCATGTTTGTGGCACTGACTTATACTGCTAATCAGGTGCTCTCGTGCAGAGCGCGCAAAATCGTTCGCTGTGCGAAACGAGACAAACGCAACAGCTCGCACGCAAGACCAACACCGGAAGTGTGCCTCTGAAGAGAGAGAGAGAGAGGAAAAAAAATAAGGAGGTGGGGCCCATGACATATCTGTCAAGCAACCCTCCGGCTCCAGTAAGGGAGAACGCAGGAAAGGAATTTCGCTTGCAGAGGCTAGATGGGCCAAGTGGAGAGAGCGTCTATGTTGGCGGTGGTGCTCGCATCCTGAAATCATGGGTTCACAGCACTTAAAATATTTTTATCTCTGCTATTAATAAACTAATTTGAAAAGTTCTTGCGGTAGAACACTCCTTAGAGGGCGCATAACTTCTAGCATATAAGAAAAATGTGACATGTGGCCTGGTGAGGGGCGCTTTGAGAAATACTACGTTGTGTAGCAACCAAACACATTGCACACCGAACGCAGCAAAGAGCTGCAACACCAACATAGTGGGGTTGAAGTGTGCTCTAAGTGCAGAGAAGGCAGATGTTCGAAACAAGCTTAGAGCAGATCAGGAACATCTTTGATGAGCAGAAAAGCATGGTTTAAGATATACCATAAAATACCACGGAAGCACCCATCCCACTTTCACTCACGATTGGGTTAATCTAGATATGGGCGCTCGTCCGGTCGAAGCAATAAATACCAAGAATCCAAGATGACGGCCTACAAAAAACTTCAAGGTAGGGCTACGGTGGTTACGGAATCGAAGAAAGCATGTTTGTTTTTAAATGGTAAATGATGGGGTGCACTAGCACCTATTCATCGCCACTGAAACCAACGAACGACTCTTCCTAGTCAGCGAAAAATTGGAGGTCAATGCATTCGTTGCCGACACTCGCGCGACTTGAACAGTGGCTGTGTGCGTAGCAGATTGCACGAGAAGTGTGGAAACAGCGGCTGCATGCACGCTTTATCAAGATGTGACTCACAAAAGCCGTGAGACCACTGGGTTTTCTTTCAAGAACTGTTCATTGTCACTCTGCATTATCTTCGCCCCAAACGGCATTTCCCTTTCCACAGCAAGGAAGCGATTATTCCCGTCGTCGCCCCTAGCGGTCTCGTAGCGACTGCAGTGGGGTGAATATTTCGGCTGATGCTGGCACTTTGGAGGGAACGCGCACTTCACATATAATTTTCAGAATTATGAAGTTTCGGAAGTGTGAATACTGGGCGCTTCTGCGAAACTGGGCGCTTCCATGGTATTTTACGGTAAGCATATGTTGGCTTAGAAATGCAAAGCACAGCGGTATCGGTATCGAGTGGAGGCGATAGTTAACAGTTAGCATGGCGAACATTTCTCTTAGATATGCGAAGCAGAGCAGCATCGATATGCAGCTAATAGCTTGGAACGCGAGTGCATGCTTGGTTGTAAATGGAAAGCCGGATAGTGTCAACACGCAGTAAAGACACAGCAGCAAAATGGAACCATGTCTTTTACGGCTGCAATCAAGTACTCTTGAAATACATTGCACAGGATGAGTTCAGTTCAGTGTGCAAGACTCCGGTTTCTGTCAGACGTGTCTGCAGTATTGGAGCGCCACATAATTTTCAGAGGGTAGCGCCTCATTCAACGTAAATGCGACCAACTTCACCGTGCACTCTGTACGTGGGAATGGCTGTTAATAAAGAACAGCATTCCTTGCAAAATCCAAAGAAAGCTTCGCCTAAACCAATTCTCACACTTTGTGGAATCTGCACAACTTTTTTTTCTTTTTCGAGCCGTGCTTTAGCATTTCTACACAGCTGTGAATGGTGTTGATACCACTGCACCAGCCAAGACAGATAGGGCGACCACAAACATATCCACTGCTGCTACTGTGAACAGCAGTTACATAGAGCTAAAAAAAAAAAAGAAGGAAAAAGAAAAGAGCTGGCTGATTGTTTTTCATGTTTCAGTTAATGCCTCGCACATGGGGAAAAAATGTAAAACCTCCAAGAAGTCACACTTGAACATGCAGTTTTCAAGCCTTGTGTTCTGACCACTAAGGCATGGCAGCTGTGCACGAGTAAATGGCAGCTGTGCACGAGAAAAACTCCGTTCCAAACTTGGCAGTTGATAGCGAGCCTTCTTGCAGTGGCTTTGTTCGTACTTGGATATAGCCTGAAGTTTTTTGGCGGCAATTGTGCGCAACTGTTGCTTATATAGGCTCAGTATAGAATGAAACAAGTTGTAATCCTTAGAAAGAAACACCCTGTGGTATACAGTTGCTAATGCATTGTTTTAGATCATTTTCATTTTTGTTCCTTTCGTTTTTTTTTACTTGCAACCCGGTGTGAGGAGGCTCACGTGCATTCTCGCACGAGTGAATGCCCTTGGCATGCAGCAAAGCGTAGACGGAACGTGCGAAGTGATCATTTTCCTTGACCAAACTTCTTGTGTAGCTTCCACAGCGTCGACTGCTATCTATGAAACGGGGTATACATTGGGAACGTACGAGCACTAACCTGTCGAACTCATTTCATGCATTGTACCACAGGGTTGATCGAGACGCAGTGCCTGCAACGTTGGTTGCACATGCGATGCTGTTTGCTAGGTTTGCAAACTTGTGGTGCAAATGCGCAAGGAAAGTAGTGCAATGCCAGTACATGTACGCTGCTACGTTGAAGCTGTGAATGTTTCTCGCAGCTCGCTAGCACGCTTATCCTGCGACTGCTCAATGCTCTATCTTTTAGGCCACAGATGCAAGCATGGCACAGGAAAGTAACAACATTAGCACACTCTTTTTCACGTGCAAGCTTGCTCTTTGACAACTGCTGGGTGCGTCGTGGCGCTTAGCAGCGATTCACCTTCCTTGTGCGAGTGCATCAGATTTCCCCCATACTTTCCCCGCGACGGCTAGCTAAATCTTTTTGAGACGCTATGCGACATTGCACTACCATTACAGATTGGCCCATCTCATAATGAAACAGGTTGTAACATTTAATTGCTGGAGTAAATTGGTTGTTGCCATGGTGTTTTGTCAGAAGTATGCAAGAGTTCTTCGAGTGTTTCTTGGCTACTCTTGCAGATTAGAAGCAACAGGGCTGTTCTTCTAAAGATCATATGTGGAAGTCCCTAAATGTGTCAAGGAGTCAAGCACTTGTTAACTGCTGTTCACAGAAAAAATATGGTTACTTTTCTAGAATATCAAGATAGCCACTTTAGTCTAAGTGAAGGCTTGATATTAGCCAGAAAAAAAAAAGGAAAAAGAAAAAACGAAAGGCAAGTAGTGATGCTACCTTGAAGTTGCAGCACCAGCTAGCCATAACGTCGTGAGTTTTAACATTGTCTGCGCAGGAGTAGTTAACTTTTCATTCATAAAGGTGGGATACGTTGTTTTCTAAAGGAGCCAAACGCTAAATTTGGCAACTTGGTTTTTCTCATTAGTGTCCCATTAAGAGTGGACACCACTGTACTTGTAACTACGGTAAGAAAGGGCTGCTAAACCATATGCTTAAATACCCTGCAGCCAGCCAACTTGTAAGCATTGGCAAGTGGGGGTATGTGAGCGTTCAGTATTTCAAATAAGATTGAAATAGATTTTCTCTTTTGAGTTGTGTTTGGTTTTATAATTTCATATTCAAAGTTTGCAAATATTCGTCTGCAGTTAAAATACTACAGTTAAGAATGGCTGTTAGTGCCTGCCGTGTGAAAAGATACACTGCTAGATTGCCTCAAATGTGTGTTGTTAGGACTGGCTGTTGGGCTAGTTTTGTTTCTGCATTCTAATTGAGGCATATCAGCGCAACATGCTGGAACTGACAAATGTAAAACAGCGTTCGCCCTTCTCCATTCCTTGTGTTCCGTCTGCTCCAGCATTTCGTGCTAATATGCTCTAGTTAGAATCTGTGTTGTTGAACTGTCTCTGCTGCAAATATTCAGGCCGGCATTCGTTTTCAACGTCACGTGAAAGCACTGTTGTTTTGTTTTACCGTGATATCTTGCAGTTGCAGTTATCAAATCAAGTTTTCTTTTTATATACTCCGTTTTATGTCTAGCAGGCAATGCTGTGAAGGCTATGCAAGTAGTGCAGCCATAGAAATATCACTCCATGCATTATGCAGTGCAATTGTTTTCCATCTGTGAGAATGTGGGATAAGTAATTCACATATTACAACTAGAACTTGTGGACATTAAAGTTGTATCAAATCGCATATTATTTGTGTGCCTTTGTGCTTCCAGTGTGTGGCATACTATGTTTTGGCTGCTGGTTGCAGGAACATGCCATGCTGCTTGTTCAAGACGATGAGCAAAACGAGAACAAGGTAAAAGCGAGAGCCAACGTTTCGACAAGTGCACTTGACTGTTTGCTCATCGTCTTGAATTTCCATCTCCCGCCTTCCTTGTGTTTTCTCTGCTGGTTCAGTTATACATGTGTTTCACATCTGTGATGCCTTCCATGCAATAATTGCATTGCATTTTGCTGCATCGTAGTATGAGACTTAATGTTAGATCAGAGAACATGGTGTATACTTATGTCTTTCTTTGATGTGTGATGCACAATTTTTCTGCTAACGCATGCGATCAGTGAGAGAAGCCTTTGTAGCGTTGCCTGGCATGTATGGAATATAGGCTGCCTGCAGATTTGTTTATGCATTCAAGTGAAATATTCTTTGTTCATCTTTGTTTTAATTGCACTGAGGTGATTGTTCTTCTGGAGGAAATATTTCTTATTTGAGTTTTCAAAGCCAGAGTTTTCAGAATATTCATCTTAGACTAGAAAATTCCATTCTAACGAACCCTTATTGAAAGGCTTTCTTCGGCAAATGCTCGGCCTGGCTTGACTTGCATATTGCCGTTTCCGTAACTTCAGTATTTGTAAAACAAAATATGAGCGAGACGTAAACAACAACCATCCTCAAATTGCAGTTTAGTGCTGAGGTTCCTTTTCTTCCATTTTTTTTTCATGGGCTAAGAATGTGGCAGTAACCGTGATATCGTTTGATGGATTGAACTTAAAAAAACTTTATTTTTGCAAGGACTTGTGGACGCAGTGTCATGTTTTTAACAACTCGTTATGTCAGTGCCAAGAGAGTTTTGAATTGTGTTGCATCATTTAAAAGGCGTACTAGCACATATTGTGTAGCTTGTAGAAATTCCACCGCACATTTCTCGAACCACACTAGACGACACTTGGCAAGTGTGAAGGCATGAGCTTACTTAGTATGAAGGTTGGGAAGCGCTTGCAAGATATCTGAACTTGATACTAGAACTGATCTCTAAATGCCACACCTGCCATCCTGAACCTTGCTGCGACATCATTACACAGAGCAAAATTTGGTGTCGTCGTGTAGCGGTAAGGCTAGGTATGACGATGGTGCTCAGTAAAAAAAAAGTAAATGAGAGTGCTGCTCGGATTTGTTCTCGTTGCACTTGCTTGTGGCAGTCGCGGCGTTTTCAAGAACGGATTGAGCCGTCATGTCATGATTCATTCGCCTCTGGGTACCTTGAGTTTCCCCAACCTTCCCACCGGCCAAGTGCCATCTGTGTGAGAAGCATGTAGTGCAACTTCTGCAAGTTCAAAAACAAACGGCAGCACTTTTGTAGTGACATTAGATTTGAGAATGTTATACTGTTTCTTTGAATATTACATAACAGCTCATGACAGCTAGGGATGTGCAAATGCACGCAATTTCAAACAGGAATCGAGCGGACTTCCGTTTTACCAAGGTATTCACAAATTCGAAACATTTATATCTTCTATGTCTTTCTTTTTATGATGCGGGAGTGTCAAATGGTCCATGAGCAAAGAAACTGGCATCTGTAGCAGAAAAACGGCACCTAAATTCCCCATTGTCTGCGACGCCACGTCATGAGGGCGCCTGGACGGAGCAGAGTGGGTGAATTGGAACAACTGCTGCAGCACTAGCATGCTCAGCCGTCTTGCTCCGTATCCCTCTCTCTCACCCCCCACTGGGCTTAGCTGCTGCACGCAACAGCTGGCCCTGGTGGCAGCTGCTCCTTCCTCCATCTCTCGTCGCGCAGGACATCGGTGGCATGCAGGGTCCTCGATTTCTCACCATCGAAAGTATTTCGGTCTACAGTCGCCGTGCTAATGTATAAACTGTAAAAAAAAAAAAAAATTACCGACGATTACGTTACTTCCTAATGCGAAATTTGAGCGCAGCAAATAAGCTGTTTCACCTTTTGGATAGATTGAGGCAAAGAAATCGAGCAACACATGTATGCGCTATCACATAATTTTTTTTTATTTTTCACACGTATTCCTTTAACAAAGACTCCACTAACAGTTCTTGACAGTCATGAAGGAAGCTTTGTGGTCGGAGAAATAGACTGATATATGTTCGACTTGGTACACCAATGCTTGATTCTCAAAGACGAGATCTATACAAGTGCCTCGCGAGGTTGTCACAGCCGTGGGGGAAGCAGAGGCTAAGCGCCGCCGCCGAGAAGACCCTGCCGTTCGCGCCGCCGAAGCGGAGGCTCATCGCCGCCGTCGAGAGCAACCAGCAGTAAGCGAGGCTGAAGCAGAAGCTCATCGCCGCCGCCGAGAAGACCCTGCAGTTCGCGCCGCCGAAGCGGAGGCTCATCGCCGCCGTCGAGAGCAACCAGCAGTAAGCGGAAGCGGAGGGGGGCGGCGTGTACACCCAGCGGCAAACGATGGGGGCAGAAGCGCGCGCAGCAAGCGGACAACACGATAAAGGGAGGAGGGAAGAGATAGCAGCGACTGACTGATGCCGCTGACGGCGATAGTGAGTCAACCCCAGCTATCCGCCACACAAGAACAGGGGGGGGGGGGGGGGGGGACCCTTTCCTCCTCTTTCTGCATGGCGGCGACGGTGTTCTATGCAGTCACGTTATCTTGACTCTCTAGCGGCGTCAGCGGCATCCAGCGGTATCAGTCGGTCGCTGCTAGCGCTGGGGGGACGAAAGGGGGGCGGAGCTGGTTACGAGGCCGACGCCGACGCCGACGACGACGCGAAACCCAGGAACGGACGCCAAAGAGCTGCGCTCTAAAAAAATTACCTGCACCAATTTATTCGCAAAACTTGATTAACATACCGCGCAGTTGAAAGCTCGGAAAGACCACTCTGCGGCGTTCGGTTGGACGTTAGTGCTTTCACATTCACAACTCGTGTAAGAAGTGCTTAGGTGCCCTCAGTAATTTTTGTTTTCTGTATACTTGGTTAGGGACGAATGTGTGGGGCTATACAGAGCATGGGTTCCTGCTTCTTCGTGTACCCACTGTGAGCAAGTGTTGTTGCGGTTTAGAAGGATGGGTGTGTTTTGTGAACTTTGGAACTTGTGTTGCTGCCTGTTTTGTTTGTAGCATTTGCGGTGTTTAGTGCACAATTATTGCGTTCGAGGAGTTAGTCAGCGCTGCCTGTGTACGCCGAGATCTTTGTAAAGGAACACTACAGAGCAACACAGTCGAACCCCTACATAGCAAGTTACTGGATATAATGCAGTAGATATAAATTGTCTGTTGCCAGTGTGAATATCTAAAAACATATACGCTCGTAATGAATGTGGGATTTAATGAAAGTAACTTTTCTGTCGATGCGTTCTCGTGGTAATGAGATCAGACCGTATTATATTGCATTAGCAACAATATACAATCATGTATATTATCATGCTGCTGCAACAATAGGGGAGCCACAGTTACTGTGAAAGGAGGCTTGTTGACCCATAAAAGACCTAAGAAAGAAACACTTCGCAGATGCATGTCAGTTTGAGCAACTTGTACATCAAAGACAGCAAAGCTGCGCAAAAGAGTTCTCACACCTTTTGGAACGAGTCTGCTTTGCCACTGCCTCAAATCAACCCAAGACTTTGCAAATGCTTCACTGTATCTGATGCCATTCTTTCACTATACCCGAGGCTTTTCCATACCTGCCAATCTGGGGACCTGGAAATTTGGGAGTTTTGCAGAGCTGGAAGTGGAGTGTGTGTGTGAGGGGGGGACGACGACGAAATAAAAATAGCCCCCCCCCTTTTTTTTTTGTCTGGGCCACAGCAATGTCAAAAACAGCTCTCAATGGCTGCCAGTACATTTATAAGACATCTCGGCGCTCGTATGGTGACGGCACATGTGTGCATGTATAATTAAGCAACATGTACTATGTCCTGTGCCGGCCACGGCGGCCGCATATCAATGGGGGCGAAATGCGAAAACACCCGTGTACTTAGATTTAGGTGCACGTTAAAGAACCTTAGGTGGTCGGAATTTCCGGAGTCCTCCACTACGGCGTGCCTCATAATCAGAAAGTGGTTTTGGCACGTAAAACCCCATAATTTTTTTTTTATGTCCTGTGTCGCTGGCCCTTTTCTACTGTTAATCTGCTTCTCTGGATAAAATAGCTAAGCTGCGGTGAAGCTCACTTAAGAACGCCAGTCATTATGCAGTGCACTTCCAGCATTGCCTACACACAGGCGGCTTGGATTTAAAACCGACTTTGGCTAGCTACCTAGCTTAATGGCAATTACGATGTGGTTTTTCTTGCATGTGTTTTTTTTTGCGGTGGGGCTTGGGCAGTTTTTTGGGAGATTTATGGCTGTGCACGTTCAATCGGGAGGATTGGTCGGAATTCGGAAGTCTCCCGTGCAATTCGGGAAAGTCGGCTGGTATGCTTATCATATACATCGCCTATCCTGAGCTTTGCACGAAGGCTCACATTTTTCCTTTAAAATTATTTTGAGAAAGTACTACGGAATGAATGTACCCAGGAGATACTAAAACTGATCTTAGCCAAGAAGGCCCAGATGCGATAGCCGTAACATGTTTGCCCATAACATGTTTGCCAATTTGGGTGTCTCCTAGTTGACCTACAACATGGAGCTGGTGAAACGGGGCATGGGTAACAAACATTACTGATTTCAGGTTGAAGTAAACTGCGCATACAAGTTGTCCATTACAGTGAGGTATATGCAAAGTTTATTGTATAAGCATTCATAATTGCATTTCGGAGCAAATTCTGGGCTCCGACACAGGTTGCACTGCTGGCCGTTCTTTGATTGACATTTGGTGCCAACCATGCTGGCCTTTGCCGACGTCGGCATTCACGGTTGCCGCACGAAAACCGTTGCAGGACTCCTCTTAACATTTTGAAACTGCAACGCACACAACAAACGACACACAAAGCAAAGGTAACACAAGCGCTGTTTGTCTGGTTTGTTGTGCGCACTGCAGTTTCATAATGGACAGCTACAAACTTGTCCAACTTGCAGTACTTTTACAATCCCCTTAACAGCTTTGCTGTAAAACGAACAACTAACAAGGATGACGGCGCTGTCCATGAAGCTCTCACGCCAACTCGAAGCGACATCACGAGTTTCAACAGCATCTGCTTGTCTAGTTAACAGTTTGCTGGAAGAGGGATGCTTTGCATTCTAAAGGACCAAGAGACGCAACCCAGCAAGTTTTGCTAACTTTCCCCACGACAAGAAACGGTCACGTGTGATGTTTGAATTCGAGATTCAAGGAAGTTTGGCCTCTTTTTTTCTTTTTTTTTTCAAATGGCAACCAAGATTTTGCTGCCAAATGAATGAATATAGAGTTTCCAAAAGATAGTTTGGTGTTTCTTTATAGTGTTCCTTTAAATATGGCTAATAACTCACCTGGAACTGCAGTGACCATTTACATGTCTGTTTGGAGAGTGTTCCAAATAGCACTGAATGTGTATTGAAGAAAATAAATCTTTTTTTGGCCACGTTTCCTCCTCATGCTTTTTGTCTTTTCTTCTGCTATTAGAAGCATAAAAAATATTGTCACCTAAATGAAACATGAGCTGCAACTACTTGAAAAATGTACTTACACTTGGTAGCACAAGATGCCAAACATAGTGGTGGACATCTCGCACACTATATGTGGTTATTCTTTGATACCGTGATGGGCCTCCCGTTTTATTTGATTTGGTAGTGTTTCAGTAATATATTCCATCCGATAATTGAAGCCTTTATGGTATTTGTACTTTATTCCCAGGTTTCAGTATACAACCACCACTGATAATAATGACTGTTTTTTTATTCATCAATGCAGAGTAGTCGAAAGATCAAAGAATAAAAGACGTAAAATTGGTCTGAGTTCTTGCCCAGCAGGCATCCTAAAATAAATTGGGATTTTTTTAGGCCATCAGTTTCTTTTTAATAATTCCTCAAAATTGCAAAATTTGAGAAACTGAAGTATTAAGCTAACTTTAACTCAGTGATAACTGTGAAATCTTAAGGGAACAAAAATTTATGTATTGCAAAGTGCTCTCAAATAAACCACCCATTTGCAAGTAGGACTTTTGCAAAACCTACGTATGCATTTTAAAAAATTTCATATAAGCTGCAAGTTCATGTATATTTGTTCGCTTCAGCTGCTCTAACAGATGCAGTTTATACAACTGTGACAGAGTTTTGGAGGTTAGAGAACTGTGCAGAGTTATGAATTTGCAAATTGTGTGCTTTTTTTTTTAAACGACAATTTTTGGTAATGCTTGTAAAAACTATGAGGTGCGAAATAAAAATTCCGCTTCCTACAGTTGCTAAAATTCAGCCCTCAGATATGTAACAAACATCATTCAAATTGGTTCAGAAGTTGTCGAACAAGAGCATTTCTGCATTTTGCATGTATTTGCATGGAAAAATCTGAGTTGGCCCCTAGGCAAAGTTTCCTCTTAAGTATCAGCCGTGATAATCTCTCGTATACAAAGAAAAAGAGAGGAACTGTATTTCTAAGCCAGATGACAATGCGAAACACTCAAACCTCGCAGTGCAAAGCAGTACGCAAAACAGTATGCCAAACCCCATAGTACATATTTAAGCATCACATGAAAATACAAAAATGAAAGTTGTTAAAATCACAGATTTATATGCAAATAAGGTAAACAACTTTGCCATGAGTGCATTCATAAGTGTGCTTAAGCCAATGCACATTGTGTGCTACTACATGCCATTTCAAGCATACTTGTCTTTGAATCCTCTTTACCTGCTCAAGTCACGCCTCGATTGTGCTTGAAAAGTTTCGTACAGACCAACTTGAATGTCTTTAAGACAGTTTCTTAAACGCAAATAGCACTTTGATGTTCACATTTCTGTGCACCACAAAACGTGCCGATAGGAGAAAAAAAGAAAAATATGGGGCAAGCATTCCTACCGACTAAAGTTTACCCTGGACTTGCATACGTGCATTTTTACCACGTGCCTATGGGCATATATGGAAAGGACATTACTTAACATGACAGCGCAATGTAACAACAAAAGGTATTAACCTTTTCAGATGCTATGTACGCAATTGTGCACCATTGTGAACTCTCACCTTTTTCCTGCCAATTTCCTGCCAATTTCCTGCCAATTTCTCAGTTTCAGCCAAGTGCAGTTTACTGTATCATACAGTGAATGCAAATAAAGCTAATGTGCGAAGTATTCAGCATGGCAGCATGCGGTTTGGCCTCACAAGACGATCTATCGTTCCAATTTTATGCTGCATTTCAAGCGTTGTTTACAACTTTCAAAAGTATGACCTGCCGACATAATGATCACGAGAGTGTATCGAGACCAAATTACAACAACCGCATGCACTAGATGTCCTCTCAGTGCTAGAATGCTGTATGGTAAAAAATTTTTAAAAAAGTGTCGTGGTTGAAGCGCTCGGAACGATCTACGCGAAGCTGTGTGAAGTGTGGATCAGGACTCGACTCGGCTAGCCAATGAACTGCTCATAGATCTCTGCAGTGTTTGTTGCATCGCGTGCTTTCTTGTTTCATGAGAAGAATCACGACAATGCACACTAATAATGTGTGGACAAGCTGCTGAAGAAAACTGATTGAGAAACTTCTTGGACATCGACTCGAGTGACTAGAAGGAGAATATGAGGTTGCTGGAGTTGATTTCAGCAGTTCCGCTTGCATTGAAGGCTTGGATGAGCAAAATGTGCAAGATGCAAATTTACAGGTACATTTCATCATCATCATCATCAATATCCTAGTTTATGTCCACTGCAGGACGAAGGCCTCTCACTGCGATCTCCAATTACCCCTGTCCTGCGCCAACCGATTCCAATTAGCACCCAAAAATTTCCTAATTTTGTCGCACCACCATTTGCCCTGCTCTACTGCGCTTCCCTTCTCTTGGTATCCATTCTGTCACCATAATGCTCCACCGGTTATCTAATCTGCGCATTACATGACCTGCTTAGCGACATTTTTTTTTTCTCTTAATGTCTATTAGAATATTGTCTTTACCCGTTTGCTCTCTGATCCAAACTGCTCTCTTTCTGTCTCTTAAAGTTATGCCTAGCATTCTTTGTTCCATCGCTCTTTGTGCGGTCCTTAACTTGTTCTCAAGCTTCTTTGTCAGCCTCCAAGTCTCTGCCCCACATGAGTGCACTGGTAAAATGCACTGATTGTATACTTTTCCTTTTCCAATTCCTTTTCAATGATAACGGTAAGCTCCCAGTCAGGAGCTCGCGATGTCTGCCGTATGTGATCCAACCCATTTTTATTCTTCTCTGAATGTCCTTTTCGTGGTCAGGGTTCCCTGTGATTAGTTGACCAAGGTAAACATACTCCTTCACAGACTCTAGAGGCTGACTTGCGATCTTGAACTCTAGTTCCCTTGCCCGGTTATTAATCATTATCTTTGTTTTCTACATATCAATCTTCAACCCCATTCCTACACCCTCCCTGTTAAGGTCCTCAATCATTTGCTGTGTTTAGTACAGTAGAAAAGTGTGAAAATTTCGGTGAAAGCAATTGCCCTCCCTCCCAGCCACCATTACTAACGCCAACAGTGTGCTCAGTGGACAGCCCGAAAGCCTCTTGAATGAGGACATCACTCAAACGCCACGCACTTCTTCGGGCACATGCCCGAGTTCATCTTCAAGGTTATTCTTGAAGCGACAAATACCGAAACGTTCAAACGAAACGCACAAACATGAACACGATTCTCAAAGGGCGAAGAAGACCTTGGCCAGAAGCTGGTGGCTGCTGCCAGGAACAGAGCCAGCTGAGAGCTTTCTAGCTGTAAGTTAGCGGGCAACAGATGTCCATTGAGGGTTTGCTGCTTTGTCCGACAAAAAAATTAAAAAAAAAACAAAATAAAAATAAAAAGAGCAACTGCTTCTACAGTTTCCATGCTTGAGAAGTAATGCTGAATTTTGTGACCGCCATGATGCTCTGTACATTGATGTGCACATACCTGTAAAAAATAAGCAACCGTAGTTTTCTCGTTTGCAACTGGCCTATATAGTTGCACAAGTCTGTAGGTGGCTTACTGTGAAAAAGAATTTTTTTTCCCCAACAAATGGTGAGTGGCGTCTGAGAGGGCTAATGCATTAATGACGTTTGAATGATTTCTGGGGTATTATGTGGCAAAACCACAATTTGATTATGAAACATGCCGTAGTGGGGGACTCCGGGTTAATTCTAATCACCAAGGGACCTTAAATGTGCCCCCAATGAATGGGACACAAACGTTTTTGTATTTCACTCCCGTCAAAATGTGGCTACCATGGCCAGAATTTGATTCATTATGCAAAAACGAGGCGAGGCGTGCAGACAGGACACAAGAGTAGAGAAGTGGACAATTGAAATGCCGAGTATCAACTGAAGGGAAAAAAGAAAGAAGACACAAAACTCATCTGCACAAGCTCTGATATGGTATCACCACGTGTCAGTCGGGTACATGTGCCGGTCTACGTGAGAGATAAGTGTTAAGGCACTTATCTCTTCCTTATGTAAAGTAATCGAAGGCCGACTCACACACGCACTTCCAGCATTATAGATATGCCATGCCTCTACCATAAGACAGGTATCTTCATTCTTATGCCTGTACAATATAGCGCACTCATCTAACTCTGGCATGCAGTTACAATCTTGGCAATGTAGGGAAAGATTAGAAGGCGTTCCACTGGTTACAACCTTTTACGTTCCATTAGCCTCCGACTGAAACACCGCCCCGTCTGCCCTACATAGCTAAAGGCCACAGCTAAAAGGAATTTTATAAACCACACCCATATGACAGTCAGTAAAACTGTTGTTCTTATTGTGCTTCACTGGACAAATATCTGTTCCTTTTTGCCTTTTACCTGCTCCTTTTTCCTCTGCACAGCAGTGCATATCTTACCTAGCTTATTGGGAGCAGTGAGAGCAACATTAACATCATATCTACTTGCAACTTTTTTAAGCCTGTGCGACACTGAATGAATGTCCGGAATAGCCACTACTCTTCTTTTGCTGTTACTGCTTTTTGTAATCATGTCCGTCCCCCTCGAAACTGACTTGTTTAGGCGTTCAGCCACAGTGGCCACTGCTACACTAGGATAACCTGCTTCTAATAGGTGCCGGACCTGTGCATTAAAACTGGCACTCACTTTGTGCATGCAGTGAGAGAAGACTTAAGGCACGACATGGCAATTCCGTTTTTTACTACTTTGGAATGCTTGGATTGAAAGTTTAACCACGGCTTCGAAGATCTTGGGGAGTACTGCCAACAAACGTAATTTTGTTCAAAGACCAAGGGAATGTCTAGAAACTGAATTACGCGTCGCTGAGGAAATTCCTTGGTAAACTTTAATCCTTCTCCATAAAGTTTAAATTGCTCACTTACTGAGGTAGCAGCGGAACCGAATTCTTCCCTATTGCAGAAAAAATAAGGTAATCATCAACGTAACGAAATATCTTGATAACGAAATCACCTAAGGCTTTGTCTAAGCAGCTGTCAACCTTTCTCAGGTAAATATCGCTAAGAATAGGGGAATCCTTTGAGCCAATACAAATGCCTGATTTCTGCAGAAACACGCCATCTCTCCACTTAATCAGCGTCAACTTTAAGTACATTGAAATAATTTCTAGAAAAGCTCCCGTGGAAACACGCATCTGTCAATAAAAGCCGACTCTTGCACTTGTTCTTTAATGCACTCATTTACGGAATTTAGCAACCCGTCATGGGGCAAGGAATAATACAGGTCTTCGATATCCATACTAAAGGCTGTACAATCACCAGGATTTTCCTCTTTCAAATACTGAATTAATGCGAGAATTACGTAAGCAAAAGGGGTCTGAAATAACTAGTGAAGCTAAGCAGTTCTGTAGGTAACTAGCGACACAGACCTGCCACGTCACTTTCTCTGACACTATAGCACGAAAAGGAATTTCTTGCTTATGCATCTTCGCCAAGAAAAACAGTTCTAAGGTGAGGGATTTTGCTTTCTTGACATTAGAGACAACCCTATCAAGATTATACCTTGACAGGAGGTCAACCACACGTTGCTTAACTGCCAAAGGCTCGAGTTTTACTGGCTGTAAATTTTTTTCTATGGCTGAAATCGCTTTTCCTGAAAACGTCATCCGGCATAATTACGAAATAACCTTCCTTGTCAGATATTACTGCTCTAAGTTTATGCTCTACAAGGTAATTAAGTAACGGTCAGACAGGCCCAGACATCTTAAAATGAGAATTTGGTTGTTTAATGCTAGCAATGCAATCTGAAATACAGCGCGAGCATTCTTCCGGGATGAACCTGGTTATGCAGTGCGGTATGCTTAAAACGTCAACGGGATTTACGTTAGGCTTGAAACAGTGCTTAGGACCTAAAGCAAGGGTTTTTCTATGGGTATCACTTACGATGGCGTCTCCAAGAACCAGTACATTATTTGACGGTGAAACCATGGTAAAACACACGGTGATACCATTCCAGAGCTTGCGCAGATGAGTTTTGCGTCTTCTTTCTTTTTTCGCCTCAGTGCTCCCTTCAGTTGATAGTTGGTGTTCGTGTTGCCCACTTCTATACTCTTGTGTCCTGTCTACACGCCTCACCTTGTTTTTGCATCATGAATCCTTACCAACTAGCTCAGCTTTCTGTCGTCCCAGAATTTGATCCCGCGATTTCATGTTTACCAGCGCAACACCATAGCTGCTAAGCCACTGCGGCAGGTATTAATGATGGTTGTCACAATACTTAGAACCTGACCATACAACAGAACAAGGATTGCTACCCTTGTCATTTATGACTTTTGTGGCAACACTTAAAAACGACAATAACAACACCATGTAATTAATGCTCTTCATGACATTACTTATTATAACGCAACAGAATGATGGAAGGTATTATTTCTCATGTTAATCAGTTGTACTGTCCTATGTAATTCGACAAGAGGTATTATAGTGTCAAGAGACATTCATCGTCTGTTGTATGGTCATGCAAAGTAATGAGACAATTAAGAGACACTAAAGACATGCTGACATTAATGTCATGCAATGCCATAAAGGTGATTGCTGACAAGAGGATTGATGCCCCCTTTGTCATTCCATTATATTCTCATAAAGGGGTGCTGAAGTAGTGAAATTCCTGAATCAAGCTGAATATATTGGAGAAAAATGAATCGAAATATTTCAAATATTGAATCAAATATTTCATATTTTCTCGTTTCTAAATAAAATGGGATATACAGTTTGTGAGGGGTCCAGTCGGTAAAAAAACTGTGTTTATATACATTAAACAAGGGAAGTGCACGTTACGAGATGCACACAGTGTTTTGTTAGTTGAAAGGGGGGGAAAATGCGATACTACAACACTGCGCATTGTTTTAAAGGGGCATCAAATTCGTATATGGGCTGCCTAACAGTAAGCCACTTTTATACAACGATTGGAAATTACCGAGCAGAATTTATCTGCCCCGTGTGTTCGCTCAAGGGACAGGTGCCTCTGCAGGGCAACTGCAGCTCTCTCGCAGCAGAATCGTTCAGAACAGTCCTCGGTTCGATTGCTCTCTCCCCACCTCGGCACTGCAGTGAAGTTATTATTCCGCATATTGAATACGAATTATAACGTATTTTAATAGAATACGAATCAAATGGCAAAGACTATTAGATTTCTGCTCGAACATTTGCACAAGCCTAACCCTTTACTTCATGCGGACTAGCCTAGCACATCCACGCAGTTTGCATGCCTTCTACCATGAACGAGCTGCGGTCGTCCACCACAGAATGGTTCAAATTTTTCTTACCAAAGACGATCTGAGCAAATCCACGTCTCTAGTTCCCTCTTTTTTTTGTACAGATGGTGCTACAATACCATTAAAATTAAGGCCCCTTGATAATTTGAAAGTAGTGACACTCCGCTCCCGGTGGCGCTTTCCTCCTCGATTCTCTTCGTGTGACATCTGCGCGCACTGCGCATGGCATGCTCTTTCTCTCTGGCTTCTGCAGATAGGCCGCAGTATTTGATCGAGGCGCATAAATTTGGACCAGTTGCGCGCCCCAGTGGTGTAGAAATTTTTTGGAATGATGACAACAGCATCAAGAGTCCTGGAGGCGATGTTTGTGAGGTTGGTTTCTTCTTGAAGCCGTATGAAGGGGACATACTGATGTAGAAGTAGCTTTGAGGAAAGTTCTATACTCCAGACACTATTTCTTCAACCTGATAAGATGCTTTACTTTGTGCATCTGATCTAGTATTGCTTGTGGAACATCCCTCTGTGTTAAATTTGGGCGTGGTCCAACTTAAATCTGGGCGTGGGCCAACTGAAATTTCGGGGTATGCTTATGCGTACACTGTTAAGCAAGATTACACCCTTTGGGTCCTATCTTGCCACACAACAATAATCCTCATCTGTCTTGTCCACATTTGCTTTCCTTAACGCCGCTGGCCTGGCACTTCCAAGTCACTAAAGGCATACGCGTTATCAGCATAGAGCGTTCTTGACAGGAAAGTAGCAAGTGCAGCGTTTTCAAGAAAGGAAACGCAAGCAAGGCAGATGATTATTGTTGTGTGGCCAGATATTCCCCAAAGGGCGTACATTTGTTTAAGAGTGTGTTTAGACAACTCCAGTGTAGTTTCTGCATGATTTTTCAGTTCTTGAATTTGCATTGAATTGGGATTCCATGCATGCATGAGTGAGTGGCTATTATTGTTTGGTGTTGTTCACACTGAAATTAGGCAACCATCCTATTCAGTGCAGAACCCACAGAGCAAGCTACTTTCACATTGAGGAGACAAACACATGGATGGATGATGCATTCGCGACTGCTTCGTTATAAGGCACGCTGAGCATAACACCTGATGTACACATGCGTGCACCGGCAAAAAATTCCATGCGGCATTAAAGCAGATGCTATATCGCTGCATTTCCGACTGAAGAGCAGTTGACGTGCGAGGTGACGAGTCTAAGCAGAATATTCAGCATACTGAAGGCAATCCAATTTTTATGCACCGTACAAATTGTCACAGCAAAAACGCTGATTAGCAAGCTGGAAGAATTGAAGAAAGAAAATGAAGCACTAGGTGATGCTTTGATACGAGCAACAAGAAAGGCACCTTACCTCGCAAACAACACTGTTCTTTGAGGAAACAAAGTTCTAACGTTGTGCCGCCACTGCTTCTTGCACAAGCCGTCAGGCTTTTCTTGTGGTGTCATAAAAACTGCATAACCGTCTTCAGGCCCCTTGCTGCAGTTACGTGCACTACAGCATGGCAATGTGCTAACACAACACTGCAGGAAATACAGCGTGCAATGTTCACAGCGGCAAACCAAGGAGAAACATGGCACCAATGAAAACGAAAAATACAAGCGATAGAAGAATGGCGCCAATGAAAACGTAATAACACAAGCAAAACGCTTTTATCCGTGCGTTTCCAAGGGTAACAGCAGGGAGACCAACCGTCGTGCAGAAAGGCGGGCACAAAAACCGATTCCTGCGGAAGGAATAAGCAATGGGCGAAGAGGAGGCGAGGAGGTCACGCGGTGGCAGCAGAGTTCAAAGAGTGGTGGTACTTCCAAATTATCAAGGAACTTTAAAACCTGATGGAAATATTTTTAACATTACCAACAATGAAAATGGTATAATTGTCATACAAATAAGCCAACTTTCTCCTACACCAATTTTTTTTTGTTTTCCAGTAAAAAAAGAAATATTGCTTTGAACACATTTCTTGTGCCTGTTCTGTAGAGCAGTAAAGCAATCGGTAATTAGGAAATGGGACTTTGAGAAATACTTCAGGATAAATGGCTAGTTATCGTGTCAAGTAATGTCCATTCCAGATATGAAGAACTATGTGCACACCCAAATAAACTTCATTTGGAACCAGCACCTGTTTCGTATTTTCTACCCTGACGAGTCATGTTTTGTGGTGCGCAAAATTCAATTTGTGACCAAGACAAACAAGAAACGCTTTTAGGCTGTATAACACAGTCTGAATGTAACATGCTTGCATAAAGCAAGCAAGCGTTTGTTACAACCATTACGAGTGAGAGACATCTATAATGGTAGAATAGCTCAAAGGCCAGCCTGAATCAAAAGTTGCGACCCGCGACTGAGCATTAGGGTCGGGAAACAGGAGTAAAAAAAAGTGGCGAAAAAGAATTGTTCATTATAAGCACAAAGATAGTGGTGAACGAACTTGAACAGTGAAGACTCTGCAAAGACTCAAATCCAGACCGCTCTCGTGCTAGAATTTAAAGGGACACTAAAGCGAAACAATAAATCAGTTTAGACTAATGAAGCATTGTTTGAGAACCCTGCAGGGAGTCATTTAAAAAATAGTTTGATTTTTAGATGAGAAAATGAAGGTCCAAGTATCAGTATTTGAATTTCGCACCGAAACCCCAGCGCCGGTACGTCAGCATGACATTTGGGTCGCGTTGGCTGAGTAAAGGTTCCCGAAACTTGCCATGTTTAAAGTTTGGTTCCTTTAGAACACAATGTAGTCAGTCTGTACCGCTGTATGTAATTAGTAGGCCCTAGAAGATGCCATCAAAATCCAAGACGTCACAGCCCCCAGGTGCGGGAACTTAAGTAGGCGTCGCCACCCGTATTTCGTTCTTGCGCTTTTTCTGGCTTACCAAACGTCTTATCATTGTAAGAGTGGTGTTTTTGGTGTTGTAGAATGGTAGTTTACTGATGCAGAAGAAATCATTTTTAACTTTAGCGTCCCTTTAATAAGAGCCTTAAGAATGTCACGTTTGTGACAAGGGTTCGGGCAGGATCCCAATAGGACCCTTTCAGACAAAGGCTGATTCACGAACCGAGACAATCTGTCGGCAACTGTCTTAGCACAGTGCATATATCGCGGAGGCTGCAACACACGTGTTTTCTAGTTTAGGCTACATAACTCTCATGACTGTCAGTATTGCCAAGAAGACGTAGATATTTGCAGAGTTCACGCCACACCTAGTTGTAACTTGTGCAGCAAGCTTGCATTACTCCTGTAGTGGGCAGCAACTTCACTTGTATGGAACAAGCAAGCAAACAGTGAAGTCAGCGAATGGATAGCAGAAATTTATGTAGAAATAATTCTTAAAAAGGGGGAACGAAAGTGGACAAAAACATAATTTGCCACAGGTGGGAGGCAAATCTGCATTTAACACATATATGTGTGCGGCAATCTACCGTTGAGCTATTGTGGTGGCAGTCTTCCTGTCAACCATCTAGGGCAATGCCTGCTACATCTAGCCTGGTAGTATCAGCAAGCGTCACCCATGGCCATGGTGGCTGGGTGTAGAATATTCTTTCAGCCACATTCATCTTTTAGACAAACAGGGCTCACATTTTTTTCTGGAACTTTCAACATCCTTGGACCTTAGGGTGTGTCACACATAAGAAATGAGGCTCTCACTGGACAAAAGTTTCACAATACGTTTATTTACCAGCTCCTCTCAAGGGGGTTGTTGGGTTAACAGATCAACCCTGCTCACAGGGGGCATCATGGTATAAATCACACTCGGCATCTAGAAAGATACAGAGACAACTCCAACACACCCTCGCCAAACTCGTTTGAAAGGCGGCACCAGTCAAAGTGTCGGGGCAGAGTACAGAGATGTGAAACATCTAGAAAAAAAAAAAAATGATCGCCCAAAGTCACTGCCGACGACTCGGGCGGGCACACTAAGCACAGTGGTGCCATCTAGGCGTGGGCTGCATGAAGCAGTGAAATGTGACTCCCAGAAGACGTTCGATGGTACTTGGTGAAACGCTTTCGAAGCACAGAAACTGACCTTAATTTTCTTCTATCAATGAAGCTAAGTTAAAAAGAAAACAAAAGTAAGACATAAGTTAATTCCTGTTAAATGAACCATAGTTCCCTGCTAAAGTTACTAGAGAGAAATCTAGCACTGCAGTTCAACAACCACGAGAACGATGGGTGGTACAGATGAACCTCGATGTAATAAACATGGATATAACAAATTATTAGATGTAAAGAAGCAACTAAGTTTCTAGCTGTTATCATGTAACAAATGTATGCTTATAACGAATATTGGATACAACGATTGTATTTTCGTGTTGCGTGTGACTTCATTACAAGGAGGTTCAATGGCACATGGATTTTTCTACAATTTGTCATGGCTTAGTTGAAAAGCAAAGTGCAGCTTTTATCATTCTTTCTGGTTCAGCTGTGTTGCGTGCTGGTTGTGCAACATTTCTTCAGAGCAGTGGAATGTTTTACACTTGCATTTATTCTATTCGCTCATGTGATTTAGAATGGATAAATATGTATCGACATTTCCGATTGTGCAAGTTGCTAGATCTGGATGGCTTTTGGGCGATGACAATCCCCGTGGAGGGGCTATTTCAGGCATCTTAAAAGGTTATTTCAATTTGTAGTGTTTCGAAAACAGAGTGACAATGCGAAGTGGAGAGTACATTAGGCAAATTTAAGGCTACGATGTTAGGCTAACAGAAGGACCCCAGAAGGTTCTTCAACGCTAAAGAAACAAAGTCTAGAGGGATCCATGTACTAACCCTGATTTCTATGCTAGATGAAGCCCTACACAGGCGGTGCGCATAGACACTAGTGCCACGTCTGCTTCTAGCAAGTTTGGTATGAAACACTCTAGACTGAACCATAAACACCTCGCTAACTAACAAAATACTCGGCAACATTTTGCAGGGCCTGCAAACGAAATGCAAAATTAAAGGTCCACACAGCAAATGCTTTGGATCTCGCTTCAACAAAGCTGGAGTGAGAAATTTTCCTTTCACTGTTTTGAAGATTGCCCAAATATAGACAACATAGCATTTTCACTGCTTCATGCTGTGTAACCATACGGGGGAAGAAAAAAAGCCCACATGAACAGTTAGCATCAGTAGCACTATCAGCACAAAGAGTGTTTCAACGTCCGCAACCACATCTGTGGTGATGCTTTGAAAAACATCTTCGGTTCTGGGCCGTGCACTTTTGAGTACAGAAGCTTGTGGACCACTGGAACCACAGGGAGAATGGACACAGGAATACACATACAGGCTTCATTACGTATGCCAACATGTAGCCATTATATGCAGGAGCCCACTTGCTGCATGCAGTCTCTCAAAACCACGTTGCTTGAGTTGATTTGCAATTTGTGTTTGTGAATATTTACTCGGGAAATGTGACAAAATGGCATGGTTTTGCAGCACTGATAGTGTGCTTCGGCATCTGCATGTGTCTTTTAATCTACTTATAGCATTGTAGATTGCTGAAAACCAAAGGGTAGGCTTCTTTCTACATTGTACTCAGAAACAGACATGCGTCGTGTACAAAGAAGAAATCAAGCTTTAAACAGAATCGCAGCATGACTCGAATGATGCCACAGCTTTCTTGCAAGCAAATAAAGCACCTTTACAAGCAACAGCCAAACACCGCATTGTACAATACAGTGCTCAGCGATTCAAACGTGATAATTGGTCCACATGGTGGCAGGCGCTTTTGGCACTAATGGTGGGTGCTGGGTGATTGCTGAAGGGAGACTAAACACACAACGCGTCACAGAGACCCTCACATTCATTGTATATCACAATGCATCAGCTCGGTGTCCACAGCACCCCCCGTTGGGACAGAAAGCAGAGGCTGCCACGAGAGCCAATCAACGTGCTTGAACCGCCAAACATTCTAAATGACCAGTAAACAATGTCATAGCTACAAACTACTCCCAACTACCATTGCAGGTAAAAGCAAAAAAGAAAACAAATACAGTTGAGCGCCTCTAAAATGAAATGGCCTGTATAATGAAAGAATGAGTCTGTCCCGGTTCTACTCTGAGCTGTGCAGTGCATGACCTTTACAATGACGTGACCTACATAACAAAGGGTTTCGGAGGACCCAAGAACTTCATCATAAAGATGTTCGACAGCAGTGTGTCATCATTCGTGAGACATAACTGGCCTACTTTGGATTACTGTGGCCCACAAGCTTCCGCCTCCAATGGCAAGTTGTTACGCAGCAGGCAGAAGTATGAAGGTGCCAAACGCGTTAAAATATTGCACAAGAAACCGGAGCGCACACGCTACAAAGTCTGTCAGACACACCAGGTCAACACTCGCAACAGGTTCAAGTACGAACAGGCAAGCAATACAAAGCGACGACCCGAGCAGCAACGCGAAAGCGCACGGGAAGTCATCAGCAACAGCATGTCAATAAACTACGGCAACAACAGCAACATATTATATATATATATATATATATATATATATATATTTATGTGTATATGTATATATAGAGGCGTAAAACATGAGACAGACCCAACATTCTCCAAAAAAGAAAAAGAAAGATAAGGTAGAGGGGGGGGGGGGAGAAAAAACTACCCGCTGCTTTAACGACAACAGAGTTCTCAAAATTAGGCCATCATTTTTCTTCACGCATGACAAGTCAAACAGCGTACAAAGAAAAAGAAAAGTGCAACACTCACTTTGGAGAAAACTAGAACAAAGAAGTGCAAAACAAAATATAATGTTTATGTTTATAATATAAGAGATGAACATGAACTCAAATGCGTAATGTACAAGACAACTGAAGCATGCGACAACACGGTGCAAAATAATATAACCTCTAATGAAAGGGTGGACATGTGGCCGACTTATTCACGAACGCATGAGAAAAAGATCTATGGAGGAAGGATAATGGAAGGGTTCTTTACGCACTTCATTATTTTTGCATTTCCTCAGTGGCTCCGATGCTGCCTGGACCTGCGCAGAGAGAGCGGCTTATCTCAGTGATGACGATGCCCGAGCTAGTGAGGAAGTGTGGAAAGAATCATGACATCTTTTGCAATCAGATCGTTAGACAGAACAGATCAAAGGGAATTATTATGTCCACATTGTTTCGTTTTATGAAGGTGGCCGTTTTTCAGCGTAATACCACCGCTATCGATTTATCACTCACTGCAACACGTGCATACTGTGTTCGAAACTTCTTGAATGTTGTCGCCAATTCTGTACCAAAAGTGTCGTTTCCAATCAGGCTGCACATGTCACACGAATGGTGTTGCACATTCTTGAATGTACGCATTACTCTGGAATGCACAGTGATATGATATGACTCCAGGCCAACATTGCAACAAGGCCATGCATGACTGTGCCAGGTTTGCAACTACCATGCTCACGTAACCAACAAAACCTTGAAACCAGCAGCTGCTGCTATGCAATGCTGGTACAGCTCTCGGCTGACCATTGGACCACTCCAGACAAGTGCGATTCATGCTGTACGGACAGCAAACACCATCCTGCGCACGCACCTGGGCCTCTCTGTGTATGCTGTTTATAATAGTAATTATAATTAATATTGTTTTGCATTGTGATGTTCTGTGCTTGGATCACCTCGGATAACGCAACAGCAAAATATGGAACAGCTACGTGGACAATAGACGCAAACAGACGTGCATACACGGACAGGATCAAATAAGGACAGACAGGATGCAGGGAGGTGGGGGTGGGGGCAGACGGACACGCACGCCGAAGTAACGGCAGACGGGCTTGAACAAAGACAAGTGGGACAAGATGAGTGTGTCAGCCCATGCCTGCTGTCCGCGTAGCAATCTTTCAACAACTTAGCACATAAAAAAAACGCTTTCATAAAAACATGCAGGAAAATAAATAAGCTTACTTATGTGGCCACCAGCAAAAATGCTGGGGAAAAAGAAAGAACAAATATAAATCACAGACTCCCTGAATCGCACGAATATATCACTTCTTAAGAAGACAAACAGCTTAACGTAAAATATATAGAACTGTTTGTTGCTAAACAAGTACAAGAATGCCAACGCTGACAGGCATCTTGCAGACTTGGTCAGGAATGCAATAGCGGCGCCTGCCTAGTGGTGCTCTAACCTTACTGGAGGCTGTAAATAAAAGATAATGAGTACTAACACCTGTTTCGTTTGCTCAACTTTAGTTAGTATTAATAATTTATTACAGTACATCAAGTGACAGGCACAGTAAAGAAAGACTGACCAATGCAACTGGCTTGCCATTAAAGAAACGTAGCGCTTCGAAATCTAACGGTCAAGCCTTGGCTTAACGAAACACAACTGCTACTACATTACAAGCAGTCACAGGAGTTGGAAATTCTTCCATTTAAATAAATAATTCCCGATTTAGTGAAATAATTATGTGGCTCCCTTCGACTTTCCTTCAAACAAGGTTTCATCAGTTGAAACCCAGTTAACGAAACTTGACTCTGCAGATTTGCCGGCTCGCTGAACAAGTTACAAATTCTGTGATAACAGCCACATACCAATTTCGTGAAATTTCTGACTCTACAAAATTGTCTGTAGCTCCATCGAACTCAACCTATAGTTTTAGCTATTTATCATGACTAGCTATTCATTTGAGCTAACAAAGCATGATTGCATGACATTCCCAACTCAAGAAACAACTTGCGAGTTCTGGTAGATAAGCTTGTAAATAAGCTGCACAGCTGAATTTCTCTTTGCCATGTACTAACCTTTGGCGAGACAAGACGGCCAGTGTCCCTTTAAAATTGCATTAAATTATAAGTTAAACAGAAGGTGCAAGTCTGGCTGACAGCCACAGAGATCCACTGATATATGCAGATAAGCCAGAAGATGCAGATAAACATAGTTTTTAAGGTTACCTGCATGAAATACCACACTGAATAGCTTACAACCCCAGAGCGTGTGAGCCTGCCTAATTTTTTACGCGTTAACCTGCCCAACTTTCACAAATTGATGTCATAGCTTCATGTGTTACAACATAAAAGAAGCCATAGTGCTGGTCCACATCGCTAATGTGCAAGGAAGTACTAAACAAGTTAGCGTGAAAAACGTTACCTGTATTTCACAAGACAAACATAGGAAAGGAAAAAGATGAATGTAAAAGTGTTGTCCTTTTTCAACGTATTTCATGCTGCGGGGTTTCCATTTCCACTGTGCCTCCAATTTCAAGTTATCACTTTACCATGCGAATACCAAAGGTGCTTTTGGGGGATCTCAGTAATCTGTTTCTTGTCTAAAAAATAGGTGCAACCGCATTCGAGGGACCCGCTCGTCACAGGCATCGGGCCTCTCTGACATCGGTCCACCGTGCAACCAGCATTCGAAATCTCGTCAACAAGGATGTCAGCCTGGCTGTATCATCACTAGATTGTCTAGCATCCGAGTTTCCTCTCTTACTATGAAAAGCTAACACCATGCTAATGTCGGGCGGTGTAAGAGGTCGTGGCCTCGGCCCGTAAAATCTGGACGAATGTGATCCTAAAAGGTTCGCGTGACGCAAACTGGAATGCATCTCCCTTCGAAGGGCATAAACTTAACACTCTCAATGAGGAAAAAAAAAGAAAGAAAGTTTGGGAACAAAGAAAAAATCTTGATCTCAGCTTTGACAGCATTCGATAGCGCGTTTGTCTCGTAAAAGACAATCTGTAGGAGTATGTTGCCATTAACAAACACCGCAGAATTCGAATGACAAAAAAAAACAACCGAATAATACAATAGGGCTGGGACCTGAGGTTTCTATGATGACCGCCAACGAGCTACAATGGGCATATGTCGCATGCAAAGGCAAGCTCTCGTCGACGTGCATACATTATGTTATGCGCTAACTTATGCACCAAGCGTTATAACTAAGCATTAGATCAAAGCTTAACAGGCTAGCCCTAGGTCACAATGAAAGGCGGATCACAAGCCTTGACTTAGTGGCACACATGTACAATCGCCGAGTTTAGTGTTTTAAGACTGACACTAGCAGGACATGCAGAAACATCTGTGGAAATGGAGGAAAAAAAAAAACAGAGAAAAAAAAAAGTCACCACAGCCTACTACTACCAGCATGTCAGCATTGCTGTTGCACACATGCGTGTGCCTTTAAAATTTTTACCATTGTCACACGTATGTCAACAGGCAAGTCATCACCACTTTGGCGTCATCACCAAGTCATCACCAAGCGGCAGAAATGATGGGAGTAGCGCAAGACTTGCACACTCATGCAAGTGTTGCCTGCCGAACTCTTTCGCATAATGGATCCAGCTTGTTGCGTTTGCATGCCTAACTCCTTCCAGTGCCTTTTGAAGGAAAGTTTCACTACATGAGGCAAGTGAACCACTGTTGAGGTGAACCACAGTTAGGCCTACCGCAGTCCCACTAAGCTACAGTGAACAATCTAGGCCCACTGGTACACGCAGCAACAAGGTTTAGTTGAAAGACTGCATTTATATATATGTGCAGTTGCTACGCTTATATAGCTGTTGTTAGACCTAATATGTGGCTAGGCCTATTTCTGTCTTGGGCCACAACTAACGTTCAGCAAAACAGTGATTAGCATGCCTATGTAACCAAGCTATTACTCACATAGAAAGTTATTAAGTGTAGGTTACTCCAAATTTGAGGTCGTATGGGAGCCTTACGTACAAGGATATTTCGACATGAGGTTAGTGACTAAGTGCTGATGCTGCTGGATTGAGCAACATTACAGGAAGCTTATGAAAGTAAGCAGGCAAGTCAGTGGCATAAATGCCGAGTTCGTAATGTGTGGAAGGGTGCAGCACGCAGGGGCCAAAACCTTGCAAGGCTCCATTATATTTTTTCCCCTAGTCATGATGTGCCTGTACATGTCGAGGCATGAATTAAGAATCCAATCTAATCCAACACTCGCACAGGGTCAAGTTTAGTGCACTTTCATTAGTTCTTACTGCCTCTGATGCATTACTCCATAACAAAGTGCAGACTTAACTAACCAGTAGATGCTTGTGTGACATGCCCAAGGGAAAAACAAAAAACTTTAAAACAGCATACAGCTGATACATGGCTATTGTGGCAGCCTTACAGGGTAAGTGCACTAGCTATTACAAAACCGACCAAACATGTTTGTTTGCCGTACACAGGCGAGTCATTTAGGCTTCTCAAAAGGATGGCTACACCAAACATGGGCTCAAGAGAAACAAACTCAATTTACATGACATAACAAGCTTTTGGCTATAGCAAGATGACAACAGCTGACACCGAAAGACTTGATTGCTTGCAAAGAGGGCCAAAGGGCTTTTGTGACCCACCACTGTTTTCAATGCCCTTGAACAAACTCCCATTTCAGGGTGTTGAGCAAAACGAGAACAAGGTGAAAGCAGGAGCCAACTTTTCGACAAGTGGACTTGTGGTTATCACAATAGTGAAGCATATCTTCAAGAGATAAGTTAAACTGATATCTTTGGCTAAAAGCGTAGACTGTGAAACAGTATGGGTATCATGATAGGGAAGCATGACCTCAAAATGCACATGTTAAACTGACCTCTTTGGCATAAAGCATAGAAAGCTATGTTTTCATAAAAACTTCTTATAGCCAGTTAACTGACCACACACAGACACGGTGGGACTTCAGCTTTAACATTAAGAGGCCTCTAAGACAGTCTGCTAAACTGAAATACAATCAAAGGAATTTAGTGAAGATGGCATGGCTTTTCTGAGCATATCATATGAGAAAAACGTAGATGGGCAGGATGTTCAATGTCTACAGTCAACAGAATGGTTTACCGGACCACAACAAGGCATGGCATTGTAGAGAAGATAAACGTCTTGAGTTAGCCAATCTTTGCGAAGTCACACGGAACTGGAAGACTACACAATAAGTAGTTTGTCGTTTGATGGCTATTGTTAGCCTTCCGTTTTAATAAAGCAAAGAAAGGTGGTTCTTCATAGCTTTCTAGCACGTGGAAGTAAATGACAGACTGGAGACAGAAATGCAAATTTAAGCTCTACTTTTAAGCTATTCCATTGGGCAAGTGAAAAATAAGTTTAGATTGTCTGTCTCCATGCTTATCACACTGGTTAAGTCCAACTTTACTCTGATGGGTGGAAAAATACCGAAGCCGTGTCCTGTGTCTGCACCACAAAACTCAAGTGGCACATCTCGAAAACAAAAGGAAAAGAAAGTGCGCGAAACTCTGAAGAGACTGTTGTCAAGGTACCTCCAAAGAACATTACATATAACCTAACAGCCGAACAGTCATACCTCGGAACACTCATATATAGGTGATGTAACATGTTGCATGAATAAGAGTAACCTATTTTCTTTCCCGACAAGGTAGAGCTAACGCAGCGTTCCCCCTCGAGACGGCTTTCATGTTATGGCACTCGGGACAAATGATAAGCACAAGTGCTAGTGAAACGCCTTTTCACTAGCAAAACGAAACCACTGGAAGCTAGTCCTTGAATTGCTGCCTGCAGTCTGTCATGCACATTCTAATGCTAGGCAAACCGCAAATACAATCGAACCTCGGTACAGCATGACACAGATACAACCAAATTATCAGACATAACGAAGTAAATGTACAATATTTCTCGCCAACATCAGTGTAAAAAACATGCTTATAACAAATGTATCATCGTGCCAGATGTGGCCTGCTATGGCAAGGTCCCACCTCAAGCCAATGTCAACTAGCCCAAGCCAGCACACGTGGTGCAGGTCCTTAGCTTCAATGTTTACCAAATACAAGTAAGTTGTTTACCAAATGCAATGAAGTTCTACCATGCAGACAAACTCCGCTCAGCACACAAATTCAACCAGCTCTTCACAGGGCTTACTAGGAGAAGTGTAAAAAGAGGAAAAATTGAATCAGAGCGCAGCGACTAGCAGCAGCACAGTGAATTCACAAGCACTTGGTAAGGATGGCAATTACGGTCGACTCGTGACGATTCAAACTCAGCTGGCCTGCTATTCCTGTTGACTGAAACAAGGCTCACCAGTTCTGGCTAGTGCAATGTGTTTAGCGCATACTGATGCCGCTTTAACAACGAGCAAGCCTATCAATTAGTTCAAACCTTTTGGCTCTGTGAGGGCGGAGCAGCAAGATCATTAACGAATGATGAGATAACGTTCCTAAGGTGCACAAACTGCCAAAACGCACAAGTTTGGGTGCTGCATGCGCTGGCAGTTGCCACTACAACACACCACCCCTGACCCAGTCAGGTGATTTCAGTGGTGGTTCTGCGCATGAGTTCCATGGGAATGTTGTAATTTTAATGCCAGAGATTCACGTACAGTCGCGTATGCTTGCGATAACCTGAAACTCTACTTCGTATCACATTTTTTCAACTTCCTCAAATCGAGGAAATATCAAACGTCCCTGTGGGTTTGAATCAACACGAGTCGGCTATATATGACTGTCGGAGCACTTCGAGACGAGGCTACATGTACGTAGACGATACAACAGAAGAGCACACTTGTGTCCTTCTCTTAACAACACGGCGCAACTTCTGTCTGTCATGCCTCACAGACGAGCCCAACGATGACTCTTGGTTAAGAATGGAGTCAACATCCATGTATGCAATATGCATGCAAAACAGACTCATGCATGTCTGACTATACACTGAATCAAACAAGAAAGTCGCAGCGACAGGGCTTGCCAACGTAGCGCAGTGTGACGTGAGTAAACATGGTAAAAGGAGTGATGCGAACGAGGAGACTCGGATGAGACTACATAATCTCTCGAGTGCTTCATCAAGAGCTACACTCATGGAAAGATGGCTTGTGTAGAAAAGTTTTCAGTAAACCATGCACCCAGGCACAAATACACGGTCACGTCTGTGGCACCTGTTGCCACAATCGCGATGTTTCTTTGCTCACTACAACTGCACTCTCGGCAACAAACTAGGTTCGTGCTCCATCAAGGACGACTAGATGCACATCAAAATTGTGTCCTTGGCACACAATTACCCACACACGTAAGCCTTCTTTCTTTTCTCCACATGTCGACAGGAATACGCAGAAGAGGATGGCGTACAAAAGTGGCAAATGCCTTAGTCGAACGAAACAATGTTACTAGTACTTCCACACTTGATAGCCAGCTTCCAAGACGTCACTTCAGGAACTGCCCTTGTTCAAACCATTAGCTATGATTTGCTATAATGAGGGTTGCATAAATAATGCACTAGAATATGGTTGACAAAATTGCAAGCCTAAAGCAGTGACCATTTGAAACAATGCACCGACTTAGGCCCACAGGCTTTTTGAACAGTGACACACCATCAGCTAGGTGCACGAAAGCCAAGTTACTCAATGCAGTTACCTGCGCATAATGCCAGTAGATATTTCTAGTAGGAGTGAGTCCAGACACTGCTCAAAAAGCTCAAGTTCTCAAGCACACATCACAAAGCGCTCGCGCCTGAAAGCGTACAATGTTGCTTACAGAGCACAGCGCGTATGAAAGACGCACCTTTCAAATTCCCGACATTCCTAACGTCGTTCCTCTCGCTGAAGGGAAGTAAAATGCGAAACGCAGGGCATTGGCCGTAGCGATTCTTGAAAATGCACGACAACACTTGCAGCAGGCACACATGAAGTGTACGATAACGCCCGACACTCCAAGAAGCGCGCAACAACAGTCACACACATGCCGCAATCATCCGAGTCACACAGAAATGTTGCTTGTCGACGCGACGTGGTACAAATGCCTGCACCACATTATCAGAACTCTCGACAAGAATCACGAAAATCTTTTGAACTGTTTCTTCTATACGTGCCATGGCCTTGAACAGGGCCGACAAAGAGAATGTGCTGAACGGCGGCAGCATGACAAGTGTCGCACGATATTTCTTCGACACACAATATTTCTCAAGACACACAACAGCAAGGATGCAAGAGTAACAACATATGTGTTCACATGAAAACATCTTGCAGATTTTGTGGAGCCTAATGCAAGGACCAAGAACAGGCCGTGGAGGTGGCAAACAAGGCCTAACCATCAATGATTCAAGAAGAGTTTCCGTAACAGAGGACTTCCCTGCGACACATTTTAAGAAAGGCGTTCAATGTGTCGGCAATCGCGGGGTATCTTTTTGAAAAAAAATTAAAAAAATTCTTAATGCGCCTAATGTGTGGGGAGTTATAGGCAATCAATTGCTTTCCCTTTCACACCCCCATTACCCTTTCCTCCTTGCCATTTCGATTGCACTCGATGCTGTGTCAATCTTGCATGTTGTGTCCCTCTGCTCACCATTGCACTGAGCTTTGTTATTGCCACTGCCTTCGATATCGGTGGACCTGGTTGAACCATCCCATCTCTGAGGCTGTAGTGTTGATGCAATGGTATCATTGCCTGCTAATAGATGGCTCCACTGCACTATCAGGAATGAGGTTATTTCCAGTTTTCCTTTTTCTTCTTTTTTTTTTGTCCTGTTAGAGTCATTGGTCGGTCACTACTTCTGAGGAAATACAGCCAATTGCCGTCGTGTATTGGTACATGACAGTAAACACTAAAATGGGTGAGGATTCCACATGTTGAGGAAAAGGGCAGGTCGTCTCTTGAGCGAAATCGCAAGTTCCGTGCTGGAACAACGCTTGGTTCAGGCATTCACGACAGCATTGTCAAGCATTCAAGCAGGTTTGTTAGTCGCATTCAAAAAGTCTAGTTGGGCCCTTCCTTAAAGGGACCCTGAAACGATTTTGACAATTTTGTACAAATGTACGGAGCCATTAAAGTAGGTCCTCCTGATCATTAACTGATGCATCTAAGTGCTCCACGTAAAGCGTGTAATTTATTATAAGGTTCTAAAAATGTGCATCGCTGCCGATCGCTGCATAGCACTCGCCTTAATTTTCAGCCGCCCCTAACCATTTGATGTAGATTGCCTGGATGATGCTAGCAGGACCAGCTATCTAAGTGGCTGCCCAGGTCGCGTCATCAATATTTTTTCCAACTTTATGGTAAACAAATGTTGTTCGTAATAGCTGGAATGTTAGTTAATTTGTTTCTATAAATATAAAGTAACAGAAAGAGAATTCACAAGGACAATTTGTCACTACGTTTATGAATTTCTGGCACAAAGGAAGTGTTGTGTGCTTCTGTTACAACATGCTCTATGTTGATGAGAGCTCTGTGGTCAGTGTTAATCTCGATCTTTCTTTTTGCAAGCACCACGGTTCACCCTAGTTACGTTGTGGGTGGAAAACATAGCGATTGGCGATATGTCAAGCTGCGACATCGCGTCCCTCTGCAAGGCAGCAGAAGAGCAGAGTGGCTGCAGTGCATCGGATTGTCGCTATCTGATCGGCGACAGGATTTGCGCGTTTGCAGCCGTCACTTTATGCGGGAGGATTACTACCACAATAGTGTTTTGCATGTCCGGTAGTCGGGTAAATGTAAGCGCTAGCGAACTGGTCTTGGCCGTTTCACCACCGTGCCGTTTCACGGGATGAGCAGAGGTGCAAGCGTGAACGGTCTGCATGGTGCAGTGACCTGGTGGCACAGGACTCAACCAAACACAGTAGCAGTAACAAAGTGATTTTATGTTGCTGCTGGTGTAAATTTTTCGCAGAAGTGTAGTAGTTAATTGCAAACACATTGTTTTCATAAATGTTTAAAATGTTTTACACTTGGTTACAGCAATATTAGCTCTTTGTTTGGCTGGTTAAGCTCTGCGCTACCAGGTGGCTGGACCATGCGGACCAATCAGGCTGCTCACATACGTCTACGCTAAAGCTCCTTCATTAGGTTGAGTTTATGCCTCCATCCATCCATAAAAATTCCCATCTTGCCTGTGATTACCGGAACACCGGATATGCTTGGTGCTGTGACAGAAATGCTCGCAATGCACGCTGCGTTGATAGCTCTTGCTTCGGGTCCACTGCCAGGTGGCTGGCAGAGAGGCTGGAGAGGCTTTGCTCGCTCTTAGTCAACCGGAAATAGGCAACACGACGTGCCATCATGACGCAGAGGCAGTGAAGGCGGAGCTTAGCGTCGATGACTCGGCGAACGAGGTGAGGAGAAAATGCATGGCTATGGAGGAGGGTAACTTGTAATCGTCCGTAGCTCTCTTAATGTGAGATGCTTCGCACAAATTGTGGTGCGAACAATTAACTGTAGCTGTACTCTATGCGTCTACAAAATTTGTCCAAGCCGTTTCAGGAACTATTTAAGAGCAGGCTGTCACTCTATTTTGCTCCTCTGATTTAGATGGTTTTCAGTTTCGATGAACTTGTGCACTTGCCGTTGTGTTAAATTACGAACTAGCGTTCTTTGCTAAGTGAAGACAAGGCAGTCAGTGATATAGCCAACAACATTATGGTCCCAAGATCCCATGCTTTGTTGCGATTGTTAACAATACCGTAAACTTATCTTTCGAGGCCCAATGTGGTAGCATGAGGCCATGGTCTTGACTCCCGGTGGCGTTTGCGATGACTTGCAAGAATGCCAGTGTACATATTTTTATATTAACATTAGGGGACCTCAGGAGGTCAATACTAAACTGGTTCCCCTGCTGCCACAGTGTAGGTTTGAGATTTTAAAATCAATCAATCAACAAACAAATAAATCAATTTCTCGTGGCTCTTTGAATATCAATGTCTGGCGACTCCCGGTCACCAATGTAAATCCCCACATTCCATGAAGACAAAAACTGATGGCAGATGGCATTTGAACATTTCAGCCTTATCCCTGGTCGATCACTTTAGAGGGATACATTCAATTTTGAGTGGCCTGGCAGAATATGCAGTGATGCCTTGCCGGAGTGACTCACCGAGTGTTCCGATCACTAGCTTAGCTAATTATGTCCGCTGGAAGCACTACGCCTGAAAGTTATGGACCGAGTATTTTTGGTCCATAACGGTCCCTTGTTTACGGTCCCTTTTGGCCTTGCATTATGCACTACAAAATCTGCACACACAACACCGAGTCCCAGTCGCCCAAAATCTGCCAGAGCGTCTCAACAAGCCTTCCGCAATCACGCCCCTCAGTTGGCACTGCACTTATTCTCACAGCAAGAAAGCACATGTTCTTTGTTACTAAGGCAGTGCTCTTGTATGAAATGCTGTCTTTGTCTTTCTTTCTTTTTCCTCCTTCCATTTTCTTTCTTTCTTTCCGAAGAGCAGCAAAAAGTACACTGTACGTTAAGGCAGAGAATGAACAATGCCTTCATGTTAGTCTGCACAAAAAGTACATGCGAGGTTAAGCTGATCTGATGATGCCCAACGAGGAAGGATACAGAGGGTCATTTGAACCACTGCTTTAGTACGCAGTGCAATCATTACCAGGATTCCATTTCCCACATTGTACTTAACACGTCATATTGTTGCATGTACTACCAACCATGGGCAAATTAAAGTGAGCGCATACCAACTGCGCGGATCTGCGGAGAATCGCCAGATGTGACATGCTATATGAGCTGTGGTCCTTTTGGCAATTCCTCATTTTTCTTCCACTGTGACAATGCCTTCTAAAACTTGCAAAAAGCTAGAAAAGAACTTATTTTAAGGTTACAACGTTCCAGCAATAGGAGATTCAACTGCTTTCTCAGAGAGACGAGCTCGTACATTTGTTGCCTGCAGCAGATGAGCTCCTTCGACTGAAGATCTTGACTTCGACGCCAGGGAGCTCAGGCCTTTTCAAAACAAAATGCTTGCACAGCCATTTCATGACAACTTAATTTTAACCAGCCGTATACTGTCAACACATCACAAACTTGCCAACATAGAAAAAAAAAGGGTGAAGCAATAGGTGTGACTGGATCCTCCAACAACAACATTAACACATAGATTTAGAATTCAAGATACCTGCTAATAAACGAGAACAAGTCATAAACCTTCATGCAAACTTTTGTACAAGCAAGCGCAATCATACGAGGCCTGTTAGAAAAGTATCCGACCTTATTTTTTTTTGTGAACACCTGATGGATACGAAACAAGCGCGCTTGCATCAGCCTACCTTGAACCTTCGTGCACATGCGCAAATTTTTTTCCACCTGCCGATAGCGTCAGTCGCTGGGACGCAGCGTTTGAGTGAGGAAGTGCGCAGTGCTCTCGTTGTTGTTTTTATTGCAAGGAAAATGGCGGAGCGGCTGGAGCAGCGCTACTGCACCAAATTTTTGCCACAAAGTGGGCGACAGCCAAGTGGAAACCATTCGGAAGATTCAGACGGCTTTCAATGACGATGCTGTGAGCAGCACACAGATTAAGGAGTGGTACAACCGGTTTAAAGACGGCCGCATACCGGTGGAGAGCGAGCCACGCTCCGGTCGGCCATCAACATGCCGAAATGACCAGGTCATAGACGAAGTGAACGCTGTGGTGATGTGGGACCATTGTGTGGCTATCCGAGAAATTGCAGAAGAGGTGGGCATCAGCACTTCTTTTGCACATTCCATTATAACCGAAGATTTGGCCATGAAGAGAGTTGCAGCGAAATTCGTGCCGAAGCTGCTCACGGTGGAGCAAAGCAACTTCGTGTTGAAGTCTCACAGGACATGCTGGATTCCAAAAACAGTGACCACCATAACACGATAAACAGTAACACCATGAACACCATAATCACTGGTGACGAGTCTTGGATGTACGGGTACGACTCGGAAACCAAATCCCAGTCATCACAGTGGAAGCATTCCACGTCACCAAGACCAAAGAAGGCCCGCCAAGTGAGCAGCAACGTCAAAGTGATGCTGACTGCTTTCTTTGACTCCCGCGGTGTGGTACCCCACGAGTACGCATCACAGGTTCAAACAATCACCAAAGAGTACTACAGGGATGTCCTCTGTCGCCTATGTGATGCTCTGCGGCGCAAGAGACCGGAGTTGTGGTTAATAGTAAATTGGCGCATCCATCACAACAATGCTCCTGCACATTCCTCGCACTTGATTCAGACTATTTTGGCGAAAAACCAGACTCTTGTAGTTCAACAGGCTCCGTACTCTCTTGATATGGCCCCCTGCTACTTCTGGCTGTTTCCCAAAATCAAGAGGCCATTGAAAAGAGCTCGATTTCAGACAAGAGAGGACATTATGGCTGCAACGACAGCTGAGCTAAACTCTTATTCTGAAAGAGACCTTCTCGGAATGCTTCCTACAATGGCAGCATCTCTGGGAGAAGTGTGGAGTCCCAAGGAGACTACTTTGAGGGTGATTAGGTTTCCAACACTCCAGTTATGCCAGTTTTTTTTCTTCAGCAAAAGGTCGGATACTTTTCTGACAGACCTCGTAAATGCAAACAGCTCAGCACGCAACGCGTTGCTATTACGGTGACACTTTCTCTTGCACCGACAAAACGTTGCCGAATGCTGCAATATGAGGTTGCGAAACTATTTCTTCTTGTGCCAGCATCTTCGATCTACAATATACCAGCCCTTCTACCCTCCGCCCCTCCCCCGCTTGCCCCCCGAAACTCGTTTTTCTTTTCCTCATTGCTGCTATACGGCCCATCCTCGCTCTTTCCTTTTCTTCCTCAGGCAAAGAAGAAATTGAGGGCTCGGTTGACGTCGTAGTCGGCTGCGAGGCTGACTTGCACAAGTGCCTCGCGAGGCACCGCCTCGCCGACAACATCGCGCAGCTGCTCAACGCAGACCTCGAGCTGCGCCGAGTCCTGCGTCAGTGGGAGCTCCTCCAGAGAACTCCAGGCACTCGAGTGCGCGGCTCCTTGTTCCGCCTGCGGAACGAGAAAACTTTTGCGGTGCAAGGTCGCAGCGAGCCTGGAAGAATGCGCGTTGTTAACTTGGGTACGCCATTGATTCGTCATAGTTTGAACTCCGATAATTCAGAAAGATCAGTTAAGCAAGAAGGGTAAGCGGTACCAAGGGGCTCAATTTTTCCTTAGATGAAACTACAACAGACTCTCATTAATTTGATCCTCGTTGGACCACAAGGCTGCAATTATCTCAATGTTGATTTAGAAACAGTAGCAAAATGAACGAATTCAAATATCTTTTTTTTTATTGCCCAAGGCAGTCCGCACTAGTGCAGCAACATCAAGCCGGTTTTGCAGAAATAACGGTTATCCGGTTATTCGAATTTGAAAGCCAGGTAACCGGAGTGATCGGTTATTCGGTTAATAGTATCCGGATATTTGAATAGCCGGATATTTGTTGTTTTTTTTGTACTTGTGCCGAAATTACGTCTCCTTCTCTCTTGTATTCTTATATTCGTACTTACTTTTGCAACTGCTCGTGCAAATCCGATATCTGTTCCAGTTAACCTCCTTGCCTTTCCTTTTTTAAATTTAGCTTTCGGAATTGCTGCATCCCAATATTCGCATATTCAGCTAACCGGTTATCTAAACCAGATATCCTGAAAATCAGTTTCTTGAAATCCATAACCGGATAACTGGTTTTCGAGACCGGATTCCCTTCCCTCTGGTTAAACCGGATGGCCGGTTTCACGGATATTTTCCCCCAGTCTGCACTGTTTTTCTGCTCGGTTCTCTGAACGTTCAACTTATCTGACGTGCGCCAAGGGGTGCTGACATGTTTAAACGCTGTCTCAGTGTTGAAATGAAAGGAAAGCTAAAGGTCTGAAAGTAAAGCTAAATAAAACACAAAGTGAGACAGCTTCACACTTACGAAAGCAGTAGTGTCGTCTGCTGAATTTCTTAGTTTTTCATGCCTTAGCAGCTGCTGCCTGAATGCAAAAGCATACTTTTGCGTTCAGACTAAACGAGCTTTTCTTCTACAGTAATGTACTGTTTCTCTTCGGGGCCTTCTAGCGCGTTCTAACTGAGAGAAAAACTGAGTTAACCGAGACTGAATTAACGATCAAAAAGTCGACTGTATATTCCCTTAGGCTGCCAATCGATTCCGTCCACTGAAAATTGAGTGTACAGTTTGTAAGTTAGAATTTTTGAGGATTTCCAAGATGGTGGAAAACAGGTTTCACGGACCAAATAGGGCACCACTGTGACAGACAGCTAAGAGACAAAACAAGTACATGTTTTATTGCACAAGCAATAACAAAAAAAAAAAAAAAATGTTCGCTAAGGCTTTTTTTTATGCGAGTGTAAACTGCCACCAACCACCACAAATGATATGGCTCCCTACCACAATGCTGCTAAATGGATTGGCTTGACTGTTTGCTTTCATAATACTTGTGGCCAGACATCATAACAAACTCCACTAAGCCTAGCTGAATTCATTTTTACAATACAAGTAGGAGTCAAAGAAGGCTTCCCCTTACAAACACAGAAGGCCAACAGGATGATGATGATGATGTGTGGTGTTTTATGGCGCAAGGGCCAGGTTTGGCGAAATAGCGCCATGACAAGCGGTAATGTTAACGCTGCGTTATGGATGACGTGCACAATTAATTCCTCATCGTAGACGTATATGGCTGTAAAAGGGCCTAAAAACTGTCGCTGTAAGTGGCTATGTAGGTGCTAAAATAATGACGCTGACTGGGTAGTGACGTGGGCTATGGCAATGGGCTTTCGTTGAAAACATTATGCACCAAAACATAACAATGACACCAGAGTTAGGAGAACCCTTGAATGCAGGCCTGTTAGTCAGGTGCTAAAGGTTGCCTGGCCAAATGATTTTCAGGGTGTCGGTTTCAGCTAAGAAATCTAAAACTATTTGCAGATTAAAAAAACGGTTCATTGCTAAGAAAAAATGCAGGGTGAAGAGGTATATTTTCGCGATATGCAGAAGGTAAATACTTTTTCCTCTCTGTTTCTATTGCAGGGTACTCAATAAGAACATGGAGGACTGTGAGGAGATAAGGTGAGTACCGTATGTCTGTCCTATCCTTAAACGGCAAAGATGTACTTCCTTGTACCGTGCTGTTATCCCATTTAACCAGTTCCCCAGTTTTAGTTTTATTATGTGAAGCTTATTAATTGCTTGTGTATCCCACTCTTCTTGCCAATGATTCCTCAATTTTCGGCATAGAAAAGGCTTTAGGTCTGAGGCAGGGATGGGGATATTTCCATCTGCGTTGCTAAAGTTACTGACCTAGCACTTTCGTGAGCAGCTTCGTTGCCTTTTGTACCTTTGTGACCAGGTAGCAGCATATGACAATCACTTGATTGCACATATATAGGGAGCACAACAGACTGGACAGCTCACTAAAAACTGAGTCATATTTTCATGGACTAAGTAGGGCTCTGACTACACTTAATGAATCTAAACACAAGAGCTTTAGCAAGGTTTGTGAACCTTATGTTTTGAATAGCCGATAGTATAGCATAGGCTTCCGCTGTAAAGATACTTGGGTGTGGATTTAGTGCACCGGATATAGAAAATGAAGGTCCCAGAGCAGCGTAGGAAACTCCTTTAGAGGACTTGGAAGCGTCTCTATAGTATTCTGTACAGGAGTACTTCTCCTGAAGTTCACGAAAATGGAATTGTATATGTGCTCCTTGCGCCCGCTTAGATATTTCTATGAAAGAGATGTCGCATTCAATGGTCTGCCATTCCCACGGTGGGGGCAGGTGAGTGGGTGCCATTAGGACATTCTATGAGACTAAGACACCTGTTTTGTCTACCAGTGCTATGAAACGAAGGTTCAATGGTGCACTAATAGCTGGGAGGTTACGAAATAGCCTGACAGTAGACACGTCACGAATAGACGAATGACATGGATGCTGCATGTCTGATTTAATCTTGAGAGCATAGGAAAAAGTTAAATACATCCTTTGCAGATGTAATGACCATTCATTACACTCCATATACAGGCTTTCTACGGGACTTGTCCTAAAAGCACCTGTAGCCAAGCGTATACCCAAGTGGTGAATGGGATCTAGCATTTTTAAAGCACTAGGCGCAGCAGAGCTATATACTGTAGCTCTACAGTCGAGGTGGGACCGTATAAGGCTTTTGTAGAGGCTCAAAAGGCATCTCCTGTCACTTCCCCAAGATGTGCGGGACAAGAGCTTCAGTAAATTCATTGTCTTCAGACATCTCGCTCTCAGATACCTAAGGTGAGGGACAAATGCTAGTTTCGAGTCTAAGATGATTCCTAAAAATTTATGTTCGTGGCTGACAGATAGCCGCTGTCCATTAAGATGGACAGCAGGGTCAGGCAATATACCTCTCTTTTTAGAGAACAGAACGCACACGCTTTTTTGGGGGCTTAACTTAAATCCATTTTTGTCAGCCCACTTAGATATTTAGGCCAAGCTGTACATGTCACTCACAGATAGAAATATTGCATTATATAAGTACTATGTGTACGTCATCCACATACAATGAATAAAACATTGTTTGTGGTATGACCGTACAGAGGGAATTCATTTTTACGATGAATAGGGTGCAGCTCAACACACCATTTTGTGGCACACCTGTTTCCTGCGCAAATGGATGAGATAGCGCTTTACCAACCCTCACACGGAACGTACGATTAGCGAGGTAGCTTTGAATCAGGTTCAAGAGATTGCCTCTGACACCCATACCAGCCAGATCACGAAGAATTCGAAATGCCAGGCTGTGTCGTATGCCTTTTCCATATCTAAAAATACGGCCAATAAAAACTGCTTGTGCACGAAGGCATCTCGGATATTCGCCTCCATGCGGACAAGGTGATCTGTCGTAGATCCACCCTCCCTAAAACCACACTGCAAGGGGTCTAGTATTTTGTTGCTTTCAAGATAATGAATTAGGTGTCTGTTTACCATTTTCTCGGAGTTTACATAAGCAGCTTGTCAGGGCTATAGGCCTGTAGCTGCTGGCTGAAGTCGGATCCTTGCCGTCTTTGAGAATAGGAATTACGACTGCTTACTCCAGGCAGATGGAATATAACTGGCAAAGAATATGATGTTAAAAAGTGACAGTAGTGTTTTGTGTGTTTCGGTGCGTAGGTATTCGATCCTCCCATAAACTATTAGATCGTCTCCAGGAGCCGCTTTATTGCAACAGTTCAGCGCAGCCTGAAAGTCCACCATGTTAAATGGTCGGTTGTAAGATTCATTTTTCTTTCGTTTCTGATCCAGAGGCTGTCGTTCTGCTTGTCGTTGATATCTTATGAATGTATCAGAGTAATGGGATGAACTGGAAATATACTGAAAATGTGCCCCTAGAGAATTGGCTTGGTCCTCAAATGTGTCTCCTTGCGTGTTTACTACAGGTAGAGGATGGGTTTCACGGCCTTTTATTATGTTCACCCTATTCCAGACTTTCCGTTCGTCTGTATATGAATTGATGCTATTGATGTATTTTTCCGAACTTTCCCGTTTAGCACGGCGGCGCGTTCTTCTATCTAGTGACTTTATTTTCTTGAAATTGATCAGGTTCTCAGCAGCTGGAGATTCGCGAAGGCGACTCCAAGCCTTATTTTAGTTTCTACAAGCTTCCTTACACTCCGCATTCCACCAGGGAACACGTCGTTTGGAGGGCGATCCATTTGATTCAGGGATACATAGTTACGCCGCATGAAGAATAAATTCTGTCATATATGCCACTGCATTATCAATAGGAAGTGTAGAGACGTCTTCCCAGGTCATACGGGTGAGTTCGTTATAACATTTCCATTCAGGTGACTCGACTTTCCAGTGGGGGACGCACGGAGAGCATTCATCACATTTTGTTGATCTTATGACAATCGGAAAATGGTCGCTCCCATATGGATTTTTAAGCATGTTCCACTCTATATACGGTACGAATGTACCAGATGCAATGCTTAAATCGATCGATGAAAATGTTTTGTTTGCCACGCTACAGAATGTAGGCTCTTTATTATTAAGTAAGCATGCACCTGTAGTGAAGAAGAAACTTTCTACTGAGCGTCCCCTGGCATCACAACGGCAACGTCCCCAAAGGGTGCAGTGTGCATTAAAATCTCCCACGACAATATACGGTTCTGGCAGTTCATTAATAAAGGTTTGAAATTCTGTTTTTGAAAGACGGTAGTTTGGGGCGATGTATAGTGAGGAAATTGTTACCAGTTTATTAAACAGTATCGCATGGACTGCAACTGCCTCTAGGGGCGTTTTAAGCTAGGGGCGTTTTAGGATGGCGTGACTGCCATCATACTCCGTGTGACTTGGGCGGCCGCCGAATGACGTAGCGCTGCCCCCGCGGTGCGCCAGATCGGTGTAGGAAGGACAGGACTGATTGTGTAGTGCGAAACGCTCACATGCCTCTGGAAGAGATAGGTTGAGTTTTACTTTCAGTTCTATAATTTGTTTCTCTTTTTTCCACGAGGGGCATGATCGCGAGTAGGCGGGGTGATCTCCTTCACAGCTGGCACAGTGGTTTGGTGAAGTACATATGTCAGAAGCGTGTTCAGAAGAACTACACTTAGCACAAACAGCACGTTCTCTGCTGTTCTGCGACCCGTGCTCAAAGCGCTGACACTTGAAGCATCAACGCGGATTTCGGATGAACGGCCTGACGTGAAGCTTACTGTAACCGGTTTCTATTGTTTCAGGTAGGTTGCAGGTTCCAAAAGCAATAATTATGTGCTTGGTAGGTATTTGCTTGTCATCTCGCCTCAATGTTATTCTTTGTACTTTCACTACGTTCTGGTCTTGCCATCCTTCAAATAGTTCGCTTTCACTCAGTTCGAGAAGGTCATCTTCCGAGACGACCCCGCGCACTGTGTTCATTGACCTGTGTGGGCCCGCCGAGACGGGAATTTCCCCAAATGCTACAACTTCTGAGAGTTTGTCATACCGTGTTTTGTCGCGAAGTTCGAGAAGAAGATCGCCACTTCCTATCTTCGTTACTTTGTAGCCTCAAGCGATTGCTTCCGTGAGAGATTTCGCTATAACGAATGGTGAGATCATTCTGACTGTTTTCTTATCGTGCTGACTATGTACAACGTGGTACTTGGGAAAAGATTGCTTTGGTTGCATGAAGAATGTGAATGTTTCATCGGTGCACCCCCTCTTCAGGGAGCAATCAGGTAGTGGAGGAGAGTCATTTGCCATAGAGAGTTGGAAAATTTGGCGGCGATGGTAGCCACCCACCACCGAGCCCAACAAGGGTTGGAACAAGGTTGGAAGAATACTTGCAGACGCCAGCCATGCGTCGCCCGCTATAACCTAATATATATGCCCAAGGCTGGATATATTACACACGGTTAACCCTCGCCGCCAGGAAATTCGGAAGTAATAAGTGAAGAGAAGACAGGAAAGATGGAAAAGTGAGAGAGAAAGACGAAGATTGAAGAGGAGGACAGGAAAAGGCGACTGCCGATTTCTTCCAGGTGGGTCAGTCCGGAGGTGCCGTCTATGTGAAGCAGAGGCCGAAGAGGTTTGTTACCTCCGCCGGGGGGCCTTAAAGGTCCAAACACCCAGCATCGGCTCAACCCCCAGCATCAGCTCAACCCCCAGCATCCCCCTTTCCCCAGACACGACTAAGCCGCGGACGGCTACGCGGGGGAGGGGCCGACCCTCGTGTGCTCGGGTACGTGGTGTCGCAACACACCAAACGCCTGCTGACGCAGACGCCCGTGCGGGGGAAAGGCCGATCGGATGCACCAGTAGCACTAGGCCAGCGTTTACGCCTTAAAAATAGTCTACCTACCCTTATGCCATGTTTCAGCTGTAACCGGTAGAAAAACATTAAATTGGCGATTTCTTTAATAGGTGAACCGCATTGTAAATGATGTTTTCAACTATGCAACACTACTGCACAGGGGGATGCCATTGTGCACCCACAGCTGCACCCGGCTACTGACCTGCGTGGCATCGGTCTCCTTTCCGGAGATGCTCAGCGCCGAAGCGAACTCGTCAATGTCGAGGAGGCTGGACGATGCCGAACTGGGACTGGCAGGCTCGAACTGGCACCCGAATGGTATCACGTCTTCGGGCCGCTGGGAACTCCTACATGAAAAGACAGTCGCATTACCGGAAGGCTGTGGGAGGTCAACGATAGCAGGTGTTGCCGACTATTACCATCATTGTTACTGCCTTGTTGTCACTGAGTAATTGTCACAGCCACTAGTATTACTTCAATGTAAATACGAGTCTCCCTTTTCTTTTGTGAGCAGTTGCTTTCATGGGCAACAACTTATAATCGTTTTGACAACTGCCAATGCTGCAGGCATCTGCCGCTGGAATCCCAGAGTGCCTCCATGAGGATTATATAAAGAAACAAAGAAAACGTAGCAGTGCCCTGCGAAGATATAAACTCCATAGGCACACATTGCCAGTCAAAGATTACGTCTCTCAGCCACATCACTGATTATGCAGCGAAAACTGCAATCGGGAACTGCTGTTCCCCAGTCCTCTTGAGCACTCGTTAAAATGATTGGCTGTCACTACACTCTGCAGCTTATCTATAAACTAGGGTTGTGTGAATACTGAATAGTAAATTTCCAATCGAATTGAATAAAAAAAAACGAGATGAATATCGAATGCAACATGGAATACGTATTTACTCGCATAATGATCACAGTTTCTTGTCCAAAAAGTTTACGCAAATTCAGGAGTGCAATCAATACGCGGGTGAAATTTCCGGCGAAAATAATTTTTTTTTCATCCTGCACTTTCTGCGGGATGACAACAGGTCAAGCAGGTGGGTGCCGCTGTGCAATGGCGCTGTAATAGCGTGGGACACCAAAACAAAAATGGTGCCCGGCGGAGCAAGCCGAACGCGCCGGACACGATTTTTTTTCCCTTCTCGTGAGTACATTACGGGCACTGAAACAGTTTCTTCCATATCAGTATTGAGTAACATCGTTAATATCGGCAAGTTTGCGACAATAACATAGCCATGTCCACTTTGAGGGGACAGAAACAGAGATGGGTGCGCTTAGCTGCCGGTGACATAAAAACACACGGCGGGCGTGCTGCGGAAACTACGGCACTTGTCTTCACTACTATCCTAATACGGCATGTTTACGCTAAGGGTGGGCAAATATCTTAGCTGTGTTACAAGCGTCAGTGTATGAATAGGGTACACTTCTAACGTATCAGTGTAAACGTGGCCGCTATCGTGGCAGCTCATTATTTGTTGTGTGCCCATGAGCGCAGACGAGAAAAATCGAAAGGCACCTTTTTTGTCGTTCTTGTTGGCCAAAACCGTTATAAAGCCTACAAATAATAAAACCAAGGCAAGTTTGGTTCTAGCTTTTTTTTTTCATGGAAGTGCAGAAAGCGATGGGAAAGAAATGAAATGGGGCATCTGCTTAAGAATGTTTGGTGCATGCAGACCGCTTGGTATGTCTTCAAGAGTCGTTCGCGTAGCATTTGACAGCATTCGACAAATGGCAAGCGCGATCATCATTAGCTAGACTTGGCCCTTGACATATTGCTATGACAAATTCGGGGTGCGTTCATTACGCGAGTGCGACCATTGTGCGAGTAAATACGGTACTAGAAAATTTTGTACGAAATTTAATGCTCACTAATTTCGGGCAAGAAAACATGGTGCTACACATGCTCGGGAGTATCTCAGCATTACATAACAAGAATGTAGCAAGCTATCAGAAACTTAGGTACACAGAAATCAAGATACACAGTATGGTCTACTTGTAAAGGGTACGCCAAACACCAAATAAAGTATGCTAGCGCTCGTTTACAGCTCAGTTCTTGTATATGAAGGTTTGGAAAATATTTTTTTTATCAACAGAATTTCTGTTGAAATAGAATCGAGTGATTTCTTTTTTTCAATTAGTGACGTTCTGTTGTACTGAATACCAACGAGGTTTAAAAAGTTTAATGGGGGACCTGAAATTTGCAGAAATCTTTCATTTATTGCATAGATAGCTTTGGTTTGCAGTTCTTTTTCTCCAAAACACGGAAAGGCTACCCCAACTTTACAGCAGGCAGGTTATCGCAAGACAAATCTGCACGACAAACGAAAGGATGGTGCGCCATGCTTCTCGCGTACCAAGCCACGCGTAACTGGCACCGACTACAAAGAAGGTGCCGTCCATGCTGCTTCATTGTCAGGTTCGGTGTGATTTGCCATCTGTCAAATATTCGAAGACCTGGAGGGTCGCAGAGAGCTCGCACCGTTCTCGCTGCCCCCCTTTCTGTTCATCCGCCATCCGCAAAAATGCATGCAACTGGCCAGGGCACCTTCGTGCCTGTCATGCACATAAATCCAAAACTAGTTATTGTGATGGGTTCCTCAAAGCTACAAAAAGGTATCGATGTGCATCCATGAATGGCATCAGGTGCAGGAGGCTGCCGCAAAGTGCGTCGCAAAGGTGGCTGCCGTGAACGACTCTATTGCCATTCCGCGCACTCACTTTCATTTGCGAGGCGGTTTGTAGGCTGTTTGAGTGTCACGCAGTCGCTGCAAATAGATCTGCATCGATATGGCACCAAACCGTAGCTTTAGCTCGTGACACCCGTTGAAGCACTGCCGATTAGGCCTATTTGCTAAGGCAGTGTGGCTGTGAAGAAAATTCGCTGCTGGCCAATGTGGCAACGGGCCAACAGAGATCACGCAGGCAGGCTAGATTGGCGGCTGTCGAAGTGGTGTGAAGATTGTTGCTGCGTATCCAACATGATCCGTGTGCTATTTGGCCCGATATCTGCACACGCTTTCGCAGTTTACGAAATACGGACTGCTTTGTTGCCGTTCTTTCCGTACGCATCGCATTATCATTTCGATCGGTCCTGTCAACCCAGACGAACGTGGTACCGACCGTGGCGGAGAGTGAGCCAGGTGACATGGCGCCGTTCTGCGAACTGGGGTGTTCGGGCACTGCGTGCGAGATCCCCGCAACAGCCCATGTCGGGGAGCGCACGCAGCGACACAGTTCGCTACCGCGTAAGCCGGTCCACAAAACGATTGCCGCTCCTTTTGAGCAGAAAATGAAGTGAAACGCTCGCTCAGATGGCGTTGAGAACGAGGAGCTCCGCGGCGCATACGACATGTGGCACTTAGTGGGTCTTCACCCCGAATATGCTGAATATTCGAAAAAATTTAATAGTATATTGACACGTGTAGTTGTTTGTCTTCATCGGGCGACACGTTTCACCGCCTAACAAATGTTATTGCACAGCGCAGGACGCGCCTGCATGTATTGGAAGTTTCTGGAATGTTACCAATGCTTCCATCCGCTGTCTGTGACCGAACCTTGTGTAATCTAATTGTGTGTGTGCGCGAAGCAAATAATGTAGAACTTTGTGGAAGGCACGCGGGTCCCAGCGATTACTCTGGAACATTCGATTAATGTATAAAAGCCGGCGCGCTTGACCCGTTGATAAAATTTTTGACCATTGCCGACTGTGTTCGCCGCTGTCGCCATTCTTTGAGTGCAGCCTGTTTTTGAGTGCACAAGTTCACCCAATAAAACGCTAGTTTCGTCTTTCCCAGTTTAGCTGCTTTCTTCACCGTCACTACCACGTGACAATATATTTGTTTTGCAAATTGAATTATTCGAATGTTTGCTATTCGATTTGACTCGGTGATATTCGAGTATTCGCACAAACCTACTCTCAATGTCACACTCCATTTCTGTATAAACCGGGAATCCAAAGATGAGGAAAAGAGTTTCAGACCTGAGCTTGAACCAGGTTATGGTTTCCATGATCTCGGTCTGTAGATCGTCTGGAAGCTCCGAGTAGCTGTCGCTTTTTACCACATCCTTGTTGATGGCGACAAACTCAAGTGCTGAATTCTGAAAAAGAGAAAGAAAAGAAATAAAGAAAAGAAAACTGGGCACTTTAAAACTGACAGTTCAGCACAAAGCCCTTCCTAATGAGGATGGCAACACACAATGGTGACGGCTACGCAATGTCGTTGCGCAGGGACACACTGCTTGAAGTATCAATCACTCGACGAGAGAAGGTACCCTCGGGTGATGACCTCAATTTTTTGTGACACTTTGCGTAACTAGCGCAGGGCGTGTTGGTGCCTACAGGCGACATCGTTTTTCGCACAATGCCAGTCATGCCATCGTGGCTCGCTGCCATGAACACTGCTGTCCACTCCTGTCCATGAACTCCATGAATACTCGATGAACACTACTGTCCTAGGCATGCACTAGCCTGCTGCACTTACCCTGAGTTCCCTAGCGTTAAGCTGGTCGGCCAAGTTGAGTAAGAACAGAGCCGAGTCCTCGTCCAAATGGTCACGAAGGGCATCTTCGGTGATCTCTTTCAGCATGTCGACCTGTCAAGTCAGGAGACCAAAAAAAAGTTTAGAAAACTAAAGAAACTAAGTCACAGTTTTTGCCTGTGGAGCAGAGCATTGCCAGCTATAGAAAAGTGCTAAAACGTTACACAAACTGAGGCTCGTAGTTTTATGGGCTGTATAAACTGCAGTGGCCGTTTGCTTACACACCAAAATAAGCAAAAGAAAAGAGAGAGAGAGAAAGAGAGAGAATGGAGGGAAATGCCGGGAGGCCAACTAGCGCTTATTAACCAAAGACATGTTATCATGCACCGAAAAACATGCATGAACAAGAACCCTTGTTGGAATGTTGCTTTCAGAATGAAATCCCTTTTTCATCATCCCCTGTCGATCATATTCAGTGTTAAACTAAGGGCACTCACTAGGGTGAGGGGCCCATCACATGGTGTAGCTGCTAAAGTGAGGCGGTCTCTTTTTATTCCATCGCACATCATGTGCATAGAGTTGCGTTAGTCAGTGGTTGGCCCGTGTCATTGGGGTGCACTTGACATAACTTTAGCAGCGTGCCTTCGGTGCTCTCACTTTTTTTGCCAGCATCACTACTGCCAGCGCCAAACGAACACGCCAAATGAACACGCAAGTGTTCGTTTCAAAACAGAATTATGGAGCCTTCAACCTAAAAGGTGCAAACAGACAAAATGTTAAACATACAACAGTATTTCAAAGAAAAAAAAGAAAAGTCTATCTGACATGTGATTCGAGCAGGGACCGAAGCTACATAGATTCCGTATCAGCTGTTGTTGCACCTACACTATAGTGTTTCGATTACTGAGAGGGGCCCCCTTCAATATAGTCACTTCCTAAATTGAATCCTTCCATCTCGAATTACAACGGCATCTCCTTAAGGTTTCCAAAGTATTATACGTTTTCAGAAACACGGGTCAAGCTTTGCAGGAAACAAACATTTTTTTTAACCAGTAATGTGAATATTTTAGTCACGTCATGCCACTGGTCATAATTTAAAAATTACTTGTTGATTGTAGAAATTGAACCCAGTGAGATGATGCATTACATCACGAAGAGAACAGAAACGTTTGTTACAAGTAGATGAGATGGTTACTATTGAATTTAGGGCCTGCTGATGCAAGAGGGAAAACAAGTTCACAACACTAATACAAGGCAACACGTCAAACTTCTTCTGAGACATGGTGGTGGGTCGCCTAAAATACAATCAGCCTTGTGTTACTCTCGGCACTAAAGTTGCTCATAACATTGATTTTCGTTAGCAGAGGGTCAAGTTTACGTCCAGTGCCCTGTCCCGAGTTGTTTTTTCCCTTTTCGTCACTTTTTATCGGGACATTCAAACTTAAGTTGCGTCTCTAAATGGAGAAACCGTGACCGAAAGAATTAAAATTAAATTGTAAAGTTGGAAGTGCAAAAGCTGCACCCACACACTAAGATGGAGGGCTGCAGATTAATTTTGACAATTTCTAGCTGCCCGGGGTTCTCTGCCCAAAGAACAACATATTCCACCCCTACTAGTAGAACGCCGCTGTTGTGTGTTGCGACTGGGAACCAAATCCACAACCACGTCGTTTGGCAGCGGATCGCTATTGCCACTGAGCCATAGAACGGTCCAGGAAACATGTGCCGGAATCGGCGGACATTACGCAGAATTTCTCAGTAGGGAAGCAGCCCCGTCACTCAGGGCATCAGCTACGTCACGCTTACGTCGCCCCGAAAAGCGCAGTTCCTCAGCCCCCCGTATGCCTCCTAATCTGCGACACCTAGACTGGTTCAGCGGGAACTGTGCCGACTCACCTCGTACCGGTCGCCAAGCTGCATGAGTTCGACGAGCTGCTCGGTGGTGAGGTGCTGCGAGTCGAGGCAGCCACGGTACAGGTACTCGAGGAACAGCTGGAACACTTCGGGATGCGTGTCATGCACCACTATCTTCCTGCATTGAGGTGGGGGTGAACGGGAACAGCAAATTCCGTCGAACCTGAGCACCTTGCACAGATAACGTCAATAAAGTTGGCCACTTTGGCTTGTTGCCATGGCATCTTCAAGAAGTAGCTGCAAAAGGAAGACAAGGGGTGCCATCTTGTACGCGTTCCAAAATAGAACGGAGGCGATCCGTTCCACCGAGCCGCACACGATTGGTCAATTTGAACCATGAAGAACGCCGTGACGTCGATTGTGACGTGATATTTGCTGTCAATTATTCCATGTCGTCTGCTATCGGACGAACGGACTGGAATGGACCGCCTATTTTGTGACGTAAAGAACGGACCGCCTCCGTTCGATTTTGGAACGTGTACAAGATCGCACCCAAGATGTCCTGTGTACGATTAACTGTGTACAATTAACTGATTAACTGTGCGCATGTGTGTGAATGTGTGCATACGGTTGCGTGTGTACAGCAGATCTCCGTTAACTTGATTCGTGGTTAATTTGTCATCGAAATCCTAAAAATGGCCTTCGCCAGATAATTAGAAGTTGACTACTACGCATGCCTGACCTCTATTGAAAATTGCCGACAATTGCCAGCGCGGTGCCAATCCAAAACCAAAACCGAGTTTGTGACACTTGCGCGGTTTACCACATCACAAGGATGTACTGCGGCGAAGCTGACTTTAAAAGAACATGCGGCGAAGCTGACGTTGGGGAACGGGCTCCCACTGTGGAACACACACAATGGCATTTTCTCGTGCAAAAAAACGAGAGAGAGAGAGAGAGAGAGAGAGAGAGAGAGAGAGAATAACTTTATTGAATTGGGGAAATGGGGATAGGGGATTAGGAGCTTGACGGGTGGTGTCCCAAGTCCAGGGCTCCACTGGCTTCTGCCGCTAGCCGAACGTGACCAAGAAGAGCCTTCTGCACCTTCGGGTCTGAGCTGGCGAGTTGTGCCTCCCATTGCTCCAGTGTGTTGGTTAGATTATACCTAACTAAATAGGCATTTAAATTCGGCGGTCTATTTTGGCATCCCCATGAAATGTGGTACAAAGACGGTGGTGAGTCGCTGCACCACGGAGAGGCACGCCCATACATCGTTGGGAAGATTTTGCTCAATCTTAATAAATTTGGGTAGACCCCCGTTTGAATCCTGCGTAGATCTATTGCGTCTTCCCTTTTCAAAGATGTGGGGGGGGGGGGCGCCGTATTGTTGCCGGATGGCGCGCTGGTGAGCAAGAATATTGCGTGGTACCATACGTGCCGGATCGTTATCCTCCTCCTCACGACGGCTTTCCTGTGAAGCGGCGGGTTGTGAATGGGAGGGCAATGGTTGCTCCGCTCGGTTCGTGAGCTCTCGAGCTAGAGCGTCAGCCCTCTCATTCCCCTCCAGGCCTGCGTGTCCTGGACACCAGACCATTGCAAAAGAAAAAAAAAAAAAGAAAGAAAAGAAAGAAAAAGTCAGGTGCCCATTAGGTTTCTACTTTGTTTAGGAGCCTTAATGTTTTCTTCTGTGTACACAGAAAGGGGCGTGCGTTTGATTCGGGGGTGTGCTAAGCCGCTAAGCCAAAGCCGCTAAGCCAAAGCCGCTAAGCCAAAGCCACTAAGCAACTGCAGATGGCACCCAACGACTGTGTTTTTTGGTAACATATTGACCGGCTAAAAAAGAAGCGCAACTGTATTTAGTAATTTTGTGTTCTCGATCACAAACAATGGCACTGGCAAATCGCACTCAACAGGAACCTATCACTGAAGCCCTACTGTATATGCATGTTACAAGACACAGGGCAAGGACTGTGGGTTGGCCGTGGGATGACCACTTGCACAGTTGAAGTTTTGAGGCAGGAGGCACTGACCTGTCGATGGATTCCCGCATGCCACTCAGGAGCGCCTTCTTGAACCAATTGCAGCGGGTCGCCACGACAACCCGGTGGGCCCCAATCTGCCAGTGCCCACCCGAGACAGCATCGTTGACTGGCTCTGGACTCGAATCACCACTGTAGCCTTTAGGGGTGGCCGACAAGCAAGAAAGACAAACGAAAAGAAAGGAACATTTATATTTGCAAAGGTTCACATTGGCTAGGAGAGACTAAAACAAAAAGCACTTTCAAGGATTCTGTTGTATGAGCAGAATTCGCAAAATACAATTTTATAACGTAGAAATGCACAGTTATGGCTCACTGTTAAAGGGAAACCACATTGTCCTTTTTCTCGGACCGGCTACATCTTAGTTTAGACACGAAGGCCATGGCAATGATTCTTTGCCTGTATAGGCCTACAGAATGCATAATATGAAGCACTTTTTTTATAACGTTAATGCTGCATTCGGTTTATGTTAGTTTGTAAACTAGTTATGCGTTCCCTTTAAAGAGCAACTCCGGAGTTTTTTTAACAATACTAGGATATTTTCATTTTCAAATGGCATTGACAGTCCTGTCTCACTGGTAGGGTGGTTCAATTTGCGTAGAAGCTCATCAATAATTTTAAATAATCAATAAACGAGGTACTGAAACCAGAACGGGTAGCTGCTTTGTGTAATGTCACGACGAGTCGATGACATCAGATCCTACACTACCATAAAGCAAACACGCAGAATGAATGCTAAACACGCAACGCACGTGGTGCTAGTGCCAAAAAAAAGCAAAGCTCATGTCTCCCGACGACACGGGGAGCCTTTCCAGGTCTTTCGAACTAGACAGCGGCCATTTGAGTGACAATTTGAGTGCTGAAGGATCGTCGTTTGCTTTTGGCAACGATCGAACGGGATCGCTCCACTTCTACACCTACCAGTGCCAACTGCGCATCTGTTCGCTCCCACAGTCCCCCTGACAGTTCTTAACTTTGGGACTCTCTGTGTAGTGCTAATTTTGCATACAATTCTTTGTAAAACTGACATCGTTGATGAATACACTTGAACTTGAACAACTTGCTGCGCGACCTGACAACGCGGCGTGGTGAAGCATGCCGGACAGACCACAGCAGGCACGAAGTGACTGATTGAGGCAAACAATGCTCCCTGTGGCCAAAAGCACGAGATCGCGACATACCCGGTGCTGTGACGATCTCGAAGGACATGTCCGTGCCTTTGCCGTCCAGGAAGAGCTGCAAGCTGTCCCTCGCCAGCCGGCTGTCCTTGGCTGGTGGCGGCTCACACAACGACTCTATCGGCTCGCTCTGCGGCTGTTCGGGCTCTGCAGAAGCTGCTGCTGCCGCAGCCAATCCAGCGCTGCTACCACAGTGGACGGCGTCCGCCTCAGCCGTCACTGTTGTGCTGTCGGGAGAGGCCTTGGCTGAGGTGGTGTTGTCCTCTTCTACGCCGTTCTGGTGCACCTCGGGTGTCGGCACGACAATGCCCAGCTCGACGAGCGCTGCCGTGAACTGGTCTCGTGCCACCAGGTCGCAGAGGCGGGTCATGACCAGGTGCAGCGTTTCCCGGTGGCTCACCAGCTTGTTCAGCACCCACCCCTGCATTTTTTTTTTTCAATGAGCGCGGCAACAGTCACGCAAAATTCAAACCTCAAGTCAACCCTCGAAACTAGGAGTGTGCGAATACTCAAAAAAGTCTGATTTTGTATGGCGTATGGTTTTGCAGAATATAGAGTAACCTGAGTGAAAATTTGAGTCTAATTACGTTTGCCATTAGATATTTCTGGCCAAGAAGTTTCACGAAAGCAAGAAGCTCATTTGTCAGCGTGCTGCAGTACCGTCAATGAAACCGGATTTGTTGCACGTGCGAAATATGTGTGTTTGCCATTAATCGACGAAGTTTCACCAATAAGGCTTACAAGCGAGGCCTAAGACATATAACGATAGACTGTACAACTCATTCATCCAGCTGAGAGCACGGCTTTCTTTTCCAACTGTCCCATAGAGAGAGCGCCAGTTCAAGTCATACTTAGCTGGTCCAAACAATTACGCAGATGCACAAGACTTAATAAAACATTCGTAATGCACTGCATAGCACAAAGGATCTTCGTTTTCATGCGGTCATGTTGCAAGGAGCCCCCAAACACACTCACACTTCAAGGACGCTGACAAGGGAACGGATTGTCTTAGCTTGACTTCTAGGGCTAAATACTAGCCAACACATAGTTGCGTGGTTGCCGCTGAACATCGCGAACATCCCGCAAAATTTAGCGACTTGCATTCGAAGCGATTGTTTTCACACAAGCTGGCGCAGTTGGTGCAACACTTCCATCCCTGTGGAAAGCACAACTTTCTATGCAATTCAAGATTGCCATAAAACACAAGTCCACCACTAAACTGAGAACCTCACTGGTATTCCGTAGAGCTTAACTCCACTAATTCTTTAGGTTCAGAGGAACGAAAGCACTTGATTCTATTCAACACATTCTGCTGATAAAAAAATGCTTCCCAGACCTTCATATGCAGCCGCCGACTGATTTTCCGGACTCCAAAAATTCGGACATGCTCGATTATTCGGTCTGCTTTGCGGCACCGCCATTCTCCCCATAGACCATAATGTATAGCAACTGCTGAAAGTTCGGACACCTTGCAACCTCTCGTCTGATTTTTTCGCCACTTCTTGAGCCAACTCGTTTGAGAGCACCATGCACCGACTCTGAACGGTCGGCGAATGTATTCAGGCCTCACGGGGACTGCGGAAATGTCAGAATAAACAGGTGTCCGAAAACGCAGATTAAGAAAAAAAAAAGGAAATCTTTTATTTCCACCCACTTATTCGGGCACGGCAGTAGGCTTGAAGAAATCGTGAATGCGCCGTTGCACGCTGTTGCATTTACGCGCATTCAGATAAGCCTGAATCTTGGAGGGTCGTACGGTCACTATAGGCGGCTGAAAGCAGTCACTGCTTGTACACGCTCCGCATGCGAAGGCAGCGTAGCACATGATGCATCATCTTCCGACTTGGAATCATCGTTCGGCGGTGCAGCACAAACCTGACAAATGATCTCGCTGTCATCGAGTTCTGCGCATGTCAGTACAGCAGTATGTGAAACACCTGTAAAACTGTCAAATGAGACGGTGTCCGGAATCACAATGCAACTACTGCGCAGGTCTCGGCAGAACATTTTCGGTGTCAGTAGGGAGCACATCGTAAGGTGACAAATCCTAGGTCTCCCGGCACCCGCTTGCCGGCATTCCCCAGCACAGTATTTTTCTTTTTTTAAATTATGGGGTTTTACGAGCCAAAACCACTTTCTGATTATGAGGCACGCTGTAGTGGACGACTCTGGAAATTTCGACCACCTGGGGTTCTTTAACGTGCACCTAAATCTAAGTACACGGGTGTTTTCGCATTTCGCCCTCATTGAAATGTGGCCGCCGTGGCTGGGATTCGATCCCGTGACCTCGTGCTCAGCAACCCAACACCATAGCCACTGAGCAACCATGGCAGATCCAGCACAGTCTGCGCGAGCAATGTCGGCGCCATTAGACACTCGACACGATGTTTCTCTATGCCGCGTTGCATCACCGCAACCTGGAACTGCCGTAGCCATGAACCAGGCAGAAACGATGATGGTGAGCGGGGATTTGCAGTAGCGCCACTTGGTGGGGTAGCAAGGAGGCTCTGTTCAAAACAAAAATGAATTTCAGCAAGTCGAACCATGCACCGGTCAGAGTCGGTGCATGGTGCTCTCGATTGAGTTGGCTCAAGGAGTGTCCGAAAAATCAGACGAGAAGATGCAAGGTGTCCGAACCTTCGGCAGTTGTTATACATTATGGTCTATGGGGAGAATGGTGGTGCCGCGAAGCAGACCAAATGATCGAGCATCTCTGAATTTTTGGAGTCTGAAAAATCAGTGGGCAACTGTACTAGAACTGAGCTGTAATCACTGCTGGCATACTAATTTGGATTTCCCTTTAGCAGAAATAGGCCATACTGTATACCTTGATTTCTAATTCGATTCGATATTCAATTCGTAATCTACTATTTGATATTCGCACAACCCTACTTGAAACATATACCACTTACTTGAAGCTAGGCAATTCTCAATTTTTGACTGACCCCAGAAATTTCGGAACTTGGAAAATGAATATATTTTCTTCGAACGTAAGCCTAGCAAAAAAAAAAAAAAAAAGCATTTAGCTGCGAGAAGAACATGCAACATCATCTAGATATTGCACTTTCAAAACACACGAATCATCAGATTGGCCGAGATTTTATTCCATGCCACCGCTACCCAGTTCGCTAGATGACTAAGCAAAGTAGACATGTCGAAGGCACGTCAAAGTAGGTAGACAGGTTTCCAAAATTGCACCAGGGGGTGCTTTGAATGTTTGCGACCTCCTTTGCTTTTTCCTGCATGGACATTCCCGATTTTCCTTGTGTCCCGATAAAATCGGCAGTGTCTGGCGGTTGTAGCTACACCACATACTCGAATCGAAACTGACCCATGACTTTCCAACATTATTTGTATAGGATCAGCCTACAACCTACACTCGAGTAGATACAATACCTTCCAGCAGCTCAGCAGGCTACTTTGTGCCAAGTCTGAGTTTCAAAGGGAGTGGCAGGTTCAGAAAACTGACGCTGCATTCTCAATCGCCTTCTGTGCTACCCCGTGTTTTCCCGCAGATATAAGGCGACCTTCATTTTGCTTCACCCCCCAACCCCTGTATTTAGTTCTCAACTTAACAGCATGCCTAGTACTTTGTTCTAAACAATGTTACTAACACAACAAGAGGTTGTTCTACTCCTCGTACGCCAGGCTTGGATAACGAAGGTCCAGGCAATGCTAGGAAGTCGATCCTACAAAATTTCACGCACGTGGACTTCCACCCGCATCCACGATGAAATGTGATGCAATGCCGTAGGGCAGTGGCAAGTAGGTCAAAGTGGTGATGGCTAATTGATTGACCGATTGATTGAGTGACAGAGCAACAAGCTTAGCAAAGCGAGTGCCCAAGGTGGAAGGACCACAGGATTTCGTAGGACATTTGCAATGCAGCTTAAATGACTGACCGATTGATTGATTCACGGTCCAACGTCCCAGTGTTACGTACATTGGGGCTATGAACTCCACATTAACCTCGACCTTCTGGAGCTGTTCACGTGCAATTAAGTGCAAGTACAAGAGTGTTCCCGAATTTTGTTCCTGTCAAAATGAGGCTGCCACAGTTGGAAATCGAGCCCGCAACCTCGTGCCGAGCGGTGGAATGCTACCGCGACGGGCGAGTCGTCTTTAGCATGTGCAGTCGTGATAAATACGAGAGGCAACACATGAAACATGCAGTGAAGGAAAAATGCTCACCACTTTGGAGGTACCCAACCTGAACAAGAACTTCCACTCCGTGTAACTCTCCTTCTCGAGCACGGCCAATCGCATTTCCTCGATCCGAAGAATCAGCATGGGAATCTGCAAGGCACGCGCACGCGTGAGGCATTTCGGGTACAAACATTTAAAAGCACAGTCGCCGATGGATCTTGCGGACTCGACAAATTCAGACTTGACGGATATTCCGGACTCAATAAATGCGCCGTCGGGGTTCCCATAGGGCTAATGAGTTCGCAAGACCGATTTTTCGGACGAACTTAGGCCCCAAAGTTAGATTTTCTCAAGCAAATCGCTAGTTTTGAGCGACACTACCTGATCTTTGAGGCTGCCACGTTGGATATTCCACTGTCTTGGCCAGGTTTGGCTTCCAGTGGCCTGCTTTGTAGCCTCCAAGATCAGGAGGTGCAGGCCATCAATAGCTTGCGCTCCAGGAGACAACCTTTCTTTTCTTTTTTTCTCTCCCCCCCTCCCCTCTTCGGCCAACACCACCATCATAATCACTTGGTGCCGGAATCCTTTCTTTTAATATTTTCGTCCCCCCCTTCCCCGCCCCTCCCAGTTTTGGTTGTCATTCTGCCCGTGGTGTGTCTCGAGACGTCGCATCCTTGTGTGTGTTTGTGCAGCTTTGCATTTGTGTGCTTCGTGCCACATCCTATGCCTTCGCAAGAGCCAAGTGGTGCGAAGAAGCGTGGCTCGTTTCTTCCATCTCCATAGCAATCTCCGTTGGTGAAGATCGCCAACAAGGTGACGCTCTTGGCGACTGTATGCAGAGACGTCACTCTTGCACAAATCCAAGGAAATCTGATCGCCTCCAAGCGTAGTACGAGGCAAGGAGTTGATAAGATATTTTTTTAAGCCGCTGTAAATGTAATAACCTTTTTCTTTTCTTTTTTTTGGCTGAACAATTTTTCGGAGCGTTTGGTTTATTGGACTATTTTTCGGTCCCCGCGAGGTCTGGAAAATCGGTTGGCGACGGCGTTTGCAATCATTAGCCCTAATTTACATTTTACTTCAGAATGAAGGCCTCCCCAAGAATATAACATTTCCACTTGTCTTGCGTTGGCTGACCCCGTCCTATGCCTGCAAATTTGCTATGCTCCGTTTTATACGGAGCAAGCAATGCTACGATCGTTAGAAAGAATCATCTCAAACTGCTCCCATTTACAATAATTGAAAAAAAAAATTGTATGTCACAAATTGAAGGAGAGACAGGCATGGGTCATGGAATTTGGTGCAGCATTAAATCGCATACTCCTGTGCTTCAAAATATGATGAGATTGTTACGTGGAAGGCGTCACAGGTGTGAATTGATTCACAATCGAACGATTGGATTGATTGACACGTTTCTGATGGTTGATGATTGACACGTATCTGCTCACTGCTCAACAAGGCACTGCATGCTCATTTCACATAGGATGGTGAGGCACCAGCAATTTTTCTAACCGAATTTTTGGGCAACATGGCGCGTTAATGAGCTGCCATTTCTGCTTCTAAATCTGCCGAAGGCCATCCCAAAATTGGAATTTTTGGTGGCAAATGATGCCTCTCGCATGCAGTCACTGTTCCCTAGTGCCGCCAAGAGAGACGCCATCGAAGTGACGATTAGAGTCACCATTGGGGTCAGCCATGGGTGCGCTGACAAGTTAAATTTGAATTGTCTGGCGAGGGCCAATTTCAAGATCACAATAACCAATTTTTGGCCTACATACATAAATGTATGGGCACTAGCTAGGCCCCCCTTCGGCTGGGATGAGATTAACTAAATAATTTAATTAATACGAGACAAATGAATGGAGGCCTGCTGTATGGTATTGCGTGTGACCCTGGGTTTTTCTACTAGCTTAAGCTATTGGCCCAAATAAAATAAAATGGACTGGAATGGAATGTTGCTAAGAAGGGATCTCTGAGGTGCAGTCAATGTGCAGGCAAAAATGAAAACATGTTGTGAAATATCCTTTGAAGCTGCGGGCACGGCTACTAGGCGAATTCATATGCTTAAGTCAAGGATGGTGAATTAAGACTCCTACCTCATCGATGAACTGTTCGAAGTTCTTCGTAACCGACCGGATCTTGCTGCCGCCCCCCATGTCACAGAAGCTTTCCCTGAAAGGCAATGAATGAATGAATGAATGAATGAACACTTTACATGGCTTTAAAGGTGCCACTAGGTTAGGGAGCTACTAGGACACAGGTATGAGGGCTGTTCGAAACAATGTGCTGTGGTCTGTCTGAGAAATTGTCGCATTGCCCCTTGAGGCTTCCCAGGTATCAAAACCAGAACTGCTTAGTCTAAAAATCTGAAGTGTGCCAGAAAAATTTTACACAGTATGTCCCATTGATTATGAAGCAAAAGATGCATACATTTAAAATTTCATTGTCTACTCCTGTTTACATAAAAGAATTCTCCTGAATTGCTTTGCGTGTGACGCTTGTTTTAGTGGTTTCCTTCAAAACCAACGTGTGGCCACCAAATGTTGTAAACTTCTATTTTTGTTAAAGGATGTTCATGAATTTGCACACTTAGAGTGACCTTAGGTAAATCACCGATTATTATGCAAATGTGAAGTTCGGAATTGTGAAAACAAGGGCTGTATGCTGGCGTGATCGCTTTAGCGAGATTTAGCATGACTTGGCACCAGAAACGTTAGCATATACGGTCGACAATGTTTCTGGCACTGTCTTTTCAGAGTGCCATTCTCTCCTTTGAATACAGTCGACTTCCATTATTTCAGCCCTGATGGGACCAAAGAAATTGATTGAATTATCCAGCGGTTCGAATTCAACAAGATGCCGAAGAAACGCCAAAACACACCGCTTGTTCATTCAGCAGTATTTGTTCGATTATAACAAGCCCTCGAATCAAATGCGCGTACGCTTATTATGGGGCGAAAGTAGAAAACTAACATAGAAATGACATTAAAGCTTCAAAACAACGTATAAATCTAACGTGCACCCTATTTTTTAGCAAGAAAAATGGTTAAGGGTCTAATATGCTAGTGTTGCAGCATGTCAGTAGGCTTCCTAAACTCAGCTTTGCCAAAATACATCTGTGTTATGCGGTAAAGCATACAAATGCCGCGAAGGCGCTTTTGGTTTTGTATCCGACTGCCAACTGCAACAGTGCAGGCTATTTTCAGCCCCAATTTTCCCGAAAGAAGGGGGGGGGGGGGGGCCACGTTAGAGTCGGCTAGATACCATAAACAGACATTGTGAGCTAAGGTTACTGCCCGAGAATCTTCCCAGGAAATAGACGTTTTAAACGAGAGATGACGCGTGTTCAGCCCATTCAATGTGCTCTGCCGAGAAAGACAGATAGCGCTACCACTAAAGGGGATGCTACTAGGGGTCACCATTAGCGGGTCAGGTGTGCGTGCGCCGACCGGTCAAGGTTCGATTATCCGACGAAGGTCAGACAATTGAAAGGAAAACGAAAGCTTGGGTCCATGGAAGTGCACGGGTGCTGGCCGGGACCTTCGTTCGGCATCGAATTGCCAGAAAAATCGAATTAACTGGAGTCAAAACTAACGGAAGTCGGCCGCACTGCCCCAACACTTCCCCCAAAAAAGCACGCCGGCCGAACGGGCAGTGCTGAGCTCGCTGGAGACTCACTTTTTCCGCATGAGAGTGATGAAGGTCATGAAAACCTTTTCGTAGAAACTCCGCAGCTTCACCAACTCTCGTACGTTTAGGGACTGCATCAAGAAAGAAAAGCCAATAAACAAAAACGAACAAAAAAAATTAGTGGGCAGACAACAGTAAGGTAGCATCAGTAAAAGAGCAAGAAGAAACATTTTCCATTTAAAAGCACCTCTCTCAGGTCTTCCACGTGATATCAACATCTGCATAAAGTGGACAAAGCACTATGAAGACTAGAGAGCCCATTGTAGCCCTTTCCCAGGTGGCATTATTTGCCGTGCTGTCAAATGCAGACCTGCCAAGCTTAGCATTCGAAAGAACACTACAGTGGAAAGCAAAAAACACAAAAATTTGTTGAAAAGCTACTAAATATTATTTGAATATTGCTAATATTTTCACTGTTTATTACAGATTGGGAGATTTTGTTCTGTAAGGATGCTTTGAACAGGCACCCTGCACTATATGAGTTGCAGCAACAATGATCTGCGTTTCAGACAAGCAGGGATTGAAGTTTACTAATGCAATATTCACGTTGACGCTATACACTGGTTCTATAAGTTGATGTCGCTTCCACACAGTACGCCCGTGTAATCAATGGGTCCGAGAGATTTGACGATAATAAATTACTCAGCGACTGTATTTGTCTCCCTTTGGAAGTTTTCTGTTGCCCTAGACCATATGCAAATCAAAAATACTGTATTTACTCGCATAATGATCACACTTTTTGTCAAAAAGAAAACTGACGCAAATTCAGGGGTGTGATCATTACACGGGTTAAATTTCCCGCAAAAAGATTTTTTTTTTCATCCCGTGTTTGCTGCGGGATGACAACAGGTCAACAAATAGGCGACTGCCGCTGTATGTAGTGCAGGACACCAAAACAAAAAACGGTGGCTGGCGGAGCAAGCCGAACGCGCCGAACGCGATTTTTTTTTTCTTCTCGTGTGTACATTACCGAAACAGTTTCTTCCGTATAAGCAATGAATAATATCGTTAATATCGGTAAGTTTGCAGCAATAACGTAGCCATGTCCACTTTGAGGGGACAGAAACAGATGGGTGTGCTTAGCTGCCAGTGACATGGCGGGCACACTGCGAAAAGTGCAGCATTCGTCGTTACTGCTATCCTAATACAGCACATTTCCGCTAATGGTGGGCGAATATCTTAGCTGTGTTACAAGTGTCGGCGCATGAATAGGGTACACTTCTAACGTATCAGTGTAAACGTGGCTGCTATCGTTGACGCTCGCGATTTGTTGCATGCTCACGAGTGCAGACAACAAGAATCGAAAGGCGCCTTTTTTTGTTGTTGTTGACCAAAACCATTATAAGGCCTACACATAATAAAGGCAAGTTTGCTTGTAGCTTTCTTTTTTGTCATGTAAGTGTGGAAAGGAATGAAATGTATGAAATGGGGAATCTGCTTAAGAATGTTTGGTGCGTACAGACAGCTTGGTCTGTCTTGAAGAGTCGTTCGCATAGCATTCGACAGATGGTAAGCGCAATCATTATTAGCTAGACTTGGCACACGACATATCGCTGTGGCAAGTTCAGGGTGCGATCATTACACAGGAAATAAAAAAGCATGAATTTTGAAGACAAAATTCAGGGGTGTGATCATTATGCGAGTAAATACGGTAGTGAAATATTTGTGCCAATACAATGATAACAAACGAGCGGTAAAGCTGGGAATTCTATGATACAGTCGTAATACAGTGAAAAACTTCATTACTAAGAACGCCACATTAATGAACTTTTTACATTAATGAGCTTTTCAGGTTTCCTTTGCTGACTTCTAATGGTTTCAATGTAAAAATATTCAAATACTACGAATTTCAGAATACCGAACTCTTCAGAATAACGGTTGTTACTCAGTTCCCATGACACGTTAACAATACCCCAGCGCTACGAACTAATATTTCGAAATCTTGGGATTATTAGATTTGTGTGTGTCCTTTATGGCAGCCGAAACAGTAGGCTAGCAGACGACAAGGCGCAGAAAGCAGACGTCACGCTGCATGGGCTCGGAAAACCTGAGACGGCGCTCCATAACAAAACTCGGGGAGAATGTAAAAAAGAAGATCGATTGCGGAGACGACGGTGCATTGGGTTTTGCGAGCACACGCTCCGCCCAGGCAGGAGTTGCCTAGCAACAGAGGTGCGTCTCTTACTTCTTTTTTTTCCTTTGCCCTTCTTTCTGTGCAAGCCACTTCTTTTTTTGCACTTCTTTCCGCAGCCATACTAGCTATCCGCGCGGAAAAACGTAACCTCCCTACTTGCGGGAACGCTGCACAGTCGCACTTTGCTCTTTCCGGACGGTGCTGTCTACGTGCGCTTGCACTTTGGAATAGTTCAGGTGTACACCTCGAGTGAGAAAGTTGTGGTGTCCAAGGCAAGGAATGTGAAAAACAAACAAACAACAAGAAACACTACTCTTTGAAGGCGACATGGAGCTTCCTTTTTGGTCAGTAGTTCTCTCAGTGACAGTGTTTGCTTTGTGCGCATCACTTATTATACGGTGGTTCGTGGCAGCGGAATCTATGGAAAATATCAACAGCGTGGGCCAAAAGTCAACAGTGACATTTTCGTGGATAGCTCAAATGGTTAACAACTTCTGAACTGATGGATTGATGGGTGGAATGGTTAGCTTTGGAGCTTTCACTATATTGACCGTTCAGAACAACAAAAGATTTTTGGCAGTCCCATGCGATTCGTTATATCGAGATTTGACTGTAGTTGGCAGGTATGCAAATGCTTTTTGAAATAGAGTACTTCTTGCAACACCACTTCATAACACCAGCTGGCACATGTTCAAGTGCCTATCCCACAAACTGTATTCAGAGTTCTCAGCAACCCGTTGATTGTACTGGGTGATGAGCAACATTTGTTTGAAATGATTATAAGCCCACCTCCTCTGCTCACGATTATAAGCTGATCAATTTAACTAAAGTGGAACCCTGCTGATAGGTACATTCCTCGCTGTAGCGTATTCCCTGCTGTTACATCGTGTTTTCGTGGTACTGACCTAAATCCCATTGACTTCCATGTATTACGTTCCCCTTGATGCACCGCCAATCTGCAATGTTCCTGCATTTTACGGTGCGTTGAATGTGGCAGTCACGTAAATTTAGCAGTGCAGCCAGCTTGTACGTTGCAAAAATTAACCGGTATGTTGCCACAAGCGACCAAAGTTTGCAGTTAGCAACTGCAGTTCCCTGTAAGTGACTACAGTTTGCAGCAAGTTTGCAGTTTGACCACAGTTTGCAGTAAGCAAGCACAATTTGCAATAAGCGACCACAGTTACAGAAGCCAGAAGCCATTTTCTTGTTAACATGGGATCTAGCGGCCGGAAAACGTATACAATTGCAGCCTGCAGCAGGAAATGACGGCAGATTTCAGTCATTGCCTATTAAAAGCATGTGCTATACTTCTGATGGCAGTATGCGCTGTGAAACAGATAGGCGAAGATGTTTATCACGAAAGGATTGGCAGTGATATCTGTGAATGCCATGTGCGAGGACCCCAGAGAAGATTTGCTGATACCGAAGTAAGAAACTGAGTGTATAACGGCATTCTCCCGCAAGACAAGTGGGCAAGTATTACAGTGAAGCTGCCGCGGCGGGTACGTATACTGTGCGCCTCACGCATTTTCTTGTTTATATGGGATCTCGTGGCTGGAAAATGTATACTACGATTGTAGTTTGGCGACGTACTGAACATTGGTGCTGAAAAATTGCGTTTTCTGGGAACGTATGAAGTGATAAAAGACGAGCGTAACTTTGTTGGGTCATTTTTTTTTTTGTTCTCAATTGCGAACGGTGCCGCCGAGAAAATGTACGTAACAGGAATATATCAGTGAGGTTCTACTGTACATATGCATGCACGCACCATCCTCGATCACTGAGATGTCTAGTAGTTGTACTGACAGCTATTCAGAGCTGTTTCTGATGCAGCTGTGCCAGTCGGTGGCCTTCCTCACAGCTACGTTTTCCCGCCTGTTGCGTATTTTTTTTACTGCGGCCCATTGAAAAACGTATCAACGAGGTTTTATTCTATTAGATTCTATTTAGAGAAAAGAAAAGGGTTACTTATATTCAGATAGCTATTATTGACATTTTATTGAAATATTACTATTGAAAGTTTTCTCTTCAGAAACCCACAGGAGCGCGTTTGTATACTCCATCTTTCTGGCCACTCACGTTTCTGAGGTTCCGGTTGAGCAGCTCACCGACGGGCAGGTCAGCAACGTACGGTTCTGTGGTCATCTTGTCGTTGGTCATTCGACTGATGATCAGGTCCAGGGCTCGCTTGGCTTCTGCGATGAGCTGGAACAGCGACTCTAGGGAAGACTCAATCTGAAATCCACAAATGACACAGAGCTAACATTAGCTTGGAAAATTGTACAAACAAATCGAATTCCTTGATTGACCGATAAAGTTTTCAACATCCTAAATTAAGACTTGAGCCATCATAGATAACACAGCAGAGGGCTCTGCACTGATTTTGAACATCTGGGGTTCTTTATTATACCGTAGTTAGTCTATTGTGCAATTTTTTTCACGGAAACATTGACAAAACGTAACAGGCGTGTTAACTTAGTACAAAACCAAAACTGCGAAATGTGCCCCCCGAAATCTCACCCCCTACCTTGTAATCTCCAGTACTAATCCAACCTCAAGTCCCATTCCCCACCTTCTAATCTTAAAGGGACACTAAAGTGAAAAATTATTTCTTCTGCATCAGTAAATTACCGTTCTACAACACCAAAAACACCATCCACTCTTACAACGATAAGACGTTTGGTAAGCCAGAAAAACCGCAAGAACGGAATACGGGTGGCGACGCCTACTTAAGTTCCCGCACCTTGGGGCTGTGATGTCTTAGATTTTGATGGCATCTTCTAGGGCCTACTAATTATATATAGCGGTAGATAATTATAATTATAATAATTATTATAATAATAAGCGGTAATTATATATAGCGGTTCTAAAGGAACCAAATATTACACATGGCAAGTTTCGGGAACCTTTATTCAGCCAACGCGGCCCAAATGCGAAAACATACTTTGGAATCCCTGACGTCACGCTGACGTACCGGCGCTGAGGTTTTGGCTCGAAATTCAAATGCTGATATTTGGACCTTCATTTTCTAATCTAATAATCAAACCATTTTTTTTAAATGACTGCCTGCAGGGTTCTCAAACAATGCTTCATTAGTCTAAACTGATTTATCATTTCGCTTTAGTGTCCCTTTAAAGAACATGCTTTGGTGTAAAGCAGGTGCCCGAAGCCCCTGCAAGTGCCAGGAGTTTGTCATCCCTGGACGCCCCTTATAGCTGGTGTTCAAATCGCACCTCCAGCAACCTTAGAGATTTATATATTTTTTTTTCCTTCTAAGTGAATGTATATCTTCTATAACAAAAATATGGTGAGGGAACAAGAAAGGGATGTGCATTCTGCATTTTTCGAATTATGGAAATTGGGGTCTATGTTGCAGCCGGAGGCATCATTTTCTTCGACTTCTGATCATGAAAAATAAGTTTCAGAATACCATCCAGGGTGCATCGGAATCAAGTATATACGGTCGGTCTTGTACAAGTACGGGACAGTATTTGCATTCCAATGTCATCGGAATGCAGCTGCCAAAGCTGGCAATCGCACCCACGACTTCGAGCTCAGCAGCACACCACCACTGCCAATTGAGCAACTATGGTGGTTAGTGACTCGTTAACTATAACTCCTCAAAAATTGGCTTACATAAGCATAAACATGAGGAAAAAAAAAGACAACTAAAGGTTGCTTGGCATAAGTGCAACTGTAAGATCTCGCAACAGCAAGTTCAGGTGTAGCTAACATGCGTTACTACTAATCAATCACTGCTTCCAGTGCACACTGGGAAACTTTCACTAACAAGGTGCAGACCAGCAGGGTACAGATACTATGTACCATCTCAGTGCCTCCTGCAGCATGCTGTAGTAGAGCCATCTAACATGCATTTGGCGAATGAAAGATGTAGCCTCCGAGATTTCAATGCACAACGCTGAGCTTTACTAACCTTTACTGTGTTAGACATACGACACACAAGAGGCTCCAGACAAGATAACATGAAGCGATGCAAACAGTAGACTGCTATTGCAAGCAACATTTTGCGTGATTTAAGCATGGAGGCACATATGACATGCAACACGTTTTAGAGAAGATGACACAAAAGAGTACAAACATTATTTTGCTATTGCAAGTAAAATTTTGCATGACCACACATCTCGGAGGCAGATATGACACACAAGAGGCTTCAGACAAAGAGGCTTCCTAAACCAGTGGAAACACCAAGCCTAACTAGCCATAGCAAGTAAAGGGCCGGTTTACTCACTTCGGGGACAACATATGCGGCTATAACTGTCCTTTCTGCAAACGAAAGGTTTCCAAATGTCCTCTTCGTAGCCTCCAGAAGCTTTTGCAGCTGGCTCATAAATGCGGGCAACCTGAATGAAAAATAGTATGCAATGATGGACATAGTAAATTTTAGGAATGCCAGAAATGTATTTTTACAACAGTGACCGTTCTGGGAACTTTCAGTTATGAACGTGCCTGTACATCTTCCAAGAAGACATGCCAGAAGCTGCACTGCTTATTTCTAGTTGCTTTGGGTAACTGCACAGAGTTTGCCAAGTGCCTCATCAGTGCTCATAATAGTCGTAAGCGTGAAGGATAGTGCTAGAGAATTGCAGTGGAGGCATACTTCTTTTTTACTAGAGTTAAACCTCGATATAACAAAGTCGGTAAAATCAGCAATTTGCTTTGTTCTATCATTACATTAAGATTCACCCCTTTATGCAAATAAGTACAGTTGCCAATGGATATTGCTTGCACGGAAGGGTGGCAACATTTTCAAAGTTACCGGGCAATCGAAAAAAAGGAAATATGAAGGAGAAAAAAAAAAGTTTATTGTGTTGAATTTGAGAGCTGGCGACGAAAGATGCTGCTTCTTGCAGCGTCGACAGTATCTTCACGTTGGTGGTATGAAGCGAAGCCGGCCACGCTTTCGTGTCCGCTCCACCCCTGCAGCTGATGGTGTCGCTCGCAGTGGGACAATGCTATCATGAAAATCACTGGCAGTGGAGAGTGAATGCTTTCTCTGCCTCTCCCTTCAGTGCATCTCCGACACCCGAGATTACGCAACCGCCAGTACTAAGTGTGCGGGAGGACCACACAGCGTGCATGATGCCACGCCATCTCGGCGTGCTTACTCTTTGCGCACACGGAAGATTGCTCCTGAAACGGGAGGCACGGGCTGCGTATACATTAAGACGTGCTGAGAGACACGCGAAGTGATGGCCGTACCAAAAAGGATGCACGCCAACCTGCGCCCCTCCTCCTCCTCCTCCCTCGCACGTGGTTGATCGCATTACCGCAAGCTCGCTCCCCCTCTCCCTTTTCTCATGAGGGAACAAGACCGCACTCGTCAAGCCACCATCATTCTCAGCTCACTTTCGCACGCCTCCACTTGCACCCAAAGCATACAGAGCACAAGGCACAATATGATCTCATCGCACTTGGACTTGATATGGAACATGATGCTGCTCCGCTTTGGCGATCACTATTGGGTCACACAACGCACGATTTGGCAGTTGCGTTCACAAGCAGCGGCTAGTAATTCAGCCATTTGACCATTTGTATCCACAAAAGTTCCCATTTATTGTGTCAGCATCCCTCTGTGGCGGCAGCGAAATTTAGTTGTATTGAAATAGTGTATAAACACACTTCGTTACATGGAAATTCCAAATACATGGACAGGAAGTTATAAAAAGTTAAATAGTTGGTTATATGGAGAATTTTATTATATTGAAATTCGTTATATGGAGGCTCAGCTGTACTACTGATGTTAACACAAATCTGGGTTACGAAATCCAGGGTCTGAAGGAGTCTCGTGTGGTCGGGAAGAGTCACGACAAATAAATGACAATGCCGACCAAGAACTTAAAAAAAAAAACATTTTCTGGAAAAAATTTTGGCTGCCACATGGGAGTCAAAACGGAAGCTCTCACACGGCAGTGTAGCTGGTCATTAGAGGATATGGTGCAAGTCTCAGCAGTTCACCATCGTTTTTCAGCACACCGCTGGCTGCACCCAATTTTGGGAGGACATGCTGACAAGCCGTGCGTTCCAAGTCATGCATCACTTCCGGCGAGCATTAACAGTGGTCTTCTTTTTTTTCAGTTTCGGTATAAGAAAAAGTAACGCCTGTTTTTGCAAGCTTCTCATGACGCATCCACTCGTATTTCAGACGTAAAATTTTAAACAAGGGGCTGCTCCACATCTACATTATTTGAAACCAGGCTCTTTGTGCTTTTCGAAAATTTCTTGAACGCTGGCCTTTAGTTGCTGCTATGCAATTATCAGTGGGCAAAAGCAGCCATCGTGAATACAGTCTCACCTCGAGACGCAGTGCATGACGATCTGCTGTCTCTCGTCTCGTGAGAGCAGGTGCTTATGCCGCGAGGAAACACCGCACAGGAGCAGCAGCTTGGAGGCCCCAACAGCACACTCTCGCAGTGCCTGGCCCACGACATAGCAGAGGCGTGCGGGACTCGCCGTGGGCGACACAGATCCTTCCGCGGCGGCGCCTTCTGCTCCGCTGCCGCTGGATGGAGCACTGAAGCAGTCTGCCACAATCGCGGCACACTGGTGCATTTCATTGATAAGTGACACCACACCTGCACCGGAAAAAAAATGGTGCGAAGCGGAAGGTATTGGTCGGGGGAGACTCTCGGTGGTTTCACAGTTCAATGGCAGGCATTGCCGCTGCAATGAGCGCGGTTAACCCTTTGTGGAGAAGCGTTGCCTGCAGGAAACCAACCAAAACTAATTCTTGCCGAGTTTTGGTTTTGAGTATAGAGTTTTTGGCTTTGGTCAACACTGAATGATAGGCGGCAGGGGTGCGATCGGAGATCGCTATTCGGAATGTGCATTGAGTTTTGCCTCACGCTGTTGGCCTAGGCCCCACTGACGTTGTCAGCTGCGAGGCGGGGTCACGTTTTTGGGGGCAGTAAAATGACGACGCACCCCTGCCAATCATTTCAAAAGTGAGCACGTCGTCTAAGTGCATAATGCGATGAGAAGTGTTCCGTTCGAGCGATGATGCGCTTGCTACAAGACAAGCTGCGCAGGGCATGTCTAGCAGACTGGATTGGATCCAAACAGTGGCTGCGGCTGCATTATGACACGTTCGGATCCAATCCATAGTCTAATTCAAGAAAATGGTGTTTGCAATGGGAGCTTCGGTTGTTGCGTTGGCTTTCCTCGAGGAGGAAGCAGGGGGGTTGGAGGTGCGAAATGTGTTTGGAGAGATGGCTGGAAGTTAATTCTGGTGTTACTTTGTTTCTCGAAACGATAAGTGCGTCAAACAGCTCCCTCTGGCGCGCTGAGACCCAGGGGCCCAGTGGGACATTGCGGTGCAACGTGCTGTTGCCTCTTGAAAAGCATGCCACTTTACCGCCATTCTTTTTTCCCCCTGCCGTGCCTGACACCACTTAATGACCATGCAGAGAAACTAATAGTAATAAATAGTAGTAGACATACGAATTACTACTTGAGAATGTGTTTAAGCTTAAGAAAAAGAAATACATTTTTTTCAATTAAATCTTTTATTCATTAGAAGGCATAAACCTTCAGTTTTCTTTAATACATTGTCCCACACATACCACAAATGAGGGACGCCCACTTCCAGGGAGTTCCCCGCTCGCCGCCAATTGGCTGCCCTCTCCCTCCCATTCTCACAAATTTTGCAGACCATCCACTCTGTGACGTTGCAGCAACTGAACGCGTTCTGCGCTGAACAAAGATCTCCGATCGCACCCCAGGTGTGATTTGTTGGATTAGAGCAGGAACAGAGGAGAAAAACCCGATGCAAGATCCCCGGCTATGCTGGTTATCAGACAGGTAACGCAGCGCAAATGCAATGTACACCTCCGTTTCACATTCGATGAGAACTCTCTGCCCAAGTTCCACAGAAGACCATAGCTGGCTAAAGGTGAAGCTCGCTTTTGGTGTCCTGCCTGGTGTTGCCCACAGGTAATCAACATATTGATGAAAAGGCTTCCACAAAATATTTTTGTTCTTTTCGTTTGATACCTGTATCCTTGTACTTTGTACAATTAAATGACAAATCAGGTATTTTTATGTCTCATCTTTAAAAGGTCAAAGTATCATTATGAGCAAGAACAAGCTTGTACCATTAAAATAGGCTTCAACGAGTGTTACACCCAACTTATTCTTTTTTTTATGCCCCAATGACTACATGCTTTCTCACACTTTTTCCAATTCAGCCGTGAATATGCAGCAACCTCACCAACCTTCGGCGGTATTGCATAGTGCAATTTGTCACGGAAATAACACTTGGCACTTCCAAGTAATCCACCTGGAAAGGCGTAATCACACTACAGTTGAACCTCGCGATAAGAAAATTGGCGAGGAATGCGAAAAGATTCGCTTTCGCGAGAATTTCGTTGTTGCAAAAGGAGACAACACAGATATGTAATGCATGGCAGAACAAAACTTTACTGTCAAAATTCCGTTAGCTTACTTTGCAAGCTTTGCTCGAGGATATAGAACCGCACTGCCACACCGCAGTATTCTCGGTCAATTGCTTTAGGAGTTACGATCACTTTTGCGGGATTTTGCGTAACTTGGCACCAGACGCAGAGCAGCAGTGCATGCAGCACCATTTCTCCCGTGCGTGCTGTTGCCCGTAGGCACCGATGCGTCCGTTGCCGAGAGCAAAAGTGATCATATCACGTGCACCTGAAGGCAAACGATGGGGATAATGACCCTCTCGCGTGAATCTACGTCCGGTGCCAAATCTGCACACGATGCCTGACGGGTGGCACCAAAACCAGCATTCTTGAAGCAAGAGATGCGTATTCCCAGACGACTGCTCAATCGTGGCCCGATGCGTCACACTCCATATGTTGCGACCACCATCTCGGGCGCCATAAACAATTCCACGTCGGTGGCACGTTGATTTCCTTGTTCCTGCTGCATTTTTCTCACCGAGGCCGCACATTACGCAGTGCATTGCCGCGATCGGCGATTGTTATTCGAAACGCGTGTTCAGTTTGCGTTCAGTTTCGCCTGACACGATTGGTCTAGGTCTCGCCGAGTCGTCAGCCGCAGGGAACGCAAACTGAACGCGCGCTTCGAACAATAATCTACGATCTTGCCTAGTAGGCGTACAAAACCCGCTGTAAGATGGCGGTAGCAACATGCATGCCACTTCAAACGGGCGATCAACAAACAAGATGGCGGCCATGATGTGTTTCCAGTGCACTGATCGCTTCCAGAGCTTGGTTGTTCATGTGATCAAAAATGGCCGCACCCACACAAGTGTAATGTGGCAGTATTTTACGCAATTTTAGTGCACAACAATCGCATTTAAGCACATTTTGGAGCCTGATAGCCTCATGTGAGTAGGTAATATGTGGAGTTATGTTCTGGCAAATTTCGTTGATGCGGGATTGCAGTACAGCGACATTTCGTGGCTGAGAGGTACGAAATGAACTGAATCTTATGGACATTCGCCGGGGATACGAAAATGTTTCGTTGTCGCGAGAATTTCGTTGTGGGATTTCGTTATCGCGGGTTTTGACCGCATCTGCTGTGGAGAGAAATTAACGCAACAAAAGACAACACACACTGGTAGGGAAGATGAAGACAAGCGCTACTGACAATGGCTTAATAGCAGCAAGAAGGGTTTAACACACACACACACACACACACACACACACACACACACACACACACACACACACACACACACACACACACACACACACACACACACACACACACACACACACACACATATATATATAACCTTGCCATGCACATGCATCAGCTATACAGCAATATTACAGGAAGAACAGGTGTACAGCGAAGACGGTTATACAAGAAGTCATTTTCTGAGGGAAGTAATGCAATTGACACCTCACTTACACGCCAATCTGTTCTTTTTGATAAGCTGTCCTGTCAGTACACATCTAAAGTACAACTGCCCACTTGCACAATAAAATTGGCTCTGTCAGCTCCACCTCTGCCATATTTCCATTTCTACTCCTCTTTCCCCACACTCTTGACTGATGTTCAAGAGCCAACCGTGCGATAAGACAGTTACGGTATGGTAAGCAGGCTTTCCCTCTTCTCTGTCAACCAATCGGTCAGTCATGCATCTGGCTCAAGTCGAGACGTCCTGTCAATGTCACGCATGAATTCACCGGTTCTACTCACGCTGCTTAACGGCCATGCTGCGCAGGAAGAGCTCGCAGAGGTCGACGAGACGCTCGAATCCGACGGCAGCCGGCGGGCTCAGCAGCGAGACGCATGCCTTCGCTGCCTCCTCGGTCAGCGTCGGCGGCAGGCAGTCGGCGTAGGCGTAGTGCAACGCTGCTGCGACGACGTCCTCGGGTAACCCATCCAGTGGGCTGGGCTTGCCTGCGGCCCATTCCACGGCTGGACAGCTTAGCCGAAGCAGGGTCAGGTGAACTGGGAACTGCGCAAGGAAGAGTGGAATGCGGTGTCGATACAGCTGGCTGGGCTTTTGCTTCAAAGCACAGGGGTGTAACAATGGAAGGCGGTGGAGTTAAAAGGCATAGAAATGATTACAGCCAAAGGTTTGACAAATTCTTATCTGGCTTGGTTAGGTACACAGCCAGAAATGACTAAAGTCTTGTTTAGGGTCTGGTGAAAGCTCATCTGACTGAGGATGATTATCGACTAGCTGTGTAGAGCACTAACACCGCCAAGTAAAGAAAACAACATGGTCAAAAAGATATGTAAAATAATGAACTAGCCATTTTTCCTGGTGGTCTAGATGGTCTAATTGGTGTCACTGACTGGCTTATTAATCGATTGATTGATCGATCGGTTGAGGACCTGCATTGTTGTTTCTTCACCCTTGTCTGTAGTGCCATCCTCACTTCTAACAGACTGAGAGGTTCATCGACTGGACTGAGAGATTCATTGAGTGATCAACTGAAAGCAGGGGCATCAAGTCAATGCAATCTAGTTTGTCTGAATAGTGTGTATGACCAACTGAATGTTCGATTGACCGACCAATTGACTGAGCATGTGTGGTGTCATCTCCGCGCTTGTCTGCTGCCCTATTCACCATTCTAATGGACTGATTGATTTAGTGATTTTAAAGCTGTCAAGCCAACACCTGGGTTTTAAAGGAAGCCATATTAGGAGGGCTTCAGATTATTTCACCAGTTGGGAATCTTTTACTAGCACCTAACTCAAAGAACAAGAGCATCTTTTTTTTTTTTCTTTAATGGTTCGCTCACTGAAACCTGTGATGCTCCTCGCAACACGAACTGGTAGCGCAAATGCACTGAAAATAAAAAGCTAATGAAGAGCTTTTAACTTGCACTGCCATATTTGCTAGCGATACAAAGGCCCACGACAAATAATAAAGTGATATGCAGCCTCAAAATAACACAAAATTGTGGAACCTCAACTTGCATGAGTTAAGTTGGAACCTGCATGGGTTCTGAGGAACCCACACGAGTTTTTAAAGGAACTTAAATTCGAAAAACTAGTCATTTCAGTCCAGATGTTCTGAATGATGTGATTGACTGACTGATTATTTGAAAGAATTGATCTAGCACCTGTGGTGTCACCTTTCTTTGCCTTGTTGCAGTGCACTTCTTCTGGACCTTTTAAAAAAACCTGTATGGGTCGCTCAGAAATTTTTCTTCCGACAGTGAAACTTTCCTTCTGACAAACCCACAGTACAAGTTCTACGAAAGGAAAGCTTTGCTGTTGGAAGAAAAATTTGTCCTGATCCGGTTCCCTCCTCATCTTTGTTCCTGCAAATTTGGCAACCTGCCGGTAATTTTCACATTTGATAGAACTGTATATGCCAGTGCGAATGCTTATGCTAGCAAAAAAAAAAGGTGTTCTTACATAATGTTGCATTAGAAAATTTCTCAGCTTCAACTCGTGATGGAATCTGGTAATCCAAAGCACTTGGTTGTTTTCATGCCCCACAAGCTGTCCATTTCTTGCTTCGCGGCATACTTACGCCTCACTTGCTTAGTGCACCAATGTTCCACACCTCCTCCTCGTCGACGCAAAGTTTTTGCCCCCAGAGTCATGGGGGCAGCTGATGTGTGCGCATCTGCTCTCACATTTACAAGCAATGTGCTGCTAGATGATGTCACACAAGCACTTGAAGATGTGCTAGCTGCCATGGGGAGAGTGTTAAGGTTGGCACTTAGACATTTCTTCTATGCTCGGAACGAATGCATCTAGAGGTGGTGGCAATGTAGTCCTTACCTCTCAGCGTAGTCCTTAGCTTCTCATGTGGGTTCACCTCCAGGTTTTTAGGCCCCATATGCTAGTGCTGCTAAAATGCAACGAGTACAGACTTTTCTTTTCAGTTACAGCGATAGGCTGCCAGTCATGACCTGCTAGTGCCTGCCTGCTACGTGCACTCCAACTCACTTTTATTTTTATGCAGACTTCTCGTGATCCGGGTCTCCTGAGGGTGAAGAGGTTAATCCTTTGACGGTCAATTACGTAAATATACAGCGCTGCAAACAAGTCCGAAAATGCTCGATGCCATATATTTACGGCACCATCTGTACGTTTAAAAAGCACGCCAATTTCCTAACTTTTTCTTTTCTGTTATGTGCTGCCACTATGTGGGGATACAGGGCATTTTTTTCGCACACCTCCCTCTATCGGTTTTCGTTGCATGATTTGTTTTAGCGCTAGTTTGCTCCCGCACGTCTATATACCACCGCTTGTGCATTGGAGTGCGTACGGACGGCCGTTTGGATGTTGTTTTGCGGGCGGTTTCGGCTCTTTGCACTCGCGAAACTGATGGCTATCTCGTTCCCAATCACTCAAAGGGCGACCTCTTGTTTCTCGCTCGTTTAGTGCTCACAGGGGTGCGCATAGGAAGGATGCCGCCGTGCATGCGTTTCCGTTTCTTTTCCTTTTTTTAAGAGTCACGAAAAATAATTGCCCTAGCTGGTTGGCGATAAGATAAAGATTAGCGGAAGTTTGTCACACATGTTGCTTCTTTTGATGGGCACACAACCCAAACAGTTTTCTTGAGTGCGCGCACCTACGCAGTTCAATTACACTATGGACACAAGTGTAAGAGCAGGAACATTTGAGGCTTGCGAAATTGTGCGAATTTTCAAAGCCCTGAACTATGTGCATAAAAATGCATCAAACTTTTAATTCTGATAAGTTTATTTCCTTTTTTATTGTTGTTATTCATGAATGAAGAGTGCATATATACCAAAGCAAAATATTTTTTTTCTCCCTTTACGGTCACCCTAGAAAAATTACTGTAATTTTTCTCGAAATAGGTCCCCAATAAGAATCGGAATCTGCAATAAAAAAAATCGACCCTGAAAGGGTTAAAGATACAGCCCGCTGTAACGTGCCGCACCTCTTTTCCACCTTTGGCGGTGATGACGGCGTCAGAAAAGTATCCTTCCTCCAGGGCGGGCAGGTAGGAGAAGGGCTCGTCCCAGCCGACTTCCTTCTCGGCGAGCTGCGCAATGACAGAATTGACAACGCTCAGGATGACGAAGCTTGTGCATGCTCTCATGCATGCAGATGCACCGGTGTAATTTTCGACTAACAGGCACATCACTGCCACTTTGTCGCAGCTACGCTGAGGCGTAGCCACAAATCCCAAGACAGGCAGGATGCCTTTGCACCCTATGAACCGGCTTAACACATTCGCTGCCAGCCCTGCTGCACTGTGCAACTCTTCAAAGGTTTTGGCCGTGACGTAATTGCTATAAAAGCGTTTTCCCCATTTGTTGGTGCCAAGAGAAGCCCGGCGCAAGAATATTTTTTATGACATCCGATAATTTTGTTGCCTCACTGCAAGAATGCATTCAACGGGCCCTGGTTTTATGTAGTGTCACACTACAGAGCCCTGTTTTCAAAGCAGTTTAACTAGAAGAAAACAGTGGTGAACATGGAACACAAAGGAAGTTAACACGACTGTAAGAGTGATTATGCACCGACTTTCTGAAATCTCTACACTGCTGTACATTATAGCAGTGTTCCTTAAGCAGAACGAGAGGGCAAGGGTCACAAACTGGTTTGATTAGGTATTGTTGCATATACGCGTTCAACACCGCCAAGCATGAGACTACCGGCTATAGCCCTTTCTTCCCGCTGTACGCACGTCCACCCTGGTACAGGATCGACACGGTTTTCCCTTTCTGTAGCCATGAAAATCCTACTGTCGCTGAGACCCTCTGCCTTGCCGAAGAGGTGCGTCGTACTGCTCGTTTAGGCACTTTGGCATTGCAGGACAAATCAAAAGCATGCTACGACATTCGCCACCGTCCGGTAACCCATCGCCCTGTTGGTGTAATGTGGCTATGGACTCCTGCGTGGAAACGCGGTTTATACCAAAAGCTTTTTACCACCTACGATGGACTGTTTGTTATTTTTAACAGAGTCACGGCGGTCACCTATAATATAACTTGTTTTTCAGAGAGTGGTAGAACGGCTACCAAGACCCAAGTGGTCCATGTCGCCCGCTTGAAATTGTGCACGCCAAGACAAATGGATTGACTCGCCCGGTGGGTTTCAGCTGCAACAAGAGGAATGTTGCATATACGTGTGAGAACAACGAAGACCGGTGAACGTGCTTGTGGCCCCGAGTTTGGAATGAGGAAGAGGACGACGTTGAGATCTTCAACCAGCTGGCTGCTCTTGAGCTCACCTTTGCGACCTAAAATAAACGGCCCCCTTCAGCCTTAGGGTGATAAATGGTCTCCTTTGCGTGTAACAATGTTACTAACAGAGTTCAAATTACCAAAAACACAGGCGTACACAATGACAAGACGCCAGAGAGATTAACTCTGACTCCCAGAAATACTTTAATGCGCACCCAAAGCATGGTACTACATGAACACTTCTGCACTCCACCCCCATTGGTAGATGGCCACTGTGACTGCACGTCGAACCCACAACCTTGTTGCTCGCTAGCAGAATATCACAGCTACCAAGCCCCTTCAGCGGTTGGCATTAACAGGGGACAAGCTACATGAATCAGTTACAATGTTTGCAAGGGTTCTGCAAAAGTCCTACTTGTATATTAGCAGTGTACTTGAGAGCCACGTATTATACGTCAATTTTGTCCACTTAGACGTACTATGAGATGCAGTTTACAGAATTGTGATAACATTTTTCATTGCTGAGTTACAAAGTTGTAAACTTGACAGTTGCATTTCCCGAAAATTAACAATATCGAAAAATTTTTTCATAAAGATTGGCGGCCTAAATCAAAACACCGCTTCCTGCAGTTACTAGATTCTTTGCTAGTTAAGAAATAATGCACCAAGAGTGGAAAAATAATGATTCAAACCAGTTCGAACCAGGTTATGCTTCCTCAGACCCAGCACAATTTTAGTGATACATCACCTCTTTTAAAATCAGTTGTTACTGCCAACCCGGTCTGTTACAATTCTGAAAAAGTGCTTGCTCTATCAGACAGCACGGGCACATGCTCGTATCAGCACCTCCATATATGTGCATAGAGAATCCATTTCTGCATTTCGTTCTGATAAAAGCATATTTGGTTTTCCTAAACACATAGATACAAGTTTAACAACAAAGGACGGTTTCTCGCCTTCACTTATAATCATGGACCGTCACGTCGTCTGGTGCCATTTGAAATGAGCAACATATTTATATTTTGTCATAGGTGCCGATGCAGCAATATGTCTCACACAAAGTATCAATTTTATTGAAAACCAGAGGCAAGAAGGTTATGTGCTAGACATATGGTGTCGTCTGCATCTATCTTTGTGTTATACAGTCAAAACCCACGATAACTAAATCCCGCATCAACAAAATTCTCAGGAAAACGAAATATTTACGTATCCCTGGGGAGTGCCCATAGGATTCAATGCATTTCGTACCTCTCTACAACGAAGTGTCACTGTAGTACAATCCCACATCAACGAAATTTGCTGGAGTGTAATTCACCGTATTACCTACTCGTGCAAGGCTAGCAGGCTCCAAAATGTGCTCAAATGCGATTGCTTTGCACTAAAACTGCGCAAAGCACCAGCACGTTACATTTGTGTGGGTGCCGCCATTTTTATTTACAAAAGCAACCAAGTGACGGAAGCGAAAGTGATCATGTGCACTGGAAACACTTCATGGCTGCTATCTTCGTTGTTGATCGTCCATTTGAAGCAGCACGCATCTTGCTACTGACATGTGACGATAGTTCCTGAAGGCCTAGTGCAGTGCATAATGTGCACTTCGGTAAGAAAGATGCAACAGAAACAAGGACATTTACATCCCACTGACGTGGAATTGCTTACGGCGCTTGAGATGGCGGTCGCAACATGGAATGTGAGGCATCAGGCCGTGATTGAGCGATCGTCCGGGAATATGCATCCCTTGCTTCGAGAACAGTGGGTTCTGTGCCGCCCGACAGGCATCGCGTGTGGGTTTGGCACCGGACGTAGATTTACGTGAAGGGGCTGAAATCTCGATCAATTACCTTCGGGTATACGAGATACGATGACTTTCGCGCTCGGCACTGGACGTGTCGGCGTCTGTGGGCTACGGCGCGTGCTGGAGAAATGCTGCCGCGTGTGTGGAGCGCTGCCGCTCTGCGTCCGGCGCCAGGAGACGAAAAAGCTCACAAAAGTGATTGTGTCTCCCAAAGCAATTGACCAAGAATACTGCTCCAGGGCAGTGGTGCTACTGCTGATCGACGCATGGGGCAGTGCACTTTGTATTGTCATCGGCAATGCAGTTCTATATCCTCGAGCAGAGCTTGCCAAGGTAGGCTAACGGAATTTGGACAGCAAAGTTTCGTGCTGCGACGCAATACGTATCTGCACTGTGCTGATATTGCAGCAACCAAATTCTCGTGAAAGTGAATCATTTCACACTGCCCGCCAATTTTGTTATTGTGAGGTTCCACTGCACCACATTATTTTAGCTTATCATTCCTGGTTTAACCTTGAAAATGATGAAAGATGGTGTCCATGAAGAGGTTAAGAATTAAAAAAAAAAAAGCAGAAACTCGGTTTGTACAAAAAAACTTAGTGCTTCTCCTGAGGTGCATGGAAAGACTCAAAACAGGCATGTGTGCTGTTCTTCAGGTCCCAAGTAATCACACACACAAAAAAGAAATCATATTGTGGAAGCTGCTTCAGTCTACATACCAGTGTGATCAAAAGGTCTATATAGGTCCATCACGACTGGCAAAATGTTTAACAGTCACCAATTTCAAACGCTTACAAGTGTATTACTAACATGCCTGGCTGTCCAACAAGACAATATTGAACCACACTTACAGTGCTGCCAGTTTTCATATGACAGTAAGCTCGTGTGCATCTACAAGTGAGCTAGCGTGGTTGAGCTACAAGTGCAGGCAATATTTAAATAAAATTCCCAAAAAAAGGTGGCCAACGTGAACCAAAAAACTGTTACCTTTTTTTCAGCTTCGTTCAGCAGTGAAAAAAATTGCGACATTCCATTTCTGTACTGGTGCACACATATACATAAATTTTTTTCAGTTTTCGGTGTTTCAGCTTGGTTGATATCCTGGCTGAAAGTATCTCCTAAATAAACATAAATAAGTAAATAAAACAGCATGACACTCACTTTGACACATTGCAGCACGCACCACCCCTCGTAGATGAGGTTGATGCCATCTTCATCCGCATGCGCTACCTGCAAGCAAGAAACGTCACCGCTGAAACACGGCATGCGAACGCTTCTGCAATACCCAAGAACATGTTAGCTGACTGCGGCACAAAAAAAAGAAGAAATCAGCCCCAACATCGAGCAGCTCACCCGAAATTCGATCATGTGTCCAGCAAACGTTCCGAAGAACCGTATGTAGTGCGGGTTGCCGAGGAAAACCTGAGGACAGAAGACGAGTTTACACTTTTTGGAAACTGCACATATCAAAATTATGTGCAAGATGGAAAAGCTTTAAAGAATCCATGTGGAGCTGACTGTGAATACTTACGCCTGACCTACTTTCACACTGTAGAACAGATTTTGCAGAGGAAGGAAAGTCAGGGGAAGTTGTGTTGTCTATACTATTATATTTATATAATTTATTAATTTTATATATTATACTAACTGCTGAAAACCTTAAACGCTAATGTCATTCCCGCATCACTACATGGACATACTTAACGACATAAATGACATTTGAGGCGTAGTCTGTTTGCACAACCCTTTCAGTTGCTTACTCTTGTTCCCAATGTTGGTCCTAACGGCTGCATTTGAAAGATGCATTTCTGAGGTAAATTGAAACAATTCTGCATAAAATATGCCTCCAGTTGTTTTTCGCATTATTTCTTTAAACTCTTGCATAATAATGTTTTTTTTCATCTTCAAGCACCCTGTATTCACTGTAGCCGTCATCATCACAACATTTGTCGTCGTTAAAAGTGTGCATATAGCAGTAATCTCACAAATAATTGCATTAGGAAACTTCTGGCACTAGACGTTAGTGGCATTAACCTTATAAAAACCGGAGTCACGGCACTTCATGACCGAGACCCGTACGGTCACTGCTTTTAATAGAATGGTGGTGGCAAGCAGATGTAATAAGAAATTGTAGACCATAGCCTCCGAGACATTTATTTTCTTTTTTTTTTTTTTTGGTGCTCTTTTCCCTAAGAACCCCAGCTGCTGAACCATGTGAGCATTTCTATCAATAAGGAAAGTTTTGCCTTCCAGCTGCAAATATTCCGTTATTGAAAAACCATCCTTGTTGCTCAAACTTATATCATTACTTTTTTAACAAAAAGCCAACGTTTAAGGAAGTGCAGGAGGCTTCCATACTTCACAACAGAATAGCTCCCAACTATCCCAACACTTGGTTTTGGCAACCTTCAAAAATATTTGCATATGGATGGACACGTTCAGCCTGTTTGTTCTTTCCAGTTTACAAGTGCTATTTGCAGTAAAAACGTGCAAACATCCTGCTTGCGTATCATCGCCTTTTCTGAAATTAATTACTGCCAACCAGGCCACCAATTCATCCCTCTTGCTGCCCATGTCCGATTTTCCTTTCGTGAAAGGCAAGCAATTTTCGGTTACTCGACCAAGCGTCACACACCTCGTAGGTCTCGCAGCTGAAGAAAGGCATCTGGGCTGCATGGTCCGGGATCGTCCACGACAGGTCGCCGCTTTCGTCCAATGTGAAAACGGTGCTGGGCATAGCATAGGTAAAGGTTGAGCTTATCTTAACTTCAAGTGCACCAACTGACAGGTTCTTTTTTCCTATTTTTTTTATGTGAAGATGTACTATACAGCAATCCTTAAAGCCAAATAGCAGCGATGGCTACACCTTTTCACTAATAATTCACAAAGAGTAATGACAATAAGAAGAAGCTGTACATTGCTGTACAATAAAAGGACTTCCATGCTGAGTTGGAGGAAGCTGCTTAGGCTTCGAAATAAGCGAACAATGCACACTTGGCATCAAAAGTTTACAGACCACACGACAAAAGGAAAAACTGAATATTCCTGCCAACTAGGCACACAGTTTGGTGCTATCAAGATTTTCAACCTGTACTCGTATATGAAAACAACATAGTGTTGTACAGTTTCAAACTACTGGCTGTCGTCAATTTAACATTTTCACGGAAGATGCGCTCCGTAAGCTTTCGAAGCCGCCTGCACATGCTTAGCAAAGGTAAAGCCCCACAACGAAAAGTTTGCAGTACCGCAATACAATGCCGGTAAGTGTGAAGATGCCCACATCTATAAATTGTCCATAAGAGTGAAAATGTCTGCAGGCACCGAGTCCCCCGACGCATGAAATATGCCACTTCAGGATCGCCGGCATCACTTCGGCTGCTGACCGAAGCTACTGTTCTGCAATTGCCAGTGCATTACGGTACTGCCAAAGCCTATGAGCACGCACAATCTAGGGGCTGCAGCTTTGGCTAAGGACTCTCCATGCGACATTATGTGCATTGCAGTGAAAGCAACAGGGTTCAAGGCTGTAAGAGGAAGCAGCAAAAGTGCTCAATGGAGAGACTGTGGCAAACTACTCAGAAAAGTGCCCACGTGTGCGGCATACACCCTGCCGGGACCAGGGTGTATGCCTGTGAGTTCCTTTCATCTGGATACAAGTTTTTAATATGTATATTTAGTTGTGTCCTATGTTCCTGAGCTTACTTCAAGTTTCCTAAAGGAATACCGACAAGAAAATTTTGTGTTCTAAGTTTTTTTTTTTTTTTCGTAGGTACCTGTTGACTCCAGAGAATGACAGAAAATTTAGATACTTGGTAGGGACTCGCGTTAGAAAAAAATTTAGGGGTGCAGACACGGATGCAAGAAGAACAAAATGGACAACACAAACACCGTTCTTCACTAGTGTTGTCAGTTTCCCTCACCGTGTGTCCCTGTCTACATGCCTAACTTTTTTTCTAACATGTTGACTCTACAATCATGGTACGAAGCCTCAATTCCTTTTTTTTTTCTATTGAAATGAGGGAATATAATGAGGAACCTCCAGAACAAGCCAAATGTAATTAATTACAGCACATTTTGCATGACTAATTAAAAACGCGTGCTAAGTGCAGAGCAGCTTTGGACATCGGGAAGGAGACTATTCACATCACCGAAAGCAGAAGTGGCGGTCACCATGTGGCATCCCAAACAATCCACGAATGAGCCAGTCCGCTCGGTGTGGTGGTTGAAGGCCATAAAATGACCATGTCGCCGAAAGCTGCCAAGTGCACCCTTCCAACTGAGCACTTCTGTTGGAAATGCAAGGAAACGTGCTTTCCTCTTATCCCGTCAAGTACTGAAGGGACTCGGCGATTCACAGTATGACCATTGTGTGTGCATGCATGCGTCAGTAGACTATGAGCTACATCAGGTTTCAGCAATGTGAACAGCCTCCTTTGTGTCATGCCCGAAACCGCAGTAATAATTTGTTGCACTCTTGGGGCATTGAAGCTCCGTAGCTTAATCACTGGGTCGACAGCTATTGAATAAAGAAATAAAAACGAGAGACACATTTTCTGCCAGTACTTCTTTAAATGTTTTGTTTCGTGCGTCACCTTTCTCTGCTTGTTAAGGGCTGCTCGCAAACCCTTCAGCAAAGCCAAGCTGCTTCAGCCCATAAGCATAGGCATGCTTATGCAGCAAGGGCAAGATGCTTACAGGCACGTAAGCATGAAATGAGCAGCAAGCTGTCTCAGTTGCTATAAGGCGACTTAGTGCCAGGTCACATCTCATGATGATGAAACCTCCCATAAGTGAGCTTCAGGACACAAATGTGGACAACTGTCATACTTAAGCACATTAGTGAAAGGGAAGAACTGTCATCCACCCGACCGTATATAGCTTCGCGCCACAACTGAGTGAATGACAATTCATCCACTTTACACACCTTCCTCTACCTTTCGGGCTTCCGCAAAACTGAGTTATTTTCAATACTGCCACTCTCAGTTGAGAGCATAGCAGGTGGGCATTACAAGGACAATCATGTTTAAAAAGAAAAAAAGAAAAAAAAAGAATCGAATTGAATCATATTAGGTTTTCCACCGCGGATTAGCGGATGCCCTCACGGCCAAATTTTGGTTCAACGTCGCCGACTCGCCGAAAGTCAGGCGTCACACTAGGTCTGTTCAATTACACGTGGTTCACTGTCACCACGATCCTTTAGTCCCTAATGCAAAAGCCCCAAGGTACCACTGCTTTCACCTGAGATGCAACACAGCTACAGGCAGGCCGCGGAAAACTTTTGTCCTCTGCTTGAATAGTGATCCAGCAGCGACACGCATTGTCTCGCAGGTGACGCTCGCCGAGGTAATGTTTGTCAAGAAAAAAAAAAAAAAAGCGGCTTCACGCGCTCGGTCACTGACCGATTAGGCCGAGCAGACGATGCGGCCTATATGTCGGCAGTCGGTTGAAAGGCGAGTGTGACCACGCAGTTCCGAAACTGGCAACAACAACAACAACAAAAACAACAAGCGAATAGGAAGAACATCAAATTACCCTTCCACTTCTGTAACTTCCGTGCCCGCCGCGAGTGATATGCATTTCGTAATCTGCAAAAATAAAAAAAGAAGAAAAAAAGTGAGAGAGAGAAAAAAAAGAGAGAGAGAGAGATGAAAATGCACGCAAGTGAGACGCCGAACGCGACCTACGTTCCGAGCACGGTAGCATGCAGTCAACAGTTGTGAATGGAACAGCTTATAGTGCCTAGAATATACTGCTAGGCTAATTCACGCCTGCACGCTAAGCGAAACTAGCGATGACTCAAATTACTCGTGCGTGCTTTCCAACTTGCAATCATCGGTCATTTCATTCGACGCAAGCCGACTATTCTACCGGGCGTCAAATTTGGGCACGCGCTGCTTTAATACTTTTTTTTTTCCTAGAATTTTCTAGCTCGGCGTTGTGTCCGACATCGCCTACCGATGAGCGCGTAACCGGACCCAATTTTATGAGTCGATGAAGCATTTTTTTTTTTTTTGAGCGAACAAATCAGTAGCAGGGGTTACGCGTCGGAAACTCAGTTATCAGTCGCACTAGTCGACGCACTCGGCCGTGGCGTCAAAACACAGGGGTTGCCGTAAACGCTGGCGGGCTTGGGGAGTGTAACTGCGCGTAGGAGCAGCGGACGCCGCATCACGCAAAGAAACAGAAACTAGCTAGGAATAAAACCCTGAAAGAAAACGGCGCTTGAGCACCGCGACAAAACCAACTAGCCTCTGAGGGCGATATTAGTTCACTCGCCATCGGTAAAGTTCCACAATGCTAGCGCAGCGTATCTCGATCAGCTGTATACGACGACAAAAAAATATAAAAACAAAAGGCCGCCTGGGGAAGAAAAAAAGCGATAGCCGCCAAAATCTTCCTCGCTGCTCTATTGGTTTCTCTCGGACGACTTGCTAGGTTCCTCTAATCTTATCGCGAGCCTCCCTTTAGGAGAAGATAGGCCGCTAGAGGCAACAATACAGAGATTTTAACGACGACTCAGGAAGTAAACAAACCGCCTGCAGGGAATACTAAAATGTCACTGCGGCGACGAAGCCCTGTACAAGAGACCACACTCGAGACGCTCGGGCGCTTAACGAATGCGTGCATGCAAACTATAGCTGGCTGTTTGTGAAAGATCAAAGAATCGGCTTCGCTTCGGCACTACTCCCGGCGCAAGAAACGGGCCGGGAAGCGAGTATCCGAAATTATTTACCTTCCAGCTTCCGCAGTAGATCTCTTCGTCCGCCATTTTTACCTAATGGCAGTGGCGATGGCGCTGGCGTTGTTTCCAGAAGTGGCGTTGCTAGGCGGCAGCAGACGACATGAGACGACCGCAGTTTTTTATGCAGGCGACCAACGCTGCGGGGAAAGTACGGGACCGCTGACGTACTTAATAATTGTTGGCAGCACCCGATTTCACACAACTACCGTGTTGTGCGCATGGCCCGCGTAATTGGTGCGAAGTGAAATTAGGAGCGGTAAACCGGCCCAGCTTTGACATACGCCGGTGGTGTAGCTGGAGAACTCGGAAGCTTGCACTCTAAAAAACCATATAGCTTATTGTAAGAAACTCTACACTAAAAAACGGGGCTTTGGGGCTTTTCTTGTCACCAAACGATAATCGTCACCTTCTTGCACGTCTTTCCTCCCATAGAGTTTCATGTTTCCTTCCGGCATTTCCATCCTCACGGGTCGCAAACGACATGCGCGTTATCAGCCGGTAACATCATATAGCGTTCTCGACAGGAAAACAGCGAGCGTAGTGCTTCCAATCAAGGTAACGGCAGCAAGACAGATGATCATTATCGTTGTAGGGCAAAGATACGTCCCAAGTGGTATAATTATTAAACTGCTTTCCATTAATTAGCCATGCAATTTGTTGTGATACTTAAATTTCTTTGCTCTCTCTCTTCGATTGATCCGAACCCGCCGTGGTAGTTTAGCGGCTATGGTGTTGTGCTGGCAAGCACGTTGTCGTGGGATCTAAACTCGGCCGCGGCGGCCACATTTCGATGGGGACGAAATGCAAAAACGCCCGCGTTCCGTGCGTTGGGGGCCCGTTTCCTGCTGGTCAAAAGTAATCCGGAGACGCCCACTTCAGCGTGCCTCGATCATAATGAAATCGTGGTTTTGGCAGGTAAAACCCCAGAATTCATTTGATTGGTCCAATGCGCATAAAATAATTCCAGTTTCGTCCGAAAGGCGAAGCATTATACAATTGATAGCGGCAGGAAAGTATTAGGCAGCTACACGAATCGAGGTTCGTAGTTTTGTCCACCGTATAAATTGCAGTAAACAGTCGCTTACACATTAAACTAACAAGCACGGTGTCACGCGAGCATGAATCAAGATTAACATATTATATCTCACTCGACAACCGCGCGAACACCGTTAATTGTCGTAACGCTGGCGTGATGAAGAGCGCCGGCTTCGGGAAGCGTCAAACTTTTCAGGATGCCTCTCGCTTCGACGCGTGTGGGATACGAGATTACGCGACCTCCAACACTGGGGCTCACGTAGCGAAGACAGTGTACGTGAAGCTACCAGCCATCTCGGCTCGCCCTCACCCCCCCCCCCCCCCCTTGTACCCACCGCTGCATGATTACCTCCAAGATACGGCGCATGATCCGCGTATATACATATGCGCTCATCCGCGCGGACAGCCTTGTTCATTAGAAATATAAGTGCACGTTAGGAACAAACACAGTTTGTTCGCATATCCGGGACTCCTTGGAGAGTCCGTATGATCATGGTTTATCCGGTAAAGTCCGACTCTCTGAGCGACGTAGCTTGCTCCAGCACATCACGTTTCATGTTTTATGCCTACTATGGCCATTGGGATGAAATGTATCGTAGTTTTGTACCGATTTTAGGTTTGACTGAGCATAGTTCATGATTATGAAATAGTCTAAAACTAATCAAAAAAGTACTCAAATAGGGACAAATAGGGACTAATAGGGACTAAAATACAAATAGGGACTATTTGACCGCCGGATCGAATAGGACCATACCCTATTCGTTATTGAAAAGTTTAGAAATATTCGCACACCCGTAGATATTGGTTATATGTGCTCTTAGCCAATCCCCCTGATGGAAATGTCAAGACGACAAGCGGTGCGTGGCTTTAAATAGCTACTTCGCCCACTTTGGATGGACGCCGGTCCACCTCACACAATAAAATCTAGAGAGAGTATACCAGCAGCGAGAGGTAAAGAGCAGGCAGAGAGAGAGAAAGTGCTATGATGAGTACGTCCTTCGATTATTCCGGCTGCTTCGGGGCCACATGTTGGCCGGCCGTTAGTGTAGTTAGCGAACTGTCAAGTCAAAATGTACATTTAATCTGTCCTAGACCTTCCGCTGTCGAGTGCTGCCGTTTGATGGACAGCCATCGCAACGAAGTTGCAGACATGATAGCAGCTACCGTTGGAATTACTACGGAGTTTCAACTGGGGTGCCGTGATTACAACAACATATACAGCGTCGTGGCACCATTTTGACATTGTGAGTGGCAGCGAGATTGCCATTTCGTGTGTCTGCTGATACGCCCATACGGTGTCGTGGTTCACGATCGAATGGCGCGGCAGGTCACACACGAAAGCTATCGCTGACCTTGGCAACAGTTGATGTTCGCCTCGATGCCAGTGAGGGCCGAAACTTGAAGATGTTGTGGATGTCGCGACGTCACATTACCGTAGGCAAGGCAGCGACGCTGATTGCAAAGGGGTTAACTGTTTAGTAAGACAGATCAGGCAGGCGATAGAATGGAAACTATTTACACGGACATCAATCTACGAGTCAAAAGTTAGAATTTTGGTCTTCTATCTCTCTGCCGAATCTCCACCGAATCCCCTTCCAACGGCCCTGCACGTACCTAAAAGCATCCCCAACATCCTCCTCGCCCCATCCTTCGTCCAATCACACTGGGGTGGGCGCAGTGTGCACACAACGGAGCTCCAGGGTGACACTATCCGGAGTTCCAATGCGTCAAGGCCGTTGCCACAAATTCTTTGTAGTGCAACGAGTCTCTTGTCTCGCAACCTCGCAAGACACACTCCCCCGAAGAAAGCACTTCCACGCCTCGTTGGGGCATCTGTTCCGTCTGCCGAATGTCTCGGCATGGTGCGGTTAAGCGGCGAGGGGTTGACTTCAAAGTCACGGCATTGCTTCTGCGAACCGACCGGCGGAAGCGCCGACTCAGTCAACTCGCTCACGTGCTCTTCGTAAACCGCGGCTCCCCCACCCCCGATGGCTATAACTCTCCGCCGCCGTCTTGGTGTCGAACCACGCGTCTCTTCTGACCACCCCGCGTAACCCTTACATGCAACCGTCCGCACAAACAACGCTGAACTCCACTGCAACCATCTTCGATTACTTACGCCACATTAAAAAAATAAATAACAAAATATAGAAGATCCAACGCGTCCTCCGCTGTGATTGGTTGGCCTACTCGGCGAGAGAACAGCCGCGCAGCACCGACGGTCACGATAACGCGGCGAAGGTTCGTGAAGATAAGTTTTAAAAAAACTGATTAAAAGCTTATGCCAGAGCGCCTTAGATGCTACAAGTACCGCGTATATAGTATAGCCGGTAATATGAGGTCAGATTATCCAAGGTGACCATGCGCAGACAATAGAAACACACTGCATTTACCAAATCTGGAGCTGTTGTCCCGAATGCAATTTACAAATTTTGTGGTTCAGCGAACGAACCAGTTGATGTAAAGATTACTGCAGAAACTCCCAAGCGGGACTTGTCAGGCAGTGCGCAAACATTCTTTCCCCATGCGTACCTATGGAGCGCATCGTATCACAAGTTAAAGACAGACGCGGGCGGGCAGATTTCCGAGGGAATTAGCATGTCATACAGTGCTTACGCATTAGAAACGCACGCACGACAAGCCAGAGGGGCGGTACGTACGCCTTTGGATATGCATACGTCACGAAAAGTGTCAGCATGTATTACGTCAGGCGTCAAGCCGAGCATTTTTTTGACGTGTTTTTCGCCCTTGGCCACATTTGGTACCACATTTCGGTCACGCTGACCACGACGCTTTTTTCGCTCAATAGGAAATATAATGCTTTCGCATTGAAAGTGAAATCTTTTAACGTATTCGAAATAAAGGAAAGGGTCGGAGTGTGAATATGCGCCATCACTCTATACTCTAAGAACAGTTTACACCCTTTGGCCTGCCCCTTCTGCCACACAAAAATAATCGTCATCTGCCTTGATGCGTTTCCTTTCTTTATCGCTGCAAGCCGGGAACTTTCCAGTGACGAACGGCACACGCGTTATCAGAAGGGGCACTCCAAAGGGTGTAAACTGTTCTATGCTGATAACGCGCGTGCCATTCGTTACTGGAAAGTTCCGGGCTTGCAGCGATAAAGAAAGGAAACGCATCAAGGCAGATGACGATTATTTTTGGGTGGCAGAAGGGGCAAGCCAAAGGGTGTAAACTGTTCTTAGAGTGTGCACGTCTGTCATACTGTTCGCGTTCGACGGTGGACAGACGACAGAGACACGCCCGTGATGCTTGGCAAGAGGCTCGCGCTGAGTGCGTATTGTCACTGTATTGCGACATTGCGTTGACAACCAATAAGCGGCGCCGGCGCGAACGTTGCCAAGTCTTCTGTGTTTCGAACGAGGAAGCGGTGTGCGCAGGTTGCGCTCTCGCGTTGACATAGACGGCTTTATCTCGACGTTTTTTTTTTTTTTTGCTTGCTCCTTTCGCGCGTTCCGCGCTATCTTCCGATCGCTAACGAGCAGACTCAGGGGAGCGAGAAGTGGCGGCACATCCTGCATCGCGAACATTCAGTGAACGTCGAGGGTTCGATCCTCGCCGCATTTAAATGGGAGCGATTAAACGCGGTGATAACGCCCACGTATGTTAGGTCTCGATGCACGTTAAAGATCCGCAGCTGGTCAAAATCAGTCCGGAGCTTTCCGTTACGACGCCTCTCATATGGCCCTAGAGTGAGTGAATTCTGGGGTTTCACGTTCTAAAAACCACGATTCGATTACGAGACCCGCCGTATAGTGGGGGACTCCGGAACTAATTTTGACCACCAGGGGATCTTTAACGTGCCCCTAATGCCCGGGGACACGGACGTTTTTGCGTTTCCCCACCTCCTTGAAACGCGGCCGCCGGGACCGCGGTTTGATCCCGCGACCTCGTGCTTAGTAGCGCAACACCCTGGCCGCTAAGCCACCGCGGTGGGTCTCATAGCCCTCGTATTGGTTATGCAGCTTAAACACAGTCAATCAATCAATCAATCAATCAATCAATCAATCAATCAATCAATCAATCAATCAATCAATCAATCAATCAATCAATCAATCAATCATGAATTATTGTACTCCGGCATCGAATCAGTCAACGAATCAAAACGCTAGCTGTCACGAGGGAGTAAGGCGAGAACACGTCCCATACAACCTTGCGGTGCAGCACAGTACCATCGGTACCACCGTGCGGTTATTGCCGCTTCGTCAGTCGGCAGTGCCTTCGAGATCTACCCACGAAAACGGTTAGGAAGTTCACACGAAATCGCCATGAGACTCCAAAGATTGCAAAACACATCAAAAATGCAAATGCACGCTTTTGGGAAACTGTTAACTGGAACGCCAGCGTATTCTGTAGCGTTCACGTTTAAGGCCGCAAATCTTGAAAGTGGCCCTTGTCTTTTAAGATTTCTGCTAAGCAGACGTGACTTCCCTATTCATCGGCTTCAATTTAGGAATTTCACGTGTCCTGGAGTGATTACTTAAAGAGTTATTGAGCTAATTTTGGGAATTAGCGATATCATCCCCGACATTTTTCTTTCTGCTAAAGTCCCGCACCCACGTACAGCCTACCTGCAAAAACGGCGGGGCCTAGATATGACAGCTTCTATTGAAATAAGGTGTCCCTAGAAATTCTAGACAGGGAGAGAAATAAAAACAACAATTAGAAAGAGAAAACAACAGGCATAGCCGATTTCCCTCAAACGTACGGCTTTACTAACCCCACAGGCGTCGCCGGCTCTGTTCTCTGTGGAATTACACGATAAAGCAATTAACGCTACGTAGATATTCCCACCGTAACAAATATCGCCTTCGCGCGCATAGCTCCTTTATGAAAACGGAGCATGCCTTTTTTTCCCGGGCTCCGGCTTGGCTCAGCCGCTCGGTCGGTTTCTTGCGAAGTGCGGCCGATCCCGCTAATGGTGTAATGGTCGAGGGAGCCGATCACGGAGGCAGTGTATAGACCGTAAAAAAATTTACACCCTCATTCGCTCTCAACGGTGTAAGTTATTTTTATACAATGTAGTAGTGTTATCCGCTGTCGCGTGTGTCGTGGGGTTGGAGGACCTCCGCGTCTTGCCCGGCAGGCACGTAATCGATACGTTGCAACCTGAGCTCGCTGCAGAAGACGACCAGCTTTGAAACATCTCAAATAACCGCTTCGCGAAAGCTTCGACACACACAGGTCCAACTATGCGCGTCGGATCAGCGCAATTAAAAAAATAAAAGAGAAGTACGTTGGTGCAGCTTAGCGTCCAGATAATCTATATAGCCCGATTCTGGAAAGTGTGTGTGTGGGGGGAGGGGGGGAGGGGGTACACGCCAACAAATGCTATCGCATTTATTGTCGCATTAAAAAAATCATTTTCGTGCAGTTATATATGGCTGACTACGGAAAGGGTGAATTATTTTCTTGGTGTTTCTACGACGTAACGTGACGTTGGTACATACCCAAGGCCAGATATCTAGTATAATGTTTAAGAAAGTGGGCGGGGACATGGCGCCAAAGAAATATATGCTATCGCATTTAAAGCATACCGAGGATAAATAAAGACCAACGTCTGGAAAGCGACAAAACGATGCACTTTCACGCGAGCTTTAATAAAAGCACGTCGAGCCCGAACGCTCGCCCATTCTTGCGAGTCGCAGCAATATGCTCAGCTCACAGGCGGCTACACTGTCCAGGGAAACGACTACGTCACGACATCGCGCGCGTGCGAAGGTTCCCCCCACAGGTTCGGCTTCCACGACCAACGTCGCGTCTGGACGCATCCGCAGACGATCCAAGAAGCACGTCGATGCGTCTCGCCTCTGGTGGTGGGGAACGAAGGGGGTCCCGCGAACAGTTCGTTTTCCCGCCGCTGGGTGGACCGCTCGTCGGCAAGTCGGGTGATGGAAAGAAGCTTGCTCGAGCACGCGCGTCTCTGAGGCCGCGCCCCCTCTCTAGCGGAGCTGGGCGTACGAACCGGGCTTGATGAAGGTCATGTAGAGGGTGGCGCCGACGGTCACGACCAAGGTGACGATGAGGAACACGCCGAGCAGGGCCGCGGCTCGAAACATGAAGTTCCGCTCGGCGAACTCTTCGTCCAGGGGACCCCTGATGACCCGGCGAACGGGCGCCGTCCTCTTGCCCTGCATGTTTCGGAATGGGCGCCGCGACGACGGCCGGAACCCCGGGAGCTGCGGCTGGCGGTGGAACGAAGGGGGGCGACCGCGCTAGCGTCGGTCGCGCCGAGTGTCGGCAGCGTGTGGAGAGCCTCGTTCCTTTTTTGGTCGCCGCAGCTGGGACGAGTTCGGCCGACAAGGATGCGCTATGTCGGCGCGCGGCTGGTCGAAGGCTGGGGCTCTGGCCGCATGTGGCGCGCGCCGATGACGATTGTGGTGGCACTGGGGCAGCTGGTGAAGAAGACGAAGATGGTTTCCATGCACCATTTCACCAGGCTCTTGCGGAGTCGACACTGGGACACTGCAAATAGGAGCGTATCCGACGCCACAGTTAATCTCGCAAGTCAAACAAAGAGAGCTGCCGCCACGTTAATTTCACTGCTTTACTTTTCCTCAATACGAACATAAAAATATTTACTTCAAATTTTAAAATAATGCAGCCTGAAGATTGGTATATAACCATTAGTATTCATTTAATATCAGTTCTAAATTACAGAATTCTATTTAAATATTCTTCCCTTCTTACCTACTGGCATCCGATTCCTGGCCGATCCCCCGTACTGGGTTGAGCATATCCGTAGGCACCAAACCAAACCAAGATCAAAAACAAGGACAAGATATTGTCTTTTGGTGCCTGTTAGTTAGGCAGAAGACACGAGTCTATTACTGATATACACGACTTCATTGAAGCGTCTGGAATTCGATTACGCTTCAAGGGTACCGATCAACCCTAGCGTACTTTATTTTTTTTTTGTTCTGTGTTTATGACAGAGCCTTTACAAAAAAAAATGTTTATGCTATACGAGTTGTTGCCTGATGTTTCGTTTCCGATTGTTTGTTTTTTAGCCCTCTTTGTCTCTTGATGGGTGCACTTCTCATTACTTCCAGTGTGGCCAATCTCCGTCGTAGGTATGGGCCGTGTGTTGAAGCAAGAAAAACAACGACACCGACAATTGGAGTAAAACAGCAGCTCTACGAAACTTGCGCTGCGGTTTTCCGACGGTAAATTTGTTTACATCTTGCTTCTTGCTTTGGCCCCCTACGTGTTATTCTTGCAAATGTACAGTCGCCCAGATTTTTTTAACAATGTAACGCAAGCTTCAATCGCACTGAAGTCAGTGCCTCATAACGGCGAGAAGTGGCGAGATAGGCGATACAGACCAATCGTGCGTGCTAATCTGGGATGCTATGTATTCTGGACATCGGTGAATTTCGCCATATCCTGTCGAATCGGCCATCTTGTCAGCTCTGATTGGCCCAAAGGGCTGCTGCGGCTTCTCCGATTGGCTCAAAATGGCGCCATTACAGAATTTTACAATGTGGCGGAATTTGTCGATGTCCAGAATATAGCACTTCAGATTGGATGCCAAAGCTCGCACGCGGCGATACGCCGCTAGCCCCGGCTTTTGTTATGTGCAAGGCCCTGATGTGCAACGGCACAGATAACCAGAACACGTATGAGTATAATTAAGCGTATTCTCGATCATCACTTCTGCATTTTGTAAGTCCCAAGCTAAAAAAATTTGCCGCCAATTTTTAACTTGGGCTATCACCAACTCCGCCAGCGATTCTCTTGTTTGAGGCGTCTTTGCGGGACTTTCGCCACGGGGACGCTTGCATTGCCATTGACAATTTTGTTAGGAACATAGAACATACCCAGGAATTCTGGACAAGCGTTTGGTTTCCTTTTTCGCCACCACGTGGCGTATCCACCTTAATGATTTGAAATTCGCGCCGTGACGTATGCCATGACGCACAACAAAAGAAAACATAATAAAAAGAAGCGCACCCTGAGACTGTTGCTTCACCTCGGTACTTGAAAACGAGCGCGCTCAAGTATCGGCCTTATCTGCTACTTGCCCGACTGGCCATGAATCGACGATTTTGTTAGACACCTTGCCAGACAGCTCGTTGGCATTCCGTGTGAGATGTCTGGCCGAGATAATGGCTCCCGCAAAGCTTCCCTTTGGTTTCCTTCGTTGTATTTTCCTATTATTTGTACACCACTGCAGCCGTGGGCTTCCATATAGTCAGCTTTGTGTTTCGTGGGTTTCCGGTAGAACCGGAATGATTGAATAAGAGGAAGCTTTAGCTAGGGCCTATCTTCGATGCCGGCCGCTCAAATACATGTAAAAGGCATGATTTTGTGCGAAAACAGCTCAATGACCTGAATGAGAATTGTTGCATTTAAGAGAGAACGTGTAGCATTTAAGAGAGAACGTTAAATCAGTGATTGCAGCAGAAATAATTTTGATTTAGGCCATATAGAAGTATTGACAAGACGTCGGAAATCAGTAAATCTGAAAAAAGAATAGAAGCACGAAGTTTACAAATCCGCTTGTTAGCATCAAAAACTGGTATCACATCTCTATATTGGAGCAGCTCAATCGGGCAAGTTTGACGTATGAATTTATGATGTATGTGAGGTTGTTACAATGCTGGTCAGGGTTTTGCGAATGCCACATTCAGGAATTAGTGGTGTACTTAAGGGTGGCATATGTTATATCATTTTCTCGTCCGCAATAAATGAAATATTAGGTGCAGCTTAGAGAATTGCGACATTATTTTTTGTTGGTGAGGTGCGGGGTTGTATACTTCAGGTAGCGTTTCTTTAAATTTCGCATATTTTCAGAATTTAAAAAAGTGGAAGTTAAATAAAAATTCGTGGTTTCTGCAATCTCATTTTAACGGTCTCTTGTGAGTTCAACATAACTAATTAATTTCGGTGCAGTGATTGTGAGAAGAAACCATTGTTCATTTCCCATGTAGGAGCTAAAGCTTCCGGTTAGGTTCGATTTAGAATATTATTGCTGAAAGAAGAAGCAAGACGGGTAGCGTATATACAGTATGGGGGCCGCAATTCGATGGGGGTGAAAATGCGAAAACACCCTTGTACTTAGATTTTGGTGTACGTTGAAGAATCCCAGGTGGTCGAAATTTTCCTGAGTCCTCCACTATGGCGTGCCTCATAATCAGATGGTGGTTTTGGCAGGTAAAGCTCCATAATTTAATTTTTTGTAAGTTACAGAATCAGGAGTAATTTACAGTAATTGGCAAAGACAATTACTGCAGTCTAGTTTCTGAAGCATTGTCTTCTTCAGTCCCAAGCTCCTGCTCATCTTCCTCAGCGTTGTGCAGAACTGTGTAACGTATTTCCACCTGGCATGGAAGCGCCATTCCGCTGATTTTTATGCTGAAACGGACTAGTAGCGTTTTAGGCAGCCGACAAGTACGGCGTCATGGGATGCCTGGATGGAGCGTGTAGTAGGTGCGGTCGGAGAGATCTCATAGGTTACGTCGCTTACCTGACAAAGGACCCGGTAAGGCCGGAATAGCGGGACATTAGTTTTTTCGAGCGGCCGAAGCGGCGGCTGGGAGATCGCCGAAGGACAAGATCCCTGGGAACATAATCGGCGTCCCGGTGACTAATGTCACAAATGCTTTTCTGCGTTTTCTAAGAAGCACAAAGGCGACGGTGAGCAACTAGGCATGTTTCTTGGGCTCGAGCAATTACATGGCGGGTATACTGAAACACGGGCTCTTGAGTAGTAGGCAGTATTGTAAAAAGGCAATACTGGATCTCTGCCGTACAAGGAATAAGATGGCGAGTAACCTATAGTGTCGTAGCGTGATTAATTGTAGGCGAATGTGACAAAAGTGAGAGCAATATCTGAATCAAGATGGTTTTCAGAAACACACATGGAGAGCTTGTCCGTTATTGATCGAATAAGCCGCCCCCTAAGATCGTTCGTCTGAGGGTGGGATGCTGTACGAAGTTTATGTTTGGTAGAACAGGAGCGGAGCAAGTAGACCACAACTGTAGAGAGGAAGGAGCGACCCCTGTCGGTAAGAAGTTGACGAGAAGCGCCGTGGTGAACATGATGTTGTGCAAGAGGAAGTAGGCTACGTCTGTTGGAAGGGCTCTGGTGAACCCGAACCAAGTTGTAGAATCAGTTGCGACGGCAGTCCATTTGTTGCATCAGCAAGATGTGGGGAAAGGGGCCAACAGTCGTACACCAACGCGATAAAAGGGTTCGGTAGGATTGCCAAGAGGTAGGAGTAAACCATCAGTGAGAACAGATGGCTTCTTCTGTAGTTGACGCAACTCACAAGAAGCGACGTAGCGGCGGGCCGATCGGTACAGACCAGGCCGTAAGAATCGTTGCCGGACAGGGTCGTACGTACTGATTCCCCGAAGTGACGAAAAGTTGGTAGATCGTACAGCTTGGACACAAGGATCAACAAGAGAAGGATCACATGATCTAGATGTGAGCTTGTACATGATGCCACGTATACCGGATCTCAGCACTCTTCGGTAGCGAGGTCAGCGAAGCACATAGCGAAAATGCAGAAGCAGAAGCATAGCACACAGGAACATCAGGAGCATCGTCTAGGTGGTAGTACTAGCAGTTGGCATGTTGGTGTAAACTCGCACAAGCAACCGTGTACGAGTATTCCTGTAGGCGTAGCGCCCAGTGACCTAGGTGACCGGTGGGGTCTTTGAGGGACGAAAGCCAGCAGAGCGCATGGTGGTCTTTCGTGAATGTAAAGGGCCGACCATACAGGTAAGGGCGAGATTTTGCCGCTGCCTAGAGAAGTGCAAAGCACTCACGTTCAGTAATGAACTAATTGCACTCATCTGGAGAAAGCAGACAGCTGGCGCAGGCAATGACGTGGTCGTGGCGTCGTTGACGTTCGCAAAAACAGGCACCGATTCCATGACCACTGGCATCAGTGCGGACTCCTGTTGGAGCAGTCTGGTCGGAGTGCGCAAGAAGGAATGGAAATGTTAGGAGAGAGATAAACTCCGAGTAGGCAGTTGCTTGTTCAGGACCCCAAGAAAATGAAACGTATGCCTTCACAAGAGCAGAGGGCGGGTGACCTCCGCAAAATTGTGCATGCGGCGGCGGAAGTACGAGCACAGGCCCACGAAGCTCCGGATATATTTAGCACATTTGGCACGGGAAGCATCCGTACGGCACGAACTTTGCCCGGGTCTCGGCGCGCAACAGATGAATCAACAAGATAACCGAGGATAGTAATTTGACTGCGTCCGAAGTGGCATTTACAAGAATGAATTTGAAGGCCAGTATTGAGAAAAGCAGAAAGAATGTGCGAGAGGCACCCCAGGTACGTGGCGAATGCAGGAGCAAAAATCAAGGCGTCATCTAAGTAACAAATACAGATGGACCATTTGAGGTCATGAAAGAGAGTGTCCATCATGCGTTAAAAAATAGCTGGAGCATCACATAAGCTGAAAGGCATGACTTTGAAATGATATAAGCCATCAGGCGTTATAAACGCGATGTTCTCTCAATCTATGTTGTCAACAGCAATCTGCCAGTATCCGGAACAAAGATGGATGGAAGAAAAGTACTTTGCACCGTGGAGGCAGTTGGAGGCGTCATCAACGGCTGGTAGAGGATAAACGCCTTTCTTGGTGATTTTGTTGAGGCGCTGGTAATCCACGCAGAAGCGCCAGCTGGCGTCCTTCCTTTTAACTAGAACGACATTGGACGCCCAAGGACTGAATGACAGTTCCACGACTTCTCGAGATCATGTTCCTGACCTCCGTTTGAATTGTTTGTCGTTTGTGCAAGGACCATGACATGGTCGCTTGTGAATAGGGTGTGCGTCACCGGTATCAATACAGTGGGTCGTGAGAGAGGTCTGTCCTAACGGGCGACCCAAGTAAAAAATGTCGCTGAACGAGGAGAGCAGGTGGCATAACTGGTCGGCGTGGTGACGCGAAAGTTCGGGAGCAACCATGTTTGTTAGGTGAGGAAAGACAGCCGGCAAAGAAGACGTCAACAGGAGATGGCGTAATATCAGAAGTCAAAGTTGAAAATTGCGAAACTTTAGTGAACCGTCTACGAAGCTGGTCGCTCATCGCAGAGATGCACGCGCCTGCATCTAGCAGAGCAGTGAAGGGACACCATCTACGTACACATCAAGTAAATCCGTATCCGTCGGCAAGGTCAGTAGAGCAATTGCAGTCGGGATCGTTCTAGCAGCGTCACTCCAAGGAGCTGCACCCTTCAGTTGCCCGTAGAGCGCCGGTACATGGGCGAAGGAGAACTGCAAACAGGGAGTGAGTGAGACAGAGGTCGTCGTGGTGAAGGTGAACGACTCTGCCGTGTAGATGAGGACGCCTTAGTAGAGTTCGATGGCTCTATGGAATCTTCCTGTTGTTGCGATTCGCCTGCGACACGTGGTTTTGCCGGCGCGACTGCGGCGGGGCGGCAGACATTTTTGGCCCGATCGTCGTCGCCGCAACGCTCATCGCCAGGTGTTTCCAAGCGCGACTGCGGCGATGCGACCGCATAGGGATCATCCTCGCATTCCAGTCATTGTGCCCGAAACAGGCGATGCCAAAGCAGGGACCATCCTCTCATTCCAGTCATTGTGCCCGAAACAGGCGATGCCAAAGCAGGGACCATCCTCTCATTACAGTCATTGTGCCCGACCGGCAGCGCTACGACAGGGTGCTACGAGATCGTGCTCGACATGGTGCTACGGCATCGCTACGACAGTGTGCGTCACCATTAGCCCATTGTACATTCACGTGCTCGTCTTTTGAGGGGTTCCTTCTTGCCCTCAACTGCGAGAGTATAAAAACAGCTGCCCCCGGACGCAAAAGGGAGGGCTCCGATTTCTGCTGTTGAGTGAAGTGCTCTCCCGTCTCTCTACTTCGGTCAAACCTGACCACCAACTCTTTGCGATGTTAAAATAAACAAGTTGTTTCGTTGTTACCTGTCGACTCATGCTTTGCCGGGACCTTCGGATGCTTGCAGTTGTACCCCAGGCCGCCAGGCCAACGCTACCCTTGGGGCTTGCGACCCAGGTACAACCACGGGCGTCAGCGCCGAGTTCCCAACAGATCGTACCAGCGGTCAGATCCAAACACTGTACTATACGAGTACCTGGTGACCGGTGGTAAGGTTGGAACGCAGATTGATATTGGGATGACGTCCAGGTATTGCGGTAGTGAGGGGAAATGTGGCTGCAGCGCCTCGGCAGTTGCAACAAATCGGCCGATCTGTGGAATCTATGGCTCTATGGTTCTCTATGGTATATATATCCATATATATATACCATATAGATGTTCGCTATTCCGCTGGATTGCGAAAAGGTCGAGAGGGGCACTGCCGTCACGAATGAGGGACCGTAGGAAAGGCATAGGTGTCCGATCGGTTGACGGAACAGACAGTTTGAATTCCAAGGTTACTCAACTGGTCGCGACGACAGACTGCACAAGGGAAATCGTCCGTCGAGAACATTACCGACTGTGACAATATTATCACTTTCTGAAAGCGAAACCGACGCGAAAAGGAAAAAAAATATTAGAAGCCATTCCACTCTGTGAAGATGGATGACCAGCTAAGCTCTAGCACATCATACAGGATTACACAAGCGGTCTTGTATTTATTTTCACCACTCTGGAAACGCTGCCAGTCGAAATTACAACACGAGAAGGGCACCCCATTCCGAGGGTGAACTCCATCAAAATTTTAGGACTTCTAATCAACGCCAAAGGCTGTAATGCAGAAGCTCTAAACAAGCTGAGCGCGCAGGCGAAAAACATACCAAGACTCATAACTAGAATCGCAAGCAAAACGGGGGGACTCAAGGAGGACAACCTACTCAGGGTCTTCCAAGCTTTCTTTATCAGTCACATTACTTACACGGCACCGTACCTCAAGTGGAGCAAAATTGAAAAGAACAAACTCGACACACTCATCAGGTCCGGCGTCAAAAGAATACTCGGTATTCCACAATCCGCTAGCACATTAAAACTACTTGAACTTGACATTCACAATACCACAGACGAATTAATTGAAGCACAGTTTATTGCACAGATCTCCAGGCTTTCGTCAACTAAGCCGGGAATCAAAATTCTTGATGAAGCTGGTCAACTCCCTATGCAGGCTCCGCTCAACCGACACCCCCTGTCTAAATTAGCCCGTGAAGCTATAAAGGTCGAGCCCGTGCCGAGGAACATCCACCCAATATATAACGAAGGTCGCAGAAGAGCGCGGGCTAGAGCCATCCTTCGACGAATAGATCCTTACGGGGCAGATGCATTCTTCGTTGACGCCGCCAAATATGGCAGCGAAGACAGGTTTGCAATCACGGTCGTTGACGCGCGCGGAACGCTTATCAGCGCCGCATCAATCTACGCCAAACACGCGAACGAGGCGGAGGAAACCGCGATAGCCTTGGCTCTTCAAGCCGCAAAAGGCCCGGCGTCCATTTTCTCTGACTCGCGCACGGCGGTCAGGGCTTTCTCGTCCGCTCTAGTTTGTAAACACGCAGCCAACATCGTTAACAGATGCTTTCGTATTAATACGCGAGAAGAAACTGCAGGTCATATCAACATAGCATGGTTCCCGGCACACATGGACGATGCAACTAACCGAGCGCGTTGCAACCCTAACGAGCGGGCCAACTGCCTGGCGCGTGAATTCACGAACCGCGCCAGAGCTAGCAGTCCGGCTCTCCCGCAGGATTGCCCCTTCAAAGATAAACTTACAACCTTTCACGAAATTACGTCACATTACAGACAAAGCAGGAGAAAATTCCCTCCCCCCAGTCCGAAACTGAACAGGGCTCAGGCTGTTACTTTCAGGCTTTTACAGACGAGATCGTACCTCACCCCGAGAGCGCTTAGTTGGATAGACCCGAACTTTCCGCAATCCTGCTCCAAATGCGGTCACGCGTGCTGCTCCTTCGACCACATGCTCTGGCTGTGCCCGTACAACGCGGGCTCCGACTTTCATAACGAGTCCAAGTGGGACGCCTTGCTGAAGAGCTCAGATTTCACAAGCCAACTACAGGCCGTCCAGAGGGCCCGCGACGTCGCGGAGAGTCACCATCTCCCTGTCCCGTAGTGGGTGGAGCCACCAACTTGATCGGGGAGCCTTCGGGTGCCCCCTAATCAAGTTCCTCAGGACACTCTAATAAAGTTCTTGTCACTGTCACCACTTGGTAATGGTAGTGACGATAGCCTTACTGTGATTACTGTGATATATACGGGTTGGTCCGGTTACAACCTTAGACAGATGTCTTGGCCAAAGTAGAATCTATGCACGACCATTGTTGGTTAATTGAGTTACTTCGAGTGGTGTAGCACTCCAAACCAAATTCTTCATGCACAAACTCAGTGAACCATTTATTTTCTGGTTTTCAAATGCCCACATTGAAGTCTTCAATGATGATCACAAAGGTAGTGTCATCGCAGCTAACCAATGCAAAGTGCGTGGTAATGAACTTCTCAGTACCACACTTGGGTGTGCCTGAATATACATATATAGACAGTGGATATCATAATTTCGTCTTTCGTTTGTACGGCAGACACTGCACTCCACAGTCGGTGCCTCTCTCCTCTTACGAGTCATGTTGTATGTTTGTACATACATTTCCGCCTATGCATATGCGGCAATGCCTTCTGCGCGTGAGACCATGTGCGGTTCACAAATGATTCCAGCATGCCCATCGACGGGAAACAATGCATCTTTATTATTATTATTATTATTATTATTATTATTATTATTATTATTATTATTATTATTATTATTAGTAGTAGTAGTAGTAGTAGTAGTAGTAGTAGTAGTAGTAGTAGTATTGGCGGAGCACTTGAAGCCTGCTTCACCTCCGCCGCGTGACAGCCCGATACTTCGCAACCTCCAGGATCGGTCAAAATTCTTGCTCCCTGACACGACAAATGCATTTCGGGGCAGAGGTACACAGCTTCGCTGTGAAAGCGCCTGTACAGTCAGTATTGCCACCCTGTATTTTGTCTCGATGGCACCATCACCATCGGCACGGTCCCGCTAGGAGCTACTAGCGGTTCGCGTTCGTTATCTTCCTTGCGTCTTGACGGCGATGACGCGCTAAATCTGCACTATCATTGCGTCGTGCACCCCTACTTCGCCCAAGCCAGCTTTCGGCAGCACACGTTCGCTTTTGTATTGACATCAAAGGTTTAAACTGCTTGATTTAGAAAAAAAAAACAAATGTACATCAAAAGTGCACTGGCCGCAGGGAACGTACTCACGGAGTGATGCTATTGATCACATTATCACAAAAGGCTGGGCTCTGTCAGGTCGCCCTTAAAGACGGTCTTTTTCAGCGTCAGTTATGCTTTTAGAGTTTATCTGTAAAGGATTTGTAAAATAGAAGCATGTTTATTAATTATTCGCTCAGCTAGGTAGTCTCGCGGACTGGCTCCAAGCTACACATGTCCGTTACCCACCTAAGATCAATTATTGACAATTTAATTATCGTACCTTCGTTTATTACGAAAACAACTGCTCAGCTTACTCCGTATGTAGAGGCTACCAATTTCAACACTGGAATGATAGCAATAATGTCAGCAAGATTTACATTGCTCTATTAAAATTTGGCGCCGTTAAAAAGTAACTGCCTGGATATTCATGGTGCAGTACGCTTCTGTTAAAGCAGGTGCAAATGCTCCAACGGGTTTTCTTGTCGCAATTCAAGTTCATCAACTTAAGCACATGCGCTCAACAGTACACTTCTGCTTTTACTAGGGACTCTCCTACGTTATACAAGAAGCACCTCAGCGCTACGGTATATCACACAAGGTGTGCGAGAACATTGTGCGCGCTCCCGATTACACAAATGAGCTTGGTGACATCAGGCTCGGTTTCCTGGCGTCATTAAGAATAAGAACAGCTGCCTGGCGGAAATCAATGCAAAATTATTATGGTGCATTGTATCAAATACAGTAGCGCGCACGTGTGTGTTAGAACAAAAAGTACTGAAGTATTGGAATGAGTGCTTTGCGGAATATATTTTAACTGGCTATTGTTAACACATAAAGAAAAAAATACCACTATTTTTTTTCTAGAAATATTGCTGATATACGTATGCAGTCAATGGAAACATGAGTTCCGACCTAGTGCCCGTGGTGGAAGCAGCCCCAAACCGCACGGCTACATTGGCAGACGAAATATTGGTTGATTAGGGTGAAAGTCTAAAGTGGCTCGTTGCAATGGCTCATACCGGAAAGAAGAACGACACAATCAGGAATGGCTCATACCCTCGTAAGCAAGCAAATATGCAATGGCTGAATATGAATGAAGAAACAAGAGGAAAAAAGAACGAAGGAAAGAAAGAAGGAACAAAAGAACGAAAGAGAAAACAAACAAAGACAGAAAGAAAGAAAGAAGGAAAGAAAGGAAGAAACGAAGAAAGAAAGAGAGAAATCTTATTTTGTTGTAGCGCGAGCTGAACAAGGTCAACAGAAAGGCACATCTGACACACACAACGCTAACTTTCAACAACAGATTTATTTCCCATTCTCGTCGCAATATATACACCCTCGAAACGTCATGCAGCCCGTGTGTTGTCCTTGTTCAGCTTGCGCTACAACAAAATAAAATAAGCCGTACCAACAAGCCGCTATAGCGATCCTCATCGACAGAGAGAAAGTAAAAAAAAAATCATGAGCCAATCCACTCCGTGAAGGTGGTTGACCAGCGAAGCTGTTTGGCACAGGAGACCGAGGTGACATAATTTTGAACAAAAGGAACAAACTCACTTATTGTCCTAATGTGTCGTCATTATTTCCCTCGCAACTGCAGTCACATTCTTTGATAATGTCAAATAGATGCACGTACGCCGCTGGGTTGTCGGTTGGGCCGGATCAGTGTGGCATCGCAAGGGATATATCTGCAACACGGAACGCGTAACCGCTCCCTTTTCGGTACCCACACATACGCATTGAAATCACCGATGACAACAGAGGCAGTGTCATCGCAGCTAATTCACGCAAAGTGAGTAGCCATGAACCTTACGGGACTATGAGTCGTTACATTTTTTATTGCTTACTGGGGTATGAACCATTGCTCACGGGGGTATGAGCCATTGATGATGGCATTTTTCGACATGCTGTTTTGTATGTCGTATGCGTGATTAGAAAGAATTTAGGCACTGTTCGCTTCACTTTGCCGAGTGTATGTAGCCTCTGCCTTACGGGGCTATGAGGCATTGCATTTTTTGCTCGATCGGGAGTTTTCATATTGCTATACAATTTTGTCACTGACACTTTTCACCTAATTATAATATTTTAGAATTTGATTCAATAATTAAGGCTAATTATCTAATTATGCCGAAATAAAAATAAATATCTGAGTATCCTCAAGCGATGGCAAACATTACGTTGAGTCTGTACAGGTACGTTGCATTTGCATGTATTTAATGTTTGGCTCAAGTTACGTGGGACACCCTGTATATACGCATAGGTATATGCGAGAACATTGTGCGCGCTCCCGATTACATATATGAGCGTTGCTGACATCAGGCTGGGTTTCCTGGCGTCATTAAAAATAAAAACAGCTGCCTGGCGGAAATCAATGCAAAATTATTATGGTACATTATATCAAATACAGTAGCGCGCACGTGTGTGTTAGAACAAAAAGTACTGAAGTATTGGGATGAGTGCTTTGCGGAATATATTTTACCTGGCTATTGTTAACACATAAAGAAAAAAATACCGCTTTTTTTCTAGAATTATTGCTGATATACGTATGCAGTCAATGGAAACATGAGTTCCGACCTAGTGCCCGTGGTGGAGGCAGCCCCAAACCGCACGGCTACATTGGCAAACGATATATTGGTTGATTAGGGCGAAAAAATCTAAAGTGGCTCGTTGCAATGGGGGCTCATACCCGAAACAAGAACGACATAATCAGGAATGGCCCATACCCTCGTAAGCAAGCAAATATGCAATGGCTGAATATGCATATACATTGTTTGACTATGCGTATGACTTGCTGTTGAATTGACACCATGTAATTATTCGTCTTTTCATTAAACATCATAATTCGCGATTTCTCTCTGCTAAACTTAAGGCCTAGGCTTTTCACTGCGTAGCCACAAACATTCGCTCGTGTATAAATCACATTCATTCTCGATAGTGGCAGAATGTCGTCATCACACATCATTCCGGGAACCTTCTGTTGCGCGATTTGTCAATTACTCATGCAAGATAAATCAGACCCTAATTCACTGTTCTGATTCCTGATGACGCCAGAAAACCAAGCCTGATGCCGCGAACGCTCAGAAATCTATTAGGGAGAGCAAATAATGCTACCACACACCTTTTGTGATGTACCGTGGCACTGAGGCATTTCTTGAACAATGTAGGAGAATACATTGTAAAGACAGAGGTGCATCCTTGGATGCGTGTGTTCTAAGTTCATCAACTTGAATTGCACCAAGAAAACCTGTCCGAGCATTCGCACCTGCTTTATTAGATGCCTACTGCACTATCATTATACAGGTGGTCTTTTTTAACGGCACCAAATTTTAAAAAATAGATCAATGTAAATCTTCCTGACATTATTATCATTAGAGTGTTCAGACGGTAACCTCCGGATACGGAGCAAGTTGAACAGTTGTGTGCGTAATTCACGAATGTATGTTGATTATCTTTTAAATAATTCATCTTGGGTGGCTAAAGCGAATGAGTAGTTTGGAGCCTGCCTTCGACATTGTATAGTTGAGCGAATATATGCTTATGAAACATGATCCTGTAAGAGTAAGAACAAATATCTTGCAATTAAGCGCTCTCTGAAAGCCTCGCTGACGCGGAGAAAGGTCGAGGGTAACGTCGACCTGACCGCTTCCAGCCTTTTGAGATATTGTCATGAATGACACGGCTCCGTGAGCATGTTTCTTGCGGCCAGACGACTGTCGATTTTTATTCACATTGTTTTTTCCGAACGCAAGCCGTTTAAAGTTGAAATGTCAATATAGCAACAAACGTGCGCTGCCGAAAGCTCGCTTGGTCACCGAAACGATACACGATCGAATGATAGTGCAGATTTTGCGCGTCATTGCCTTCAAGACATTGCGCTGCCACCGACGGAAGCAAGATAACGAAGTTGAACTGCTTGGCAGCCTCTTACGGGCCGTGGTAGGCAAGGGCGGCATTACTGACATCGCAGGCGCTTTCTTTTTGCAGTGTCATTCGTAGTTGTCTCGTGCATTTAAACACGGGCTTTAATGGTCTCCACACCGCGTTTGTTTCCAAGAGTAGGTGTAAGCAGGAAAATGTTCGCTCACACCCGCAAACACGCAAATACCCTCGCACACACACACACGCACTCTCTCTCCCTGGCACGAGCACACACTCTCTTCCTCAAACGCATTCACACGCCCTCTTCATCGTGCCCATCGTACGCACAGATATCCATGCGCACACAAACACGCACAGTTATGTCCGCAGGCATGCATGCTGAAACACGAACAAGCACGGTCGCACATGTGTACATTCACGCGCCGCCATGCATGCGCCGAAAGCACGCCAGCGCACACACACATGCACTAACACGCAGATGCAGGCATGCACACACGCCGCGAACGCTCACACACACATACGCGCACTCTCGTGCAAGCATATGTACATACGGAGGCACTAGCACGCGCACACACTCTCCGCTGGCACGCACACTCACGCGCACTATCTCTCTCCCTCGCGTATACACACGCTCTCTTTCCCTCGCGCGCACACACATGCTGGAAACAGTGATAGGTGAGCGCGACAGTGATTATACGCCGGCTGTGCGAGATTGATAACACAGAACTTAGTTTAAAGGAAAAGAAAACTTTAAAAGAACTTATATTTTGGTCATGCAGTACAGTTTAACAAAGGAAAACATCGCAGCGTAGTACGCAACGTCCGCTTTGTCTTGTCTCTAAACAGCGTCTCTCTTTCTTCTCACACACACACACACACACACACACACACACACACACACACACACACTCTGTATCCCTCGCACGCAAACGCACTCTCCCTCACACGCACGTACTCTCTCTCCATCCGTCATACGCATACACACACACACGCGCGCACACACACGCACACAATACGCACGCACAGATATCCATGCGCACACAAACACGCACACATTTTTTCGCAATACTGCATGCTGAAACTCGAAAAGCACACGTTGGCACGCGTACACGTACACACACGCCCACGCATGCACCGCAAGGGCGCGCACAAGCGCGCACACACGCAGGCACCCACATACGCTGCGAACGCTCACACACGTCGCGAACGCTGACACACGCATACACGCACTCGCGCGCATGCAAACGCAAATACGAAGGCACACGCCCGCACACTCATACACAGAGCGAACATGCGCATAGAACCATACCCAGGCACGCTCAAGACATGCACATGCATAACCACTCTGTACCATCTCGGCTGCTTCTCAAAAGCCTGCACGTGCAAACAGGCTGCATAACACTCCCTCTACCAATACCTTTTCAAGGTCAGCTGTAATAAATCGCTTTAAGGTTTCAATTTGGCGCTTTTTTAAGCCAATGTGCCGTCTGGCGGGAGGGTGCAAAACGATTTTCTCCTGTCGTTGGACTTCACCGCCCCTGTCTGACTTTCTTTAACTGCTTTAACGTACCACCAATGTTCCGACTAAGTGCCAAAATGCATATGTTGCTAGAAGGGACTACCCTCTTGTTGTCGTCGTTTGAAACTTTTTGACCCTCGCCCTATATTCTGAAATATAAATTAGAAAAAAAAAATTCCCATTGAGTCACACTTGTGCGTTGCTGTGAAGTTCCGAAGGAGAATGTCCAGAATTCCTGGACATGATGACTACTTTATTTAGTTTCCGAAATGTACTGGGCTGTTTCATTTAATTTCGTTAAATTAAGTTATTTTATCTAAAAATTCATTTAAGTTCATTTTCACGTTTTCGCATTTTTCCTCTGATCTCACGCACAGTAATATTCTAAGTTTTGTTCTGGTTATAATATATTTTAAAACATGCACTCACTCGCCAAATTACCTGCCTTTCGGGCAATCCTCCCGTGGTGGGTAACAGAGTTGCAGAGTGGGAGAATTTTATTCCATTCCACTACTGACTCCAGCAGCAGCGCTGGAGTCAACTGCGCAGGTCCACTCCATTCCTCCAATTCGAGGAAATGAAACCCTTTCTCTATAATTGTTTTCAACTTGAGCGTGCAAGAAAAACAGCACATTTTAAAGTTATAACATCGTGATTAATAATGTCCCACACTATTTTGTTTGCACAAGAACAAACATGCTCATATTTTCAAGGCGTTGTTGCCTGTAATACAATTATTAATAATTCTAGAAAAGCGACGTCCGAAATATGCTTACACCGTGTCCCCCGTAGCGGGTCAGCACAATTACCTGAGGAAAAAATCGCCGCCCAAGCACTCCGTACAAATGGTCAACCAGCCAAGCTGAAACTTGCGGCCCCGGTGTTTATCACTGGCTTAATCCCGACGGTTCATTAAACGACGGCTTGGTAATTAAGCGCTACCGGATCCTCGGTACGCAGTTACTGCTCGCGCTCGGCTGCACGAGCCCGTTCTTGCGACCGGGCTGCAGCATCTGCACGGCGTAGACGAGCTCGTTCCAGGTTCTGCTCGCGGCGTTGCTGATCGAAAGCTGCCTGCTCCTAAGGAGTACGTATGGCGCGTCGTCTACCCATTTCGGAGCCGGAGAGAAACTGCTGCGCGCGTGCTCGGCTGCGACGGAGAGCAACGACGTCACTACTGGCGCAGCTAATCCAACACCACCTAGATAGCACAAGGCCTGTTCACTGCGATCCTAAACGTCATGTGACCTGGCCCGACAGCCATAGAATCTAATGGGGATGCTCCCAAGTAGGCAACAGTAATTTTGACATCACAACTTTCATCACGCCAGCCTTGTCAATGGAAATTTCGGGACAGGTAGCGCGACGTCATGGATCTGAGTAAACAGGTGCTGGCTAATCGTGCTCCTCTCTTTCTCTCTTTTTTTTTTGCGCATGCGCATGAGGTTGAGTCAGAGGAGTTTTCGGCTAACAGGCGACCGAAAGACGGACGGACGAATCGGCTAGCCATGCACAGCTGCGCTGCAAAAAGCAGGCAAGCAAAATTAAGATGGTGGTCTTCACTGCAACCGAGTGCTGCTCTCGCAGTAAAGGAGTTCAGAGCCGAAGGAATCGCTGAAGCCTGCTGCCCTTTTTTTTTTAGTGGCATAATAAAGGGAACCATGTTTCTTTTTTTTTGTAGCGCATGTCGCTAAGTGCTTGCTGCCACGCCTTCCGGATACTCGATAGTGTGTGCGAAAAAAAGAATGCGGCGCACTTTCCGAATCACCATGGACTCACGCATGCAGGATGAAACCGTTTGCGATGTGGCCATTTCTGGCCTGCATCCCTTTGTCGTAGGTCAAGCATGCTCTTGCTAATTCGAAGTGTTTCATGTAATTTAGCTCCTTAACTAAATGTTAAGCAGTTCGCCAAAGCGAACAAGTTAAAACACCCAACTCCTCAACTACATATAATAGTGAAGGAGTTAACTGTAATTAAAAGCCGATGTCCAATAATGCACTTGAACATTATATCGAACAAATGTTTTCGGGTCATCAGAAGTGTAGAATGTGTTGTTTATAATTACCGCCGCAGAAGTAGTCACCTACAGGTAGACAACGAAAATTGAGAAATGTAATAAATTGACGAAGTCTATTCTAGTCTAATCGATAGCTTTCACGTGACGTCACGGACCGTGCTTATCTCCGTGTCGGTACACTGGCTTGGCGGCTGCGATATGAAGTCAGCGCAAGTCATCTTTGGGCAAATTTAGTGGTTTTGAATTCTCGCTTAAAATCAGTATTTTGCGCTCCAATACTTCGTGCCCATTCCACTCCATTCCAACTCCATCTCGGAAGCTCGGGCTCCCATTCCACCCCCATTGTATTCCGGGTGTTTAAAAATGCGAAATGATTCCGGAATCATTCCAACTCCGGAGTTGACGCTTCGCAACTTTGCTAAAAGCCGTTTCAGAGCGCGGCTTAAGGCGCCCGTTCCTGCGGCGAGCGTCGGCGTTACCGGCGTAACCATAGTAACCGGGCGAACCAGCGCATCGTATGAAAGGGCGAACGCGGAGTGCAGCTTGGGATGAAACAAAAGCGGTGAGAGTGAAGATAGTGCGAGGTCGAAAGCGGAGGAGGAGGAGGGCGAAGCGGAAGCATGAGGCGGAAAGCGGGGGATGAGGGTATGACATGAACGCGAGAAGCTACGAGATGGCGTCAGAGTAGCGCACTGTCGTCTGTTCGCCGATGACTTCATCTTTCTTCGGTCGCCGCTTTTCGCTGACTAACAAATGTTAATCGTCATCCCTGCGACGAACGGCGCGTCTGCGCGTATCACAAGTTTGTCGAATGTTATCGATAGTTCTATATCCGTTGGCTGTTGTCAGCAAAGCTTTTTGTAACGTGATTGTATGCGCGACGCGAGTTGTGTAGTGCTTTTTGGAAGTCACGCAGGTACGAGCGATTACAGTGGCACTATCGACGAGTCACGTATGAAGGCTGACGCGCTTGAACCGAAGATCAGATTTCCGACGATCGCCGACTCTGCTAGACGTCTGTCTCAAATTATTTGCCTCCATATATCGCGAAATGAAAACACGTATAGAGCTGTGCTCAAATTTTGCATTAAGGAGTATCGTAATCATCGGCGAGTTTTTTTTTTCGTATCAAAACAGAAACAAGATATGAAGATTCAAAAGGTATGTTGGAGTCTACTTGAAGCGAAGCGTTACTAACACGGGTAAGTAAGCGCTGTACAACGAAGGGCGATACACACAGTTGTGCTTACTTTCATGCTACGCAACGTGGAATCTCGCGTAACGGTGACGTTTGTGCACCGCGAGTGCAACAGCCTCTATATCCTTTGTATCACATTGAAAAGTACGTGGACTTATTAATTAGGTAGACTGACACGACATTTTAGAGTATTCTTCCTTTCTTTGCGTTAAGCGAAAGCCGTAGACCTATATAAACTCTAGAAAAAAAAATAACGAGAAGCCCCAGAGCGCCATAATTAATTTAACAGCTTTTCTACAGCCAGGTTGCGTTTCTTCTTCCAGGAGGATACTCCGTCGTTACGTCACGGCCCATGATGGGCCGTGACGTAACGTGACGTGACGCAATCGACGTGACGTAACGTGACGTGACACAATCGACGTGACGTGACGCAATCGTCCTACTCCCACGTGACCGCACAGTGTGCGGTCACGTGGGAGTAGGACGATTGCGACGTTCTGACACTTGGTCGTGACGCGAACGCGCGCGTGCCACTGCCTCCGCGTTCGTCGTCGTCTTGTTCCATCCACAGCTGGCTCCGTTGCCGCGCTCGTCATTCGAGAGTAGAATTTCACTTCTGTCGTCGTAACGAGGAGGCCACGTTTACGTGCGTATGAGCCGTTCACTGTCTTACGTGACGGACAGATTTAATTTTTGAAGCAGTTTAATTTCGAAGAATCGCAAGCGGCGATGCCTGCATGGCGGATGCTGCCAACCCCGCCACTGAGCAAACTCGAGACGCCGAACGCAATTGCGTCAACGGCGGACATACCGTCGATGACGTCATTATCTCCGTAGCAAGCGAGCGTGTGTGTAAACTCATTAAGAAACACAAAGACGTAACCGATAATTGAGAAATACTTTAATGAACCGTCGGGATTTACCCAGTGACAAACACCGCGGGGCCGCACGTTTCAGCTTCGCTGGTTAACCACCTGTACGCAGTGCTTGGGCTGGTATGTTCTTTTGGCTCCGTTATATTTATTTGTTTAAGCATTTAAACCATCATAGCGTTTAACTGAAATGAAAACCAACTTCTTTTCAGTCCCTGCAACAAAAAATACGAGCTGTACGTTTTTAAAAGAATATGTTACGTGCTGGTTCACAACTCCTGAGCCCTGCTGTCTTCAGTTTGACAACATATCCGTAACTTTGCTGAAGATTGTAAAATTTTTTATTTTTATTTTGTATCCTGGTCATAAAAACTTTTTCACGCTAAAAAAATGTGAAGTAAATTTTTTTTTTACTTGGGAAATATCAGGGCAGAGAAGGAAATGCTTTAGCTCGGTACCATCGTCGCTGCCACCTATTCAAATACACTCAACACTCACAAATCTTTTTGTGAGGCAACCCCTGATCAATTTGAGTGATAAGTGTTGCATTCGAGAGAGGAAGTCAAATTCCAGCGACAGCAGGAAGCAGAATTTCAATTTACGACGTTCAATTTCTAACGAAAATGCCCGTGAATCGGTAAGCTTCAAGAAAGAAAAATCGTGCGTCCCACGTGACACACGAAGTTTACAAATCCGCAACTTTGCACCAAAATCACATATCGCAGTTCTGCTAACTGCATCCGTTAGTGCATCTAAAGCGGGCAAACTTGATATATAGATTTACAGATTACGTGAATTTGTTGCAATGTATACAATAAAAAACGCGAAAGATTAATACGTGGATTTGAGGAGAGACCTGAGCGATATGTATAGAATAGTTTTGCAAAACTAATCAAACATTAGTGTTATATTACTTCAGAGCAGTGTATAATGCAACAATCTTGTCCGCTTTAGACGTGTTATTAGATGAAATGTTACAGAATTGTGATATCGCAATCCACGGCTGAGTTACAGATAGTTAAATTGATAGTTTCGTTTTCATAAAATTTGCGATTCTTAAAATTTTTTTAGCAAAATATCGCCGGCCTAGATAAAAATATCCTCTTGCTAAGCTCATTAGATTTTAACTTTTCTTGTAAATGCAACAAACCTCTTCAACTTAGCTGCAGTAGTTGCCGAGAAAAACGATTTCTCCACTCTCATGTATTTATATAAGAGACCCCGACTAGCAGGTCAGAAGTTTGATCCATGCCGATCTCTGGACTTTTCTGTCACGAAAAAAATATTTTTCGCTTTCTTGCGAGCTAAATTTTCCTTGATCTCTAGAGTTTCGCGGCGTTGTCTCGCTCAGTAAACTTGGCCAATACCGAAGACAACGTCATCGAAAATGGTGGCTTGGTGAGCGGATCCTAATACTATGGTGTACGTTACGCATGCAGGAAGGAAAATGTAAGGAGGGGCCCTGACGTCACTCGTTGTTTAATGCTATCTTCGGCTGGTCGTTTCTTAGCACTCTGGAGCGCTCTCGCGAGCGGCGTTGTCTTCGGCTGGTTGAAAGATGGTGCGCGCCCTGCGTTCGGCTGGTTCTTCCTCGATTGCTCTCCTCTGTCTTGGGAGCGCTCTGAGGCGCTCCGAACCCTGTCGTCGGAGCAGTAATCGAGATTGAAACCTCATCGCAGTGCCGCGTCGCTGCTGTTGGCGACGGCCCACCGTAACCTTGGCAACCTAGGCCACTGCATGCTGGCGTCTCGACGAACGTTCGTCCCGCCGGCACGTCTGCCGGTTTTTCGGGCAGCGCCGGGAGCTTTGGATAGGCGAAACGTCGGGCGTTGGCAGTAGTCACGTGGTTTCGCATCAGCAATCTCCTCCTCCGAGAGCGAGTCGCACGTTCGGCTTGCGCGCTTGTCCCCTACCTTTGAGCTCGGGAAACGACCGATCTACCCGACTCTGCTTCGGTCGAAGGTACCATAAGTGACGCCGGAAGTCGGCTTTACTCCGCCATCGCGTGGGGCCAGATTCCCCTCTCTCGTTTGCCTTTATCGCCTTCGGCGCGTAACAACAGGCGCAACCAGGCTGGGCTGCGCGTAAGTTTCCACGGTTGCAAACTTACGCGCTTAATCCCGGCGTGGTTGCGTGCCACAGGGATCTGACCACCGGTCCAATCGCGGTATACACCATCGCGGCACCACCTATGGTAAGCCCACCTGCAGTTTATGAGAACAAACACGCATGCCGGTTGTGGCTTCACCGGAATCGTTTTGCTTTATTGAACACGTTTCGGGTGGCCACTCATAGCGGAGTTGTGACGAGCCACGAGCAGACCGGCAGATGACAACGTCGTGACACAGCGACTGCGGCCTGAGGCATACACTGTTCTCACCGTAAGTGAAGCTACACGGAAACAAAGCTCTGCCGTGCCGAACAGTAAAGCACAGACCACACGTGTGCTTGCGGGAGCGTGCAAGCTCGCGTCTATACGCGCCTTGCAAGCGCCTGCCGCTCCTTGGAAGGAATGGCGGTTTGCATCCACAAAGACGCGCGACAGCGCGCGCTCGCTGGCCTCACTCATAGACGGCAGACGCCACATCGTACTTTGTTATCGACAGTGTCGCAAAATGCTTCGATATCTATAAAGGTAATCGTAATATTTTTATAGTTATTACGTCAGCATAAAACGAAGCGCCTTCTCGCATGATATCAATCTGCTTCTCTGAGAGTTGAATGTAGCACGCCTTAGCATGCGTATAACCAGGCGCAGACGTGGAGAAGCCCAAGCGCGCGATAACAAAGAGCTGTTCACCGAGATCGCGCCGCGTTTCGACGCGTACGAGCCGTATCGTACCGTGTGCGCATGCGTAGGCGTGCGGACGCAAGCTTGCGCGCGTCCGCAAACGTAACGTGTGGTCTAAGCACGTATGAATGCGGTGACCGCGCCTGCGTACTTGGCATCAGCCGCTTGACGTGCGCGTAGGCTTACGTTCTTCTGTCGAGCCTTGTCAGCTCTGGCACCGTATCCGCCAACTTTGACTTCCCCGCGCCCCTCGAGAACACAGATAAGATTACTGCAGTAAAGAGGGTCCGTCCCTTTATCACTCACAGCAGCCGCTCGATCCTTTCTCATCCTTCCACATGGCTGTTTGTAGGTGCCACATTTGCGTCGTCCGCTGTCGAAAGCAGGAACGCTGCACAACTGTCACTGAGGTGCAAGGTGTTTATCGTAGATAATCGGAAGCACGGCGGTTTCAGTCTGTGATGCTAAGTTAGCGTGAATCCACCAAAGACGGGAAATACAGGGTGTTCAAAATTAAGCTTTGTGGTTTTCTTAGAATTAGGCACTGGGGGGCAGGCGAAGACTACCTGTGCAATTGAGTTATGTGGCCAGGGGGACACAAAGTGAGATGATAATTATCGCTGTCAGCAGTGCAATCAACTAAAATTGAGTAACTTTTGTTGACTGCAGTTAGAGGCAGTCGTGCTTCTATACATAGTATATCAATTGGAAGAATTCTTCTAGCGTGTATGTGCTCCGAGATATCCGACTACAAGTTTTAATTGTCGTTCGCATGATTACGCATGCAGAGAGTGAGGATGGGCGCAAAGTTCCTCACTGAATGCGATGCGGCTGTTGCGTGCGGCGTTTAGTCTGACAACGGGGCGGAGACATTGGCAAAGATGATAACTGTCCCTCTTTCCCTCTCGGCTGACGAAATAAAAAAAAACGGGAGAACCCGGAACCGCTGTCCTAATACGCGACCGCGCAGCCTCTAACGACGGCGGCAGCTGCCATGCCGAGATAACGGCGCGAGCGGAGTAGCCGGAGGGCAGTGCGCATGCGTGATGGTGACTAGACGAGTGGGCATGGTCCTTACCTGGGCTACGCAAATTAAGTGACTGCTGATTTTCAAGTATTGTAAGTTTCATTGAAATCAAGAGCAACATCTGCACGGCACACTGCGATGTCATATCTCGATTTCTCCAGCCGAGAGGGAAAGGAGAACAGTTATGCCTCCGCCCCGCTGTCAGACTAAACGCCGCATGCATCAGCCGCGTCACGTCAGGGACGAGCTTTGCGCCGATCCTCCTGCGAACTACAATTAAAATTTGGAGTCAGATATCGCGGAGCACAGACACGCTAGAAGAATTCTTCCAACTGATACTGCGCAGAAACACGACTGCCTCTAACTTTTCGATACAAAGATAAGCACTTACTGCAGTCAACAAAAAGTTTAGATCAACTTCAGACCTTCCGAGGTATAGTTATCAATCCTGCTACCACGCCTGCAGACAAACGTACGTTAGCGAAAACATTCCTGCTGCATAAAATAGTATTAACGCTAATGCTAGGATAGAAAGATGTAAACGAACAAAACCGAAGGAAGCTTAAGCATACATCACCATTACTTTTTAAAGCACCTGCCTAAACAAAACACACTATGAGATCTGAAACGCCAGTAGGATATTTAAAATAAATAAAAAATAAAGCAATGATCTACTTGCCGGCAAGAAAGAAGTCTCGAGTGAAGTGTTTCGATAAGACAGCATAGTATTACTCACCTTTTCCCAACGCGGAACTTTGTTATCCAAGTCGCTCTCCGATACACGTCGTCGTCTGCTTCTTTCGCGAAAGGATGAAATCATGCACTGTTGTCTTTCCAGTGCTTATTACACGCATTATGGTAGACAACAAAGGTATACCGAGATCCATCTTATTTTAATTTTCGGGCTCGTGGACGGCGGTATCACGACGATTTGAGAACAACGAGGCATTCAGCGCATGCCGTGATAGGAGACCCTCTTTCGCTTCAAGCTTGAATCTGGATTGGCTTTTTCCGCTACCGCTAGATGGCAAGCGCTTATATGGAGTGCCTTGCTATTTGAGGGTTGAGCTGGTTGCCTCAGGAGAGGAACACACCGGAGTAAATACTCGCAACAAGATGAGGCATGCGTATGCTGCAGCGCAAATCCGGAGACCACTGCTGTGAAGTCGGGGGTCCTTTACGGCCACGAAGGTTCCATGGATGGTGCCATGCGAGGTCCGGTAGAAAGAAGGGTTCCGAGCGACGTTTAAAGAACGAGAAAAAAAGTATATTCAAATGTAAATGATCGAGTTTTACAAAAACGGCTCTAACTATCAGAGCACACTACATGCTGGAGTCTTTGCATGTCAGAGCCTCCCTATACAATTTTAAGCCGTTTATTTCCCTCTTTCCCTGGACGAGGGAATTCACTGGCCAATCACAAACGCCGAACCATTCACAACCTCCTGTCCTCAACGTCCTACCGCTTTGCCGTCTCTCTTGTCTTTAACGTGCCACCGTTTTGGCGGCGCTTTTGTTTCCAACGCGCCACCGTTTTGCCGGCACTCTTGTTTCCAACGTTGCACAATACGAGGTAACCACGTGGTAAACGGCGAACCCACCGTTGACGTCCTTTCCCCTGGAGTCCTTGACAATGACCCCGTCATCAATTAGTGGCTTCATCGTGACGGTCAATCTGTCAGAATCGGGAGGCTGCCCTTGGCGGTAGTCGGAGGGAGACGTTGTTGTCTTGAAGTGAGCTGTCAATTCTAGGCGTTCGAAAAGCCGAAGATCTCAAACATGACTGCTGGTCCGTAAGACTCCGGTGACTGATTGAGTTCTCTTGAGTGAACGATGAGTCGTCACCAGCACCCGTGACAGCTGCATGTTTGCCGCTAAAGCATCCTTTGCTCCGAGAGGTCACCACGCACAACAGCACCCTCGCCGCCAGATGGTGTATCGCGAGGTCGAGTTGTTCGATGCAGTTCGGCCGGCTTGATGCCCGCATTGCTCAAAGCTACGGGGCCGCAGCTTCCAAGAATGAAGGTATTCTGGCCGTAGGCCTAGGTGGGCTCCGACTGGGCTGCATAAATGCAACATGACAAGCTCCAAGGCGCGATCTTTGTCAGTCACACGCAATACCACAAACGCAACAAGGAAGCCGCTCTCTCGCCAGACTGTACAAATTCAAATAATCTGACAACCCCCTATATAAAGAAAACATTAAAACACAAGGTGGACCTTGATCTGGACAAGTACTAAGAAACTTCCAAATATGTGTCCGCGAAAATAGACGCAAGCGGGGTTCATGTAATGATGCTAAGTAATTAAATGGAGGTTCTACACATCAGAAAGGCGAAGGGAGAACTGGCCTCGATTAATTCATATCCGTAACACTTAGCGTAAGAGAGCCACATCATCATTACATAATGCCAAATAAACAAAAGGGAAAAATATTTTCGACCCTTGTCCCGTGTTTAAATTGGGTCAGAAGGCCCGACTTATTCCGCCTTTCTTCTAGCGCACTTATAAACTTTGATAATACGACGCAGAGTGATTAGAATCAATGACCAATCTGACGCAGCAAGCAAAAAAAAGCTTTAAAAAATCGTGCGAACTATCCAAACAAGTAGAAATCAAAATTAGACTGAAGCTTTTTTTATCTTCAGCCTACATCTTCGTGTAACTAAAGAAAACGAAAACACTGACGCTTTCTTTTGTCGAGCGTTCAACTGTCAAGTTTTCATGAAAATAAACATCAAACTAAAAAAAAAATCTCATACCACGAGCAGAAGACACCAACGACACCCTCTGTCTAACAAAAGCTATTAAAAGTGAAATGTTACAAACTTCTTAAATATCGTTGAAGAAATGAAAGCTCCTGAACTCAGTCTACAAAACGTGCCTCCGAATAGCACTCCTGCCAGGTAAAACATGACTCCTTATGAACTCCCACAAAAGCATAACTTATCTAATTGAAATAAGGGAACTAACCTGAACCAAAAATGCTGACAACCTAGCAAAGCTTTTGTGGTATTCGTTACGCTTCTCAAGTGTTCAACGCGCAAGTAAGCCAAATACAAAATGAATACAAAAGAATGAAAGAATTTGGAACGCGTCTTCCTGACTTTTTGTTCTCGGGCCTCAAGTGAACCCTTTCAGACGAGTTCGACAGGGTCGCGCATTCCGGGGTTCTCACAAGGTGTGGTCGCGAAGGCAAAAGCCGCTAATCTGTCTGACGCACGTCGCAGCTGCAACTTCCGGAAAGCAGGCTTTCAATAGTGAGAGAAGGGTACATTCAGAGGTAGCCGCGCGCACTGTTTCCTTAGCTGCTGAGCAGTTGCCTTTCTTTCCCCCCCCCCCCTCCCGAATGACCGGCTCTTGTAGAAGCCTACAGGACGCTTCCCTTTGTCCCTCGGCTAACGAGAGATGTCCACAATACGGTTAGGCGGCGGTTAGTAAGCCTGACTCTCCGAAAAACTTTCCTGATATCGCAAACGCCTGAGCTTGGGATTTACCGTCTTTCGCTTTTTCAGTCATCGGCTGGATCTTGACCTTCGCGCATTTGCCTCTGCCGCCTTGTCGCTTCGCGCGTTTGATTATAGACACGTCAAACACGCCCGCCTTTCGGTTCTTGGGTCTATGCCACTTCTTTGCCCCCTCCGTACACACTTGACCTAACGGGACCTCCGTTTCTTGTGCTTTTTCTGGAAGCGGGCTGAACTTGCCAACTCCGTACACAATTGGCCTAATGGGTCCTCCATTTCTTGTGCTGTTTCTGGCAGGCTGGTCGAATTTGTCACCTCCATACACACTTGGCTTGACAGACCCTCCGTTTCTTGTGCTTTTTCTGATAGGCTGCCGGAACTTGCCACCTCCTTACAAACTTAGCCTAAAGGGCCCCCAGTTTCTTGTGCTGTTTCTGGCAGGCTGGCAAAACTTGCCACCTTCGTACACACTTGATCTAACGGGCCTTCCGTTTATTGTGCTGTATCTGGCAGGCTGGCCAAACTTGGCATCTTGTATACACTTGGGCTAACGGGCCCTCCGTTTCTTGGGCTTTTTCTGACAGGCGGGCCGAACTTGTCACCTCCGAACACACCGTCTAATGGGCTCTCCGTTTCTTTTGCTGTTTTGAACAGGCCGGCCGACCTTAACACCTCCGTACACGTCTGGCTTAACGGGCCCTGCCTTTCTTGTGCTGTTTCTGGCAGACGGGCCAAACTTGCCACCCCCGTACATGCATGGCTTAACGGGCTCTCCGTTTCTTATGCTGTTTCTGGCAGGCTGGCCGAACTTGCTACCCCCAAACAAACTTAGCCTGACGGGCCCTGCGTTTATTGCGTTGTATCCATAATTGCCATCATGTATACACTTGGCCTAACGGGCCCTCCGTTTCTTGTGCTTTACCTGGCAGACTGGCCACACTTGCCATTTTGTATACACTTGCAGTAACGGGCCCTCCGTTTCTAGTGCTGTTTCTTGCAAGTTGTCCGAACTTGTCACCACCATACACACTTCGCCTAACGGGACCTCCGTTTCTTGTGCTGTTTCAGGCAGGCTGACAGGACTTGCCGCTTCCGTACACATTTCTGGCGAAACGGGCTCTGCATTTCTTGTGCTGTTTCTGGCAGGACTTGCCACCTTGCATACACATAGTCTAACGGGCCCTCCGTTTCTTGTGCTGTTTCTGGCAAGCATACAGGATTTGCCATCTCTGTACAAACTTGGCCTAACGGGCCCTCCGTTTCCTGTGCTGTTTCTGGCAAGCTGGCCAAACTTGCACCTTGCATACACATAATCTAACGGGCCCTTCGTTTCTAGCGCTGTTTCTGGTAGGCTGACAGGACGTGCCACCTCTGTACATAATTGGTCTAACGGGTCTTCAGTTTCTTCTGCTTTTTCTGGCAGGCGGGCCGAACTTGCCACCTCCGCAGTAACTTCGCATAAAGGGCCCTCCGCTTCTTGTGCTGTTTATGACAGGCTGCCCAACCTTGCCACCTTGCATGCACTTAGTCTAACAGGCTTTCTGTTTCTTGTGCAGTTTCTGGCAGGACTTGCCACCTCTGTAAACACTTGGCCTAACGGGCCCTCCATGTGTTGTGCTTTTTCCGGCAGGCGGGCCGAACTTACCACCTCCGTACAAACTTGGCATAACGGGCCCTCCGTTTCTTGTGCTGTTTCTGGCAAGTTGGCCAAACTTGCCAACTTGTATACACGTGGTCTAACAGGTCCTCCGTTTCTTGTGACTTTTCTGGCAGGCGGGCCGAACTTGTCACCTCCGTACACACTTGGCCTAACAGGCCCCCTGTTTATTGTGCTGTTTCTGGCAGGCTGGCGAAGCTTCTCACCTCCGTACGCAATTGACCTAACGGGCCCTCCGTTTGTTGTGCTTGTTCTAGCAGGTTGGCTGAACTTGCCACCTCTGTACATACTTGGCGTAACGGACCTTCCTTTTCCGTGCTTTTTCTGACAGGCTGGCAGAACTTGCCACCTCCATACAAATTTGGTATTACGAGCCCGCCGTTTCTGGTGCTGTTTCTAGCCGGCTGGTAGAACTCGCCACCTCTTTACGCACTTGGTGTAGCGGGCTCTCCATTTCTGGTGCTCTTTCTGGCAGGCTGGCCAAACTTGCAACCTCCAAACAAACTTGGCTAGATGGGCCCTCCGTTTCTTGTGGTGTTCCTGGCAAGCTGGCCAGACTTGCCACCTTGCATACACTTAGTATAAAGGCCTTCCTTTCCTTGTGCTTTTTTCTGGCAGGCGCGCCGAACTTGCCACCTCCGTACGCACTTGGCCTAATGGGCTCTCCGTTTCTTGTGCTGTTTCTGGCAGGCGGTCCTAACTCGACCTCCGTACAGACTTGGCCAAACGGGTCCTCCGTTTCTCGTGCTGTTTCATGCAGGCTGGCTGAACTTGCCACTTTGTATACATTTCGTCTAACGGGCCCTCCCTTTCTTGTATCGTTTCTGGCAGCGTGGCCAAACTTGACACCTCCTTACGTGCTTGGCCTTACCGGCCCTCCGTTTCTTGTGCTGTTTCTGGCACGCTGGCCAAACTTGCCACCCTGTATACACCTTGTCTAATGTGCCCTGCATATCTTGTGCTGTTTCTGGCAGGCTGGCCGAACTTGTCGCCTCCGTGTAAACTTGGCGTTACGGGCCCTCAGTTTCTTGTGCTGCTTCTGGCCGGCTGGCCAAACTTGACACCTCTTTACACACTTGGCCTAACGGGCCCTCCGTTTCTTCCACTGTTTCTGGTAGGCTGACAGGACTTGCCACCTCTGTACACACTTGGCCTAACGGGCCTTCCGTTTCTCGTGCTTTTTTGGCAGGCGGGCCGAACTCGCCACCTCCATACAAACTTGCCATTACGGGCATTTTGTTTCTAGTGCTCTTTCTGGCAGGTTGGCCGAACTTGCCACTTCGCATACATTTATTCAAACGGGCCTTCCGTTCGTTGCGCTGTTCCTGACAGGCGAGCCGAAATTGTCACCTCCGTGTACACTTGGCGTTACTTGCCCTTCATTTCTTGCGCTGTTTCTGGCAGGCGGGTCGAACTTGCCGCCCTGTATACACTTGGTCCAGCAGGTCCTCCGTTTCGTGTGTTCTTTCTGGCAGGCTGGCCAAACATGCCACCTCCTACGCACATGGCCTAACTGGCTCCCCATTTCTTGTGATGATCCTATATAGCAGGCTGGCCGAACTTGCCACCTCCAAACAAACTTGGCCTGATGGGCCCCCCGTTTATTATGCTGCATTTATCAGGCTGGTCGAACTTGCCACCTTGTATTGACTTGTTCTAACGGGCGCTCCACTTCTTGTGCTCTATCTGGCACGCTGGCCAAACTTGCGATCTTGTATACACTTGGCCTAACGGCCCCTTCATTTGTAGTGCTTTTCCTGACAGGCGGGCCAAACTTGCCACCTCCTTATGCACTTCGCCTAACGGGCCCTCAGTCTGTTGTGCTTTTTCTGACAAGCTGGCCTAACTTTCCATCTACATACAAGCTTTGCATAACAGGCCCTCCGTTTCTTGTGCTGTTTCTGGCAGGCTGGCAGGACGTGCCACCTCCAAACAAACATGGCCTGACGGGCCCTCCGTTTATGGCGCTGTATCTGGCAGGCTGGCCAAACTTGCCACCTACGTACACGCTAGGTCCAACGGGCCCTCCGTTTCTTGTATTGTTTCCGGCAGGCTGGCTAGACTTGCCACCTCTTTACGCACTTGGCCTAACGGTATCTCCCTTTCTTTTGCTTTTCTGGCCGGCGGGCCGAACTCGCCACCTGCGTACAAACTTGCCATAACGGGCCCTTCGTTTCTAGTGCTGTTTCTGGCAGGTTGGCCGGAATTGCCACTTTGCACACGCTTAGTCGAACGGGCCTTCCGTTTCTTGCGCTGTTTCTGGCAGGCGGGTCGAACTTGCCACCTCCGTACAAACTTGCCATGATGGGCTCTCCGTTTCTTGTGCTGTTTCTGTCAGGCTGGCCGAATTTGCCACCCTTTGTACACTTGGTCTAACGGGCCTTCCGTTTCTTGCGCTATTTCTGGCAGGCTGACCAAACTTACCACCTCTCTACGCACTTTGCTCAACGGCTCTCCGTTTCTTGTGCTGTTTCTGGCAGGCTGGCCAAACTTGCCACGTTGTGTACACTTGGTCTAAGGTGCCCTCCACTTCTTGTGCTGATTCTAGCAGGCGGACCGAACTTGTCACCTCCGTAAACACTTGGCGTTACGGGCGCTCCGTTTCTTGCGCTGTTTCTGGCAGGCTGACCAAACTTGCCACCTCTTTACGGACTTGGCTCAACGGCTCTCGGTTTCTGGTGATGTTTCTGGCAGGCTGGCCGAACTTGCCACCCTGTATACACTTGGTGCAGCAGGCCCTCCGTTTCTTGTGTTGTTTCTGGCAGGCTGGCTAAACTTGCAATCTTCTACAACACACTTGGTCTTAATTTCTTTCCACTTCTTGTGCTGTTTCTGGCAGGTAGGCCAAGCTTGCCGCCGCTTTACGCATTTGGCCTAACGGGCTCTCCATTTCTTGTGCTGTTCCTGGCAGGCTGGCCGAACTTGCCACAGTGTATACACTTGGCCTGACGGGTCCTCCATCTATTGTGCTGTACCTGGCACGCTGGACAATCTTGCGACCTTGTATACACTTGTGCTAACGGGCCCTCTGTTTGTTGTGTTTTTTCTGGCGAGCGGGCCGAACTTGCCATCACCGCGCACACTTGGTCTAATGGGCCCTCCGTTTCTTGTGCTGTTTCACGCAGGCACACAGGACTTACCACCTCCGTACACACCTAGCCAAGCGGGCTCTCCGTTTCTTGTGTTGTTTCTGGCAAGGCGGTCGAATTTTCCACAGCAAAGAAACTTGGCCTTACTGGCCCTCCGCTTCTTGTGCTGTTTCTGGCAAGTCGGCCAAACTTGCCACCTTGTATATACTTGGTCTATCGGGCCCTCTGTTTGTTGTGATTTTTCTGGCAAGCGGGCCGAACTTGTCGCCTCCTTACACACTTGGCCTAACGGGCCCCCTGTTTCTTGTGCTGTTTCTGGCAGGCTGGCAATACCTCCCACGCGCGTACACACTTGACCTAAGGGGCCTTCAGTTTCTAGTGCTTTTTCTGACAGGCTGGTCTAACTTGCCATCTCCATACAAACTTGGCCTAACAGGCCCTCCGTTTCTTGTGCTGTTTCTGGCAGGCTGGCAGGACTTGCCACCTCTGCTCACACTTGGCCTAACGGGCTCTCCATTTCTAGCGCTCTTTCTGGTAGGCTGGCCAAACTTGCTACCTCCAAACAAACTTGGCCTGACGTGCCCTCCGTTTCTTGTGCTGTATCTGGCAAGCTGACCAGACTTGCCAGCTTGCATATACTTAGTCTTATGGTCTTCCTTTTCTTGTGCTGTTTTCTGGCCGGCGGGCCGAACTTGCCACCTCCGTACGCAGTTGACCTGACGGGCTCTCCGTTTCTTGTGCTGTTTCTGGCAGGCTGGCCGAACTTGCCACCTCCAAACAAACATGGCCTGATGGGCCCTCCGTTTATTGCGCTGTATCTGACGGGCTGGTCAAACTTGCCACCTCCGTACCCACTTGGTCCAACGGGCCCTCTGTTTCTTCTTGTTTCTGGCAGGCTGGCCAAGTTTGCCACCTCTTTATGCACTTGGGCTAACGGGATCTCCTTTTCTTGTGCTTTTTCTGGCAGGCGGCCCGAACTCGCCACCTGCGTAAGAAGTTGCCATAACGGGCCCTTCGTTTCTAGTGCTGTTTCTGGTGGGTTGGCCGAACTTGCCCGTTTGCCTACATTTAGTCGAACGGGCCCTCCGTTTGTTGATAGGTCATGACGTGCGCGTCATGTAGGTGCTGAAATAACCGCCTACGTCTTGGTGCTTTCATGGTCGTTTCGTTAACTTGGTAGCTTCGCATAACATCGATTTCCAGAGGGCGTGGGATATGCTGAATTTTTTATTTCATTGCGTTGTTTTCAGAATTTACATTCTGGTAACTTTTGCAACATTATTTTAAAGCAGAGTAAGCGGTTCCGAATATTTCATTCTTTCTCTATTTTTATCGTGATTAGGGTTATGTATTTTAGCTATATTATTTTGGTATAGTTGGCTAGCTCGTTTTCAGCGAAATAGTCGCTGTTGAAGAAAAGAAAACGAAAACAATAACATTAACACATGCCCACGACCGTTCGTTAGCAGACGGCACGCAAGCTGCTCACTGTAGCAGACGTGTAAATGATGGCAATCACAGCGCAGCGTCCTCGTTTGCAGCCACTCGAATGCGAAGATCCAGGACAATGGGAAGATCAATTTTGTTGGCTCTCAAGGCAGCCATGCAGTGGCGCATCGCTTCTGGTCACGACTCACCTGCTCCAGTGGCCAGAGCAGAAGCGCCGTTTTGCACGCCATCCATCGGTTTCGGTTCGTGACCCGTCGACCGCGGCATCGTCCGGCAGCTACATGGTCGCGGTTCAAAGCTCGGTCGCCCGAAGTGTATTAGAGAGCGGACACGAGTCGAAGATCGCACCAATCGATACGAAGGCGGCATTTGGTAGCGGTCAAGAAATAGCACATCCGGCAGTCTCTGTCAGTTTCCCTATAGCAGACGACTCAGCGTGGGTCCGCGTAAGCGCCAACGTTGCGAAAGATGACGATGAACGCACAGCGATGTTTCGAGAGCGAAGAACACGAAAACGGTTGAGAGCCGGACCTTCTCAGCAGCTGCAGCGCTTATGTGTCACACTAGCGTGGCCATTCAGTCGCGCGTGAGTCAGAACCGTTCGCTCGTAGCCGCAAGCGCCCACGCGCAAGCTTGTCTAGCGATACCGAAGACAAAAAAAGCGAGAACAAAAAGAAAGCAAACTTGGCAGCGTTTTTAGCGCGTAGCAGACGACAACAAGGCTTGACGCGCGAAGACTCGAGAACCAGCAAAAAGTAGCATGCCAGCAAAGTAAAGCCAGCATGCACCACAGGCGGCCTTCGGTTGGCTGAGTTCGAATGACCGGAGGTGACGTAACGGAATGCAGAAAAAAAAAACCGATGGAAGAAGCAGAAAAGAAAAAATGAAAACCAGAACCGAAACAAAGATGGCGGCTGCCGGAGCGCAGAGCAGACGACGCGCGGAGCGCGGCTGAGCAACCAGTTTTTCCCGTTATTTCGCTTTGCTGTTTTGCTGCTTTTCTCGCCCGTCACACGTACGGACTACGCGCTGATGGCGCTGCGGCCGGCATGCGTGCCTCCTTTGGCGCCTCATTTTTTTTTCTCTCTCTCTCCGTTGGCTCGTTGCGTCCTGCTGCCGTCGCGCTCTGCGGCTTCTTCAGTTGGGCGTAGTGCGTGTTGGCGTGTGGGACGCAAGCTGGAAGAGTGCATCGCTAAAAGATGCTTTAACGGTGCCGCAAACTATAGCAGTCACGTCTGGCTCGGTGGCAGCAGACGCCGCTCGTTCTAGGCGAAAGTGGTAGCAGACGGAAAGTGCACACGGAAACCAGACGGATACTAACGATCAAGTCACTTGGAGGCGGGACTACCGCTGACAAACGTAAGTTTTCGTCCGTTCTCCGTAAACGAATTCGCTCGCAGAGCGAACGTAGAGCACACGTAGTTTTAAAGCATATTGCATGTCTTGGGAATTGCCTGCTACGAAAAGAAAAAAATTAATTCGCGCCGTTGTCAAATGGCTCTTAAGTTCTTTACGACGATCGTGTTTTCGTGAGCTTCACCATAACAGAAAAAAAAAGCTCGTTCTTGCCGCGCGTCTCATTGAAAGAGAGACCCATTTAAGAGGGTTCAGCCACGCACGCGCATGAGAGCGCAGGTGTCAAGATTGTTCAGAACACTTACGGCCGCAAATTCCCTTTCTTTTCCTAGAACAGCTACGTGCGAGCATTCGTACGAAAGCTGGACCTCTACAGGGAATTAAATCCTGATGTTATATTTATTTAAGGAAGTGTACATTACTTCCTGCTTTTATGACATGTGCTATATGCAGTGTACAAAACTTTAAACGCATTTTGTAGTGTAGTTCTAAAACAATTTAAAAGCGGTTTACGTGCACAGCATAGCCGTAGTGATGACATATTTTCTCGGCGTTTAACGCGAGCTAGTATACCGGGTGTTTTTCTTTAGACGGTCCAAAAATTTAAAAAAAAATTGCCGGTGGCTGACAGCACAATTCTAGTTTATGAGCTCAAGCCACTTGGAGGCGGGACTACCGCTGACAAACGTAAGTTTTCGTTCGTTTGCCGTAGACGAATTCAGTCGCAAAGCGAACATTCAATGCGTAAGTTGAAAGTATAATGCATATCTCGTGAATAGCTTGCTACGAAAAGAAAACTGAAATTCGCGCCGTTGTCAAATGGCTCTAAGTACTTTACGACGATCGCGTTTTCGTGATCTTCACTATTCTAGTCCATGAGCTCATCTGCTCGTAGAGGCGAACGTTAATTGCACACAAAATGGAAATGCATAACGACTAATTGACAAAAATTAACCGAGGAAGTTTTGAACTAATTACCTTATGATACATATTGCAATTTACAAATTATAGCGGGTGAGACTGCAAGGCGAAGGCACTTGGGACGATTTCTCAGGATGATACCAATTTCGAGATAAAAATTTTCGAACTTTGCGGAGAAATTGGCGTTCCAGTTACTTTTGTGCTTCAATGCATAAAACGACGTTTTGTTAAGATAGTAAGTGGAACGACAGTTTTACCGCGAGTTTGATGGCGTATATCTCGTAAGTAGTGTCATCCACGCAATTCTTTTCAAGTGTACGCGCCTTGCAGTATCAGCCGCTAGAATCTGAATTTGCGGAGTAAGGTAATTACTTAAAATTAATTTTCGAGTTTTTGTTAATTAGCCGATTATGCATTTCAATTTTATTTCACAAGTAACGTCCGCTTCTTCGAGCAGACGAGCTCATGGACTAGAATTGTGTTATGTGCCACAGGCAATTTTAAAGAAAGTTTTGGACCATCTCAACAAGAAGAAGCACCCGGTATGTGCAACAGTAATCGAGGTCAAGTCCACAGAAACAACCACAATATTATCAGCAACAGCACATGCACTAGCTGTCAACAGCAGTATCAACCATAATGGTATTTACTTACGAGCCCGCGAACACACGCGAGGTCGTCTGCTATCGTGTTCCCAGACGACTATCCGGCCGTTAAATCTTACTTTGTAGAGCGACCCCAGGAAAAGTCCCACACGATGGGCGTATCTGCCGGACGCATGAAATAGTAGAATAGCTTACGGGATAGCGAATGACAGCGTTACTCTATAGAGCATGTTATATTCTTGACTCGGAAGAGACATTGAAGGTATGTGTGCTGTGCACCGTGGCCCACTTGTTGCGCATGTGGGGATACAGTACGACAGACTTTTAAAGGGAACAACACTCGGTATTCTGCCATCGATTACAGCTGCGTATGGCTACATAGCGCAAATAGCGCAGTCAAGTTGCCTCAGTAGATAGTTGAATGTTCCATATTTGTTTACTTCGCAAGTTTACCAAACTACGTAAATGATGGCGTGTACAGCTTCTAGCCGGTTTCGACGATGAGCGTGAACCCACGGAGTCAAGAATCATAGTCAAGTAGTCCCACTTTGGTTCCGGGAGCACGCGTGCAACTTGTTTCAATAGATGTTCATTCGCAACATGTTTTCTTTTCAATAGATTTCAATCACCAGTACAAAACGGCGACGCTAGCACCATATCTCGAAAGTCATGTAAAGAATCTTAGTTACTTTAGCAAGAGAATGCGCACAGAGCAAGAACTGTTGACAGATTACATTAGAGCATAGAAATGCACCTTATTATTCTTCACATATTATGCCAGCGTTTAGTCTATTAAACGCTTTTTCCAACCGAATGGGAGGGTGTCTGTTAACAAACCGCCGCAATCTCTTTCACAAGATTTTAATGGAGCATACTCTATTGGCTATGTTGTGAGTCTCTAAAGAGTTCCTTCAGGCTACATAGGAACTCAGCGGACGCTCTATAGGAAATTAACGTTCGTTTTCGATGGAGCTGGTCTGCTTGTCGGTGGCTCGTGGGCGGCCCCGCCCACGATGCGACAACGCATGCGCGATGAAGGCGCCCAATGCGAAGCCATTGCTGTCTGTGTTTGGCAAACTGTTTGCGCAATGAAAGTAACGTTGCCTGCTGCCTGAGGGCGGCATAGAAGGCTCCGTATTAAAACATGGGATGAATGAAAAGAAAAGACGTCTCTAATTAGCTGCCGAGTTTCTGCGACATTGACCTTGCCACTGTCAGCCTACCTTGCTTATGATATATATATATATATATATATATATATATATATATATATATATATATATATATATATATATATATATATATATATATATATTCACATACTGCCTTAAAATGAGTAATATAAGAATTATACTGGCACCGCTTTGAACGTTGTTCGACGTGTACGATACGCAACAGATTGTATCGTATACACGTGGTAGCAAACGGCGTCGCCAGTACATATTTTTTCTAAGGTCATGCGAATTGAATTCTGAGGTTTTACGTGCCGGAACCACGATCTCATTATGAGGCACGCCGTAATGGGGGACTCCGGAATTATTTTTTGACCACCTGGGGTTCTTTAACGTGCCCCACAGTGCATGGGACACGGGATCTTATTTGCATTTCGCCCCCCCCCCCCGCCCCTTTGAAATGCGGCCGCCGGGGCCTCGTGCTTAGCAGCGCAACACCGTAGATGCTGAGCCACTGCGACGGGTAAAAAAAAGGTGATGCGCAGATTCTCACCGTTATTTCGAGGGAATGCCCATCGGGCGAGGACAGTGAGATATTTTGTTGACAAATTGGTTTCGAAGTTGTTTAGAGCGACTTTGAGTGGTCGATTCATAGGGTTTAATATAACAAAGCAACACTGGGGCTATCAATAAATAATGTTTTGTGCTTTTTTACTAAGCTTAGTACCTTTGTTTGACTATGTTCCTTATTCGTTCTCCCTTAACACCAATAACTCGAGTTATTACGCTTTTGTGTTGTTCCTGTGACGTGTAAATGCAATAGTTGTATTTGTTGTAGTTGTATAGACGTTGAACAGTTGTATAGACGTGTAATGGTTGTAAATGCAATAGTTAGATACATTTGCGTGCTTATTCTACTGTATTAATTTTTTTTCGTGAATTTGGTATACGCCTGCACTGTTAATTTCTTAGTTATCGTTTTCTTGGAATCTTATTTACACTACAATAACTACATTTGTACCAGACGCCCCCCGTGTAATACCCTCAACAAGAGGGCATCTAGGGGGAACTTGAACAAATAAATAAAAAGAGAAGGAGCGCATGCGCAATAACTCCATCATTGCATTATATGCTGTCAGCTCATTGTCCAGTAAGAACTTGTTGCTTTTGAAGGAGTCATCACAGTCATCACAGACATATTACCGAATACCAATGGAGGACGCCCTTGAAGCAATGCGTTTCTACTGAGTTTCTATAGACTCTATAGAAACTAAATTGATGCCCTGCAGAAAGTTGACGTGCGTTCTTGTGTGGTTCTTACCTCGTTGTCGGCGTCTCGCGGGCTGCCCATCCTCCTGTTTCTTGCAATAGGAGATAAATAATAATAATATTCGGGGTTTTACGTGCCAAAACCACTTTCTGATTAAGAGGCACGCCGTAGTGGAGGACTCCGGCAATTTCGACCACCTGGGGTTCTTTAACGTGCACCTAAATCTAAGCACACGGGTGTTTTCGCATTTCGCCCCCATCGAAATGCGGCCGCCGTGGCCGGGATTCGATCCCGCGACCTCGTGCTCAGCAGCCCAACACCATAGCCACTGAGCAACCACGGCGGGTTTGCAATAGGAGATTGACGAATACAGAGAGAGTGTGTTCTCTGCATTTGACAAACAGTTTGCGCGACGCGATTAAACCGGCTTACTGTCTAAAGATGCGATGGAATGGCGCCATGTGCAAACGTGGGACGAAGAAAGAAAACACATCGAAATGGTAGTCGTGTTTCTATGACACGGATCTTGTCGCTATCACCCTACCTTGCCTGCAAATTATTCAACGCATGTCTTACAAAACGGCGTCGTTTACATAATATTGACATTGATACGAACTGTGTTACCTCTCCTGCACTTTGTTTTGATAGCTTATTGAGTGCCGAAAGAAACAATCCTAATAGACTTTCTATAACCACCTACTTTGCTTTCAGCTTTTTTTTTTAAAGCATGTGTTGCAATTCAAGAGGTTTGTTAAAGAAACTAGGGATCTAGAAGAGATACTATATAATAAATAAAGTCAGCGGACAGCCGGAGAGTCAGAGGGATCTTGAACAATGTCAGCGAAGCTTTTTGCGTGATCGTTACCCAAGGCTGCTTGATGTTAATTATATTAGCGGAGGAGTAGCTTTCTTATTGTAGAACGTGCAAAAAAAAAAAGCTGATTTTGAACAACCACCGTCAAATTCGAAAATGCGAGGTGAAAAATGCGCTTCTCTGTTATCAGGCCGTTGGAACTCTAACAGCGATATTTGTAGGTGTTTCACTTACTTTACGAGGTCTTCAGTATACCTCCTTTAGGTAACGTCTTGGATGTTATGGTCAATAACTTCATTAACGATTCCAACTCGGAAGCTTGTGATGAGCTAGATTATGAAATGTTTTGGAGCTGCCACACAAGTGACTGACTAGGTGGAACATTATTGCAGAACATATTTCCATTCGGTTCTGGCTTACGTTAGTGAGTACGCCTTGCGCATTGCAAAGCCAGCCCTAAATTCGAGCGAGGACATTAAACTCCGAGGCAGTTATGAGGGAAGTTACGTCTTGCCAAACCATTTTATAACCTCAACGCGTTTGAAAATTGCCAGGTCAATCAGTATGGAAAATAATTAAAACCTGTATGCATTAGATTATCAATGCAGGCTGTTACTCGGCAAGTTTGCTTGCAAGCCGCAGAGCACCGGTACAAAAATCCGTCAGACGTTACACGTAAAGTTTCAAGATGAAAAAAAAAAATCTGGACATTCGCGAGATCTAGAAATTTGTTACATCGGGAGATTTGCAAAATCGAGCTTCAACACTGGTTTAATCACAGCTGCACGCGTATAAATTACGCCTGTCTGCCGAATCTGGCGTTCAGAGAAAAAAAAGCATCATTTGAGCAATTTAAAGAAATTCTTGGAATTCTCTGTAACGAGAAATTCGTAAAGGCAGGGGAATTCGTGAAATCATGTTGCAAAATCAGTTGTGATGCATCCACGCGTGTATATGACCCCCTTAAATCTCTGCCTAAGTTGCGGTGACCAGAAGCCACCGGGTTCGCGAGTTTGACAAATCCAGGACGTTCTTTGGAAAAAAATAAAAATAAAAATCCATGAAGTCGATACATCAGTAAAAATAAACTTCCGTCAGTAACCAGTCTGTTACGTCGTTACTTTTGCTGGATGGACCTAACTGAGCGATCTTATACAGCTTTAAAGCTGGTTAACAAGAGTGATATATTGCTCTGAGGGATCCCATATCGATGAAGCATATTCCAAAATGGGGCCAAATATTGGTGGTTTATTTTCTTTGGTGGCACGACTTATTTGTGTGTTTTCTTTACCGCTATACAATTAAAAAGCGGGCCGACAAGTGGGCGGATCTGAATTACCGTTAGCTATTCGTCTGGCGGGCAGATTTTTGGACGTAAATACGTTGTTAGGAAATGGAACTTGTTCTCCCAGTCCCGTACATACAGTATATTGTCTCATTGTGGTAACGGTGAAGAACGATCGACGCCGTGTCCAAACTGTGAGTTATGAATTTAACTCTTTATCGGGCGCCACTTTGTGTCTAGCAAAACACAAGTTAACACCCAAGCACAACGATAGCGGCGAGCAATGTCATCGATCGTCGAGAATACGATTCAGCGCAGGCCAAGCACGTATCACCATTATTCGTCGAAGGCTCCAGCGTATTTCGCTGGGAGTCAGCGTGCAGAAAGTGCAGCACAATTTCGGGTCGCGCGTACAATCTGATTGCACAAAGTTACAACCTGGATATACAGAACCTGCCTAACGTTCGAGAAGCTTCCGATACAGAAAGGCGCGTCTAGCTATAGCGCCGAGCGATAACTGAACGTTTGTTAGCCGCTTAAAACGCGGTCGCCGGTGTAGAAGATGTAAACAAGTGTCAATACATATGGCGCGGCGTCTCCCGAAACCGGGCAAAGCCGCCGACCCGGAGGCGCCGGATCGATAACAAGGAGTCCCGCGTTGTAATAGATCTATCGGTGCACGTTCCGCGAGCTCGTGCATTCAAGCGCATTTCCTGTGACTATTATTTGTCGCGCGCTCTGTGGCGGGACGCCGCGGTATAGCTACCACTTCCGCCCCGCGTGGAACGTTGCTGCTCCTCTCATACCATACATCCGCTCCGACAACGGTGACTGCGCTTGTTCCGTTGCGCACTGGCTGCTGTCGGCGCTGCAATCATGCTTCAATTGCTTCGAACCAATTGCGCGCGCATAGAACAACAACGGAAGGCGCCCTTCACGTCACTGTCAAACGCGATCGCAACAAACCTCGATGGAGCGCGTGTGTGTTTGCAATGACTACATACCAATTAATTTTCTTTAATTAAGGGGACACTAAAGGCAAAATATTAAGGCGAGCTAGGTTGAAAGATTAGGCTTCGTAATCGAGAGAAGAAAAGAATGACGTAAATAGAAAATCGAAGTGGCGCCATCTGTTGTCGACTATGGTATACCTCTTGCGTGTGGCGTCAGTGCACCTCTGATGCGGAGAGAGCGTGGCGTCGCTTTTCTCTGCTTACAACAGCCGAGGCGATAACGTGTGGCAGCTGACCATGCATACAGCCAGCCGCGAAGGATCACGTGACCACAACCGGTAACCCTGTACCCAAAGCAGAGCCGCAGAGCGATTCGTGCAAGCTGAACACTGGCGCACCCGCCTAGCATAGTACGCTTCGTATGCAGAGCTAAGTAAATAGCCTACAAAATACGTCACAAGGGCATGAAGGCCGGTCACGCGGAGACAAGTCCACCGCTTTGGGGCGCGCGGTTCAAATTTGGGAGCATGCAGCGGGAAACTTCGAGGGCAATTTCCTAGGCGAGAAGTTCATATACTGACACACAGAAAACGGTGATAGACTTCTAGACAGATACTATGATGAGCTAACTCGACTTAATAATTTTTCCTTTGGCGTCCCTTTGAAGTACCTCGCAGATCCCAAGTATAGGGTAAGGGGGGTTGGGGAGTCTTTAAAGGTAAATGCGCAGTAATAATGAGTGGAAACGCTTATATATGAAAAAGGAAATATTGAAAGTGCAGCATTACCAATTAAACGAAAAAAAAGCACACAAATAGAATGTGCTAATAAAGTACAGTTAGCATTAATGCAGTGAATGTAAGATCAGGAAATCAGCAGGATGCGTCAGCATCGAACTTCTGTATTCAGCGCTCGAGAAACGGGAAGCCTTATGCAGACGCGTAAATGGTGGTGATAAAGATAAACCAGCCTGCGACAAAAGAAAAGAAAAAAAGCACAGGAATCATTTTATGTGTGCGAGAGAGACAGAGAGTGAGAGAGAAAGAAAGAGCGGAAAGACAGGGAGGTTAACCAGAAGCAAAAGTCCGGTTTGCTACCCTCCACGTAGGTTGGAGGACAATGGGGTTAGAAAGAAGGTAGGAGGAGAAGAGAGAGAGAGAAAAAAAGAACTACTACAGGCATTCACCGATTCCGGTGGATAGCAAAAAACGCTACAATGCTCCAACAGTCATCCGATATGATAGAGTCACTTCTATAACGTTGTACAGACTATGTCTCTCCGGGACATAGGGCAATCGTCGAACTTGCTGATCACAAGCAGTAAAGGTGAGCGGAAGTAAGCAGGTAAGGCTATATGGATCCGTTCATACATCGAGTGCCTCGAGCTATGCTGATGAGCAAAACGTGAACAAGGTGAATGTAGGAGCCAACGTTTCGACAAGTGGACTTGTCTTCTTCAAGGCGACATATGCTTTCCTCGCCACAGTATATATAGGTGGGGTTCTTCTAAAGGGGAGGGGGTGTGAGGCGGGAGCGCGTGGAAACGAGGGAAAGTGTGTTAGCGTGTCGAATTAGTAAAGGAACGCTCGCCTCACACCCCCTCCCCTTTAGAAGAACCCCACCTATATATACTGTGGCGAGGAAAGCATATGTCGCCTTGAAGAAGACAAGTCCACTTGTCGAAACGTTGGCTCCTGCATTCACCTTGTTCACGTTTTGCTCATCGTCTTGAATTGCCATCTCCCGCATTCCCCGTCTTTTCTCGAGCTATGCTGGGCAGTTAGGGACAACAAATAGAAGATACCCAGTGGCTATATTTACCGTTCTGATGCGGGGCACGAAGTGGCCCGTTCGACTACCAGCCGACGCGTCCGCATCCCTGTGAGGTTGGCACTTGATGCAAAAAAAAAGAAAAAAAAGAGGCTCGTGCACTCATACAGACTTGGGTGCCCGTTCGAAGAATCCCAGGTGATCGAAATTTGTCCAGGAGCGCCTCTCCGCTCAGCCGCTAATTTTTGCACAGCCGTGAACACAGGTGAGCGGAACGTCAATTCATCATTTGGAAGACGTTTTTTTTCTCTCTTCTCAAAACTAGTGGTAAGCAGAGGATTTCCGCTAAATGGACGGTTGCTCGGTTTTACTGTTGCTTATAGACAAGATCCTTCAAACGCACGCGCGCGCGCGCGCACACACACACACACACACACACACACACACACACACACACACACACACACACACACACACACACACACACACACACACACACACACACACACACACACACACACACACACACACACACACACGCACGCACGCACGCACACACACACGCACGCACACGCACGTGAATAACAAGAAATATCATTAGTCAAACTTCCTTAACAATTGGACAAACGTGCACAGATGCGTCATTTTTCTCCGATTAAGAAAATAAATTAATTAACGATTTAGTTTTGATTTCACGATAATCTCCGCCTCTTCAAGCACTTCAGCTGATATGATAGGACGGGGCTATCTGCATCGGATCTTTCTTTTTTTTTTAACAATAAAGCTTGTTGCAGCTAAAGAAACATCACCTGATCTATGACCTTGTCTGGCATAAACATTTCGAAGCTTATAAATTGTAATATCTTTTGAGCGCCAGAATTGGACACGCACAGATACAGCGAGGGAGCAAGTTACTCGTAGTACAAACAGCTGACACGCGATCGAAACCGGTTGCATTTGCAAACTACGTGTAGTATGTGCATGGATGGATGGATGGACGGATGGATGGATGGATGGATGCGTGCGCGTAGCCCGCAGCGCCGCCTATCTGCAGATGTGGTTTCACGACATCGCCGGCGACACTGACATTGCGTGTGGGAGGCTCGAGTGCGGAACGGAGAAGTGGTTCGGTGCGAAAAGGCGCTGTCTTCTGTAGCCCTTGAGGGAGCACTGGCCAGCCCAACTGCCTTCGTATGATGAGAGAGGGAGAGAGAGAAAACTGATCCGCGAATTGTACCGATTTGCGTTAAATTTTATACTCTTTACCGTTCCTCCAGTGTTTCAATCGAAATAAGGCACCGCGACTTATTTTGCATATAAAGGGTTTCTCTCCGCTAAAAAAACGCAATATGATGGAACATGCAGCTATGTGCTTATAGATAAGATAAACTACAGAAGAAATGTTTAGGACGCCGACAAAGCTACAAGCTGTTCAGTGGCGTCAGTGTCTTTGCTGCTGTCGATATATACGTGTCTCCATCCACTATTAAACAGAAATGGAGTTTTGAAGGTTCACTTAGACATGTATAGTTTCGCATTCGATTTCTAAGCCTCGTTACTTGAGATATTATTCTTCACGTGCGAATTTTGTGGGCGATGTGCGTACGAATTCGAACAATTTTGACATATTCTAAATTGTTGCAGCAGCATTAGTATCATTATTATTAGTAGTAGCGACAGCGCTATTAGTAACCGCAGTCCACTATAAAATAATTTAACCCTTAGAGTGAATGAGGGTGTAAATCGGTCTGCAACTTCCATCCTTACCCTCAAGGGTGTACAATGCGACTTATAGACACATTTACATCCTTAAGGGTGAAAGTTTACTGGTATAATGGTGTAAATTATTCCATACTGTATTAGTAGTAGTAGTAGTAGTAGTAGTAGTAGTAGTAGTAGTAGTAGTAGTAGTAGTAGCAGCAGCAGCACTAGTAGTAGTAGTAGTAGTAGTAGTAGTAGTAGTAGTATTTGTTGTTGCCGTTCATGTTAATAGCCGCAGCAGTAGAGAGAGAGAGAGAGAAGGGAGGAAGGAAAGGCAGGGAGATTAACGAGACTGAGTCCAGTTTGCTACCCTACACGTGGGGAGGGGGAGTGAAAGAGAGAGAGAGAGAAAACATGAGTGTATCGCACTTTCACATGCACTAAGTTAGCAAGTGCAGGGTGTCTATAGTCGGGCACTCAAGTCTGTTGCCTTGAGGCAGTGAAGAAGGGCTCGAACTGCTTTCTGGGCTACTGAACTGTGAGGCCAGGCTCCCAAGATCTTTGCTTCTGTAAATGGCCTATCATCCAGAGCCGCAGCAGCAGTAATTGCACACATGACTGTCCCAAACCGGAATATTAGCCTCGATGCAAAGGCTGCGCCGTAACGCAAGCGCTATACGCCCGCGCGTCGCGCTAGAAGGGTCGCCGTTGTCCGTTGGAACGTCGCCGCGAAACGCTCGACTTTCGCGAATGCTTATCGAGCCCCCCCCCCAAAAAAGAGAGAACGAAAGCCTAACATTTCGCAATGCCGAGCCGTTCCCGTACACGCTTGCTTGATTTGCCGTTTGTCTTGCCTGAAATATCGCCGGCGCGCCCGACTTATTCGCTGTTCTTTCTTTTCTTTCCGTTTTGTTTGCTTCTTCCGGTCTACATCCGCGAAGCAGGTGCAAAGTCCGTAACAGCCAGCCGAGCGTGGCACCCCCGCGTCACGGTAAAAGAGCACTTCGCACTACGTGTGTGGTGGTACCGTACTTACCTTCATACAAGTATGGTATACTTGTATGGCGTGGTATGGCATACAAGTATACAAGTATGGTATATTCTTACACCGTGATACAAGCAAAGCCCTCACCGCCCCCCCCCCCGTTTTTTTTTCTTCCCCCGCAATCATTAGACATACAGTGCGACGAAATCTCACTCTGGCCGGATTGATTATTACTGCACACTACGTACTATGTACTGAAGCAATCTTGGCAACACTGCAGGGCTGGTAATTGTCTCATTTTCTTGTTCACAGCCTTCGAATAGCGCTTAAGCAGGCGAAACGTGCACCTTGTGGTTAACAGACACGACAAATATGCCAGCCCGTTCCGTGCAAGGTTTTTTTTTAACCACGCTGCGCGGCAACCCGCGGCTACCTACGAATCCCGGATGTCACATTCACGATCCACGCTAGTTTTGATCGTTCTGGCTTCTATGTCATTTCCGGTGATCGGTATAATGATCGGAAATTTTTTCAGTTTCGGTATCGAAAACGTGTATTTTTGCGAGCTTCCTCGTGACACAGCCAATCATATTTTAGATGTACAATTTTGCACGGAGGTTGGTCTGTATAAATAGCTTCCTGAAATTAGGCTTTCTTACGCGGTCCAAATTTTTGCTGCAGTTGACTTTTAATAAAAAAAAAAAAACAAGTGAGGGAGGGATGGGGAAATAGTGCCTCTTTAATGTATATTCTATAAAGTTGTTTGTTGGAGGGAATCTGTTTGGCCATGTGACAAAAATTTTGGCTTGTCCGTATTTTCTTCCGTTCACAGAATACCGGAACACACGTTTATGATGGTGATCATGGTATCAACTGACATCATCTTCGAAACAGCGGCGACAAATAGTCGCCTAGCTTGCTCGAGCTGCCGTTCTAGGGCTGGCTTTACTATATGTGTTGTAGTCTCGAATTTTGACCCTTTCTCTCTGATATTTTATGTCTCCATTAAAACCTCTGTCTTTATGCTGTACAGTTATCTAGGCCTTTAACGACCCCGGCTCTCTGTATATTCTTCCGTGTTCTTTTTTTTTTTTCACGACAATCTAAACGTCTGTTGCTTATCTCAACCGTCTGAGCAGTTTGATGCTTCCGCCCGCTCTCATTTCTAGCTTTTCTGAAATGTGGGTCTTTCCTACGTTTTTTTTTGTTTGTTTACTGGGAGATATCTTTGAAATACGTTACGATATGTGCCGAGTCCTCTCCAGACTACTGCTGCAGTGGACGCATGACTCATCCTGTTGCGAACATTTGCTCATGTATGTTCAGGCAGCGAGGATCGGGCCGCAAATGGAAACGCACGCGGCGGCAGTCGCGCTGTTAACGACATCTCGTGTCTCGTACGTGGCCCCCGAGATCCGGCGAAGGCCGCACACACCACTCGCATCTTGGAGGCAACGTCTCCGGACCCTTTGTTTGACCGCAACGCGTTTGAAAAGCTTTTTGTGTGGCGTGGCTGTACGTTCAAAGGAAATAAAAAAAAAACAAAGATAAGTCTTTATACGTCAAATTATTGTTCTTTCCGACGCATTCGTACCAGCAGCTAAGTAGAGCACGGTTGTTCCTGTACTTAGTTTTGTGTGCTCTAGCCACGGTGTACGAATATACTTCTTACACCGTGGCTCTAGCTGAACTCACTCCCTCACCGAAACACCTGAGAGTGAGTGAGTGAGTGAGTGAGTGAGTGAGTGAGTGAGTGAGTGAGTGAGTGAGTGAGTGAGTGAGTGAGTGAGTGAGTGAGTGAGTGAGTGAGTGAGTGAGTGAGTGAGTGAGTGAGTGAGTGAGTGAGCGAGCGAGCGAGACACGGTTCAGTGCTCAGCGTCACTGCACCGTGTCTCCTGTGTTTCGGTGATCCCTAAACGGCAGCAGTTAACGGACAGAATAGAACCCTCTAATATTGTATTAGAAGGGGAGAGTGTGTGACGCTAATAAGAAAAGCTGGGTTAAAAGAAGTTTCAAAGACGTCTCGGCTTGCATAATTAATTGCCAGGGATCGGTGACAGGGTATGGGGGCTCGGGTGGTGAACTGCCTATTTCCCATTTTGCATACGCTCTATCAGGGCACTTTGCGCGTGACATCTTATGCTGAAAGTTTGTATTTTGCCGTATAAAATAATTCGTATCTGCAAAATCAGTTATTGGCAATCAGTTGTCTTTACGACGACGTACTGGCGTCGTCGTACGTCGTTCTTCGACGTACGTCGAAGAAAAAAAGCGACAAGGCAGTTCCCAGAAAACTCTATTGCCAGCCATCCATTCCTCGCGTACATATCGCGCCATATATCGTCGTATTCAACAGCTTGCCTGGTGGCTAGTTCGCCCTATCTGAATTGCTAAAAAAAAGGGGGCAAGTGTGTCTTAATTCGACGGTGCTCAAAACAGCAGCAATTTCGTCGTCATCTAGGCAGCTCGCGGAGAAGCCAGTGCCAGATTTTACTCGATAAAACTGACGATCTTTGTGGTGAAACCCTGCGGGCCAGTGTACTAGAAGGCCAACTATAGCATCCGGCATGCCGCTTAAATGCGACTAAATGCGGTACGCGGCGCAGAATTAACTATGTCGCTCACGTCTCCTTCCGACGGTCCACATGATGTGCGACACCGCGCGCAGAAGCGCGCCAGGGGGCTTTTTTTTTTTTCTTCCTGTCACGACCAATCCTAAGCATTTCTTTTAACTTTTTCTTTTTTTGCGGAGTTTACGTAATGTCTTCGTACGTCTCCGCGTGCATGTGGGTGCGTGCCTCCTACTCCTCTTATCTCATTTGCCGGCTGTATATCTTTCTCGGTTACGACTACGTTTTGCTTCTTAATATCATAATTTTTGTGCGTGTGTATTCTTTTAATCTCCGCGAAGTCTCTTTGCGCGTTGGCATGTCGTGACCTCGTTATCGCTACACCAGCCTCGGCGAGGTATTTACTTACGCCCTTGCGGGGGCTCGAGTAGCATCTTTGCAGGTACGGAAATGAGAGGAACTCTTTTTCCCGGAAAGTTTGAGGCACGCGAAGCAGCTCATGGCAGGCGACTTCTCCACTCGTATTAAGTGCCCGTGCATTTGAATGAGATGGAACTGGAACGGAGGCAGGAAGGATGTCGAAGGCATAGTAGATCAAGCTCGTCGTTGCGGCACGCTATGAGCCTAACGTTAGAGAGCTCTTACAGCCGGGTTATTTTAACACTGAGTAGGCATTTTTTTTTTTTTTTGCAGTGCGTGACATAAGACTTGCTTGAAGGGGCAGACTAGGGAGTTTTAGCTCGCCGTCTGGGGATGTATCGCATGCCGCGGTTTGCTCCTGATCAAAATAACCTTGGAATAAAGGTATACCTTGGTAATATAGGAAGTATATTCTGAAGGTGGGTGGAATATGACTTTCAGAAGGCATTAAGGACAATTGAGAGTTTTCGATCACCGTCCGTACTGTATTCATCAGCCACAGTGAAGTAATATACGTATGCGGTGCCGCGCGCATGTATACATGCGTCTTTGACGGTGCAAGAAGGGGCGAGGATTTCCTTCCGGAAAGTTTAAGATACGCGAGACAGCCTATGAGCTTCGCTATACTTGAATTTTAGTGCCCGCGATCATGAATGGTTCAGAAGTGGAAAGGGGGAGGGTGCCGAAGGCATATATATATAATGTTGGTGTTAGCAGTGCTCGGCACACGGAGCCTAACGTAAGAGACCATGAATTTACAGCCGCGTTATTTGACAGTGCATTAGTATACGCCATTTTAGCAGTGGGCGACGTAAGATTTGTGGAGGAGGCTAGATTAGCGAGCTTTAGCTTGTCGTTTGGGATATTGCAAGACACCCCTTAATTCTGATGAGAATAGCCTTCGAGCAAAAATACCTTGGCAATAAAGTGTATACGGCCTGATCGATAAAGTATAGACTTAGTGTTTGAAGGAAAATAGAGAGTTTTCGATCGCCGCCCGCTTCATAGCCACCAGCCACAGTGAAGTATTTACTTACGCATTTAGTGGGAATCAGTGGGCATGCATCGATGCGGGGGATGAAATGAGACGCGTTCTCTTCCCTGAAAGCTTGGGGACATACGAGACAGCTTACGAGGGGGCTTGTATATCTAAATTACGTGTGTGTTCGGCAAAATGAGGTACAACTTGAATGGGGGCTGAAAGAACGTTGAAAGCATAGTAAATTAAGCTAGTCGCAGCTTTGGCCGCGCGCAGCGTATTTAACATAATATTAGAGAGATATCATCGATGCGTTAGTTGGCATTCCAGAATTTTCTGTTGACATAGTCAGCACTTCACAAACGACATGGGTGAATGAGCAAGCTAGAGAGTTTTAGCTCGCCGTCCGTATATCCCACGGTACACCTTGCTACATTGACGAGATCAAAAATCATTATAGAGAAGACGTACCTCCACAGCTAATTGCGTTTCTTCCTGTGCAGGAGTTGCAAAGAATAACAAGAAAAAAATTGTTGCTGGCTACAATATTAATAAAGCTACTTCATTTTCGCAAGATTTCGCGGAATATAGAGCATAATTTGCAAGGGTTGCAACTCGAGTTGCGGCTGCACGCGAAGCACGGTTGACACGATCGTCGTCTGCTGCAACAGCGACTGACGAAAGCAACATTCGCCCGCTAGAGGATCAGTCGGCGCTGGTGTCGCGAGCGATGTGTTCGACGGCATGAATTATATTTATCTGATGCCTCGAACACAGATAAATCGTTGTCCTCGTGCGTAGGGCTGATGCAAAGCACTTTCTCCTGCGGCCGGCTTAATTGTCCCGTGGTGACCTTACCACATTTAGACGGTGCCGGAGGAAATCCCCGGCGGAGTGAACGTCGTGCGCTTAAACCAGCCGACCATACACACGCGCTGTACACGTATCTTGCGCAACTACGGTCGCCTACGGTCTAGTGAATTGTGCAAGACCAATTTTCCCCGTCGGCTTGGCTGCTGGTTAGGGCTTCGCGCAACATTATAACAAGATGAAGATCCAGAGCCAGTGACTGTCGAAAACAGCCAAATTGGCGTTCGACACATTTTATTCCGGCTATCGCAGAGCGAATTGTTTCGTGGAAATGCATGTATAATGCAAATATGCCAACTCTTTGAAATATGCTAAATGTTTTGAATCAAGTGCTAGCTTATTAGAACAGATACAATAAAGGACCCGCCGTTATATGATACGCGAAATTCGCTGACACTGTAGGCCATGCATGCATGGGTGAGGAGGAAAAGCAAAGTTTTGCTAAGGCATTGCTGAAACAATAAAATAATTACATTGTGAAGCTTTTATGCGCCAAAACCACGACGATCTGCACTAGGAGGCGCGCCGTAGTGTGCAGCTCCGGATTGGTTTTGGTCACCTGGTGTTCTTAAGCGTGCACGCAATGCGCAGTACGTACTGCACAAGCGTTTTTGCATTTCGCATCTATTGGAATGCGGCGACTGTGGCTCAAATCGATCTCACGCCATATTGCTCGCTGATCAACACACACACACACACACACACACACACACACACACACACACACACACACACACACATGCACACGCACGCACGCACGCACGCACGCACGCACACACACACACACACACACACACACACACACACACACACACACACACACACACACACACACACACACACACTAAGTGGCGAATTTTTTTTTATGATTATTCAGTAATGTGTATTGTAAACTAGTAATACACGCTGCAATCAAACACTGAAAATTAGATAAGGCATCTATAGGGAGTACACGCGCACAGGGTGCTGCTCATTGGGCAAACACCGTTCACAGCGATAGCTGACGTAGAACTATTTTTCATCAACCCTTATTATAATCAGTGAGTTAAGACATGGACCAGTTATGACGCTCAGGTAAATTGTTGCCTGCTGATGAACGAGCGGTAATGTATGACGTGGCGAAAAGCAAAGCAGCGCCACCTGTATAAACTACAAATGCAGCGCTGGGGTTTATACATTTAATGTTTCTTTTCTAAATGTATAGATTAAATAGCAGCTGCTCTACAATACACTGCCCTGGGATCATCGGAAAGTAGAAATTTAGTTGGAGTCGTTTTTATTATTCAATAAATATCATCATCATCCGCACATTGAAGTACACAGCAATCTCTCAAGAGATTTGCAAGTTGACTTGTCCTGCGTAAGCCGAATCCATCGTAAGACTACAAAATTCCTAATCTCATCACAATTCTTGGCTGGGTTATCCTACCCTTGGCAACCATTTTTGCTACTTTACCAGATGACTCATTATCCGCTTCACGTCTCATGCGACTTGGCCTACCCTCTATAGGATACTGTGCACCTACGTGGAGTTTCTGTCCGCTTTCTGTTTCTTAAGGTTACACGTATCATTTCTCGTTCCATATATCGCTCGCAGCGCTGTCCTTAGCTTTCTTTCGTATTTGTTATCCGTTACATTCTAGCATCTCTGTCATGTTCTTAAATACTATACTCAGCAAACCAAGAACCAAGAGTAAACCAAGAACCAAGAGGTTCAAGGGTGTAGAAACGTGCGCATTAGTGCAAGGCCGATCATAGCCAACTAGCCTCGTGCGTTCGAGCTTTATTACAGCGATAGCTTTTGTGGGGTCGGTCTTCCCTTGGGGGGGGGGGAGGGGTCCTTTGAAGGGATACGTTGGCGTCGTTGATGTAAGTACCCAGGCTGCAGATGTTTCGCAAGGTTTTGCAGATTGATCACAAGCTCCCCACGTATTTACTAGGACACACAGGAGGACATTAACGATAGTGTGCTGTCGCTGTGGCTGTTTTGTAGATTGGTACAGGACTGCGAAGGTTTCAACTGCTTGTGCTGTTAGGGCCGGTGACCTTGTCACGTATTTACTGCAGTATACATAAAGAATCGATAAGGTGTCGCAGCTATCGCTGTAAGCATATGTTATGCATTGGCACATAACTGTGTGAGATTTCACTGTTTAGTACTGGTATGGCGGTTTGTAAGCTGCAGACCCCACGTTTACTGCGATACACGTGAGGATACACAAAAGGGTCAATGGGGTGCCCCCGCTTTCGCGGTAGATTAGATCTGCATTGGCACAGGACAGCGTGGGTTTTCACTGTTTCTGTAAGCTCATCACACGTTTATTATGATGTACACAAAGTTCCGGTGGGTTGCCGCAGCTATCGCTGTATCTGCGTTGCTCATTGACACAAGACTGTGTGGTTTGTAATCGCTTGTATTCCCAGTGTGGCCTATAAGCTAATCACATATTTATTACATGAGTAAACAAAGTTACGATACGATAACGCAGCTAACACTCCGACTAAGTTGTGCACTGGCACGCGACTATGTGATTTTTGGCTGCCTGTGGTGATACGGCCTGTCAACTAACTAAATATTCACTGTAGTTTATATTTTATATGAAGATACATAAAATACATTAACAATTGAAGCTCGAGAACAAGTTGAGGACCGCACAAGGAGCGATGGAACGAAAAATGTTAGGCATAACGTTAAGAAACCGGAAAATAGCGGTGTGGATCGGAGAGCAAAGGGGCATAGCCGACATTCTAGTTGACATTAAGAGAAGAAAGTGGAGCTGGGAAGGCCATATATGTAGTGCGTAGGGCAGACGAATCGTGGGCAACTAAAGTTAAAGACTGAGTGCCAAGGTAAAGGAATCGCAATCAATGACGGCGGCAAATTACGGGGGCTGATGAAATTAGGAAAGTTGCAGGCGGAAGTTGGAATCAGCTAGCGCAAGATAGGCAAAATCAGAGATCGCAGGGAGAGCCCTCCGTCCTGCAGTGGGCATCAAAATAAGATGATGATGATGATGATGATGATGATGATTACATAACGGTCCAATAGCATGCCGCAGATATCGCTGTGACTAAGCTGTGAATTGGCACAGGACTTTGTGGCTTTCGACTGCGTGTGCTGGCATGACCTGTAAGCTCATCCCATGTTTGCTAGAGCGTACACGAAGACACGTAAAGATCCGAAAGGATGCAGCAGCTGCTATGGCTGTGACTAACTACATGCGTAATGCATCGACTCACTGATCTGGTATGGACCTCTTCACAACCTTTAACTTTGCCATCCAAAATCTAAAAACAAGAGGCCAATAATCGGCTTAAGGCACATGTACACAAGTAGCGCACGTTACCCGACCAGCCTCGCCGCGAATTCAGGCCGGCTTTGTCGAAAGAGCGGCTGCGTAGCGTCAACACAATGAAGAAAACAAAATCAAGGTCACGGATCGGAGTGGGTAAAAAGCGTTGTTGCGCGTTACGTGACGCCGAGTCGGGGAAAAGAAGAAAAGAAGGGAACAAGATAAAGCGGAATCAAAAAGGAAAATAAGTGTACGTAGAATAAAAACAATAATGAAAGGGGGAAAAAATAAGAAATAAAATAGGATGTCTTGGCACTCGTTTACTGCGTAAAGAAGGCAAAAGGCCAAGTGCACCAGCGCGGGAAGTATAATAAAACAGCCGCAGCAATAGCGGAGTCAGCGTTGCGTGTCGTACGTCGTCTGCTGCTGCAGCGCTCGAGGTTCCGTTGCAGACGGATCCGCTGACTCAAAGCCGGCCAGCGAGCCGAAGCAAAAGCCACTGCGCGGCTCGTCCGGCGGATCACGCATTATGCATACCGCCACGAAATTTAGGGCGCGAACGCATCTTTTGCGTGCGGGGGAATTTTGTTTTCCCTTGCGGTCAGCGTACCGTTACGTGCGTAAAAAAAGGGGGGCGCGTGTAACGCACGTAACAAACGCGACCGCTATGCGCGGGTCGAGTACGGCTCGTAGGCAGCTGCGCGTAGCGATACAGGTTGAGTGGGAGGGTACGTGCAAGGAAAAAAAGAAGAGCCGTCTGCAAGGCCGGTGCTGTGGTCCGTCGTCTGCTTGCTAAATCGTGTTGCAGACGAACACGGGCACAAAGGGGGCCAGCCGAAGCCAAACGCTAAGGAGGGGTTACTTGAAGGTCAAGTGCACGAGAATTTGGCGCCGCGTAAAATGGTTAGTTTCAGACAGCTTAGACAAAGAGGGGCCTCCTTGCAAAATTCTACGTTTTGAAATAAGAGTGGGCGAGGTACAAAAATCTGGCACAAATGGCCGCTTTCGATACCGAAACCGAAAAAAAAAAAAAAGAAAACGCCGCAATTGTAGCCTCGTCGGAAGTGACGCGTGGTCCTGAACGTGCCTCCGCATCGCCTCCGAGATTTGGGGGCATCCGCGGCTGCACGCGGAGCGCTGACAAACCTCGGAGGTGATGAGCTGGGATTTACGTCATGTCCGCTAAGAAACAGGTTAGCTTGGGTGCTATTTAAAGGCTGCCAATAAGAAGAGGCGACAATTACCAGCACTACAGCTTTGCCAAGATTGTCTGGATATAATACACTAAACTATAGCCAATTTGTCTAAATTGCCAAAAGTCAAATTTCGTTAAAGTTAATAGGCTGAAGCTGTCACGAAAGATATAATGTGTCCCGATGTTTTTTTTTGTTATTTAGGTAGCTGTAGTCTTCCTAATCGCTCAGTACCTCGAGAGCGCCACAAACAATAAATTACCACAGCTTTTATACGACCCGTTTAACAAGCGCGCCAAAATGGAGCGCGGCTTGTGGCTTTGAAGAGGAGACTACTCACGTCATCTGCAGCGGAGGTGGTGGTCACATGATATGACAAACGACTAAGTTGTGGGCTAGTCAGCCCAGCGCAGTGGTTGAAGGCCATAGAATGACCGAGTCGCCTGGAAACACAGGGGGATCCTCGTTCGTCTTTTGTACGTATACTCGAGTTCTGAATGAGTTCACCTTTAGACAGCGCGGTCATACAGGGTGTAGCCGTAGCCATATACAGCAAGGCTGTATATGGCTACGGTTCAGTGCATTCTTGTTCTGCGTGAACAAAAACTATCATCATCAATGGGTCATACCCCCGTAAGCGTTCATGCTACCGTAAGCAAGAAAAATATGCAACGGCTCATAGCTCTGTAAGGCAGAGGCTACAAGCACTCAGCAAAGTGAGGGGAATTGTACTTAAATTCTTTACAATCACGCATACAACATACAGAACAGCATGTCAAAAACTATCCTCATCAATGGCTCATACCCCCTGAGCAATGGCTCATACCCCCGTGAGCAATGGCTCATGCCCCCGTGAGCAATGGCTAATACCCCCGTAAGCAAACAAGAAATGCAATGACTCACAGTCCCGTAAGGTTCATGGCTACTCACTTTTCGTGAATTAGCTGCGATGACATTACCCCTATTGTCGCTGCCGGTGATCTTACTGTGGAAGTTTCGGTACCGAAAAGGGAGCGGTTTACGCGTTCCGTGTTGCACACACATCCCTTGCGATGCCACACCGATCCGGCCCAACGGCCTACCCAGCGGCGTGTGCGCATCGATTTAAGATTATCAAAGAACGTGATTGCAACTGCGAGTGAAATAATGACCCCTGATCAAGACAATAAATGAGTGTGCGCCCCCTTTCGTCACGATTACCACCCATCAAGGCAATAAATGAGTTCGTACCTTTGTTAAAAAATATGTGTTGCATCCGTGTCGTGTGCTAAACAGCTTCGCTGGTCAACCGCCTTCACAGAGTGCAATGGCTCGTGATTTATTTCTTTTTTTTTATCGTTAACATGATTTTTCAGACTCCCCCGTCGCATGCACCACAATTTCGCTTCTCGAGCTAGATTGCTCTCAGAAGCGGACATAATATTCACAAGAAATAAAACTGAATATTTGACTAATCAACGAAGTTTCACTAACCTTCAGCAGAATTATTTTACGACACATATTGCAATTTGTGAAATGCAGCCGGTGACTTCGAAAGTCATGTCCATTTGGAACGAATTCTGAGGATGAAACCAGGTTCTATACATATGCGATACCGGTGCTGAAGTAATTTTCGTGCTTCAAGGCATATATAAAGACGTTTTTGTTGAAAAAGTGGAACGGTGTATATTCACAGCAAGTTTAACAAGGTTTACCTCTCATAACTGATTCAAGTTTCGAAATTCGTTTCAAGTGGATGTGCCTTGTGGAACCACTGTCTTCAATTTGCGTAGTGAAATATGCGCACTGAAGTAATTAGTTTAGAACTTTATTGTTAGAGTTTCATTAATGAGCAAATTATGCGTTTTCATTACCAGTGTAAAAAATGTCTGCCTCTTCAAGTAATTCAGCTCAGTGAGTAGGTTCGCGTGCTACATGCCATAGGCAATTTTCAAAACTAATGTTAAAGTTAAAAAACACACCCACCCCAGATAGTATCTTCCTTTGCATGAACTCGACGCAAGTGGGTCGAGTCAGAAGTCGATCTTATCCAGTCAGACCCGACCGCGTTTACATGGCAATTGTCAAGCGAGTTGACTGAACTCGACTCGACTCGACTCGCTTAGCGTTTACGCGAACCCGCTGACTGGTTTTCGGTCCGATCCAAGCAGACTCGACCCGGTATTAGTGGGTCCATCTAAACGTATAGAGCTAGCCTGTGTGTGCGCGTCACTGCAGGTGTCTGGTACCACGTGTTCGCCGCATTAGGTTTCGGTGACGTCAGTAGTCTCCCTTTCCACGTCCGAAGGCGCACTACATTTGGCGAGCGCTTGAAGTGGTCGCGTTAAAAAGGCAACGTAGTTATTTGTTGCGCTTTCGAGTAACTGAGGCCTCATAACATAGTTACTAGGTCAACCGCTATGCCGTAAAGTAATAAAATGAAACAAAAAAACATTCTGTGAGTAGTCCTTCAACTCGCCGCCCCGTGGCAGCACTAGTTTGGCTGTGCACATGCTTAGTAAGTGCTAACAATGTGCTAGTCGAGTAGAGGTTCCTGCAAAATTTACTACAAGGGAAGTCTGGAGCTGTGATATTCGTTTGTGCAGCGTCAGGCGTTATTCATTACGCTTCAGCTTTCTAAATTTCCAAGAAGTCGTATCTTTCTAAACGCACGAGGTCAATGAGGTTCTGGGCACACACAATTGTCGTTGCCAAATGCTGAATTTATAACGCGGTATTTTGTTCAACATAACCAATTGGGAAAGCAAAAAAAAAAATGTTTGAAGACAGAAGGACAAAGTCTTTAGGTAAACCCGTGTACTATGCCATCATTGTCATGCTGGCTGAATTGCCATGCTTGCAGCTACGTATAACGCAAGTAATTGTAGGAAACCATAGTCCGCGACTACCTAGGAATTCAGCGTAAGCTCCACCCACAAAAACGCAATGCAGCTGCTCTTCACTGATGAAAAAGAGCGGAGCCAGCTGGAGACCGCTCATAGCCTAATGACTCTGCTTTGCTAATATAAACGCTAGGCTAACTGGAAAATAAAAGCTCATTGTCTCAAGCTAAAATATTGCTTTGCCAGAGCCCTTATATCAGAGCCACCCATAAAATGTGCCAAGTCATTCAGGTTTTTCATCCTGAAACCAGTGATACAAAGACAGATATCTACGGAGGAAGCAGCCGTTTTAAACACGTGACACAGCTTAAGGGAATAGGTGAATTGTGTTTGAATTGAACAGCGCACATACAACCTTTTATTGTTAAGTTGTCACCGACTATGTATATGACAGGTCGTAACGAGATCATTGTACATATTTGTGGGTGACGGACGTCAGATTATACGGTTTTTGTTGGCCGATGCGCCTAAATGACGTGGCTCTTTTAAGCTAGCTAAGCAGCTAACGGTCGCCATGAGAATACGGCTAAATTAAAGGCTCACGCTATCCGGTCAACTGGGCTTCGTAGTGATGAATGTCATTTAACATCGTTTGTATCGGAAGTTGACGGAAAGATTTTGCACACAAGACTAACCTATTGCACTCACATGGTTCCCACTTTCTACGATTGGCTTTCGTTTCGACGCTGGTTGATTTACGTTACTTTCTTGATCAGCTTCTCTTACGGCGAACTCGGCAAATCGCACCAAGGCGGCCCGGGGCGGCTATGATTGGACGAAACTGCGCATTGGGGCGCACCGGCGCGATTTGCCGAATTCGACATTAGATTTTAGCAGCGAACTCCAAGCAACAGGTGTCTCCGGGAACAACCTTTGATTCGTATACGTTAATTTCTTAGAAATAGCTATATCCAAGTGAAGCTCGAAAATAGGATGAGCGAAGAAGTGCAGTTCCGCATGGAACTGTCCTTGCTTCATATCTTTATCAACGGAAAAATCTGCCATCAAGCTTTGCCCCGGAGGGAGGCGGAGATCAATGCACTTGAGAGTGAACATTAGAGGTCAATCCTGTTATCCGTGCGACCATGGTATTCGATTTTCGGGCGCCACTCTTGACAACAAGCTTCTCTGGGGGCTTACGTTTGAACATGTCGAGGCTTCGTAGGGTGGAGATTCAACGCAGCGTCGCGTACGAAAGCAGGTTGAGGACGACCGTTCATTGATGCGAGAGCGCCAAATGGGCCATTCAGCGAAAAAAGCCTGCGTCTGTAGCAGTGGAACTATAGTCCCATCGGCTACGACGCCACGTAACGAACAAACGCCTCGACGGAGCTGAGTGGGCGAAAGAGAAGGCCTGCTGCCGCATTAGCGCGCCATGGTGTTGCCTGAGGGGAGAGGGCATCGCCGCGGCGCCACGTCACCCTTGCACTCGCAAGCCTGTGTTATCCCAACACCTCCTCTAGAAGGTGTTGGTTATCCGCGTGTTCCTTGATAAGGGTATACCTTCCTGAATCGCGTTGTAACTAGCTTCGCCTGCACACAATATTCGTTACTTAAGAAGGAACGGCCTTTTTCACCGCTTTTTGCCTTATGGGGTGAGATTGGCGGTGTGGCCGAGTTGGTCTTCATGCGCCCGCTGTTTGACGTGAGACAAGAAGGAAGCTGTTTCACAACCTACCGAAAAAAAACAAGTTCCTCCACACGCGAGCTTTGAATGCGTAGTGTTCCATTAAGGGCACGGAGTGATCAGAGCGTCTCTTAATTGCGTGTTTTCTTCCGAAAAACTCAGTTGATCAACGTTTGGTGAAAGACTCACGTTGACAACGTAAGAGCTACTCTGCCGGAAAGAAACTGCGTACACACGAGGCCAACCACACTTGTTGCAAAAGCAGCGTTACTGGGAAGCACCATGCGCCTTCCTAGGACAGAACTCTATAAATTGCAGACCTAAAGCCGTTCTACAGGTCATGTCGGTGCACCGTTTAAAGAATAGAAGCTGGCGATTGTTCACGGTCATTGCTGTGCGTATATGAGGACATAACCTTCATTGCACGCCGCATTCGAAATGAGGACGCGAATGTCGTGGCCTACCGCTGGGCTTTTGTTTACTTTTGGCGACGGTGTACGTACCGTTGTGCTTCTAAAGAATGGATGTAACGCACACAACAGACGCTAGCACCAAGGGCAGGTGCATAAAGTAAGTGCATCGATCGTCTGCAACGACTGAACCGTCTGCTGACTAAACCCTTCTGTTGACGGAACCCGGTGCAGCAAAGGTGGGAACAACCGGCTGAGCATACGTATATACTCTCAGAATCAGGTCACGGGGCGCGTTCTGCTACATACGGCTACTATACATACTGGCTGCGTTCCAATACTCACAGTAGACGGCAAAGTAGACGGCTAAGTGGACAGCGGCCATCTTAAGTCTCGTTCCAATTCTCACGAAGACGTCAAAGTAGACAGCTTCGCGAAGACAGCATCGAAGTCAGAAACGATGCAGGCTACTTTCGTGTCCTAACAAGATGGCGAATAGCTGAGCTGGACGCTTGGAAACTCGACGGGAAGGTCGTCTGCACGGAAGAAAACGTAGATACGCTTTCCTACGCCCTTAATGTAGGTCACACTGTGTTTTTCACAGGTTCACAGCCGCAAAGACTTAAAACACAGAAGTAATGCGCGCTTTTGTCAACTTTTTCTTGTCGCCGCGAGGTGACTTCACGTCGCAGAAGCGTCTTCCATACGTCTTCCTGACGGTTCGAAACGCGTTCCGTTACCTGGCACCGAAGCAGTGCCAGCTGTTTCATTAGCAGTCTACGTAGACCGTTTCCGATGCTATCCATGCAGAATTGGAACACACCCACTGTCGTCAGCTCGAGCGACGTCTGTCGGCCTCGTTGAAGACGAAGTCGCGAAGGAGCAGAAGTGCTAAAAACCGGCTGAACTGAGACGCACGCACTCTCAGAACCAAGGCACACGGCCTATTGTTTTGCCTGCGCGCTTAAAGATTACGTAACGCACAGAACAAACGGAGCACCGCTGAAATGTGCACAACGTAATGCACGGAGAAGCCCTCTACAAGAGCGATGATATTCCGCTGTCTCTGCTACGAGGGCGAATCAGAAAATCTTTGCCCCCATTTATTTAGCCAAATAGGTCCATTCCCAGCGGTCGACCTTTCTGGGACCGGCCCGGCCTTATCTGCAGCGGTAGCTCCGGGGCACGGCGCTGATGTGAGTTGTTGAAGATGGCGGTTGTTCTTCACACGTGCTTGTGCTGCTAAAAAGGCTGGGACATCAAGAAATAGAAAGGGAAGAAGAGAGAACGGCAAACCTACCAGATGAGTACCGCAGCACCATCAGGGTAGGGTCCTTGCCAAGAAACGTGCACCCAAACCTACACGCAGCCAGCTGGAATGCTAGGGCGAAATATGTAGAGAAATATCTATCAACCAAGGCGAACACGGTATATACGGACGCCGCGGTGTATCCTCGGAAACGAGGAACAGAGCAAAAAGTCGTCGCGACAGTAATTGGCTCCGACTATAGGAGATCACTCGCGCGTCGGCGCGGGGCTGCAGTGTACGGTAACTGAGGGAGAAGGAATGGCTGTTACTCAAGCGGCCGCGGAGGGTTACCGCGCAAACGAATCCCTTACAATTTTAATTACGGATTCTAAGGAAGCATGCCGTAACTACATCAATGGCAGAATTGACCAAAAGGCGCTCCAAATCTTCCTCCGCGCTGGCCAACACGAAAGACGAGTTAGATACAACATTTTCTGGATACCGGGACACACTGAAATTGAACCCGCCGTGGTTGCTCAGTGGCTATGGTGTTGGGCTGCTGAGCACGAGGTCGCGGGATCGAATCCCGGCCGCGGCGGCCGCATTTCGATGGGGGCGAAATGCGAAAACACCCGTGTGCTTAGATTTATAGGTGCACGTTAAAGAACCCCAGGTGGTCAAAATTTCCGGAGTCCTCCACTACGGCGTGCCTCATAATCAGAAAATGGTTTTGGCACGTAAAACCTCAAATATTATTATTATTACACTGAAATTGAGGGCAACCAGAGGGCCGATAGGACCGCTCGCGAGCATACTAACCGAGCGGACCTAAATGGCGACCCCGAGGACGTCATGACGGTGATCTCAACGTGCTCCGAAATACTAAATTATCATAGAGGAACGAAGGTCAAATACTCCCCGCCGCATAACATGCTTAATCAACAAGAGGCAGTTTGCTGGCGGAAGCTGCAAACAGGAACCTTCCCAAATCTACGCATACTAAGCAAAATGTACCCAAACTAATACACGGACATATGCCCGTGGTGTAACGCAAACCCCACCCTTTATCATATCACGTGGGAATGCAGCAAAAACAAAACTTTCCACAATGTAGAAAATCCGAGTGCGGAGCAGTGGGAGAGCGTGCTCTCCAGCGGCAACCGATGCCTCCAACGGGGGCTGGTACACCATGCCCGACGAGCAGCCACGCTCAGTGGTGCCCTGGAATAGGGGCGCCAACCCTGCAAGACGGGAGTCACCATCGACAAGAAGAAGACGGAAGCACTCGGCCTGACCGCTGAATGACTCTGTAAATTAGAGCAATAAAGTGTATCCTATCCTATCCTATCCTATCACACGTCCACGGCGTACGAGCAGCGAAGTGTGATTCGTTTTCTATGGAGCAAGCTAGGGACGAACGCCCATCGAAATTCGCAGGGAAATGCAGTCCACGTATGGGGAAAGGGGTCTCGCTTTGAGTAGTGTGAGGTGGTGGAGTTGTGAGTTCGCATAAGGCCGTGAAGACTTGCATGACAATGAACGTTCGGGGAGGCCGCGTGCCTCGCTGACTAACGACATTGCCCGCGTTTTTGGACCACCCACCATACCAGTCCGCACCTCGCCCCTAGTGATTTCTACGTTTTCGGTCCGCTGACGAAGCTCCTGGCAGGACGGCGATTCACGTGCAACGATGAAGCCAAACAGTCAGCCAGACGAATTCTACCGTAGGGGCATCTCAAATTTAGTGCTGCGATGGGACAAATGTCTGAACCGGTGCGGTAACTATGTAGAAAATTAGTGCAAGGTGAGATATATGTGTAATTACCTGTGTGTACCTTATTTTGGCTGATAAAAATAGGGGTAAATACTTTCTGATTCGCCCTCGTATTCAGTGTCTTCTGCCTGCAAAGCCCCCGTCGCATACGAAACCGCGGGGGTGCAAAAGTGGGAGCAACCGGCCGAGCGCAGACCCACATACTCTCGGAACCAGGACACGCGGCACATTCTCTTGCCTGCGTGCCTAAGAAGGACGTAGTAGTGCGAGCACCGCCGACAAACGAATAACGCATACTGCGTGGGGAAATCGTCTGCTATACGGCGGTATACCGTATATCGTCGTCTGCTCTAGTGTCATCCAGACGAAGATCGCCGGGGGAGCCGACATATGGGGGGAACAACCGGCCGAGCACAAACTCTCGGAACCAGGGCACGCGGCACGAATTCTTCTGCCCGCTCACCCCTTTGCGTGCCTCCTCATCTTCGTTTTCTTCGGGGGGGGTGGTCACCGACGCGAGTCGCCTATAGCGTAACCTTGTTATTTCTTTCTCTTTTCGCTCCCTTTTTGCTTCGCCGTGCGCGCTGGCCTACAAAGGGACCGGTCCGTTTCTTTGGCGGGTGCGCTCTGCGCGCCGGCGAGGTATAACCCGAAAGAAAACCGGCGACCACGACGACGAAAACAGAATACGCTTTTGTTTGGCAGCTTTCACGGCCAGAGCCCGGCTGCTCGCGACGTGCAAGTGGAACGCGCCTGACTCACCGGTCTTATCCGGACCGCTTGAGGCGTCGCGACCGCGTGCGGCATCGACGGTCGTAGTAAACACGCCTATAATTACTCGTTGCGCAGCAGCCTGGCCTCATAGTGCGTGCTTGCTTTTCTTAAATAGGTGTGCCCACGCCTGCGTGTGCGTGTGAGTGACTTCATTCACGGCACATGAGGCTTACCGCTCATATGCCTCATTGGCGGAACTCTCCCTGGTGGCGTCATGAGCGCATAAAGATACCAACGCCCTGTCTTGTACGAAATGTATAAACATGAATGGATTGGTAAAGAGGCGGAGGAGGGGTTATGTGATCTTCCTAGGTATTCATTGAAGTTAAATTTTATTCACTTTTTCAGGCAATACATTGCATTGCCTACGACCCAAGGCTAAAGGAGAAGGTAGTATCCTGACTGGGTCTTGGTCTCACAGTGCAAAGGAGCAAGAGTGACTATCAAGGCACACAAAATAACCAGTATTTCGAACACATACGAGTCATATCTACAAGTCACATGAGCACATGGCCGCAAGTGCATATATATATATATATATATATATAGACTGTTAATACTATAGTAAACAATGTACCAGGAAACACATAACCCTTCCTATGAAATAAGCCAATGCAATAAAAGAAAAGTAGCACAGGGAAAACAGGTGATAAGCATAGCGATTAGGAGAGCTTCTCCTACTTAACGTGTACACACAGCTCAGAATGAACACGTCACATATTATTTAAATACATTTAAGTAGACAGTAAACACACCCTTTCCACTCTCAAGACGATGTGTGTTCAAATAACGAACACAGATTACGTTTGAAATCGTCTATAGTATAAGAATTTTCAGCAATGTCAATAACATCTGGACAAACGTTGCGCAGTGACATAATCTGATGTTCCATTCGCTGATTACCATAAGTAGTCCACGACATCTACACTAAATACTACAGAGGTCTGACGTAGATCATATCTAGTATATTTCTGTATAAATAATGACTGACGAACTCATCTTTGTTTTCCATTAACTCTTTATATATATACGCTCTTAATTTAACACTATAGGAATCTTGAAAATGTGGGAGCTTGTGCTGGGTCATTAGCTCTAGAGAACTTTTTTCTTGGGGTGGCAATTTAAACAGTCTCGCTGCCAGCCACAGTAGCACAGAAATGTCTTCAATATAACTCTTAAAACAAATACCCCAAACCAGTAGGCAATAACCAACATAATAGTGTACAATACAAAAAATATAGTTATCGTTTAACACGAGCAAGTAGTTGGTTTTGAAGTTGGTACAACATGACAATCGATTTCGATATTTTCATGCGAACATTTCATATATGTTTACTCCCAACTCAGGTTTCCTTGGAAAATAACGTGGTCAATCGTGCGGTTATCCTAAGGCTGGCATCGCCTTTGAGATATCCGCCGTCAAAAATCTGCTACAAAATCGATCGGAGCATGAGTTTTGGGAAACTGCTTATTGGAAGGTCAACGCATCCCGTAACAGATTTCGGGGACACAGATCTCGATAGTGGCGTCATTTCGTATTAGGTTTTCTTGCTAAGCAGAAATTATTTCCGAGGGTGCTGCTCGGCCACAATTTCGCGTTTTACATATGCGTCTTAAAGCGAACAATTATGAACCTAATTAACGAATGTTATTCATCGTGTTACCAAGTCATCGCAACTTGACGTGCAAATTAAAGGGGGGAAAATTAAGCGCATTTCACGTGCTGCGGGTATTCGTTTAAGCGGCGCTTTCTCTGGTGTTTGCTGTAGGCACACCGTTCTTGTTCAGCGACCAGTAGCAACTTGCAAGTGTGGACCATACGCGGCGAAGTTGAACACGTTTTCAATCGAAAGCGCCTCGCTAGACGTTAAAGCATGACGAGTGCCAGCACTGTCAGACATGTCACACACCAACCACAGTCGACATAGCACACATTACACATCGAACCGAGTTAGTCTTCCACGAATTGTTTCTCAACGGATTGCTCTTTGCATCCCCGTAAACGACACACGTACAGTCCCACTTCCCACTCCGTGTGCTATCTTATCACTGTGTTTACGAGCAAGCGGGCGCTCGCGTTTCCGATCCCTTCTTCGCTGCGTATCGATGCTGCTCCGCTTCGCGTTTCTTGAAAAAAAAAAAAAAAAAAAACAACTTTCACGGCGCTCCTCGCGCTGTTCATGGCCGCCTCTCGACATTTCTCCGATTTGCTTTCACGAGTCAGCTGGCGCTCGCGTTCTAAACCGCGATTCCCGGAGTCTCGAAGACGTTCCTGTTCTGCTCGACGCCCTCTTCCAAGCCTCTGCCTCTCCCCTCACTAAGTGTACGTTACACGCTTCGGCTCCATACTCGTCTGCGTCTGAACTCTCGTCTGAGCCCGGTCTATAATGCCCCTGGTTAGGCCTCCTGTTGTTCAGGGTTGCCCTGGGTCACCTCGGTTCGCACTTTCTCCGGGACCGGATCGTGCAAGACAGCAGGTAGCAGCCGCAAAACGGTGGGAGGGAAGTGTGGGTGGAAAAAGGCAAAGAAGGGCTTGCTTCAAAACGGTACTGCGTTGAGCCCAGTCCACCAGCAAACCACTCCAACCCCATGCTCTATGATCCTCAATGATCCTCGGTTCAAGCCATGATCTTCCGTGACCCTTCCAGCGAGACAGCAGGCAGAAGTGCTCTGATCTATCGTGACACATCGTGCAAGACGGCAGCTGGCACCCGCAAAGTGGGGGTAATACGATAAGAAGCCAACACACACACACGCACACGCACACACACACACACACACACACACACACACACACACACACACACACACACACACACACACACACACACCGTGCAGTTCCTCCTCCTAATTTGTCTTCCTACAGTATTTTATATGCCTACCGCCGTCAACTCGCCCATCGCTTCCGGTCGTCATATGCTGTGTAACGTCACTCGCGAGGAAGGCAGTGCCAACCGAGCCACAAGGAACAATAGAAAGATCCAAAGCCAATAGACGAAGTGACAGGGGCGGGGGGGGGGGGGGGGCAGGGTCCCCACGTAACGGAAATCAACCAACGCAGGACTCGCGATCTGTAAGATTCACACGCACGCGACGCAGCGCGAGCTCAAGGAAACGTGGGTTTCTTTCGAAAGTGCCCCACACACGCGAACCACACACACACACATTCTCGCAGCGTGCAGCCTGCATACAACAACGCAACACAGAGGGCACCGATTGTTCTTTGGAACTCCCTAGCTGCCAACAGTGGGCCGGCTAAGATACGTGTGCCAGCTGGACGGGCGGATGTGTGGACGTGCATTAAGCCGTAAGGCGTTGTGCCATAGTCTACCAAGTCGCTGGCAGGCTTCAGACCTGCGTCTCACATTGGTTTACTTTTTCTTTTCGGTAGGCATGACTGTTCGGAAAGCGTTGGTCGAAGTGGGGCGATCCGCCCCGGCGTAATAGAAATGTCGCCTTCGTTTCGCGCCTGGAGACCCACGTAGCATGGCTGCGCTCCGAGGGCGTGGGATCACGTGGGCCAGCGAAACGAAAGTGAGTTGATGTTGGTCGGGGTAACCTTAGGCTTTTTTATTTGCTCAAAAAATGATTTCGACAGTCTATGGACTGTCTATAGATGGCTCGTGGTCTTACTGGTTTACGTTTAGTTGTCGACTAAAGTGTATTATTAAAGGGGTGAAAGTAGTTGGCTATTTCTCGTCTGCCATGCTAGAAATGCCTCTGAGCCTTTCGCACAGTCGTCTTGGATCTACAATCTTTTATTGCAGCTTTCGCGAACGCGCACCGTCGTCGCATTGTCATAATCATCATCAGTCAAGTTACTATAGTGTTTCTTACAGAAAGTACTATAGGAGGTAACTCTGGCGGTGTGGTGCCTACGAAGGCTGGGGTTGTGACGGTTCCACCAGGGATGCTATTCTGAACACTGTCGAAGACTGCCATCTTGCAAGCTCTGATTGGCGCAGGGGGTTGCTACGGCCTCTCTGATTGGCTCAAAATGCAGCCATTACAGAATTTGACAATATATGGCCGAGTTTGCCAACAGCACTCCAGCGTCGCAATGAGGCGCGCAGAACATGGATTTACCTAAACTTCGGGCCTTTTGGCTTCAAGCGGCTTTGTAACTATGCAAAGGCACCGTTTTAAACCAAATATTGCGTTACAAACGCAACAGTTAGATAAGCATGCGGGCTGAGACTGCATTGCTGTGTTTAAACAAGTACGAGTACTAGGAAAATTAAATGTCACTTAATAAAGTTTCAAGAACGTTTGAAGCCACAGGAAACGGAAGGTCAGACAAAACCATGCACTGCCCACCATTCTCACGTTATCGCAACGACACACTATGTCTCTGACACACTATGTCTATAACTCTATGTAATTTATGTCCAGTGGAGGCCGAAAGCTTCTGCCAGTGATCTCCAGTTGCCCCATGTCGTCCGTCAAATGACTCCATCCTACTCCTGCAAATGACCTAATTTGATCACGCCGCCTATTCATCTGCCGTCCACGGCACTGTAATTAACTTCCCCTGGAACGCGTATTGTTTCTCTTGCAGATTGTACCGGTCATCTGCTCTATATACGCATTACAGAGTCCGTCGCAATTTTTTCTTTCTCTTAACCTGAACTGAAATGTCCACAACCTCCATCTTCCTATCGCATAACCTTAATTTTTCGTTCAATTTCTGGTTGTGTCTTCTTCAGTTTCTTTTCTAGCATCTTCTCAAACCTACAATTTTCTGCCCCATACGTTGTTAGTGCCGGCAGGATGCAGTGATTGTCCACTTTTATTTATAAGGATTGCGGTAAGCTACAGTCTTAATTTGGGAATGCCTGTCATGCGCTCCAAGCAATTTGTTTTAGTCTGTAGATTTCTATCTTGTCCGGTTCTCTCGTAGCCATTTGGCATGGATAGATGTACTCATGCACAGATTCGTGAGGCTGGACAGTACAGTCAGATAATTGTGACCACTATAGCGACGGTTCAGGCCGGAGAACCTTTACTCACATGTTCATTTCTGTTTTCACGGCTCTTGTAACGTGAATGTCAAAACTGCTGATCTGTTATTTTTCATATGTTCCGCTAACCGTGCATTAAACTTTTCTTTACCTAATAGGCACGTGGTTCACTTTCGCGTGTAGACGAACCGCGCGGCCTCAAGCCAGCGTAATTAACCTCACCGTAGCTTTCATTCGAGCACACCTTTTACTTATTCATTTTTCTCCATGCGTACGAGCCGTTGCGAGTCTCGCCAGAACGACTCTCCTATGTTCTCTTGTCTCGTTTTCCTCGCATACGCACGTCGCTCCATATGTGGCTGCCATGCTCCGATACAACCGCTCGTTTGTATCCGTCGCGCCAACATACCATCTGGATTAGTTCGTTACGTAACCTGAGATCGAGCATTCTTTCTGTAACGTCATTGCCATGTCCGTATAGCCGACGATGGCATGCACCCGTGCAGAGTACCGTCTGCACCTCTGCACAACACACCGTCTGCTGTCTGCGTGTCAGCCTTACTGCGCAGACGTCGATACGTTTGACGTCAGCGTTGAACGCTGTCTGCGAGAGAGGGGATATGAAGATGAACTACATGTCCTATCCTTTCTGCACGCTCCATTATGTCTTATGCCTGCCCAGACATGTATAAGTCTGTGGGGAACGTCTGCCTAAGGAGACTGCAAAAAAAAAAGAAAAAAAAAACTGTGCTCCCTATCTATTCGGCTCCAGTGTGTGTTTCGTCTGCAGAGTTCTCGATACGTCCACATTGCACATCGTCTGCAAGGGTGTGTACACTGCACACACATTCGTATAACGGTGGATTTGGTCTGCTCCATTCTGTGTTAACGTCTGCACATTCGTTTATAAGCATGTGGCGAACAACGCATAACCATCCGTATAACCCTGGATTTGGTCTGCTTCATTCTGTGTGAACGTCATCTCACACGTTTGTAAGTATGTGGCGAATAATGCATCAACATTTGTACAACGCCTGATGTCGTCTGTTCTACAGGAATTGAACAGAGGCGACTACCCGTTCCATTACGCACACACGAGATTGCACGAAGACGTTGACACGTATGTGTGTAATCTCGTCTGCATCCCACAATCGTCCCTCGCTTATATCTAAAATGCTATATTCTTGCGCGAGTGAGTTAAACCCACGACCGGCTTTATTACTTGGCGACCTGTTCACCGGCGCCGCCTCCGTAGCCCCCGATTTCTTACTGCTTGTTTAGTTCATTCTTAGTTCGCCCGACCGCCGCTGCTCTCCGTGGCGCTACAACTTACCCCCACGCCGAGTGCGGGCTGGCGTAGCGGTAGCAGTGGCGGCTTCCTCGTTGTGTTTTTGTGCGCGTCTGAACACCGTGTTTCCGGCTGTTCTGATTGCTGCCCGCATACGTGCCAAGAACGCAATTACTGCTGAGAGCCTGAACATTTCGTGGGCAGTTTCGAAGCCTTCGAGCCAGCACACTGGCAATGATTACTGGCTTCTTGGTCAGAGCCGTGCAAGATTGCATTGCATGTGAGGGCTGCCTGAGTAATTTGAGGGCACCAGCTTCTCAGTCTACCACTACTGCCATCATAGCAGGCATGGACCGGGGAGGGCTATCGTACCCTACCTTAGCTTTCGTAGGGTTCGTCAGCCGCCTGGAAGGTGCTGCATCAAGTGTGGCTCCTGTGCTTGTTAGGGGGCCAACGCCGCTTAAGAAGTTTGCAGACCTAGTGCTGCCGTCACTCACAAAAAATCCGCTGTTTGTGTGCTCGAAGGACACCACAGAGCCTCACAGAAGGGCACTGCTAAAGCTGATTGTCCACAAGTTTATGAGGCCATTTTTGTCTAATTTTGCCTCTGATCTCACAGAAGAGCACGCCAAACGGAAATTAATTAATGCCAAACCGAAATCTCGAAAGGTCCTAAAAGTGTAAGGATCTGGCTGACCTGAAATAAAGTTCTGGCCACGACCGGCTATTGTGTCTGGCAAACAAGCTTTTCTAGTCTGGTTTAAATTATTCATTTTTCATGTAGAGTGCGTCTTGAAATGATTAACAATCGGGTGAATGCTCCTGAAAATGAGTAAGTGTGCATGGCGCGCTTTTTGCCGTAAATTGGCGGAAAGTAGCGCGGCTTCGCCCTGGGATGCTGCTAGGCACAGAGCAGAAGCAATCATGTTGAGATTGTGCAGCTGTACGCGCAAAAAAGCCTCTCGAGTAGCACCAGAGCCGCGCCCACCACTACAACCGCTCTTTGAGCTTGTTTAGCTGCAAAACTGCTGCGCTGAGAAAGAAAAATATTACCGCTATCAGCCGTTAGTCGGGTACAGCTTTTTGTGGCCATGCAGGGGAATTGCTACGAGCGCGAGACGCCTGCTTCTGCGCTGTTCTCGCACGCTCATGAGCCAGAGACTTAAGCGTGTTAGCTGACAGCTCGCGCTCTTAAGAGGAAGCTTTAGCTCGAGTGCTCCTATCTAAATACATGTAAAAGGAGAATTCGTTTTTCTCGGCAACCACTGCACCAAATTTGACGAGGTTTGTTGCATTTAAAGGACAAACTTAAAATCTAGTGACTGTTGGTTTCGAATTTTTGAGTTAGATTGTCAATTTTTTATTAAAAATTGGCAAAAATCAGAAATTTTCAAAAAACGAAACTATCAAGTTTACAACTCTGTAACTTAACCACTAAAATTGATAATACAATTCTGTGAATTGCATCTAATAGTACATCTAAAGCGGACAAAATTGATCTGTTACATATGAATATAAAAAAATTTAATCATATGGAAATACAACTTTTGCAAAACCGTTGTAACCAACGTAACAAATTCACGTAAGATGTAAAATGATATTTTGAATTTGTCCGCTTTGAATGATCTAATGAATGTCGTTTACAGAACCGCGATATCAGTTCTTGATGCAAAGCTATGAATTTCTAAACTTCGTGATTCTATTTTTTTCAAACGGTCAAATATTTGAAAATCGTTTTAAGAAAATTCAAGCCCTTAATCGAAATTCCGCTTTCAACAGTCACTAGAATTTAACTTTCTCTTTCAAATGCGACAAACTTCATCAAAATCGGTCCAGGGGTTATCTCATAAAAACGTTTTTGCGTTTTACATGTATTTGAATAGGCCGCGTCGGAGGGGGCCCGAGCTAAAGCTTCCTCTTAACTACCACTGTATACAGAAAGCTGTCCACGATTATTGCATCTTATAAATATTAACACGTCTTTGCGGTGCGTGCTTAAAAAACGATGCGGTTTAACTCGGCCTACCGGCAACACGATAACGCAAGCGTACTGAATTTAACAGAAGCGCACGGCGGGCGCTGCCGAAATGAGGGTAAGTTGTGGCGCCACCTGTTGCGGCGCGCCGTCCCTCCTGAACAGTCACGTGGTATTTGCGCGGACACGCGCCGCCATAGGAGCCGGCGTAGTGAGCAGGTCGCGAGTAATAAAGCCGGTCGTGGTTAAACCGAACCATGCGAAGGACGTTACCGGCCCGAGACGGTGACGTCCTTCGAGGACTGGTTCTCGCCACGACGTAACTTTATAAAGAGACAATTTAACTAATAATCAAGCTTGACATGCTAAGTTCTTATAGTGAGCCGTGTGTACCTAGTCCGATCTCCCTTGCTCACTTCCCTAGATAGCTCCCGGAGCAATCATTTGAATATGTTACACTAATCAGATCTTATCTGAAGAGAATGCATGTCTCGGCACAATAATTTCCACTTGAACTCATAGCCTCCAGCTTTCTTTGCTACGTCTGAGTTCAAACTTCGTATGTAAGTGAAGACTGCACAAAAATCTGCTCAAAAAGCCGTATTTCCGTTTCCTTCTGGACGCCCAGGCACAGATCACCTTTTATCGTTCGGATGGTTCAATATAAAACTTGGCAATTTTGCTTGCCTAATTTATCGAGAAAAAGTGCGGCGAATTCGCGTTCGTCAGCGCCCCTCGTGATGTCCACATCACATCCTTAAACGAGTTACCGAAACCACTCTGGGATGCCGTGCTTTGCCGTACAGTTCGAGACGGAAGCGACCAGATTACGTCATAGCCACAATGTTTAGGACCTCACTTAAACGAAGGAAACGTGGCATTTTTTCCGGAAAACCAGGCAAATAAAGCTGCCAACGAAGCGTTATACAGAATGATCCCGACGAAAAAAATAAATCTGATATTGCTGTGAAATTCGTGCAAATCCAGAGCAGTGGTAAGCGTGAAACCTTTCCTTCCTTTTTTTATGAGTACAGGGAAAGAAGACAGAAGTTCTTGCACTACGCCTGTTAGTTTACAAACAAGCAACTTGAATATACCTTCGGGAAACTGCTCAACTGCGGCATCGGGTTAAAGTACCGCGGCTGTAAATTAATCGCTGCTGCAGTGTAGCGTAGGTTTTTCGAAGCATCGAAGGCAAACAAACAAAGAAAGGAACGGACAGGTTAAACTTGTGCCCTACGCCGCCGCAGTGCAAGCAACAAGTGGTGATCGGTGTCTTAAGCGGCCAGCAGCAAGCGGAACGAGTTTTTTCAACGCTATAGGTCATGCACTCGAATGATCCGGTGCATATATCCCTCGTCAGGGGGGCATGCTTGCTCGGGGAGCACTCCGATTCCCACGCCGCCGTACGTACGCCGAATGCGAGATGACGCCGACCACGATAGACGACCGCGAAATGCCAACCTCCACTTGCTTAACCTCGGGCTCTGTTCGCTTCGTTAGCCCGCGAAAGCGCCTACACAGGGCACCAGAGGGCACTGGCGTATACGTGGCTATGTATCAAGAGGCGACTAGACGCGTCGACACCGTTTGCACTGGTTTATGCAGACACCGACGCTCGCATCAAGGCAGTCGCGGTTTGCGCAGACGCCAGTCCTTATGTGCCGTTCGATCGGATGAGCGCTCCTGAAAGATTGCACACTTTACCCCCATCCCCGCGAATGGCTCCATCAGCGCAGTTGTAGACGTCTACGTCTCTACGTCTCCGCGATGATGTGTAAATCGAAATACCTATACGACCAACCTAAAGCTCTCTATTGTATGCCATCCGCGTCAACTAAAGAGCTCGTCTTCTTGTTGCTAACACGAGCCAAATTACTGTGTATCGACGCGAACCAGGTTGGTTGCACCGTGCGCGCCTTTGATTGTCTTAATTTCTTGCTTCCCAGTTTCGTTTTCGCGCCTGAGCTTCATCGGTACAAACAGTAGTGAAACGTAAGTTGAAAGTCACCGCTCTGTCGTGTGCACACACTCTTCCTTTGTCCACCATTCTACGCTGTGAATCGAGAACTACGTTGAACCTGATGTGAGAACGACTTGAGGAAATTTATAAACTCTTCCTCGGATTCTTTCTTGACGTTTTCCTCAGCACTGGTTTTGTACGCCCATCTTGCATTTGCCCTAACTTTTGTTTTTAATTCTAGACGTAGAAACATGGCAAGGTAGGCTACGTCTGAGTTGGCTATCCCAAAATCCCAATTACGTTACTGAATCAACAGTGAAAAAGCAAACGTAATACTAAAATATCGACAAGCACTACACACACGAACACAAGCGCACAAAGAGTATCTCCACGGGAACCAGCACCGAAAGTAAAGTCACCCATAATATAGGAGTGAAAGTGTTTACACGTCTTTTCATGTATGCATTAGATGCTTCATTGCTGTTAGTTGTTGTTGCACTCATCGGAGCAAAGGAGTAATCGGCGGCTTTGACACAGTCATCATCTTTGATTGATCGAGTGCGGTGGCGTCCAAATCCACGCCACAGCGACGAGTCCCTCTACGTATTGGAAGCTAATCTCGAAGGTCCCGCTTTTGCTAACTGCACGCGCCGGAAGCGATGCAGTTCGCAAGGCTGCATCGGAAGCACGTCTATAGACGCCTTGTTTGGAGCCCCGCTTATCACCTGTAGCGCCAGAAAATCCGGACAAGACAAAGAGGAACGCGTAGCCTTGAAGAACAGTGGGTGAACAAGACGTGTCTCAGGCTAGGGTTGTCTCAGGCGCCGCAAGTTATTGAGGGGAGATCTCAAGAAGCGGTACCATGACTTCCCTCGTTCAACCGCTGTCGACCACTCCTGCGGCGCCAGAGTTTCGTGTGGCAAGGCCCTACGAAACCCACGCCATGTGCCCGCGCGACTCCATGGTCGCGTACACACTGTGGCACACGTACACTCCTCTCGCTTTCCGAATGCCATTGTGCTCGGGGAGCTCTATTGTTCTCCGAAGACACGGAACTATACAGACATCGTCGTTTCGACATCGAGGCGCGAAAACAAAACAAAAAAAAAACAAAGCAAGAACAGAGAAATGAAGACAGAAAGGCAAAGAAGAGAACAGAGACAATAAAAGATGCGATCGCCGAGACAGAACATAATGGCGATGGGGCGAGTCCGCGAGCGGCGGAAGGACGTCGCCTTCGCGGGTCAACCGTCCTGAACGGCGCCCAGCGCAGAGTGGCGGAGGCTCGCGTGCGTACAAGCCAACGGGAGGAGGAGACATTGTCCTCGCCTGTCGCTAATTGCGCGAAGAAGAGAAAGCGACGGAGGAAGCCGACGAGATGCAAGCATATGGAAGCCATAGCAAACAAAGCAATGGGCGCTGCGCTCAAGAGCATGCAGTGCGGGTGAACGTAAACATGAGTCATTTGTGTGTTATATCTTCGTCTGACGATCTGCGCCGCCGACGAAATGAGATGGCAGCTGGCACGCGCACGAATTCGTGTGACTTAGGAATGCGGGTGATAATAAGGCACCTCTGAAGAGACCATCGATGGAGGCGACTCCTTTATGCGAAAGTTCACTGCTTGTTTCGGGCTGACCTCCCCTTTTGAGAGTTCTTCTGCCGCGTGATGGAGTAATTCGTTTTTTTTTGTGTGTGTGTGTAACTATAGCAGTTAAAGCATGCATTCCACCAGGGAATACAAGACGCTCTCCAAAATGCGGTTAAACGAGAGACAACCAACCCACTAATCGCGCATAAAGGATTCGCCAGCATTTCACTGTTTCACAGCGACATCTGTTAAGGGTGACAGAGGTAGCTTCCCTCCGGATGGATGGATGGATGGATGGATGGATGGATGGATGTTATGAGCGTCTGTTTAAAACGGGGCGGTGGGCTGCGCCACCAAGCTCTTTTTCTTATTTAGCCAAGTGTCTTACCTATCTTACTCTTTAAACATGCAAATAACTTCCGGCATCAGACTTTCTGAACCATTACCGGAAACATTGTTTTTGTACGCCTACTCTGTTTGTGGCCTCCCTACTTTTCTGTCAATCGCCTTTTATTAATCTCTGTTGAGGACACGTTTAATTTCTCCCTGCTATACCTGAACCCAAGAGCTCGAAAGGGGCCAGCGGAGTAGATATCTACACATTCTAATAAAACATCCTTAACGTCATTAACAAAACCCTTAACAGCATGACAGCGATAGCTGTTGCTCAACAGCTTTCGCTGTCATGCACTTAAGGGTGACACGGCAATTATGGGCGATGCAGAGTCAAACCGCATAACATATCGTTCGATTGGATTATAGGGATAAGTGTGATGCGGGCATTTTGACGGCGAAGCGGCAACATATGAAGGACGATTGAAAAAAAAAAAGACAAACAACAAAGGCGCCTGATAAACTGAATGACACTGCAGTAATGGCGACAGTGCTAAGAACGCTGCAGAGTTAAACTGTATGACAGCGGGCATGCTGTAACTGAGCCAAGAGCGACGTACTGTGGCGCTGCCGGCCACGCAATAAATGCGTGACGTTTAGCACCGTCACCCTGCATGGCTCGACGTGTCATGTAGTAATTACCACTGGGGCCATGTACTTTCGCTCTCCATCACTCTTACACTAACACTTACAAAACTTACAAATAAGAATTTAGACATTCTCAACTACTTGTATCCTAAAGGCTTCCAAACGCGTCGCACAGAGGTTGAGGCACGAAACAATCAAAAGTGGGCATAAAAAAAAAATTCGATCCTTGCGGATCTCTCTAACAAAGACAGGTCTAATTGTCGAAATACTGGCTTTGGGATAAGGCTTTCCTTGTTCGTCTACTGTTGACGTTTAAAGGCTCGTCCTTTTTGTACGTATGATGTCTGCACACTGTCACAGAGAATTCATGAGGACTCCTATTTCCGTTTCTCGGTTGTGAGCGGGAGAACGTTGAAAAGGCCGTGTGCCAAAAGCTTATATAGACGTTATACTTCAAGAGAAGCGTAAAAAGAGAAGTCTCGAAACATTTTTGAGATTTCAAACTAGCATTGGTCTACATGGCAGTTCCCAGCCTTCCCTCTTTTAGCAGCGTATTGCTTCTCCCTTTCCTAAATATTTTGTGTGAATATATATAAGCAATCCCTTGACGAGCCCCGTCGCTTCCACGATTCTGCCTCGAGTTCGCCGTCGCTCCCAAGTTCTTTCGCGCTTCGCGCGTGAGCGCCGAGGAAGGTCTTGCTCGCCGCCACGAACCGCATGGTCACTCGTAACTCATACGTCATTCATTGTCCGTGCCAGCGGTTGGGAAATGCGGTGTTGCGAGTTTCAGCCGCCACGCTGTGTCAACGAACCCGCGCACTCCGACAAGAGGGATTCGTTCACCTGCGTGTTGCACCGACGTTGCTTCATCCACAGCTCTCTTACGTTTCATATTTATTTATTTTTTTATATCTTTTTGGTGGATCCACTTGGCGCGAGCAACACAACTGTACGAAACAGGCGAAGCCGTGTCAAGGATGCGGCCCTCCCCCCGAGAACGCTTCGAAACGGTCCTCCAAAAACCCTCTCAGCTTATTTTCTCCGCGTCACGTGCTTGTCGCCGTTGAGTCTCTAAACTCCCGTCTCACCACCGAGTTTCGTGCAGTACAGCAAAGACTTACGCTTCAAAATGTCGTTCCACTAGGCGTTAGTTCAACCGGCTTTAGTTGGAGCTATTTTTTGCATTCTTTTTTGTTTTGTTATCCCTTACCTAAATGTAATGGCGTTCCGCATAAAATCACACAACACATGGAAAGACCTTCCGTATATCTGAACCTCTTACTTTTTAAGCAAACTTCACAATAAATACAGTGAACCTTCGTTATAACGAGGGCTCACGCTGTAACGAGCGCTACATTCTTGATGTCGCTCTGCTTATACGTTCCTGCTGTGACGTAGAACCTTCTCGCTATCTTTTCCTGCTTACCCAAATGGAATGGCGTTCCACATAAAATGAAACGCGTGGAACAACGTCCCACTGATCTGAATCTCATACTTCTTAAATACGCATAACAATACCTGGAACTGCGTTTCAGTAATAGAACCACTGTTATCCGCAACACTGCTCCACACGCCTGTGCCTGGGCACAGGTCTGTTAGAACAATGCTCAGACACAATAGGCGCAGCTATCTGGAACCATCTCTAAGTACATGGGACATCCCACAGACCTGTCAGAGACAAAATAATATGGAACCCGGATAGGGGTGTAAGGCTCGGATAGGGGTCTAGTCAATCAGCAAGGATTTTTAAAGAAGAGGAACGCACGCAAGATAAATGGCGATTATTGTCTGGGCACAAGATACACCTCAAAGGGCGCAAGTTCTTTTCAATGTACTGTACCTATCATTCCCACACTGCTCGAACTGCCATCAATGTAGCTCACGTAGACGCTTTAGTACCCATATTCCTCTCAGGCAACATTAGTTGTAAGCTCTACGCTAATACATGGTCTCCGAGACCCTGAGGGGCGCGCCGACCAGTCTCAGAGGCCATGGTTGACAGGATTCATGGCTCTCGCTGCACTGTACGCATTTGGTGGAACGGAGTACAGCTAGCCCTTCCAGCGCCGTGTGGCGCGCTGCTGAGTGATTAAGGGACGTAATTAAAGGTCTCATTGCAGGCTTACGATATGAAAGGGCTCTTATAAGAGCCCGTAGGGTCTACGGACCACTTGTCCTCTCGCGCAGAACGCGCCATTAAGACGTAAATGAGGTTATCCGCGTAAGCAAGCCGGCTGGCATGGTCGGGTGCGGTGGCGTATATGGGCGAAACGTGGTGACCTCTCCGTTGACTCATTCACTTCATTCTGGAGCGGGGTCGCATGAAGCACCCACTCGCCAGCGAGTGAATCGGGGTCTTCTGACACCGGAGGCGTCCAAGATTGGTGGGTCTTCCGGTAGGTGGCGATCAGCGTGCGCGGGCCACTGTGGCACGCGCTGTGCGACTTTTTAAGTCGCGTGCGCTGACCGGACCTCTCAATACGCTTATACGCTTAGGTCACTTGCTACCAAAGGCAATCTACGCGGTGCATTCTTTTTTTTTTTCGCAGCTCAAGTTCCTGATGGGTGTGGGTCTACGCGACAGACTTCGAGAACGACGCGTGCTACCGCTAGGTTGTGTTCGCGCTGTAACGTTCTTCTTACTGAAATTCTGGACGCGCAGCTCCACATTATAGGCTGGTTTGGCGAATCCACTGTTTATCATTGCTGCTCGTTTACTTTTCAATGTTCATTTCGTTCATGCTCATCTTGGTTTTCACTGTTATATTTCTGTATTTCTCTACGTAAACTCAACCTTACTTTTCACATTATTAAATGCCAACTGCGTGGCATAAAGATTAGTCTTTTTTTCCAATTTTGCTCAATCTTACTCACCAACGTGAACTCATTTTTACTCCTCAGTGGTCTGCGTATGTGATTCGCTTGTGTTTCAAGGTTGGAATTATGTGCCAGTAGGGAGAAGGAACACATCCTCCAGCCTGAGGCTTCGTAATTCAAGGGGCGATAGAACGAGCGACCTCGCTGTCCTCCCTTTGCTCCTCCAACTCCAGCTTGACTGGAATGCTAGGTGGCGGGAAGAGAAGTCGCTCTTTTCTATTGTAATGCCGGTACTTAACAACCATCAGCTAACGCACCGATCATTCACTCCGTCAGCTGACCTAATCGACTGGCTGCCATATGAATGAATTAATCATATCATTATCACAAATAACCACTCCACATCTATGGGGCATGACGTCAACGTTAACACTCATTGGTCCTCTTTCTTTCATATTGGGAACGTGAACAAATTTTTTTTTATACGAAGAGCTAGCCCTACTCCACATATATGTATTAAAGAGAAAACTGTGAGGCCCTCTTCGTGTGAGAAAAGGAGCAGTGGCTTAGAGCACTTATTCGCCACGAGCCAATGCGTAGACTTGTATGTTAGATCAGTTCCGCAGCTTTCCAGCTCTCAAAACTCTCTCTCGGGTAGTCCTCGTTCCTGGACAGAGCCACAACATGTGGCGACCGTCCTTTGTAGGTGTCGGAACATGAAGTACTTTTTCGGACAGCTCACGGAGTCTTCAGGTGTTTGACTCCTCACCCAGGTGAAGTAAGGTGTGAGGGTCACCTCAACCCGAAGTCTACAGAGAGGCAGTTCCTCTACCGGAGAAATGTTACGGGGGAAGAGAGCAAGATGCAAGGGGGGAGATTTAGACGCGTGTGTACAGTCGAAGAAGCGATTATTGAGCAGAAGGCATTCATTACAAAACGAAAGCCCATTTTCACTTAAAGGAACGTCGATATAAACTCAACAGAATGTGAAAATGCCTTGTGTGTCGACTCAAATTGCCCCTTCCTCCTTTCTCTTCGTCTTCTCTCTCCTTTTCAAGAGTCTGGACGATTGGTGACCCCTTCGGGAGAAAACTGCCAGCCTGCCTCTCTTTATGCGGGTGTATGTATATGTGTGGTGCCTATATGTATTTACTTGATTGAGTAAATATATATGTATATGTAATGTATATGTATATGTATATGTATATGTATATGTAATATGTATTTACTTGATTGAGATGGTAGAGCGGCTGCCCCGGAAAGGCGGTGGTCCCGGGTTCGAGTACCGGACCAGGACGAATTTTTCTTCAACTATGAGGCTTTTCTTTCGAGGAACCCGTATGGGTTTCCTTTGTAGCAATTGCTACAAAACGGGTGGATGTCTCATTTTCCCTTTATTCATTGATTGTTAATAATTTCGTGTGCCTCTCACCTGACGCAGGACCACCACCCCTTGAAGTGCCGCCAACTCGGCCCTCCCCCCCCCCCCCCTCGAAGAATAAGCAGCGATGGACTCCGAGTCCAACTACACGTGCAGCGATGGGCTGCTGCTGCCCTTCCTGGACGAGTCCAGCTGGTCAAGGGGCGGCCGCTCGTTCGTCTACTTGCTGGGCCTGATGTACTGCTTCCTGGGCGTGGCCATCATCGCGGACGTGTTCATGTGCGCCATCGAGCGCATCACGTCCAAGACGAGGCGGCTGACGCTCTCGGCCCAGGTGCCTGGCGGCCAGCCGGACATCATAGAGGTCAAGGTGTGGAACGAGACCGTGGCCAACCTGACCCTTATGGCACTCGGGTCGAGCGCGCCCGAGATACTGCTCGCGATCATCGAGATCGTCGGAAGTGGGTAAGCGCGCGCCTCCGTTTTCTTTTCGTTTGTTTTTTTTTCTTTTTTGCCGCTGGTACACCTCTTATCCATTGGTCTGACTATATAATTGAAACATATGTGTAATAATGTTTCATTTACTAAGTGCAACCTATCCAGAACGAATGTCCCTCCCCATTGCGACTCTACTTTCGGTCGTTCTTCTTATCACTGTATTGTACGTATATCATTATTTTCTATCTTTCCACATAAGTTTCATTAAGTGAAACACCTTAATCTCCTTTCATACAGGTTCCACAAACTAAGTTGAACATATCAGAAACAAAAGATAACTGTTTCACTTAGTGTAAAAGTTATGTGAAACGAGAGTACGGGTGCTGTGGTGATGTTGCTTCAGGTGGTGATAGCCTGGCTGACATGGTGGGCGGCAAATGGCGTCCACAGGGCTATCAGGATTTCTCGAGCAATATGGGAACCCGTAGCTTACGGTGAATGGGGACAGCAAATGTAGGAGTGACTAGAGCTATGACTGGGCTTGTCCATATAGTGCAAGAACAGCGCTTGGAAACTGAAACGCGAATAATTCCGAAACTATACTCCGATGCGTTGTTTCTCCTCCCGGTTCACTTGCATTTGTAACGGTGGCTTAAATTGACCCCGAAACACCTTTTTGAACAGAGGAAAAGAACATTGCCGATCTGTTGATGAGGCCCCTGAGAACATGTGAGGCAAATACTATTACACTGAATGCAGCAGGGGTTTTGCCATCTCGTGTGAAAAGCAGAGAACAGACGCTTGCTCTCGCGTCCGCAATGTGGTCATCGAAAGTTCATAGAAAGCAGTCGGCCGACCAACGCTACTGGCTGATTTCATGAGCGCGAGAACATTCTTAGCATTCTTAGCATGCTACTGAGTGTGCCAGTGATTATGCCGTGCGTTGTGCGCAGGGAGCTGAACTGCGGTGATTGAAACGGGACCTCGTTGTGAATTGATGACATCGCCTCTGCATGCTCCGTAGTAACCACAGGCAATAATCACACCTGATACACGTCATAGTTATGTATTTCTGTAAAAGATCCCAGCCCGAATGTTTGTTTAGGCGTGACTATTAGATATTGTAGTTGTGGATCACATGAGTTTTTCGAATAGTGTGTCTTAAGATGAAGCTTTACTTAAAGAGCTCTTATACATAGATATTTTAGCGGAGAAATCGTCCCTGCCGGTTTCCAATCCACCAAAGTTGCTGAAGTTTACTGCGTTAAAGCTAAAAATCTGCTGCCTACAGGAAGCACATTTTTTAAATTTTTGCCATCGTTTTTTTACAGATGTTTCTGTCTGAAAAAATTAACTCGGCAATAACAAGCGATATGGGATATATGTAAGCTGCATCTGTTGAGACATTTGAAGCCTACAAAATTAGCGTATTATAAATCTGAATACACGGCTGAACATACGATTAAGTTGTAAGAGTTCTGCAAAATTTTTGAAAACATGCTAAAAATTTCACCGATGCAGTAAATTAGTGTATCACATTTGTACACTTTAGGTGCTCTAACAACTGTTCTTTTTGTTTTCAGAAGTGAGAGTTTGGTGCGGGTACAGATTTCTAGACTTTCTGATTCATCTTTATAAAACTTAACTCACAGCAATTCTCTTTTAACAAAAATCTGAGGCCCTAACCTAAAAGTTCCTCAGGCCGGTAGAATTGCCCCCCCCCCCCCCAGCTTTCTTCATTAAGTGCAACAAACTCCTTTCAGATCTGTTCAGGGGCCCTGTAATAATACTTCTGTGTTTTACATCTATTGGAATATAGACATTGGATATTGGTCCCGTGTAAAGCGCGATCTTACGAACGTCAGTCGCCAATGCATAACGTACGAGACACTATAGTTTCATATATATATATATATATATATATATATATATATTCGTTTGCAGTCAATGCAAACTCCATACAGTGCCATACAAAAGCTGACACATCAAGCATTAGTACAGCCATAATGAGTCTTTAGAAATCAACAAACGCGGGTGAGCCATATTATTCTACCCACAACTTTACCGTCACCGTCACACACAGGTTCGTAGCTGGTGACCTGGGTCCCGGAACCATCGTTGGCTCGGCGGCCTTCAACCTGCTCGTCATCACCGCTGTGTGCGTGATATCGATTCCTGCCAACGAAGTCCGGACAATACGCATGATCAAGGTACGAACGTAATTATCGTCACTGCGAGAATAACGGATCTGTCGTGTTTTTTTAAACTTACACTTTCGTAGTTATTTGAAATAACGAAGTTACCTGAAAGCCAGATAAATGTGAGAAAACAAATGGCAGTTTCGCGACGAAGGGCGAAGCTGCCAGTTGTTTCCTTGCCTCGAACAGTGTTTTAACAATGCGTGGGGGCGGTGAGGGCGGCTGTGTGTTGGTGCGACACAGCGCGCTAGGAAACTGCTGCTGTGCACCAGAGACATCGCCCTGGTAGCTGCCAGGCATCTCAAAACGCCAATGTGACGTGAAGCGCCGCCGGGGGCACTGCAGGCGTCCCAGTTAAGCGGCGCACAAGTTCAGACCTACAGTGAAAAGCCGTCGACGTTTGTCGGCGCCCAATGGAAGAATAAACTGGCTGTAAATGTTGACGTTTGGTGTTTACGTTCCGCTCAGACCAGTGCATGTGCACCGCCGTGGCAGTATGCACACAGCTCTTCAACAGGAACGCTAATTTGTGTGCGCACAGCGCTCATGACTATAACCAGGGGCAACTTTCTGTGGCAGCGCATGTGAAAGCTACGGAGCCGAAGCACGCACTCTTTTTACTGCGCATCTGCATGTAGCCCACGAATGTGCGCAAATGGAAGCTACACAGCGTAGAACTAACCGTACCAGTTTTTTTTTTCTTCAGGACTTATTTCATCACAAATGAAAAACTTGCTTAGGAAAATCATTTAATTTTCGTGCTGCTCCTAGTTTTCTGGATTTCTGGTATTCATTTCTGGTTTCCCTGGTCCTGCAAACCGCCAGCAAGAAACGTCGGCACTACTTGGCGTAGTAACACAAATTCAAAGCTGCGCACCCGTGCGAGCGCGTGGGCGTAGCTTTGGCTGTGCTGCCACGAAAAGTTGTCGCCTGATGTAGCAGTGGAAGCCAGAACGCTGCCCTGGCTCCGGCACGAGCCGAGTGAGCAGAGCGTGATGTGGGTCGGCTTGGCTTTGTCGCTTTTGCAGCCAAACACTGCTTATCTCTGGAGACCTAACTTAGCACGCGCAGGCCGCGCTCGTGGATCGCGGCCTGCGGAGCCAACGGGGCGAACGCACACCCACACACACACACACACACACACACACACACACACACACACACACACACACACACACACACACACACACACACACACACACACACACACACACACACACACACACACACACACACACACACACACACACACACACACGCACACACACACACGCACGCACGCACGCACGCACGCACACACGCACGCACGCACGCACGCACGCACACAAACGCAACAACCAGAGCGCCTAATGCAAACGGATATTTTTAGCGTGTCCGGTATCCCGGTAAATGCGCAGTCCACTTGCCTTTAGCGGGATACCGGATACGCTAAGACTACCTATTTATGCAGTGGCAGGTAATGTGCAACTTGGCTGCAGGCGTTAAGACGCCGGCAGCGACGTAATCTCGAATTTAGAGTGACCATGTTCTCACGCTAATAGGTTATGGTTGAACAAACACCACAATATGTCGCTACTGCAGCGTCGTATAGCTGCCGTTCACGTCAGACTGCCATTCTGGTATTCCACAAACTGCAATGTGCGCGCAACCAGGCTAGAAAATCCCTATGGCGGGCTCTGAACGACTGAGTCCCTCGAGAATACTGTCGCGGCTACGTCATGAGCGGTTCGCACGCGACAAACTCCTGAGCAAGTGGTCGCAAACGAAGCAACAATGGGTTCAATGGTGCCGCCTATCGCCCGTTATTGCGAGACGTCAGACACCCGACACGATCGATCTGGGACCGCGCTTGAGTGATCTACTCGGTAGTGCGTGACTGCCCGGTTCGCAAACGACGGGGTTTGGACCCGAAGCAAACGAAACATCCGCGCGGCGACAGTGACAGAACATTAGAAGTGCGCCTACACAAATAAACAGCCCGGAACACGTGCGTAAATGGATATTATGCAGTTCGGTACGATTCACAAGCCCTGCCATATCACATGCATCCGGAAAGTTTCGCCCGGAATACAGGGCGTTTCAAACGATTCTTACATTTCTCACACTAAGTTCTTCGATTGTGGAAGTCCGCAAGCTCAGCTTCAAACTCCGCGGATGCTCGGGTATATTTTTGCGCGGGACGGAAGGGCAGCCAGTGTGCAGTAAGTGGATGCTAACGAGAAACATCGTCCCACGTGTACCGGTAAATGATCTCCTACGTTATCGAAAACGCCACTCATACCGCGAGAAAAGACTCGGCAAGCCACAAGTGGCGCTGAAATGCAAAGACGGATGGCGAGCCTGCTTTGGAAGTTCCAGCATCACCTTGCCGTGACGTCATTAGGTATTGACGGTGTAGGGATGTAATGGTTCATCCGCAAAACAAGAACTATACAGTCAAGCGCCTCTATTAAAAAGTACGCCGAATACTTCGTTATAGAGGTCACTTTGTTGTAAACGTCAGGCATCCTATCGCTCGCCGCGGAGCAGGGTACAAGATTCTTCAGCGAGGGGAAAACCTTCATCTGAAATGAACTCGAGAGAGGCTTAGTGAAACAGCTGGCTAACTTTTTTGTGCGCACACTTTGTGGGATGCAATGTGCGACTGCAGCCGACCTGATCGCATCGAGGTGCCCGGCAGGTCGCGGGATCGAATCCCGGCCATGGCGGCCGCATTTCGATGGAGGCGAAATGCGAAAAACACCCGTGTACTTAGATTTAGGTGCACGTTAAGAACCCCAGGTGATCAAAATTTCCGGAGTCCTCCACTACGGCGTGCCTCATAATGAGAAAGTGGTTTTGGAACGTAAAACTCCATAATTAAAAAAGAGGTTCCCGGTATGCTCAGCGGCAAAAGGTGGGAGCGACGCAAGGTTATAAGCAGCACATTGCGGAACTCATGCTATATTGCCTTACCTGCAGTGAAAATTCTTCATTCGCTTACAGGCTGTTCGACACTATACAGTCCATGACAGCCTAAGAATTACAAACTCCTCCCACAAAAAAAAAAAAAAAAAAAACGTAGTGCACCTGCTCTTCCCCTCTGAAAGAGAGCCGATCCAACTATTGTTCGCTCACAGTTTAAGGACTTGGCTCTACTAATGTGAATGCTAGGTTAATTAGAAAATAAAAGCTAGTTGTTTCAGGCCAAACTGTTGGCTGTTGCTGAGAAGGGATTCAAGACCGTCCATCAGATTTACGCTAGACGTTCAGGTTTCATCCTGAAACCAGTGGCACTAAGACCGATCTGTACGAAGAAAAGAGCAGTTTTTTAATCACGCGAAACCGTTCGACATCTGCCGTTATATCAAATGGTTAACGTCAGTGGCTAGCGTACCCACGCAAATTGTGTTCGAGTTGGACAGCGTAGATATAACTTAGTAATTCTTAGGTTGTCACCGGCTACATTCGTTGACATTCGCGTCCTTCCTGCCATTGCAGGTGGCTTTGAAGACATCTTCGCTCGTCGTTAGTGACGATTACGTCGTCACGTTGTCATAAGTTAAGACGTCAGCCGTCACACCCACTTCTGTGTTGCAGCAATAGCGTTAGCATGCGAGCTGAGCGATTCCTGGGGGTGGGGTGGGGGGGGGGGGTATTCTATAAGAGTCCACCTAGTAGACTGTCCATTTCGGTCGCTGCTGATTGGATGCAACTGTACGAACGAGGAGGATACGAGCGGCCCCAGCCTATCAGCGGCGGCCGAAATCGACAATCCACTATAGGTGGACTCCTACAGAATACGTCCGCTGGTGCAACGCAGCAGGACTGCAACGTTCGCGGACATCGGTGCATTCGACTCGTCAAGCGCGTCGCTAGCGTTGCCGCCAGAGCTAGCGCAGGGCCTGGATGAGCCTGGCGTCTGCGAAGGGCAGTGGTGGTACCGCTGCGAGGCCGTTCGTTTGCGAATCAACAAATCACCCGTCGGGGACGCCTAAATTTATTCGTTGCACAGGCAAATTCGTCAATTTGAGTGGACTTCGTTGTAGAGACGTTGGCAATGCGTACGAAATAAAGGAATCTGGCGGGGACATAATCAGTGCTTCGTTATGTAGGTCGTTTCGTTTGTAGAGGCGTTCGACTGTATACCTCGTGTTTAACGTGATCCAAAGATTGGACGTGGCAAGTATTGGGAAGTTTCGCTGAGCCAACGCGGCTCAAATACTTTGAAATCTGTGACGCCGCACTGACGGAATAAATTTGTCGTCATTCCTCGCCCGCATTAAGGTACATGAAATTGTTGATCTAATTCAAACAGACAAAAGAAAAAGACAGAGAGACATGCATATCCATAGCACATCTTGGAGTTTACGTGAAGTGAAGCTTTCAGATTGAAAAAAATTGCTGGCTCCCCCCTAATCGAGAGTAGATGTAAGCATAAGATGGCAGCCGGCAAAGCAGACTGGTTGGACATGATACTACCCACAATCTTAAAATGGGTGCAGTGCATGTTCGCAACGGCGCATCCCATCACACGCCACCAGACCACACCACACCGCACCAAGCCATACTATGCACTGGTCCATATGGGTGGTGCCCAGCAAGAAGAAAAAAAATGGCAGTGGCTTAGCTCGGCTATGCCAGGATACACGTAGCGAAAGCTAAGGCATAGCATGGTTAGCGTTGGTTAACCTTTATTGCAAGTGCAGGTTAGTCTGGTTGTCTAGCTATGTTGCGGCGTTTAGCCAGTCGTTCGGCGCGCTGTTCGTCTGTTTCCTGGGCGATTCGTTTCCTCTTCATCTCGTTCCGATGTCGATTCTAGGCCTCCTCGTGCTTATCAGAATTCTCGCCGTCCATACTGCCGCCTCAACTACGGTGGCGGCGCACGCGATCTCTCCTTTTCAATCCTCCGACATGTTATCAGGCATGCGATGCAGCTGGCGAAGCGAGCGGAGGAGAATGCAACGACGAGGAACGCGGTGTGATGTCATGTGCCTCCTCGGAGCACGGCCACGGCGAAATCGCAAGTTCGCGGCCAGTAGAGCTTTCGCTTTTGAAAAAAAAAAAAACCGGCTGAAAGGCCCTACGACAGGCAGCGAAAGACGCCAGGGAGACAGAGCTCACTGCCCAGCTAGAATAAGAATGAACGACGCCGACTGTATACGCAATCATCACGCTCCACTCAATCTGATCAGCAGCGAAGCTAGAGAGGCGTTCTGCCTCCCACTGCTGGAACGAGCGGCGTGCGCACAGACAATATAGATTTATATCGTTCCCGCTGACCAGCCGTGCGCACACCATACTGAGCGGGGAAACGGACAGTAGAGTTCAAGCTACAAACGCCGACGGTTTTCCTGGGGTCGCAGACTCGACGCGCACGCACGTTGAGGCGCGGCGCCGGCGTTCCTGGAGTCGCACCTGAATGCGTGTGGTTTAGTTTTATTAAATGACGGATGTATACTTAGTATTAGGAGTACGGATCAACGGGCAGCGTCTCAGCAACTAGCGCTATGCACGTGACATCGTTCTGTTCGGGAACAGTTGAGATGACCTGCATCAAATAAGTGCTGACCTTGGCTCAGCTTAGCACTCGGAGGCCAAGCGCGGACCTCTCAGTAATGCCACTAGATGGCACAGCGTTTCCAGAAAGGAGCGTGAGAGAGGAGCCCGGCTGCCGCATGACGCGCTTCTAACCCCCGTATTCAGAAATGCAGCTTAATTAAAAGCCTATGCTTGACTTGACTTAAATGACGCCTGGCATTAACGTGCCCAAAGACGCTCACTGCGTTTCCTTCGGCGCACTCACGATAGGCGTTATTTAGATCAAGCATGGGCTTCAACTTAAGTTGCATTTCTGAATACGGGGGTAAGCGTTCGCGCGCACTGGCGCGCCATGCATTTCGAAGGCCACGCGCAGGATTCGCGGTGGCGGCGCTAGATGGCGCCGAGTGTTCTTTGGGAAGCGACGAGGAGTCCCGCTGCAGTATGCACCTCATACGTAATTCGTTTCGACGGGGGCGGTACGTGGTGTCGCTATATTGATTCAGTGCCAAACGCATTACCGTCGACAGTCATCGTGAGATGGATTCTGCTGAATTCTTTTATAGCGAAGCATTTTTTGCTTACTCCTTAGACTTTTCCATTGCTGCTGCTGTGTGGCACGCCGCTTCGGAGGGTAGTTCAGAGCGTGTACGTGGCAGGATCGTGGCATAGAGGAAAAGCGACGTGAGAAACTCGTTTGGACTTTTCCCTGACCTCGTCACAATGACCCCTCCAAAGCTCCCTGGACTCGAATGAATAAAGGCACAGCGAGCCTAAGCATCAATTTACCCAAGAAGTTCTTTTGTAAAACGTCAAGTCGAGCTAAATCGATCCATCATTCTTCTAGAAATCTATCATCGTGCATTATGTGCCAGTATGTCAACATAACTGTAATGGTCTACCGGTAATACGTAGGGCAGATAACTGGTGGGCCATTAGTTACAGTATAGGTGCCTAAGAAAGGGAAGCGTAGTCCGGGACGGCAACAAATTAGGTAGGGTGGTGAAATTAGGAAATCTGCAGGCGCAACATGGAATCAGTTAACGCAAGACAGAAGTAAGCGGAGATCGCTGGGAGAGGCCTTCGTCCTGGCAGTGTGCCTAAATATAGGCTGATTATGATGATGACGATGATGATATCGCTTTTTTACGTAGAAAATCGCCACCGAAGGTCCCGCTGCTGCTGCACAATTTGAACTGCCCGTGCCAAAACGGACGAGTTGACGTAATCTCCACGGGATCTTCCTCTATGGCGCTCCCTGTGAATATGCCGTGCTGACGGCACAACAGAGGTGCCATAGTCCAACGGGTGGCGGCGCTCCAATTTTTCCACGTTCATTTTCTCGCCCATAAAGGCCCCTTTCTCTTTACGAATGACGATTTCGCTATTACAGAAGCCTGCTTTTTCAATTCAGCTCGACCTAATATTTTTCCTTCGCACCCCTTCGGAAGCAAGAAAGACAGCGGCGTGAATTAGAAAGCAAAAGGGAGTAGCCTATTCTAGCTGACACTAACAGCAAAAAATTGAGTTGCGTAGGGTAAATAACCGGCGGTATTTTAGCTTTACAGAATGGGGGAGAGGGGTGTGCAAGAGAAGGGAAGCGCAGTCGAGGACGGCTGTGAGCAAGGTGGTGCGATGGGACTAAAAAATCTGCAGGCATAATGTAAGTCGGCCGACGCATGATAGGGGGGTAAGCGGAGAACTCTACGACAGGCCTTCGTGCTGCAGTTGACACAAATAGGCTGATGGCAACGACGACCTCAAGAAAATAGCATGGCCTCACTTTTCTGCGCAGGTGATGGTGTTGTACCCTCTCTTTCCTTGCGTATTCATTCTCGCCTCTTCTCTTCGGCCAGAACAGGGCAGCGCACCGGTCTTCTTTTGCTATTCTTCAATTTGGGCGAATTAACCCTTGAAAACGTGACTCAGTACATTGGCACTGCTTGTGGAAATTCGCGCTAGTAGAGTTTATGTATTTCTTGGAACATATTTCTTTTTTTTTTTGTCTGGATGTGAAAGGCATCGCCCGGCGCACAGTGATGATGTCCCGTTCTGCAGAAGCTCGCCTACAGCGTATCGTGACGCGTCTCGCAGGTGTTCGGCATCACGGCGTTCTTCAGCGTGTTCGCCTACCTCTGGCTTCTCGTGGTGCTCATGGGTTCGAGCCCGAACGTGATCGAGCTCTGGGAGGCCATCCTGACGCTGCTCTTCTTCCCGCTGCTGGTAAGCCTGACGCAATCCTCCAACCACTTGCCTCCCGCAGTGCGGCGTTGTCGAGCACTTACAGCATTTCATTTCTATGCGTAACTACGAAACCTTAAGGGTTCTTTTTCTTTTCTTTTATTAGGGAGGGGGACGCTTTACACATGCGACGCGACGCACGCGGCTTCAGTTGCGGGTCACGCTCCAGGACCTCGGCAATGCCCGAGATCTCATTTGCGCAACACTGAAGCGCTTATAGCAACTTTCTGTGGGATACAGGCCTCGATGGGAGTAAATAACTTTTGTGTTATTTGTGCCTTTGTTTTCGTCTCACACCTTTTCTTGCATCCCTCACAATCTCGCCTGGAGGAACATGCCAGGCCAGTCTCGTTGGGCCATTCATTCATTCATTCATTCATTCATTCATTCATTCATTCATTCATTCCATTCATTCATTCATTCATTCATTCATTCATCTGCAGATATCAGTACTTTCTTGCTGAACCTTACCCTTGAGCGTTCCTTTCTGAGCAGTGCGGTATATATGGCAGTGGCTCACTGCTGCCGTGCACGATGTCGCAAAGTACCCTGGCCGTGGCGGTCGCCTTATAATAATTGTCGCTTGACTTACTGGGAAGCGCGCGCGAAGAACAGGATAAACCTGGCTTTGTCAAGTGTTGCCCGTTTTTCGCGCATTTCCCAAGAAGTCAAGAAACATGTAACAAGCTTGGCATAAAACCCTTCTTCAGCATGATTGTCGCCAACTGGGGTACATCGGCCCTGCATCTGGCCGATCCAACTGGCCATATTTTTCAGCTGCTTGCTTATATAAACACGCACGAACAAGGTCCATATATAGCTGCGTGTCAGTGCTCGACGGCCCACTCCATGCATGGGGCTCTGACCACGCAGGTGTTCCTGGCCTATGCGGCGGACACGGGCATCTTCTGGCCCGGGGCGCGCAAGCGCAGCGCCCAGAAGCAGCTCGAGCTGCAGACCACGACCGACATCGCCAAGACAACGAACGCCGTCGGACCGGCCACACCAGGAGGAGGACCTGCACGCCGGGAGTTCTTCCCCAACGGCGAGCTCAACCGGGAGAACCTGTTGGACTTCATACGGGTCAGTCATTTCGCGCACGATGTCACAGCCTAACGGTGTCTGCTACTATGTTCCCGGCTTGAAAGGCATCGCGGGCTAAGCACGGTGCCGAGAGTATGCCGATTACCTGTGGTGCAAACTGACCCAACATATGTCGAACTACCTCGAGTGGTTCGAATTATTCCCGAACCGTTCAGCTACTGCGCCTCTCTCAGCATCTACGTTGCTTTCGGAAAGTTTACCCGTTAGTCAGTCAGTCAGTCAGTATCAGTTGGTCGGTGGGTTGGCCGGTCTACTGAGAGATTAACCTAGAAATCAACCAGTTAACAAATCTATCGAACAGTATATCAGCCACGCGGTCAATGGACCAATCAATATGCCACTTGATTATTCGATCACTGAGTCAGTGGACTGATCGACCAATCAATCCATCCAACGAAAACCAGTCAGCCAGTCAATCAACCAACTGATCTATCAATCAGTCAACCAATAGTTCAATTTGAATCAGTCAGTCAGCTAGTCAATGTAATGAAATATAAATCAATGAAAGATAAATGAACCAATCGTCCTCAGTAGATCTGTCGATGGATTAGTTAGTCAATCAGTCGCTCAGTGAGTATATCAATCTAGCACCAAATCAATCAAATATAAAACATTTCTCTCTCCCGCCTCGTCTGTGCACAGGAGATCCGCAAGCACCCCGGGCTGACGGACGAGGACGCGGCGTGCCTGGCGGCGGCCAAACTGGCCGAGCAGCAGCACCACACACGCATGTGGTACCGGGTGGGCGCCATCCGGGACCTGACCGGAGGCCGCCGCACCACACCCAGCATCAACGAGAAGCTGCAGCACGTGAGTGCCGCTGGATAATGCGCACATCCGCCTGACGCAAACCGAAACCAGCTTCGTGACAAGAACACCAGGGGAAAGATATCCACTCTTAAAAGAAGTTTGACTCTTTGGGGCTTATCTTGTCCCCCAACGATGATCGTCATCTGCCTTGCTATAGCGTTTCCTTTCTTGAAAACTCGGCGCTCGCTACTTTCCTGTCGAGAATGCTGTGTCATGCTGATAACGCACATGCCGTTCGTGACTAGGATGTACCGGGCTCGCAGCGTTAAAGAAAGGAAATGCGGCCAAGACAGATGAAGATTATCGTTCTGGGACAAAATACAACCAAAAGGGTGTAAAGTTTTTGAAGAGTTTTGCGCTGCAATCGCAGAACCATTTGTGAGAATGAACGATAGTACTTTTTCTTTTTTTTTTTTTGCAATACTTGTAATGGATTCGTTAAGTCAGCCTGTTGTAGCGTTTTTGTGCTCTCACGAGGGCGGCGTTTAAGTGTTGGAGCTCGGGCGAGTTGGTGACCGTAAATTTCGAATGTATTTGCTGCCGTGACTGCGCCTGCTTGCAGCTACCGATCTTGGAGGACACGAACCGTGGTTGCGCGTGCTAAAAACCCTGGCTGTATCTTTTTTTTTCCTTTTTTTTTCCTCACTGTAGCCCACTATATGGGGACAAAGGCATACACAACGGTTAGAAACAAAATGGGACTGGGACTTCTGTTCGCTATAGCCTTAACTTCGTTGTACACGTTGTTCGCTACAACGAGGTTCAATATTCTAATGCGGCTTTCATTCTCGTCGCAGAAACTCGACCAGGAGGTACGGGAGATGTTCGCACTAGCTGCTCAGGACGAGACTGACGCAAAGGTGAGAACCAGACCTTAGTTGGCCCCCACCTACATAATAGATAGATAGATAGATAGATAGATAGATAGATAGATAGATAGATAGATAGATAGATAGATAGATAGATAGATAGATAGATAGATAGATAGATAGATAGATAGATAGATAGATAGATAGATAGATAGATAGATAGATAGATAGATAGATAGATAGATAGATAGATAGATAGATAGATAGATAGATAGATAGATAGATAGATAGATAGATAGATAGATAGATAGATAGATAGATAGATAGATAGATAGATAGATAGATAGATAGATAGATAGATAGATAGATAGATAGATAGATAGATAGATAGATAGATAGATAGATAGATTTCTATGGTGCCCACGAAAAACCTGTCGGTCTTGGTACTGGCACTTAGCACAATACACCATAATACATACGTCACAGCACATACACGTCAGCTGAATAAGAATCATCTAAAATAATAAGAAGTGAAAAACGTTCATGCGATATAACGATGCGGTTTTCTCGCATAAAAGCAGTACGACCATGCAAAAGAGATATGTAGAAGGCTAAATGTGTTATGAAGGATATAAACTAGATTTGTACAAAACACACGTTACAGAACAAAATCGTAGGCGCAGTAGAAAAATGTTAACTGTGAACACTAGAAATAATAAAAAAAATCTGTCAATCAATGCTTAAGTACCCAGGAAACAGTCATGAGCCCTTTGGTCTGGCTCGCATCCATGTCACTTTTGCAAAGTGTAACTGATTATGACATATTTTATGCGTATCGAACAAGGACAACAGAAAACGATAAGGAATAGTCCATTACCACAAATCACAGCAGTAGGCTCAGTCTCGTGGCTGTAGGCTTTCATCTGGTGCCTATTTGAAGACAAAGATATGAAAGCAGCATTGTGTACCTGCAAACATATTTTGACAAGCTGTTGTCATTTAATGCCAGTGCTGGGTAGCTTTAATAAAAAAAATCCACCTCCATTCCACCCTGTGAAAGTGGATGTACAGCGAAGCTCTTGCCGACGTTAGACAAGCACGAACGACGTTAGACAAGTACCGCCACCTCGACTGAAGTTAGACGCCGCTGCTGGTCGTACCGCCGCTTTTCTCTCTGCCGTTGTTCGCGCGCATGCTACTCTTCGATAGATCTACGTACAGTAAAATACCACTTGAACGAACTTCATTTGAACGAAGCATTCAGTTGTACGAACTTGTTTTTAAAACCCCCACCGTCGCGCCTTCGAACCCTATGCAAACACCCTTCAGTTTAACGAAATTCAGTGCAGTGCCCATTTCACTTCTACGAACAGTTTCCGAGGCGCCATGCCATGTCTCCTAGGTCATACTGAGCACTTCAACAAGTATAAACCGCCCTTTGCCTTTTGAGGAGTATGCCGCCTGTGACACCATGTTGGAGACATGCGCTGCACTCACTACGGAAGATATTGTAGCGAGTGCATTACCTGAAGAAGGCGAAGACAAGGAAGATTCTACCAGTGATGACAAAGCGCCAAATATATCTGCCAAAGGAGCACTAATCACCCTGGAAAAAGTTAAAGCCACTGCTGCCCAGCAGCCCGCTGTGCCAGAGAAGGTTCTCGAGTGCTTAGACACAGTGACTCAGTTCACAACTGCTGCAGTGCTAAGTGCTAAAGTGCAGCAGAAGATCACAGTGTTCTTTGCAAAGTGCTAATTAGCGGAACTTGAGCAGAGTGACAAATAAATGCGTTGATAAACAATTTGACCATCAGTTCTTTTGTTTTTACATAACGGCAACAAGCTGTCGCACGCTAGCTTAGTTCAGTTTAGTGAACTTTCACTCTAACAAACTTTTCCATGGGGTTCTTGAAGTTCGTTCAAGGGAAGTTTCACTGTATACGGGGCCTACCATAGCGCAGTCACAACGACACTGAAATCCGTTGCCAGGCTACTTCTCCTTGAAAAGGCCCCCGCCATCTGCCATTGGGTAGCGCTGATTGACGTCAATCCACACGCTGCCAACTGCAGCCTAGCTCCATCTAGTGGCGTCATCTCGTACGCCCCCCTTTTCCAGCTACCGTTTGAGGTCGGTCTGAGTGGCCGCAGCCGCTAGGTGGCAGTACTGTTGTTGGACAGTAGAAGAACGACTGAGTAATTTGGAAGAAAGTAAATGGGCTGGGATAGTGTTGAGGTATCTGTACAGGAAAAACATTGATTCACAGTGGAGGAAAAGAACTAGGAAGCTTACCAGCAAGTATGCGGTCTGTAGGGTACGCAACACAGCAACAAGGAACGTCAAGCGGAAAGTCAGACAGACTGAACTAATCTCATGGGTGGCGGCAATGGAAATGAAACGTGCCATGAGTAACTACTTAGGAGAAAAAACGAAATCAGGAAAGAAACAATTTATGATAACTCAAAGGGAAGCTCATTACATTTCGAAGCGAGATCGGGATGCTATAGAACACGCACTTATAAAGCGAGATATAAGAAGGAAGAAGAAGCGTGTGCTTGTTGCGGTAAAGCTAGGCAAACGATGGAGCATGTTTTATCAGAATGTGAAGACGTCTGCGCAGCGGTCGATTTAGGCACCACTGGTCTCCTTGAATCCCTTGGGTTCAGTGAGAGCAGGGGAAAAGTAAACATGTCCGCAATAGAGATTAGTAGGAGGCGATTGGAAGAAAAGTAGGGGAACGACAAAAAAAAAAAAAACGGAGACGTACAAAAGCAAAGTTCGCGATAGGGGGTCAGAAAAATTGGTTGTGGGAGTTCATAGTGTATTTTTTTTATTGTTTAACCTATGTAGGACATTAGGCTGTATAATAGCAAGAGCTTGGTGGCGCAACCCATCGCCCCGTTCCAAAGGGGACGCTCATAACGTCCATCCATTCATCCATCCATCCATCCAGTGTTTGCCATAGTGTCGATTACGATCGCAGCACACGCTGGACGATAGATGCAACAAGCACAGCGCCTACACGTCAAGGACGGATGCATTGTGTGCACATGTTCGTCAAGCACGCACGCACGTGTGCGAAAGTGCAGCGTACATCCTCATCCTTGTAGGCCCTCCACCTGGCGCAAGTGCATTATTGAACTAATTGAATTTCTCAAAGTAAAATGCGTCGGAAAATTCGTAAAGTACGATTTACACACAAGCTGCAGACATGATAGCTTCGAATTGTAATTCGAATAGAAGAGAGAACATAATTCTGTTACGCGGAAACTCAAAGACAAAGCCCTTTTCCAGCTGCCGTTTGAGGTCTGTCTAAGCGGCAGCGGTTGCTAGGTGACGGTACTGCTTTTGGGTGAGCACGATCCGAAGAAAAATCCCGACCAACTAGAGGCTAACAGTTTCGCTGTAAAAAACAAATGCGTAGTGGCCGGGTTTCAAAATATGTTGGCATTTGCAAAATATGTATTACTTAATGCGGCTACATGGAGGATACGCAAGCAATCGAGTTTTCACTGGTCCACTTAAGCCATATATGTTGGCTCCCTTGCGACGCTGCTGTAACCAAAGCTGAAAGAAAGCGTTGGAAGGCAATGAAACCTATAGTTGAAGTCTATCGAAGGTCTTCGAGGTTGAGGGTGGGAATGCGATGGAGTCACTGCTCACGGCACTCTATCGCGCCACCCCTCACGTGAGGAGAGTGGGAGGAGTGTCGGACTGCTTAAATTCTTGGTTTGACTGCACCATCTTCGGCATTGGCCCGCGTTGAAAGGGGTTAGGAAGCCAAACACACGATTCAGAAAGGTTTAGAGTAACTGACTAAGCAAGACATTGCCTTCAAAATGAACGTTGGTTGCATAGTTCCTGTATGCGTCGTGCTTACTATTATTCACGCGCAGGCTGCGGACGAAGTGGAGCAGGGTAAACTGCTGAAGCCCGTGCCTGAACCGGAGGACAAGAACGTGGCCACCATCGAGTTCAACGCCAGTTCGTGCGCCGTGCTTGAGAAGGCCGGCAAGGTGGACGTGATCATACGGCGCAAGGGAAAGCTAGACTGCCCCGCCACGTGCAGGTGAGCGCGTCGAATACGAGCGGCGCTGCATTTCGCACGTGTTCCGCCCATTGAGCGTGTAGCACCGAGTGCAAAGCTCCGATTATTCTTTAATTCATTTGTTTATGTGAAATACCTACAGCGCCCGAAACCATTTTTGCAGGAGGGGGGGGGGGGAGAGAAGGGAGAGCACAGGTAGTGTTTGCATGAGGCCGGCGGGGAACAAACGACTACCGTGCACACCAACAACACAACTAGAAACGACCCTTCAGTTCGGCCTCCAGCAGTTTGTTGTGGCAGCTGATTCCATTGACTGGTGGCGCAAGGAAAAAAAAAAGAGCCATGAAAGACATTCGTTGCACAATTAATTTCCCTTATTTTCCGCTGATGATCACGTCTCTTAGATGTACAATGACGGGGCAAAAGGCATCTTTACCTGTCTGCTTTAACCACGCCGCAATAGATATTGAAAAGCATCTCTAATCGTAATATTTTATTTTTTTCTGCGTCTATTTAATAATTCCCATACCAGCCCATCTTTAAGTGTAGCAATACTACAAGTAAGGTTATAACTATTAGAAACATATCGAGCTGCGGTGTTTTGTACGAGTTCAAGCATCTTAGAAATGATTATTAGTTTGCGGATCCCAAGCGGCACACAGGCGTACTCTAATATGGATCCAACATTAGTAAAGTAGTTCTCCAATGTTTGCGAGGTGCTGTCTTGAAGTTACGTCCGACGAAATTCAGCATTTTTCAAGTTCTCGCTGACGTGTTCTTTTTAACGTAGACAGCTCGTGTGATTATTTGCGTGTGCAAACATGTCTCCAGGCATTATTAGATGGTTAACTATGTGTATCAGGTGTGCAGGTGTTTACGATGGTACCTTGATTCTGGTGTATCTACGCGCTCTATTTTGTTTTCCCTGCGTTCGCCCATTCCTGTGTATCCTTTAGAAAACCGGCGTGTTCATTTTCACGTACGTTTGCCCCAGAAAGTAACTGTGGATGACTATATATATAGTCACGAGGCTGTGATGGCCTCCATACACAGACGGAATAAACCGTAAACTGCGTATTGGCCATAGTTGTATCCTCTAAACTAGCACACAGTTCGTCGGAGGCGATAGCAACAAGTTCGGTTGGCCATCGTCGGGTCGAATGAGGGCTGCTTGCGCGTGGCCGCTTGTTTGTATACACGCCTCGTTGTATCCTATAGGTGCGTTTGCAAGCTGCTGCGCCAGATTTATCTATTTAGTTATTGATCGATGAATTGACTGACTGACTAGTTGGTCTATTGATTGTTTGATTGATTAGGTTTGAGGCAGCGAAACTGGACAGCGGGTAACAAGGGACGCCGTACGGGAAGGCTGCGGATTAATTTCTACGTCCCGGCGTTCTCTATACGTTGCGTAAATCTCACTATACACGAGCGCTTGCGCACTCCGCTCTCACAGAAATGCTGCCACCGCGGCCGGGTTTCGAACCTGCGACCTCGTGCTCAGCACCGCGGAACGCCATGTAGCCAATGCTTCACATCGCGGCTGGAGTGTAGCGTTTTATTTCCCACTAGCGAATTTATTACGAAACTAAAAATTATGGCGTTTTACGTGCCAACGCCACTCGACGGTTTCGACCGCACAAACCGCTTCCCGCTCCAACGCCCGGAGTGTCGCCCACCCGTATGGCACATATGTGTGACGCGCTCTGGGCGTCTCTCGCAGGGTCGAGACCATCGACGGCACGGCGCTGGCGGGCGAGGACTACATGGAGCTGCGGCAGATGGTGATGTTCCAGCCGGGCGAGACCCAGCGCCGCGTCACGGTGCAGATCGTGGACGACAACCAGTGGGAGCCCGACGAGACGTTCTTCCTGCGGCTGTCGCTGCCCGCCGCCGGCGACGGAGCCGGGGTCGCCCTGGGTCGGAAGTCCGTCATGGAGATCACCATCATCGACGACGACCGTGAGTGTGGCGGTCACCCCGCGAGAGAGTTGTTGGCTTATACAGCGATGTGCAGTTGCCGTCGTAAAGGAAAGGGATAAGATGTGGTCTCGCCCGAAGTTGAAAATTTGACTTAAAGATATTTGGCTGAATTGTAACGTTGCCGCGGACACCGAAAACGGAGTGACACACGCACGAATCAGACATGCATGTCTGCTAGCCATACCGCTTGTGAATTTGTGCCAGTTTGCATGCCTGTGTCCCTATCTGCTTGCCTGCCCGAGTTCGTCCCTGTTATAGCCATTCTAGCCACCTCGGTCCGTCTTGCCCGGTCCTCTTCCTGTCACGCTCCCCCTTCCGCTCTCTTTCATTTTTTGATACCCCAATTCTGCCCCCCGTTTGGCATAGCCAACCGGAACTTAATACCTCTGGCTAACCTCCTTGCCTTTCTTTGCACCCTTCTTCTATTTCTTGTCTTGTCCTGTCTTATCCTCCCGTTCGTCCATGTGCGTGTGTGTGTGTGTGTGTGTGTGTGAATATGCGCGCGTGTTTGCATGCTTGTGTCAGGCCGTTCCTTGAGGCATGCGCGTCTCTAAAGCCTCCGAAAGCGTCCCTCCGCTCCTCCTCCTGCACCAGTGTAAGCTAGCCGATCCACAACACCATTTCAAGGAAAAGCTGTATTACTTATTTTGTGTTGTTGTTTTAGGCACAGCTTACCTAGTGCCTCTCCCTGCTTTTAGTGAAAGCGCATGCAGTGATTTCTGCGCGTGCCCCCTCATTGTGCGACGTTCCTCAATGGACGTCCCACCCCACAACCCCCCTGCCGCATCTCTCTCTCTGCTGCGGTGTCGCAGAGCCCGGCATCTTCGAGTTCCGGCGCCGGGGCCTGCTGGTCCGCGAGAGCGTGGGCACGGCCCAGGTGGCCGTGGTGCGCACCAAGGGCGCCGACGGCACGGCCTACGTGCACTGGCGCACGCGCAGCCAGACGGCCAAGGACGGCGAGGACTTCCACGGCGGCGAGGGGAAGCTGGTCTTCGAGCACGGCGAGACGGTCAAGAACATCGACATCCCCATCGTGGACGACTTCGAGGCCGAGAAGGACGAGCACTTCGAGGTGGAGCTGTACGACGCGTCGCCCGGCTCCGGCCTGGGACACCTGACCAAGACCACCGTCACCATCACCAGCGACGAAGGTGACAGTGGGGCTTGCACGTGTAGAGGTCCATAGCGGTTCGATTACTGGCTTCGCCGCCCGCCGTGTACAGACACTTCCAGGTCCATAGACCTCCTCCCCGGGAAGCACTAAGCGGGGAAGTAGACCTCTCCGAAAACCATTGTGTGGTGCAAACAGGGGGGCGAAGGGTCTGTAATGTGGTAAACGTGTTAGCCGTAAAAGAAGAAAGAAATATATACTACGCCTGTGTTCGCGCTCCTCGTGAACTGCTTGTATTGGCGGAGACGTACAAGCCGCTATGTAACAAGAAGGTACGACGCTATGAAACTATGGCCCATGCTGCGCAACTACGTACAACGCTCTTACGAGTACGTCCAAAGTTATGTGCATTCACTGACATGCTAATAACGACAAGCAACAACACAATTCACGATGGTAAGTGTTGAAGTGGTGGGACAGGGCTAACGAGCGCCCTGTCTTTGCTATTTTACGTTGTCTCTCCCACAGTCTCTACGCGTGAAAAAAAGCAGAGTCCGCTACAGACACCTAAACGTCTTTTGAACACAACAACGCGAAACAGTCGTCCGCAACTGCAGCTCTCGAGTCCACTGCTCCAAGGTGCATGGGCGAATCCCGGAGTCAGCGCGTAGTACCGGGCCATACCAGCGGCGATGTTACTTTCTTTATTACGATTGCTTAGTAATGTTTCATCGTGCTGCTGATGCGCATAAAATATTTGTTTTGTCTGTTTATATTTTTCTTCTCCTGTGTGCCTTTCAGCACCATAAAATGGACGCGTCTTACCAGAGCCCTTTGATAAGTTTCTAAGTATTAAGTGACTGGTTTTACTGTAGGCAGTGCAGCGTGAAGCTTTAACTAGCGCATTTTCATAAGGAGCAGCAAGCGTTCAAAAATTTCGCAGGCCCTCATGCTACTTATCAGTGACTGTGACGCTATTGCATTGTGGTGTTCTATCATTCGCTGGCCACTCCATCGACATCGACATGAACAACTCCCGTGGCCATCCGTGGATTTCGATGCCATGATATACTGATGCTTCCTACCAACCCCCCTACGAACTTATAATGTACTAATGCTGTCCATACCTACTCGTCATGTCCTTATGAACTACTGAGTGCGTCCGCTTATTATGCGTCATTATATATATATATATATATATATATATATATGTACTGTATATACTAAAGTGCTTATTAAATATCAGTGTCAGTAGTCCACAGTTACATAGGCACAGAACAGCAGTTCTACACGCGGAGCACGTGATTGATCACTATTTCACTTCTTTCACTGATCACTTATTTCGTCATTCGCAGTGTCCCAGTCGTACAATGACAACCGTTGCAAAGATGCATATCATGAACGGACATCAGGGTCGGGCCAACAACGTTCATGAATGCACTGGCTCCAGGATCGGCTCGCGCTGTAGTCTACAAAGTGGTCATCACGGCCGAAAGCCGATCACTATTCATTAATGCTGTTGTAATAAAAAACTAATTGACACTCATTATGTGAAACATAAAAGAAACCAACAAACGTCAAAAGAGCGGAGATTAACAATTTAAAGTGGCACTCGTTTTTTTGTATTCAGGAAAACAGCTATGAATCTATAGACGTAGCCTCTGGTAGAATCAGTGCTGCCTGCTCGATCTTAACAGATGCTTCGTTCTCCGGCGCGCAGAGTTCAACACCATCGTTAACCGGTTGATGTTGATGACCAACACCAACGTGGACAAGCTGAGGCTGCACTCCGCCGACTGGGCGGGTCAGATAAAGGACGCGATGAACGTCAACGGCGGCGACATCGACAACGCCGAGGCCGTCGATTACGTCATGCACTTCATCACTTTCGGATGGAAGGTGAGGAGGCGCTGAGCATGCGCTGTTACCATGTCTCATTGTTGAACTACCGTATTCTGAGCCATGGTCTCCGAGATCGGCGGCGGCGCGTGGTGTCGCGCTGCCCGATTTCGCGGGTCACGTGTGATTTTTTTTCTCTTTTCAATCTTGCGGGTCATTTCTGACGGAAAGGGACAATAAAGAGACATGGCGAGTTCGTCTAGATTTGCACATCGCAAGGTTGTAGCATTCGGTTAGTCTTAACTCGGGTTTGAAAGCCCAGGAGACAGGAGCAGGAGACAGGAGCAAGCGAAAACGGAAGCCTACATGGGCAACGCCACCGTTAACTACGTTCGGGCATCAGCTTGGCGTGACGTAAAGACCGAATAAGAAAGAAGAATAAAGATTTAATTGCATTCTAAGCTGTGCTCATTACGCTCAACTTCGCGACTTCTCGGAACTTCCCCTGCATAATAAACTACAAACTATGCCGAAATACCGTATATTTCCTGACGTCGCAACGACGTCGTAGTTGCGACGTGGCGCGAATTTAACAAAAGAAATACATTTAATCTCCGTTTCCTCATAAAATCGACGTATTTGGCGCCGGATAAACGCAAGTAAAGCCCTTAACGATAGCTCTACCCGGTCTGAACAGAATTAATGCTTCTCTCTATAGCGTCTCTTCGATATTTACGATCAGTGTTCCTTTAGGACGATCGCGTTGCCACTTCTTCACTGCTTCAAATAGGAATCTTTGGAAAGTGATTGTAGAAAACTCAGCTACGTCAATTAATCTTGCCTGCTCCAAGAAAGTTCATGCCAGCAATATTTACTAGACAAATTGATTTCCTTTTGCATGAAATTAATGTACCAGCAGCACCGCTGCATAATGGTCTAGACGCCAAGCTCTGCAGCAGGTCTATAGGGCAACATTGTGTATGCTGTAGCGACGTGCTCTTAAGAGGATGACCGGCCGGTTTCCGCACAGGTACTATTCTCGCTGGTGCCGCCTACGGGCTTTATGGGCGGCTGGCTGACCTTCTTCGTGTCTCTGGCCGTCATCGGTCTGCTGACGGCCATCATCGGCGACCTGGCCGGCATCTTCGGCTGCCTCGTAGGCCTGGAGGACACGATTACGGCCATCACGTTCGTCGCGCTGGGCACTTCCCTGCCCGACCTGTTCGCCTCCAAAGGTGCCGCCCGCGCGGAGAAGTACGCCGACAACGCCATCGGAAACGTCACCGGAAGCAACTCCGTCAACGTGTTTCTTGGCCTGGGTCTGCCCTGGGTCCTGTCGGCCGCCTACTGGCAAATCAAAGTGAGTGGCTCGGGTGGGCCGAGAATGGATCTGCGCAGTGTCGCTTGCGATGCGGGCCTGTCCGCTGCATTCCGTCAATAGAGATTTATAATGCGTCTGTATGTCTGTAAAGTCTGCATGCCCACCGTCCTCCGCCTTCTAATATAACATATCACACGGGTGTTGAGGACAAGAAATATTCGGTTGCAAGTCTACACTCAAACATTGTAGTAGCCAAACGGGTTAAAACAAACTAATGGACATGACAATGCAATCATAACGTTTCCTTGAAGTTTCCGTCGAAACCAATGCATTTAAAATGCCGCTTTTGTTTTCGAAGGCCATTGTAAGCCTTTCTGGTTTATATTCTAACTTACGCTTAAGCTACGCTCTTCAACTATCTGGGTGCTCACACACCCTACTCTCCTCAAGCTCGATGAGTAACGTTGTCCCTTAGGGCAAACAACGGCTGTAACGAAGTAACGATTATGCAGCAAAGTATTTTCAGCTTGCCCTCCGAATTCGTTATAGCGAGGTTTCGCTGTATTCCGTAGCCATTTGCAGGTATTTGTCGCTCGTACACCTTTGTCTACAGTCAGCCACACTCTTCAGCCATATGTGTGTCAACGCAGGGGAGCGTCTTCAATGTTCCCGCCGGTTCCCTCGGCTTCAGCGTGGGCATCTACTGCGCCTTCTCGTTGACCTGCATCGCGCTGCTCATGCTGCGACGGAAGCTGGCCTTCTTCGGCAAGGCCGAGCTGGGCGGTCCTCGACCGGCGGCCATCGCCAGCGGCGTCTTCATGGTGTTCCTGTGGGTCCTCTACATCGTCCTGTCGGCGCTGAAAACGTACAACCACATCTGAAGACGTACGACCGCGTACACGAAGACCACCTTGCGCGCGCTGCCTGTAACTATACACGATTTCAGTGAGAGCTCTCGTGGGGGTATACCGCCGTTTCAGGCTGCTAAGGGGGAACGTTTTCGCCCAAGGTTCGGCTTCACGCGACGGAGTGATAGCGTTTATTTGGAGCGCAGACGGCGTGTGTAACTTGGCGCGACGTCATCGAGTCGTGCGTGCCACGATCGCTGAAATCCCGTAAAACACAACGGGCTTCCGTTTTGGGATTCCGTCAGCTCGCCCGTACAGGTGCACATTTGTAGCAGGCGAGTCGCATATATTTTGTGCGTTTGTTCGAAGAGAATCACGAAAGCCTTTGCAGAGGCATTGGATAGAGACACAGGTTACATTTTTTTTAGATAAGTTTCGCAGACCAGTTGTCGGAGGAGGTGCTGTGTCACGTTCGAGGGTGTCTTACTACCGAGAGTTCCTCTGCTCCGTCCCTGTTTGTCGTCTCTCTCTCTCTCTCTCTCTCTCTCTCTCTCTTTTTTTTTTGTCGTGTGAATGCTTCCGCAGGCGGATCATGCGATGTGTAGACGTCGTAACGTCGTGTATTCGTACGCGAACTCGCACGCCGTACATCCGCCCTTGTGGTTTCCGTAAAGCTCGCTCTATACTTTCGGTAAACACTCGCCAAGCCCTAGCATAAAGCTGCGTAAACATATCGTATTCCCGTTTGCCTTTTACGCGCCAACGGCAATGACAGAGCGCCGAAAGCTAGCCCTTCTGCCAAGGGACACCGATGCCAAATAGACTGAGTAAAAAAAAAAGTATTTATTGTAATACTCAGTCAGCTGCTCATACTGGCTCAGGGCTAGTGGAGTAGTGCAGATGTACTACGTAGCGAATATACATCAGCGTACAAAAAAAAAAACACACACACACACACAAGACGGACGGCTGGACCTACAAACAACAAGCGCTGATTGCCTTTTGTTGCACACGCTAATTTGAAAAATATTCCCGTTGCCGGCGCGGCGATGCTGACAAGGCGGTATCTACAGGGAAACAAACATTTCGCCTCGACAGAAGGATTGAACGGATGGAAAACGTTTGTATAGAAGTTGATGGCACGCTGGCCTACATGTTAAGGATTGCAATGTGGACAAGAGCAAACGTCCTGCTCTCAGCTTTGTGCAGGCCATGCTGCTTGTTTTGGCTTTATGCTAATGGCGTCTTGGCGACGTCTGATCAACATCTAAATGAACACTTGGTAGATCGTTGTTTAAGTGCTCATATTCCCGTTGCGGATATCAAATTTAAACAACAATGACAACTCCCAAATAAGTTCGGTGTGCTTAAACGTTCTCTGACCTATTCGGAACAGCGGGTAAAAAGACTGTGGATTAGCCAAAGCGCACGTTAAAGAACAACCTGTGTCCAGTTGTCTACGATGAACACCAATTCACACTCTATTGAGGACGCACAATGACCTTTTTAAGAGCAACCTTCTCGACAGTGCATGAACCGTCAACGAACAGCTTTTAAGAAATGTTGGTTGATGAGTTTGCTCGAACGGATAGCCTTTCCTCTGCAAGCTCAGTGTGATTGGTATTGGTTTTCGACAAAGCCTATCGTGATAGCCTTGGGCGATGTTTTGTTGATGGGTTGGTGGAGGAAGTAGCCTGCTAGTGTGTTTGTAGATAGTGGCAGTCAATGTTGAGTTTTCGCTGTTTATCAGTTAAGGTCTTCCTTTTCATGGTGTAAGATCTTTGACGAGACTTCTACGAGAACTATTGCAAACGCATTGGCAAATTATTCATGACGTCCTTCATGGTGTGGGTAAAATGTTGTTGTCTGGGTAGGGATATAGTGTGCTTTCATTGACGGTCTCTCGGCAAAGCCTTTCTTTTCAATGCAAGGTCGTTGTGGTTGGGTTGTTTTTTGTCACAATTTTTCACAAATGTTAACGTGTCCGGTTGAATAGGCATCAGCCTCGGGGTAACAAGTTACCGCGCAGGTATTGGCGTGCGAGAGCATGACATATTTCTACCAGACGTGTGTTAAAAAATCTACCTTTCGAGTGTAAGAAAATTGAGAATGTGTGAATATTCGATGACATATTTCTGCAAATGAACTTGGGCAGTGTTTCGTTGATGTACTTGGTGGTCTATGTAATTGGTTGTTGGTAACAGGCCGGTGCGTAAGGATTCTGGATCGTTTTGTGACTCTGCTGAAACAGTGTACCTTTCAAGCGGAAGATGACCGCGGCTGTGTTGATTTCTCCCGAGAGACTTTACAGACACTCATCAGCGCTTTGTTGGTGTTTGGCTGTTTGAGGGGATCCAGTGTGTGCGCCAGTTCCGTTAATGTTGGTTGAACAAGTTGAAATGTTCATGTATGACTGGATGCTACATTCCGTAGAACAGCTGTGAAACGAGTTCGCGTGTCGACGGGAATGAATATTCGGCAACTGCATTTTGCCATTGTTCATGCTAAAGTGTAGCAAAGCGTCATTCCATCGATGATGCGCTCCAAACTCGAGGTACAAACTGCAGAGGTGACACGGGGTCACTCTGGATGTGTACAGCGTGCTTGTTACCTAACTTTGCCTCGTTGTACGGTATAGTGAAGGCCACCCTCTTAAGAACAAAGATGATGCCAGCAACTATTTAAACAGAAGTAAATGCTCGTGAAACATTTTAAATGCTATTGCTTGAGTTTCGTACATTTTGACGGAGCGGCAGTCGCGAGCAGCAGTTTAAAAACCATACACGTCAGGAACAAATTTTTTTTCTTGGCCTGCGCGTGCACAAAATCAAGTGCGTGAGTACACGTGTGGTACAATTCACTGTCACAGTTCCACGGTGTGAAGCTGCGCAAGAAATAATCCTTAATTTTTGTTGACGGGGTGGTGGCTAAATTTTTGCTCGCGAGTTTACGTTCATTTTAGGATGGCGCAAACAGAGAGAACGTTATTCATCGGTGAGTACAAGAAATCTCGAAAATGGAGTTAAAGATAAGCAGATAGATTCGAAGCAGTTACTCTCTTATAAAATAGAGTTGTCTATACATCTTTGTTCGCAGAGCGCATCAATCGCTGTATTCAAATTGCAGTCACAAAATTACTCCACTTGTAACCTACAATGTGATACCTGATACATAAGAACAAAGTGTGGCAGATAATTGACTTGTGTGATATCTTTCCTGGGCACATTTGTTGGAGTGCCTCTTAATGATCGCAAGAGAAAAAAAGTTACTTTTCAACGCTGCCTCATTTAAACTCTTGCGACATACCTTGTATTCCTATGACGTAAAAGTCAACTCGTCGTACTTGCTACAAAAAAAAAAAAGCTTATGCACACTTCTACAACCGCGGAGTGGACCACCGTGCTGTTTCGGCACAGATATCCCAGCAGGCTGCGAATGAAATATCAATGTCGACATACAATACCGTCCACACTTAACGGGAACATGTAATTGTTATAGAAAGCAAGTATAGTTTGAGCATTTTTTCTATTTAACAAATGAAGTGTCGTCAGCATGACATCTTAGGCAGATGTATACTGAAGGAAGGATTATTTTTGCAAGCCCTTATGCCAGAGATAAACTGTAATTAAGGCTGGAATACTCAATAAGTGTTCCTTCTACATGTGCAGTGGAAGTATAGCTTTCACATTCCTTATTCACATCACTAGAGCTCAGATTTTCTGCATCAAGTTCGTGTATAACTAGACAAATGACGATGCCTGCTGAAGCATCCCTTTGCTCTCTATAAATACATACACCCTTTGAGGATTATCTCGTCCCCCCCCAAAATATTTATCATCTTTCATGCGTGCATTTCCTTTCTTGACGCTGCGCCACCGGTACTTTCAGGTCAAGAACCGCATGCTCATATCAGCACTATATGAGACTTGGCAGACAGTAAAACAGTGAATGTAGTGTGAAGGGAAATAAATGTACGCAAGATAGTCGGCGAATATTTCTGGAGAACAATACAACCAACAAGGGATTCTTTTCTTTTAGTGTAGCTGTGCTACACTCTACAGAACCAGGCCGTTCCGGTGACTTATAGTGTGGGAGTAACTTCTTGTCCTGTGTTTCACTCCATTTTTGACATGTGTTTCACGATGGAGTGTGCTCACTCTTCCGATAGAGTACGTTGGCATGGCCCTTCGCAAACGAGGAAAATATACAGTATGGTTCATTGTCAAGAACACCTAACTAGTATTCAAACCAACATAGACTTAACGTCTCATTACATTGAGAAAAGAAAAAAAGCGCTTGATGTGGCGCGGTATGCAGACCTGTATTGGCAAACACGTCTACGCCGAGCTCTTGCGTTAAAATAACAGCTGTAATCGCAGTTTTAATCAGTCACGAAATACTAATTTAATGCTTCCCTTAACAGTGGACCATCCCTAGTGAGCCCAAGGACGCCCTAAATGCAGCTGAATATGAGAATAGTTACTCTCACAAAAGGCAGTCGTCAGGACTCCCATCTTTAGAGTGCATGCGTAGTCGTGAGAACTGCCTCCTCCTTTTTTTTTCGGTGCCAATTCCGTCGTGACCCGTGTCTGATAAATTAGCTGTGCTCAAATGTCTCTACTGGTCCCTATCGTCCATCGTTGACGATGCTATTTTTGACGCTGTCTGTACTTTCTGGCAAGCCTTTGTTCTTACGTCTTGTTTTTGTTTCCAGTTCACAGAGCTTCAAAGGTGCAGGGTATCTCTACACTTCAGTGTGAAAAGCAACCTCATCTTGTAAATATGTCTTGTACCATTTACCTATCGCCTTCCGCATCCGTAATCATAAAGCTTTCTTCCTTTACTTGTACCACGGTACTTTTGTTTCACAAGTTTACTGCACGCTTTATGTTCAGTGGTGCAGTGGGTAGCAACATACGTGCAGTGGGTAGCAGGACGCAGTGTTAGGAAGTTGAAGGAGTTGGATTTACTGCACGTTCAATAATGCGTGCAAGTTTTAATAACCTTACTAGATTCCTTCATACTCCATATCGCAGAATCGCGATCACTGCCACTTTCCGTTGGCTGTCACGTCACAGAGTTAGTGTAATTCTGCTCCTGTGTTTTGCCACAAGTTACACTTCAGACATCATGACTGCAGATGTCTGAGGCGGGGTCAATCCTGTGGTAAATTTTCGCGCTACTTTTAGGCCGCAATGATCAATTCTTCGTGCAATGCTCCTTGCTGCACCACAAACTTTTGGGAGCCTTTTTCTTTTTCCCTTTCGAGTGAGATATTCTGTCACCGTTACTTAATATGTGTTTCATCGTCGCATATATGATAGTCTCTTACGATTGACATCCGAGCTAAGAACGTCAGATAATTTCATCTTTCAGAGATTGTAGTTCCAGAATGCTCCGATAACGTTGCCGATGTGTGAGAGAGCATTCGAGCGGCATTTCGATGATGAACTGGCTCTAGCAGTGATTTATCGTACGATGTTATACCTACGTATAGTCTATACAGCCAACAAACAGTCGATAACTACCAACGGTTTCAATGAAGGTTTTATACTCATGGTGAAAATGCCTTCCGCGGATGCGCAATACAAACTGCATTGAAACCGTAAGGCATAACTTGATGTTTTACGTGACGGCTGTGTTTTAAAAATAAATATCAAATTTCGAAGAATACGGATTGACAGATGTATCAGTAACGCAATCATACCCTTTCTTCTGAGTAACGTGCGGCAAAGTTGCCCAAGACTTTCGAAGCATCTATAGCAGTGATGGTCAGCTTCATTATGCGCACTGGAGCGGCATTGTTGCCGCAGTAATGTTCAATTGCTGCTTTGCATGACCTTTGGATCAGTTCTGGAGCTCTCTGGAATGACCACTCGAAGACGTCATATAGACATATCCATGGGTGGGCACGGTATTTGTAATGAGAACACAAGATATACGGCGTGCGTGACGGCTGCTAGCTGACTTTAGGATGTCTAGCCCGCCTTGCCTGACATCGGCGTTCCTGGATGTTCTAGAGAAGGATATGATCTCTTCCTCTGCATTTCGTCACCATTATCACAAATTTGAGTCTTCTATATTCGACTCGCACGGTTGACCATACGAAGCATGCCATAGAGCTCTTGCTAAACAGCGCTCATATGGTCCCACTGACCTTCTTTCTTTTGGCAAAGACTGGACCCATCTGCAGTGACGCACCCCTGTGCAGATGAAAGATGGCGCCCCATACTGAGACGCACATTTATTCTGTGTACTTTCCGCTGACACAGCGCACACCATGTGTTTCTCCTCGTTGTTGCTAAGAGCAGGGAAAAACAATGGCGCGTTCACAAATGCATTTACATAGCGCATGTATATCGCTTCATTCAAACACGACTTTCTCGAATTATTTAAAGTTCTCTTTCATCAAGTTTTGTTGAAGCAACAGTGTTGAAATTTCTCGCTGACGTATGGAGTATGATTTTTTTTATTGCCTGAGCGCTTTTCTGCCGGCTATTGGGCATGGAACAGTGTGAATCATGGAATGATGCTGAAATGTCGTAAGGAATTCTCATCAGCAGTTAGCTTATACTGAGGCTGCTGTTGATGCCATGGTCAACCCTACGTCGTATATCAGACACGATGTACCGCTATAAGCGTATTGTTCATTATCACTTCACTGCTACCACGCCGCGTGGAGTAAGCCGTACCCTTCTATGGTGCTTACGGAAATACAAATAGAAATATATATATATATTATCAGGCTTTTTGGACGCTGCTGAGAAAGAAGAGGGTGTGTCTTTCACAGAAGTTTTGAATGACAGCACCTCTTGCGAGCCTCTGACAAAATACCAGTTTCATCATTTGCCGTTTGGTTCTTTCAAACACTATCGCGAAGATCCTCTCTGATGTTCGAGTAATGGCGGGGGCTTTCGTATTCTAAAACGTTCCTCAACTCGACGCTCCCCCTGAACTCAGGAAAGTGGATGGCAGATTCGCCTCTCAACTGAAGCAGTCACTGCGATATTGCGGCGTTGGATACATTCACAACGCGTGCTTGAGATCTACGAGGGCAGCGCCGTGAAACTCCGCGGCGATTCGCAACTCAAAATTATGTAACCCTCTCGGTGTCTGCATCATGCGCAGGTGTAAAGTGAAGGTGCGTTTCTCAAGCAACTCGCAGTCGCAGCAACTCTCGAGAGAGAAGTTACCTTATAGCCTCCGAGATCGGTGGGCGAGCAAAAAAGCCTTTGCCAGCCGATCTCGGAGGCCACTGTCATTCAATCGCACTGTCTTCAGCCGATGGGTGGCGCTTGTGCACCACTCGGTGGAGCTGTGGAAGGGGGGGGTTCGAGCCGAGCTCTATACGGTAAAAAAACGGGTGTAAGTTTGTTGTCACAATTCTGCGGAGTACTATTGGATGCTGAACAATCATTTTTTTTTCACCTTCGTTTCACTTTCCCGTGCCCCAGTTCCTTTGCAGAGTAATCTTATTTACATATGCATTGCACGAACGGTGAGAGCAAGAAGGACAGATGTATTTACACCACCACTGTGCAGTGCCGTCTTTCCGAAAGACTATTCCGTACATTATGCACGACCGCATTTGCATTGTTGTGATTCTTGGGCCGTGTTGTGTGGCTTCTGCATTGTTTGTATGCGTGAAGTGTGTTGTATTGCGCGTTCGCAAAGAAAATAATAAAATATGAACGACTGCTGCCGAATGAGTGAGTTTGTTTCAATGCCCACTCTCACCCCCTCCTCCCCACGCCAATCGCGCAGCCAAGACTTCAGCAGGCTGCTTCTCTTTACTAAGAAGGTATGTACCGAGGAATTGAATTCATACAGCGTTCCAACACCTTCTTATGGAATAAGAAGAGCTTGTGGGCGAGTCCTAACACGTTTCTCCAAACATGGCTTTCGCCCTTCTAAAAGATTGCCAGTCTCCAGTGGAGGGGCAGGTAGGAGTGGAGGAGGTCGTTTTCTGAAACTGAAACAGCCTCCATAAACTGACGCCCTCTGCGTCATGCTAAGACGGTGATCATCGTACTTTCATACTATACGATTCACAGACTATCTGTTAAGTTTGTATTTCTTCTTCCTTCGTCATGGCTGGTTTTATTTTTTTTTAAATCGCAACTAATTACGCGTTATTGGGTCCATGGTTTAACATTGTTTGGAAAAATATCATCAAATTCAATATTAGCGACGGTTTAAACATTTGCCCTATCAATATTTGAATATTATTTTGAAAAGACCCCTTTGCACACCTGGATACAAATACCGTGATAGCAACTGATGCTTCCCTCTGTGAAGAGAAGGCTGGTAGGGGCATTGTATCACCATATTTAAATTAGTCGTTTTCCATTCGGCTGCCTGACTATTTTTCGCCTGTTTTTCCAATAATTCCGCCTACCTTTAAGCGGAATTATTGGAAATCGTCCCAGCTTTACTCAAATTATCATCATCTCTGCCATCAGCCGTCATCTTAACTGAGTGCCTGTCTGTCTGCTCTTCCCTAACCACATCGAAATTGTCAGATTCATTAGAAACTTTCTATTCGCTTGCGACGACACTGACGCCTCGTTCGTTTAGTTTGGGTGCCAGGCCGGAAATGTCTAGCCTTAAACGCATAGACAGGTGCACTCGTAGTGGCGTCCCGTGATGGTCCTGTAATCCCAATTTTACCTACATTAGCTTTAATCACTGCGGCGCGATTCAGAAAACATACTACTGCAAATGACTACGCGCAATTATCGTTGTCAACATCTGATTTCTCGCATCTCGATTTTCCTTGGAACAACAAATGGCGCTCAACTAGAAAAAAATTGAAATAATCATCACGAGTGTATAGGATGCTGAGTCCCCCTACTAAACTTTTACCTCTACAGCTGTGGTCTGGCTCTATCGCGTTTGTGTCGCTTATGCAATGAGAGTTAATCACTGCAACGCTTGTTTCTGACATGTCGCCTTTCATTATTCAAAGGAAAATATTTGTAGAAGAACCCTTCCAAAATCTCGGCTTGAATTTGACTCTTCCTGTAATTCTTTCCTCTGGGTCTACCATACTGAATTACAGGCGCAGGAACGTTTGTGAAGCCCTCTGCATCTTTCAGCGTGAGACAAAAGGAATTACATGCTAGAATGTTTCTTTACTCTTAATATTCTCACATACTTTATGTAATACTTGGATAATTGATCATTCATATAAGTAACAGTAGAAACTTTAAATCCCATTTGCAAGATACTTATTTCAGTTGGCCTCAATTTATTCAAAATACATTCAAATACAGTTTTTTTTTCGCCGCCCGATTCATGGTCGATCCGCCAGAGTGGGTTGCGTTATTTCACTAGGGAACAAGAGCGAGGTAGCTATGGTACATACCCCATGTTACAGGCGACAACAAGATAGCTACTCATTTCGTTTGTCGTTGTGTGGCCAGACCCAATTGTGGGTATTTTTCCATTCATTTACTCATCCTTGTTCGCCCGCATCCCATACCCCTGTATGCCCTAAGGCATTACCCCTCGCATAAAAAAAAAATGTGGGTGTGCGTCATGAAGGAAACAATACCAACGGAGCATGCCTCGAGAGGTAGTTCTTATTAAGGTTTCAAAATGTGGCTTATGCCCATGAAGGGGGATTAGCCACAATGAGGGTGCCTCGAGTTCCGAGCTGTAGAAGAAGAAGAAGAACAAGAAGAAGCACTCGGCTTTCCACGTCCGACTTAAGGACAGCGTTCCCGTCTTCATCGAGGACTACAACCGTTCGAACAACGAGAAGGCGTTGAGCAGTGGTCGGGATTCGGCTGCCACCACGCCACCGAGATGAGTACGATTCAGTGTTCTTTTTTTTTACTCCAGAGAACGCTAAGAGCTCGCCGCAGCACGTAACTAGGTATGAGTTGCGCCAATAATCTCGAAGGTCATGTTTCGCTAGCCGCTTGCATGCCTTATTTCGCTACCAGATCCACACAGAGAAGGCGTCCCACTCGCGACAATAGTAGCTGCTCATGAATCACGGAATACATGACGTGCTCCAAGCACCAGCAATCGCTTACAGTTCTTGCAGTACACAAGATATTCGAGAATGGCTTCCGTGACTCTGAGGGAATCTGCGCTAGGGGATATGCCCATTAGGTAGCATCTCAAGCGCCAACACAGCACGGCGTCCAAGTTGGGCTTAAGTGATATACACTCCAAGGTCCAAGGTGTCTAGAGCCTGCTAAAGCATCAGTTCTGCTGAGAAGTGAGCCTTGCGAAAGGGAGACAAAAAGACTTGGGTTATATAATCGTACTTAAAATTGTAACATTCAAGCCGAAATATTTTTCAGAAGCCTGTATTTATATTTCAGACGCACATTTAAACAAAACGCTCTTCTGTGTACTCTGTGCCATTCTGGTTATCGAAGTGAGACGGCATAAGGGCGTTTACATCTGTTTATTATGAACCTGCAGTACTTCGCGTACAAATCTTCATATTCTTGGGCTTCCTGTACGATTTTGGAGTTATAGGCTGGGCTTGCTGGTTTTCGTTCAATATTGCCGACAGCGCACAACGACGCCACCAGAGATACGCAAACCTATCTGTCCTGTTGATTGGTTGATTGATTGATTAGCTTGGACTAAATTTAACATATTGGCAACTATCGCGCCATCAGCTTCTCCAAGAACGATAAATTGTTTAATAATAAAACCACGATAACGTGAGGTGATATAAACGCATTCCGACCACGAAACCCACTCAAAAATTAAAGAAGAGCCGCGTTCTGTACTTTCTGCGGTGAAACAAAAGTTAATCAATCAAATACTACAAAATAAATAAATTCGTGAAAGAGAAAAAACACGTACCCAGTGTTAATACGCAGTAACAGTATAGATATTATTAAAGAATGTTATCAAGCCGTTCAGAGCACGCCTTTTTAATGACGCGCAACTATGGTCAAGGGGATTTCTTTTTCTGCACTGAAAGAGGACGATTACCAAGGCGAGTTATCGTTGACATCAAAGCGCTTCTTCAGCGTCCTGTTCAGGCATCTCTACATAATTGTCACTTTTTTATCGGCAGGTGCTGAAAGCAGCACAAGTCGGAGCAGCACAGCTTTGTCGGGTGAGCAAACCTATATAAACTGCGACGCAAAGCACCGTGACACATTCGTCGCCGCATTTCACGGATACACGCATTCTTCTTCCGTAGTTTGCCCCCGTCCACGAAATGTGGCCAAAACACCAAAGCCAGCATGCTAGTTGTTACTAGCACCGAAGCTTCACGAGGACGGCTCTTACCTCCTCGGATACACTAAGAGGTGTACGGTCGACTTCGGTTCATTCGACCTCGGTTTATTCGATTATTTAGAGCGCACCGCTAAAGTCCTGGCGAGAAACCATGCTTTGCTATGGAAAGAAAACTCGTTTAGTTCGAACGCGAGAGAACGCCGATTCGGTTAATTCGACCCCCACCGACTCCACTCGTGGCGCCCCCTCGTGCGCGCACGGTTACTAAAAGCTTGAAAACACAAGAAATTTAGCAAATAGCGCTATTGCTTCTGTGTTTAGCGCGTGGGGCCATATTCTTCCCACCCTTCTCGTGTCGAGACAAGCCGCCACGTTCAGCAGTCCGCTTCGTCCGTTCAGTACGGTGTCTTGTTGGCATTTCGTCACTGTTAGCTCATTCGACCTTTCGGATAATTCGAACTTTCGAAGAATCGGAACAAAGCTTTGCACTCTCGCAAGCGCTGACTTAATGGGAGTCGACTGTGTTAGTCACTGCTTCTGTTGGCAGGTTAAGTTCGTGCAGTGACAAAGCGGTTACTGATGCAGTGTGAAACGCACGGTAATTAAGTGAGGAGGCAAGAGCGAATTACGGCCGAGTGGCGAAGCTTTCAAGTTACTAACAACAGCCCTCATTGACAGCAGAGAATTTGTACAGCTTTTTCTCCAGTTTAGTAAAATTGTTCATTGGTAATACATTGAATTCTAAACGAGCCGTATAGATTAAACCACATAGCAGGTTTCGACGCTTTTCTAAGTGCCAGAACAGGCCAAGTGCAACAAAATTTCAGACATTTGATACTTCCAGATTCATTACGTCAAACGTGTGTTGCTGCTCGGGTTTATGCGCGAAATTCAATAAATATAAGTTTCTTTTTAACGTTCTCAAGAAATAATCAATCTTTCCTCAGCTAAACGAACATTGCGTTTAAGATGAATATTTTTCTCGATTATATTACATATATTCTTCTGCCATAGCTTCTTCAGGCAGCTCCCGTCAGAGCGTAAGTATTGTATCGTTTTCTCCTGCAGATTCTGTAAACTGCACCACAGAATTTACAGAGTTTCCTGTAAAAATTACTGGAGGGAACTCTGGCACTGCGATCGTTTCGGTAAATTACCATGCGAACCGTGCCGGTTGTGGGGATTTGTGTAATGGTCTGGCTAGTTACATCAAACGTTCCCGTAGCTTTATTTATTACGCTTTTGACTTCGATATTTCCAAGCGCTAATATTTTTCTAAACGCAACAAGACAATTAGTCCGCGAACGTGCTTAATGATTGCGAAGTGTTTTGCACTTATGTCGCGAAATGCTTTATCTTTTCTTAAATACTCAATTTTCAAAGCCAGCTTTGTACTATATATACTTTGTACCAGTACAGCTGAGGTATATATATATAACTGGAGCAATCTTGGCAAAGCCGCGGGGCCGGTAATTGCATAGTTTTCTTGTTGGTGGCTTTTGAACAGCGGCCGACGACGCGTGCACCTGGCGGTAGTCGCTATGACGTAAGTCTCAGCACGCTGCCTTATCTCGGAGGCCATGCCGGGGAGCCGCGCGTTCAGGGTCATGCGTCACTTCCGGAGAGCGGTAATGCGGCGTTCTATTCAGTTTCGGTATCATCAAAACGGATGTTTTTGCGAGCTTTCCGTAACGCTTCCGCTCGTATTTCAGACACGATATTGCACGACCACCGTCTCTCATATATCTACGCTACATTGATACGGGCTTGTTACATGGTCTGAAATTTCGTTGTGCCTGTCCTTTAACTGATTGTTGTCCTAGTGTCCCCTTCTACTACTACTACTACTACTACTACTACTACTACTACTACTACTACTACTACTACTACTACTATTATTATTATTATTATTATTATTATTATTATTATTCACGACTCGCTCGCGCCCATCTCGCAGGGGGAGGAGTCTACCGCGGGAGCAGACAGTCAGGCCACTACGACGAGCTACGCCATGCTGACGTCATCACTGCGCAGCGAGGCGACTGAGCTGCCGTCACGACGCACGCAAGCCGCTGCCGCGGCGAGGAGCCAACGTCGCGTCCGCATCCGCTCGCCAGCCGCCTCCGGCGCGGAGCCGCTTGTGGTGGAAGCGTAGGCGACCTTGCACTTTGCGTGACCGGTACAAAACTGCAGCAGAGCGGCAAGTCGGGCTAGTTGGCGGAAGTTCGTCTCGTAATACGGCGGTTACTGCGCTAAAACACACAGACAACAGAAGTAGAACAGAAGTAGGCCTAAGTAGAGGTTCCCGAATTGGACGGGAATGGGCGCCTTCTGTCCGCTTCTACTTCTGCTGTCCGCGCGTTTTAGCGCAGTAACCCCCGTATTACAATGCGATACACAAACTGAGAATTGGGAAACAGACGAGCGCTGACTTGTAGTTGATGCTCGTTAGAAAACGGAAAGAATTGCGTGGAAACCATCGACGATCATTGTAAAGGTTGGCGAATATCTCGAAAGCTTCTAGAAAGCTGCTCCCTTTGTTTATCTAAAGGAATGAAGCGCTCGAAGGCGTGGACATGTCTAGCGTTTGTTGTTTCACAGCGTATCTCCGTAGAGAAAATAGCCGTCAATTAGAACATCTGTAGCGGTAGTATGGGTGGCCATATATATATATATATATACGCCGATTCGTAGATGTGTGTTTGTTTTAGCGTAGGCGACTACCATCCTCCTCTCCCGCAGCCAGCGCGGAGGGAGAGGGAAAGGTGGGCAGGAGAACAGGAGGGCTGTCCTTCGCGAGCGCTCCACCACAGCAGCTAAATCTTCAAACGCCCCGAATACTCTCTCGCTAGGTACAGCACGTACGCATCAAAGAGCTACAATAGTTGGCGCTGGGCGACGACGGAACTTTCCGAAGTTAGTTAGCAAGAGAGCACGTGCTCTTTGCCTCAGCGCCTTCGTGTGGGTGGTGAAAGTGCGACCCTCGCAAGAACGGACGAAAGAGCCAAAGAATGCTGTTCGCTTAAAAAAAAAAAACTGTACATAGCTTTCACAGTCTAGAATGTTACGTTATTGTAACGCCTACAAATTCTTATTATCGCGTTCTAGTAAACTCCGTTAATTGTAGGGCAGAGCCCGTCTGTTCGCTTTCTCACCTGCTTTCTTATAGCCTATAGTTTGTACCAGTTCATCCGTACCAACTAGTCCAGAGCTATAAAAAGAAAATAAAGAGAGAGAGAGAGAGGGAGAGAGAGAGATATTGGCTCTTTCGAGGGGGTTGAGTTCCGGGGCAACTCTAAAGTGTGGGCCAGCGTGAAGGCGACGGCAGGTCCCCCTATAACGTTGTCGCCAGTTCTACAGCACTGGAGGCGTGCCTAATTACATGGCGCGGGAAGCGCGAATATTTTTGTTACGTCCGCGAACGCACGCGAGAGCCACCGAACATTCTAGGATGTACGACGAGTCGCGTACAAATATAGCGTACGACTTTGAGCCGTGAATTCAGATTCGACGAGCGACGACACTTCTCGTTGCTGGCGTTGTGATTTTAGTGTTGCCTCCTTTCCGAATAGGCACAAGTCCGTCCAATAAATTCTTAGATTCCTAATTGACACGCTTGGCAACATCTGCGGTGCTTTACCGTCATTACAACGCGACAGACCCGCCGTGGCTGCTTAGGGGCTATGGTGTTGCGCTGCTATATAAGCACGAGGTCGCGGGATGAAATTCCGGCCACGGCGGCAGCATTTCGATGGCGGTAACGTGCAGAAACAGCGGTGGTGCTTAGATTGGCGTGCACGTTAAGGAACCCCAGGGTGGTCAGAATTAGTCCGGAGTCTGCCACTAGGCGGCGTGTCTCATAACCAGATGATGGTTTTGGCATGTAAAACCCCATAATATAATTTAATAATTGAACTACACCCTGACGACAACTAAACTGTCCAGTATGACAGACCAACTAGCCCAAAGCTATTAGAGAGCTTTAGCTTGTTCGTAATATAGTATTGCAGCTTACCGAATACCGGGTTGCAGAAAACGTAGGCGTGAACAGCCCCAAGTTCGGCGCTACATTGTGGCGCAGAGGTCAAGTTGGGAAAACAGAGGTTCATCGGAGCAAGCAATCACAATACGCCTAACTGTCGCTGTAATGACTTGGCGGCGACTTAATCATTAACGCGCAGCGTTCTTTTCATTTCTCTTCGTAAAAAAACACTCACGTAACACACACACACACACACACACACACACACACACACACACACACACACACACAGAAAAAAAACACGCGTAACGCGCCATGCATCGACAAAGCATCACGAGGTGTCTCTACCAGCGTTGTTACTATAACACCCTCCTTCTTAAGTAACCCCGGTATTCTGTAAAAGGTAGCACATATGCGGACACGCTGAAACTAGAATTGTAGCTTACCCGTAAACGTACAGCCTTTGCGAAATAACGGGCTACCGGAGAGGTGTACGGCAGCAAACGCACTGGCAACAATATCGTGCGGTGCTGCGTTCAACCAGAGAGCAGACCAAGCTATACTGCAGTGATGAACTATATTCTACTTAAGAGCAAGTGTAAAGCTTTGGTAGCGACGGAATCGCTCAGTCCTTTTACAATTTACCTTCGACGACGACACTCGCGCGGCACAAATTTTTAAACCGCATTGTAGTTAGGCAAAGTGTCACAAGACGTCGATACCAGCTTTGTACTGCCGTCGAAGGCTACGGTAAGCAAATAATCCGCAAACGATAACAAGTTTACGGACAAGTTATAAAGATACCTACTGTACGTAAAACTCGTACCGTTTACACATTACCGGTTTACCAGAGCCGTCTACGGCAGTAGCATAGCTGCAGTGACGACATCTTGTGACAATTTTTCGAAAATATGTGCTGCTTCAGTGTTATCAGCGAAGAAAAAAAGATAAAACTACTGCACATTAACGAATATGTCACTGCCAACACTTTAGACCAGCGGTATTGCAGAACACGTAAGCTACTACAGCACTGGCTTTGCGCGCACTCTGGTTACACTCTGCATCCACAGATGTCGCAACCGGCGTTTTTGCTACCGGTACACTCTCAAGCAAAATTACACCCTTTTCCCACACAACGACAATCGTCATCTGTCTTGTCCGCATTTCATTTCTTTAACGCGGCGATCCCTGTACTTCCAAGTCACGAACGGCATGCCCGTTATCACCATGACAGAGCATTCTCGACAGGAAAGTAGCGAGCGCAGCGTTTTCAAGGAAGTAAATGCATGCAAAACAGATGACTATTACTGTAGTGTGGCAAATATGCACCCCAAAGGTTGCGCATATGTTTAAGAGTGTACGCCTCTCCGGGAACCGTATCCCGTCAAGAATGTGCCACGTATGCCGACAAGGTAAGATAAGACAAGGTAAGACTCTCACCGCCCTTCGTCTTGCAGCGAGCGAGGTCTGAACAAGAAGCTGCTCCTGGTGTGCTTGGCGCTCGCCCTGGTCGGCCTCTGCGGTGTCTTGCTCCTCCTTTTCCTCGTCATGACAGGTGCGCACCAGGCAGCATGGCTAAAACATTAGTTCGAGTTGTCGCCTACAGGGGGTCCTTCGAGCAGACTTGAGCTAGAGTCACTGTACATACTAATTTTAGTAGCTTTGGTAGCTTTGGTAGCTTTGGTAGCTTTGGTAGCTTTGGTAGCTTTGGTAGCTTTGTATAGATACCTTTGGTAGCATATACAGTAACTCTAGCTTGAGCTTATAAGAAGGAAGAAGAAGCATGTACTTGCTGCGGTAAAGCTAGGGAAACTATGGAGCATGTTTTATTAGAATGTGAAGACGTCTACCCAGCGGTCGATTTAGGTACCACTGGCCTCCTCGAAGCCCTTGGGTTCAGCGAGAGCAGTGGAAAAGTAAACATGTCCGCAATTAGTAGGAGGCGATTGGAGGATTGGTGGAAGAAAAGTAGGGAAACGACAAAAAACGGAGACATACAAAAGCACAACTCGCAATTGGGGACCAGAGAATTTGGTCGTGGGAGTTCATAGTGTTTGTTTCTTTCTTTTTTTTTATTGTTTAACCTAGGTAGGACATTATGCAATATAATAGCAAGAGCTTGTTGGCTCAACCTACCGCCCCGTTCCAAAGCGGACGCTCATGACACATACATACATACATACATACATACATACATACATACATACATACATACATACATACATACATACATACATACATACATATACATACATACATACATACATACATACATACATATACATACATACATACATACACACAAACACACAAACACACACACACACACACACACCCATCCATCCATCCATCCATCACATCGCCAAGACGCACGCGCAGTGCGCCGATCACGCGCGCTGCCGATCGTGTCTGCAAAGTATCGCACCGACTGACGCCGCGGGAACTAACGAGAATTCAAGCGAAAGACCCCGCTCTTAGGGGCCCCGGGTTCCGCACCCAAGAGTCACGCGATGAGCAAACACGAAGACGACGCGATACAAATGTAACGCAGCGACGATATTATCGCGCAACATTATCACAAAGGAAATGGCGTGGTGACCGAAATGGACTGTAACATTAAGCAGCGCCGGAAACACGCAGCAAGGTGGAGGTGAAAGCTTTCATGTCGGTTTAAATTAACAGCTCGCGCAGCACGGGGTGTAACACAGCACCAACCTCCTTTACGCTTCCCACTGATGACCTTAAAGTATAAACCCCATGCAAGGAATCTTGCGCGCGACAAGCGACGAGATGGAGATGGCTGTCGCGTTCGCTCGTCGCCTACAAGCCGTACCCCATGCGAGCGATGACTTCGAGCGACGTCTCCCCAGTGTTGCCAGTACGAAGGCAGCAATATAGGCGCCGAGACTAGCGTGACGCGTGCTTTATTAACTTAACTTGATGTACTTTACTGTAAAAAAGCAGCATAAGGTATTTCTCAAGGTCTTTCAGTAGGTTCTTATCCTTGCACTATAAAAATTCAATCGTTTGCTCGTTCCGTGCCACAACCGGTAGCACTTGAGTGATGTTTATCCAGTTCCGGCTTCGCGCTATTGGCTAGGCGCTCATTACACTTCCGGGCGACGGGCGATGAATGCTTGAATTGCAGAACCGAGCGATCACGCGACAAGACCGAGTCAGTTCTGTCGGTCTTGTCGCGTGATTGAACTGGTCTTGTCGAGCGACGGCCTGTTACGTCGCTCGAAGCCGTTGCTCGCCGCTGTCGCGTACAAAATCGCGCTCATGGCGTTTAGCCGATACTCGTAGGCCTTGTTCGGACACGTCGGAACAAGGCCTACGTGACTTCTGTAACAGTTTCAGTGAAGCAGACGCGCTCCTATGCTTTTCCATGGCACGTTGAAGAAGACGATGAAGACCAGTGCCGTAATTACTTGAGTGTCTCTATTGTCGGCAGCACACACTTCCGGCGGCTCGTAGCAATGCAAGTGCAAAGCAAGCGCCTACACCTGCTCCGGCGAGCTGATTGGAGGCGCAAAGGAAGATGGCACACCAACATGGCTGCACTTCCGGCTTCAAAAACGTGACGTCAGGGCCTCTCCTATTTTGTTTCTTTCCTCCATGGTGGTCAGTGCACATTTTTGTCCGATCTTCGTGCTTGTGGCTTCGGGCGTTCTGCACTGACTTCGTTTATTACGCTTTGTCGGCCTTCACTGGCCTAAATTTCAAAGCCAACCTACAACTTACTTTTTCTTTAAATGCAGAAAGAAATCGGACTCGTCCCGCACACATAATCGCTGCTAATTGCAGTGTTTCCGCTTGTCCATGTTTCCGTGGCGTAATGGTTTCACTCTACTCGGCGTTTCAGGTCCTTTGTTCGAAACCTGCGGTCGGACAATTTTGATTATACTTATGAGTGAAAGAATTGAAGCCGTATCGCTGTCAATCCCCGAGAGCACGCTCCTGAAGATTACCTATCGCTCCTTATATTAGCTCTCACGCTCAAGTATCTCGAATTCGATTCTATTCACTACCTGCAAACCCTCGGCGCAAGCACGGGAACCCCATTCGCTCCCACGTGTGCTAACATTTTCATGGGACAGCATGAAGCAAACCTGATAAAATTATACCCTTTAATACCTCACACCTATCTGCATTACATTGACGACATATTGATAATATGGGAACACGGCACAAGCACGCTAACCGACCTAATTAGCCATATCAACCCCCTTTAACCTTGTATTAAATTTACTACTCGCCGCTCTCCTAGTCAAATCAACTTCCTCCACACGACGGCATACATAGAAAATGGAAAACTGCGAACGACACTTTACCGGAAGCCTACGGATAGCCAGCGCTATTTAGACTACACCAGTCATCGCCCGCGACACTGTGAGCGAAGAATTTTTGTCGGACAAGCGAAACGAATAAGAAGAATCTGTAGAGAATACAACGATTATATCCATCTCCTAAATGACCTTAAAGCAACGGTGGCAGAAAGAAACTATCCGTAAGCTTCTGTCGACAAGACTTATGACGTCGCTTCAAGATTCGAGAGGCAGTCGCAATTAGCTGAGAAACAGCCTACACCAGAATCAGAGAGACCACCAGACTTCATAAGAAAACACTTTAATGCACCCCCCCCCCCAAAAAAAAGAAAAAAAAAACATAAACAACATCCTACGAAAATACCACCCAATATTATCAAGTAACGACCGTCTGAGAAAGGCGTTCCCGGTGTTACCAAGGATGAACTGTCGCTACAATAGAAACATTAAACACATGTTAGTGCGCGCAAAAATCAGCCAGCATCATTCCTCGGTACTAAAAACATGTTCTAGCCCCAGGTACAAACCTGCAGGCACCTTCAAAGTGACCTTAAAATTAAAAGCACCGCAAATATCTTACACAGAAATTTCTTTCTTTTAGCTTACACACCACTTTCTGCCGCTACCTTTATTCTCTCTTTCAGAGAGACGATAGTTCACTGACCTTCAACAGAGCAGATAATCCACCCTCTCCTCTTGTCGTCCAGGCCCCCTTCACGAAAAAAAGAACCGACAGTGACACGTCAACCGGTTGACACACGACGCTGCCTCACATTCCTCCACCAACGTTGAATGGCACACCTATCTTTTTAATTCTACACCCTCGCCGCCAACACAGCCTCGTTTGTTGCCCACCCGCCTTACCCCATCTTCCCTTTAGAGGAAACGTACTGATGTAAACTGTGCCGAGGAAAGCATATGTCATCTTGAAAAAGACAAGTACACCGTTGTCGAAACATTGGCTCCGGTTTTCACTTTGTTCTCGTTTTGCTCATGTAGCAGGCATGTTATCTACCTCATCACCGCACACCTTCTTTGTCAAAATGAGACAACGAGTTTTGTGTATAAAGGTATCTCGACTATTTGTAATGCTGGTACTATAAGCGCGACAGTCGGCCGAGTCGCTATCTTTCTATTCATATGCCGTAGTGTCCTGTAAATATCAGCGGCTACAGGAGCATGTAATTATTCCTAGTAATCCCAGATGCCTCCGCTCCGCAGGTACAAAGGAGCCCACTACCACAACCAGCAAGACGACGACCACCCCGACTACTACAACCCCGACCACCACATCTAATCCACCCACTACAACCACTCCAATTATCACAACCACCCCAACCACTACTACTACTACTACTACAACCACGACCACCACAACCACTACAACTACCACAACCACTACTACAACCACGACCACCACAACCACTACAACTACCACAACCACCACAACCACTACTACAACCACTACAACTACCACAACCACTACTACAACCACGACCACCACAACCACTACAACTACCACAACCACCACAACCACCACAACCACTACTACAACCACGACCACCACAACCACCACAACTACTACGACCACGATTATCCCAACCACTTCAAGTGCCTCAACTCGTGAGTAAACAGCTTCGTTTTTATGAACGGCGTTCGTAGTCCAACGTAAACTATCAGAATTGCCTTTTTACAAAATAATTACTGAGGTTCGCTGCGTTCCCTTAATGTCAGTACCAAGTGAATCTTAATATTTTTGCTCTTGTTTTTATGTGTTCTGTCCTCGCGGCTGGTCTCAAACGCCTGAGGGACATGCCAAAGGCTCTGCAAAGGAGAATCGGTTGGAAATAACTCGAGCAAGATCTCATGAGTCATTCCTCCATGTTAAACGAGAAAACTTTGAACGGGAAGTTCCTTAGGACTTTTGCCAATCTTAATAACCTACGTACCTGAACTAGCTTCCTTTTTTCAGTGTTGTCCTCTGTGCCTTAGTAGTATTGCTCACGAATCGGAGTGGTTGAAGACATTTCTTTCAGGTAGGGATTCAGAGTACGCCATTATTTTGTTTTCTTTATTGCTTTTCACTTTCAATCAGAATGCTGTACATATTGCAGAATGATAATTTTACGCTGTGTAAAGAGATTCAAGGTGGTTAGGGCGCGTGTAACGACTATAGTGGTATGGTTTCTTGATATCTCCGCAGAACTCTGCAAAACATTTTTTTTTCTCCTCTGGGTGTCAGCAACCTAATTTCAGCACGCTCATGCTGCTCCTAATTATCATAATTTTTTTCGCCATCTTGTGTATACTTCAATGAATACTTTTCAGGTACGCGTTAACTTATTAACGAAGACAATGGTATAGTTCCATTATAAATTTTTATTTGTCTCTTGCTGTTTGTTTGCTCTGTCTGTCCTTGTGATTGTCCTGTCCGTCTGCACAGTTCACGCTGCTGATTGTTCGAATCGTCGTCTGTATTATTGATCTATCTGATCGTTTTGCCTGTCCGTTTAAGACAGACAGACAGACAGACAGACAGACAGACAGACAGACAGACAGACAGACAGACAGACAGACAGACAGACAGACAGAGATTATTGCTGTATTCCTCTCCGTTTGATTACTCTGTCTGTCCGTCCGTCCGTCCGTCCGTCCGTCCGTCCGTCCGTCCGTCCGTCCGTCCGTCCGTCCGTCCGTCCGTCTGTCTGTCTGTCTGTCTGTCTGTCTGTCTGTCTGTCTGTCTGTCTGTCTGTCTGTCTGTCTGTCTGTCTGTCTGTCTGCGTCCTTCCATCTGTACGTCCGATCGATCGATCGACCGATCAACGGACCGACTGACTGAATGGCTGGCTGGCTGGCTGATGGACGTCCGCCGTTCGTCCATCTGTCTGGTCGTCCCTCTGAATGCTCTGTCTGGTAGTTTGTCATTGCATCATTGTTAGGCTGGCGTAGTAGTCCACATGCCTGCCTAACTGCTGCATTAATTTCCGATTGGTTGCCCCGCTAACTCCGCGCCACGGCCACAGAGAGACCCGCCAAGCTGGTGTATCCGCTCGTCTGCACCGTGAGCTCGACGTACGACGGTAGTGTGAACCTACCGCGCGACGGCCTGTGCGGGTACATCTTCTTCGAGTCCCTCTACAAGGACGGCGACAACCCCCTGACGGCGAGGCTCAGCCCGGACGTGGAATCGTTCGCCAGCAAAGCGAGGCACAACACCTACACCGAGTTCGGGATGTCGTTTGCCATCGAGTGAGTAGCGATGGTCGAGCACAGTGGAACGGTGCCATACACTATGCGAGGCGAGAACTTTGCGCACGTGGGTGATTGTTTTATTGCGATAGCAATTGTATACACACTCCAAACGCATTTTCGCCGTCGCCGTCAGCGTCGCCGTCGCCGTGATGTTCCGCATAAAGTCCGAGGGCGATAACACGAGTCGCCGCGCGTCGTATGCTGTATATGCGAGTGAAAGCACGCGAGGGAAGCCGACGTTCGCGGCTCAATCCTGCGCGCGCGAGCGAAGAAAGCGGAGAGCAAACGCGCCGTTTTCCGTCGCGCGAAAGGTCGTGGGGGATGAGAGGGAGGGAGGGAGGGAGGGAGGGGGGCGGCGGCGTTGTGCTCCGGCAGCAACTAAGCATTTCGCGACCGGCCGCTAGGGGAACTGATGATCGCGGCTCAATCTCGCGCGCCACATATAGAGGCAAGCGGGTAGGCAGCGCGGAAAGGATGGGGGCGACTTCCACTCGGCGAACAAGTGTGTGCTTTGTACGGCCGCGCCCGTCGTACGTATCTTGAAAATGACATGCAGACGGCTCATAACTTCGTGCGCGCGTTTCGACGAGTTTCAACTGTGTGCCACTGATTTGCGACTCGGACAATTAATATGCCCTCGTAAACACTGTAACGATTTCGCGCAAGTTAAACAATCGCAAACCTGCAACTTGCCCACTTCAGATTGACTTTCAATTTGATTGTTGTTTCGTCAGCACTGCAATATATAGGTGTCATACAGCAAGATGTCCCACAGTTCGAAACTACAGCGGTACCTCTTGTTCTCAGTTGCGTAACAATCACAATGCCATCAATTGCGATTAGAACTAAACAAGAAACGATTGGATAGGTTATACAATGATGAAACAGTAAGCTTTAATACAAGAACTGTATATAAAGACCAACTAGAGGATGCCGCCAAAAAGAAAAACATGCTTCGTTAAGCGCAACTTACAAAACGTCTACACCTTTCCTTCTTTCTTTCTTTCTTTCTTTTTTGGTGCAGAGCCACAGACTTGTAATCTTCCTGCCTCAACGTTTGAAAGCTTGCCGATTTTCGGCAAATTGTCGGAAATATGACGTCCCAAATCAAAATTACCTTGCCTACAGTTGAATAGAATTCCGCTATTTTCTCGTTAACGCAGCAAATTTTACTCACGCCGACTCATTAGTTGTCTAACGAAAACATTTGTGTGTGCGTATGTGTTTCGCAAGTGTTCGAATATCGAAATGTGAATTGGCCCTGGGGCAATACCTTCGACTGAGGTTTTATTTTTTTCTTTGCTTTCTGTCTGTAGCAGCGCCAACCTGTTGACCGAATACACCACCCCCGCGTTCGACAGAGGCCTCGACCAGCTCGTGCAAAGGCAGGTCATCCACTACGGCGTCCTCGACATGCACCTCCAAGCCACGTCGAACACCACGGTCGCCATGGCGCTGACGATACTGAAGGTATGCTCGGAGTTTTCAGATGGTTTGTCTTTGCTCAGAGTTGATCTCAGTGGAAGCGCTACAGGGCTTGCCAGCGCATTCATTCTTCTGCGAGCATGGACAGCCCGTCAGGGGGCCAACCTCATCAGACGCTATAGCTCATTTTTCAGTATGAGGCAAACTGACATCAACGAGGCCTACGGTTTCCCTGGCTTTAGTGTCCCATTCACGTAACCTAACCTAACCTAACCTAACCTAACCAAACCTAACAAACATTGGGCTGCCCTGTTCCCCTTATTATTATCGCTTATTTTCCTCGATACAGAGCATAACTCCTCATGGACCGGTTGAGGAATTATGATGTCCTCAAGGGCTCTTGCTAGGCGTGCTTGCCAACAGCGTCCAGAGAAGAACTGCTGTTAACAGAGGTTCGGAGAAGCCCGACGAGCCAACTGCATTGACAAACGCAAAAATACATCCCGGCGAGGGGATGTCAGCGTGGAAACATTTATGAACCCGTACCTATGATGTTACGCACGAAGGGGACGTATTTATTATGTAAGGATTCCTTTCAAGTTCCGCACTTTTCGTCCTTCGTCATTGGTTCGCGCGAATCTGTGCCTCCGTAGCGCCACAATCGGCCAGTGGCTGCTACGAGCAACAATAACTTCACAGAATCGAAGAACAAGAATCCTCTTCCATAACAGGGTCCCTGGTACTGCGGGTTTTTCAAACTGTTCTAAATAACTGTGCCTCCAGATAATGCTTCTCTAGCGCTCTAACGGCCCTAAGGTTAATTGAAGTCCCATTCATATTACATCGTATTTCGTTTCCTGAAGTAGTCAAGGCGGTTCCTGTCAAGAGGTTACTAAATGTGCTAACCTTTCGCAGCGACTGCTCGTTCGGTGAAGCTTGACTTTAAAGTGTTTACCTTCGCGAAGCCTTTATGTACGCTTCACATTTCTATCATTATTCTCACAAATACCACTTCTACTTGCAACTTATAAGAGTGTGCACTCATTTTAAATGAAGGTCATGTACTGTGCACAGCCAAGATAGTTATAACATTACGTTTTCCTTTTTTTGCTGATTTCTATTGATTTTGTGAAAGCAAACAGTTTTAAACTTTACAGATCCCCAGCAGACCAAACACATTTCTTTGTGCTCAATAAATTCTGCCAGCCTCACACTGGTATCACGTTGGTGTATTAAACCTGCCATATATCCCGCATTACTTTAAAATTTCGAACTGTAATTTTCAATGTAACCAGGAACTTGTGGGCACGCTTCATTTTGATTATATAATGTATTTCTTGCCATTTCGTACTTGGGAACTTCCGGCTCAAGTAATAAATAAATAAATAAATAAATAAATACATTTCTCCTCTGTATAATCAGAAGACACATTGCACTTGCTACCGAACAAATGCACGGGAAGCCAAAGATTTCTATCGACAGTCTATAGATTACTTAGAACCATTTTTGTTGTTGTAAGCGTTGTTCTGTACTATTGGCTGGTGCAGCGAGTCAATGACCACCTCGCTACTACGGCGGGTACTAGGCCACGGCAATCGCTGATGGCCATCGCCATGGCCCTTGACAACGTTGCCAGCCGCACTTACATTGTGGGCCTAATGAAGTGAGTTGTCAATACTACCGTTTGTTTATTTTACTTCTCAGAAGTTGCTTTGCCGACTAGAATACACCGGCTGCGACCTTCTGGACTGCGTAACATATATTTGCAGTTTTGCAGTGATGGTGCAGATACACATGCACCGAAATCGGCGTTCTTTTTTTTTTTTTTTTTTGATACTGAAACTAGGGTGCCTCGATGCCAGAAGGGAAATCAGAGCTTGCCACCACGAGCAGGCTTTCCTTCCGGGAAAACTCAAAATTTCCCTATTTGGAATATTTTTTTTTTTCAAATCAAATCAAGCTTATTTCAACATACAACCGAATGCTGAGGACCGAGAACAAAAAGCCAGCAAGGCTTGACGTGGTCCATGGCCCCGAATACTAGTGGCACGCATAAATGCTCTTATTACGCAATCCCTGAACCGATTTAAATAATGTATATTGGTTTTAAGAGAAAATAATGTCAATTCTACAGACAGTAAAAGCAGCAAAATTTTAACTTAGGGGTCGAAAGTTTTACCAAGAATAGTCGAGAATCGGGACCTAAAAGAAAAAAATAACGGCAGCACAATGTTTACAAATCTGCAACTCTGCACCGAATACACATATCGCATTGCTGTAAAATATCGTCTCAAACAAACAAATTTGCTATATGTTTTCACTATATTATACGCTACATGTGCTAACGACCCACATGAAAGCGGTAGAGTATATTTAGAAAGGGTATGCGAAACTCCTGCTCACAGATTAGCTGTGTATTTCAAGTGTGTATTTCAGAATCGCTTGCAACACATCAGTTTTGTCCGCTTCACGTGCATGAACAGGAGCAGTTGATATAATCTTCATATTTTTTTTGTTTATTGCTGAGACACAGAGTTGTCAACTTTAAACTTGATATATTTTTCATTTTGCGATTTGCCAAATTCATGTTTAGAAATGTCGGTCACATCAATTAATAGTTAGTTCACTTGCTACAGTTGGTATACTTAGAATTTTTTTTTTCAACGCAACAAGCCTTATCAAAATCGGTGTCGTGATTGGCGAGCAAGAAGATTTTTCCGTTCCCACGTATTTAGATAGAAGCACCTTTATGATGGGCCAATTTTTTTTCATTTAGTAGGGAAAGGAAAATTCTAGAGACTGTAGAAAAAGAGAATTTTAATTTAAAGCCCCCTAGTTTTGTTACAAAAATTGCCGAACATTGACAAGTTGAAAAAGAATCTGCATCGCAATAGTTAATAATCAATAAATATGCACCAAAACATTTCAGTTCTATAAGCTGCACATGTTAGAGCCTTTCAAGCGGCGAAATGTGATTTGTTTCGCAGCAATATGATTTTGTATTAATTCGGTATACCCTCTCAGGGCCGGAGCATTATATATAGGTTATATAGCTTATGTGAAAGTTTTACGGTGCTTATGAAGGTTTTGCTACAGTCATGCCAACAAATCTGTTGTATATTTTAAAAGTGCATAAATAAACCAATTTTCTCCACTTTACCTGTCACAGAATTGTTGCACCATCTTAGTGCCGAGTTACTTGGTCATAAACTTCATGCTTATATTTAACCTTGCACTTTCTGAATTTCCTTCTTAAATATTATTAGCCTCAAATAAAAGTTCACTCGCCTACAGTTGGTACACATAGACATCTTTTAAATACACCAAATTTCACCAAATTCGGTGCGCTGGTTTCTGAGCAATATTCTTCTGCGTTCCCATGTATTTAGAGTAGGACCGGCCGAGCTCAATCCTATGCACACCTCTCCGTGGATGTTTTCAGGGCCCGAATTCCCAAAGTTATCTGTTCGTAAGTGCTACTGGCCCTTTATTGGCCACCTTCACAAGTATTATGCCCGGCATCAGGATTAGCTGGTAATTTCATCTTCCGAGCAATTCTAGCATAAGCGTTTTGCGAATATTGGTCCGTGTCCGCCTTTGCTTAGACGGTCATTTCGGTGTCTCCATAGAAGTGGCTTGAGGCACTTGACCCCCCCCCCCATCGTTCCCTCCCTTCCATAATCTGAGGAACCACTGCTATATGCCTATTTATTTAAACTTGATATATCTTTGATATATCCGATATATATCCTTGATATAACTTGATATATCCGGAATATGATAACTATACGAACTGACAACTGATAACTGAATTGATAACTATACGATAACTGATACGAACTTGATATATCCGGAATATGGACGCAGGTCCATATTCACGCCGCATCTGTTCATATCGATGGCACACGTCCCGTACGGAGACGCCGACAGGCCCGACTGCACCATTCTGCCGGCGTCCGTCCACCATTACCCCGCCGGCGTGAAGCCGCCGTACGGCCACACCATGGTAAGCCGAGGCCGTATTAAGGCGTAAGCCTTTAGTGGCTCGTGAGTGTCCGTGCACAGTGCGCGGTGGACGCAGGAAAGCGGTGATCAATCACAGCCGGTGACAGCTGTCACAGCGCTTGATGGATGACCATAGGTGAACAATGGGTAAGCCGAGGCCGTATTAAGGCGTAAGCCTTTAGTGGCTCATGAGTGTCCGTGCACAGTGCGCGGTGGACGCAGGAAAGCGGTGATCAATCACAGCCGGTGACAGCTGTCGCAGCGCTTGATCGATGACCCTAGGTGAATAATGGATAAGTCGAGGCCGTATTAAGGTGTAAGCCTTTAGTGGCTCGTGAGTGTCCGTGCACAGTCCGTGGTGGACGCAGGACCGCGGTGATCAATCACAGCCGGTGACAGCTGTCGCAGCGCTTGATGGATGACCCTAGGTGAACGATGGGTGATCAATCAAAGTTGACAGGTGGCCTTAGGTGAACAATAGGTGATTCATCAAATTTGACAGACGGTTTAAACATAGCCGAGTCAATCGGATGTCTCCGAAGAGCGCGCGCACTCCGCTTGCATCTCATGCTCGCGGCCACGGCGGCGTCCGGTCGCAGGTCAGTTCAGACAACAGCAACATAGGCAGTGGTTGACGGGCTTTCGCATATCGCAGTTTAGCTCAGCAAAGTGCTGATAGATATTTCCGGACAATCACGTGACGCGAGCTATTCGGAGACAAATGATGTGACGCTCAACGCGCATTTGGACTTTGGTTCAGCACGTCTATACCCAGCTCGCACAATTCACGCGCGATATTGTTACGGAGGAGGAATTGGCAAACAGAAATGTGTACACGACAATGTAAGGGACATGTATTTACACGAGTACACAGCCAAAATAGCTGGTGGACAGCTGCCACAGGCCGCGCGTCGCCTACTTCATCCCGACGATCGCTTTGTCCTGACTCTCCGTAACGACAGCATCCAGCCTCTATAGACATACTCGATCAAATCGACGCTAAGGAGATATCTTCGAGCCCAAGTAATGAAACGCGTCTGAAACCGTCTGGAAAACGATGGGAGGGCAGCTCTGCGACGTGACGACGCCTCGTGGCGACAAGAAAAGGTTGCTAGAGCAAAGTCGCAGATTCGCCCGTAAGACGAAGCATCGATTGCGAAAGCAAATTATTGAGCAGCTATACGAAGTGAATGTAGTAATTTCGTCGGCCGTATAAACGTGTAAAGATAGGCACGCTACGTAGATTAACAAGCATGGTGTCGCGCGCGTACAAGCAAGCATGCACACATCTCACTCAGTGACCGCGGAAACTCGAAACGCTGGATTGAGGAAGCGCGACAGCAGCAGCGAGCGAATTGACCTTCATGCTGAGTCACGCATCAACGCGAACTAAGCCGTGAAAACACAGCGCCCGGCAGACTCGGTCCCCGTCGCAGATGGCTTTCAAGTGGCCCAGGCGGGCGCGCCGGGCCCAGAGCAGAATGCGCGCCCTCCCCTGACTACCCTCCTCCCGAAGCCTTGCGCGCGACGGAAGACGGCGCGCTCTCTCCTCGCTTTCCTCCCTTGCGTGCGCGAGATTGAGCCGCGATCGTCGACTCACCCTCGCGTGCTTTCGCTCGCACATAAAGCACACGGCGCGCGGCGACGATTTTACCACTCTTGGACTTTATGCGGAACCTCACGTCGACGGCACAAATGCGCCTGAAGCGTTCATATAAATGCTGTGGCAATAAAAACACAACGTGATTAAGTGCATAGATTAAGCGCATGGGAAAGCGTACCTACGTTTCCTTGTGCGCGGACGACCTCCCCGCCGGGTTTCCGAGCTTCCTGCTCAGCGCGCCATCGTGAAGTGTGTTTGGACGGCAACGTAGTCCGCACCGTTTTCGACTTCGATGCTGTGTTCGCGACGCTGTCTTCTTTGTGTACATACGGAAGCTCGTACGCGTACGCGCAGGTCTGAGCGGAACATGCAGTACACGTCAAGCATTGCGTTATCCTTTATTTCACTCGGCTCGTACTAACGCTTCCCGTCGGTCCCATTTCGTGCACCGTTGTGGTTGGCTGGGACCTTAGAATTACCTGCGACGACAGCAACGCCTCCGGCGAACATGCCTTGTCATACCAGCGTTGCGAAGCATGCCAGCGTGGTCTTCCTGGTGCCCAGAAGGAGGAGTTACCTTTCATGCTGCATCACGCCAACACGTTGCCCAGCGCATCGCTAGAACACAGGCCTGCGAGCTCAGTGTGCACCGCTAAACATCGCTATCGCTCTCAATGTTCCGACGTCAGCCGAAGGTGCCCATAGTTTGTCATTGTTGCTATGCCGCGCACCTGACACGACAAACCTTTCGAATGCCTTTTCTTCGTGCAAGTGCGCACGAGAGAAATTCGTGAAAGCGTTCTTTTATTCGGCTTTTCTTTAGGGATGTGTACGCGGCCTGATGGTGATTTTGCACTCTTTTTTCTTATCCTTCTTCGTCGCAAGAACGACTCCCTGGCTCTCCTTCAGTACCTGGAGAAAGAGCAGGTGTTCACCTCCATGGCCGTCGGCGTTACGATGAAAGGCCGCTGGTACAAGGTCAAGAACCCCGCGTCAAGCGACAGCTACAAGCTCTTCCAGAGCTGCACCGCTTTCGCCGGCTTGCAAGACTTCGCGCCGGCCGAAGTACGCGTCTATAGTTGAAACGCCTTTACAACAAAGTGCTTGGGACCTCGGTAGTCGTTCGTTGTACCGGTGACTTCGTTGTAAAGGTCGCGCGCCGCTACAGCTTACAATAGAAGCGGCGCAAGGAATTATTCCTTCGGTATTCAGGGCATTTCGATGAAGAGACGCTCCCCTGCACAGCGCTCATATCAGCCCCGCAAGCGAAGCAGGGCGAAGCGGCAAAAACAGGCAACGTGTCCGCGGCGCACCAGTTTCCTTAACGTCACAGACGCAGCGATGAATCGGGCCAATTAATGGCATTTGATTAACCGCGTCACGAAAGCTTCGCCTCCCACAGATTTCAAGATGTGCGCCGGATCTATAATATATATTATTGCGGAGCCAAAAAGAACGAGGTGGTAGAACACGAAAATAAAACGGAGCAAGTGCTTCAACTGCATCAAGCGGATAGCGACTCTGTTCCATGCAGTTTTCGTTAATAATTAACCGCTTAAGTTTAGCTGTCGAAATAAGAAAAAAAAATGCACTTGAACTTTCAGACGCGAGTGAAGCGCCTGTCCTGCTTTATTTTCTGCCGTCTCGTATTTGTCGTTGAGCTTCAAAACAACCAGAATTCGGCCACCTCAGCTATAGCCTGAATCGCAGTCTTGTCGCTCTCGCATACTTCTTTTTTTTCCGAGCAGTGACATCTGCCTTTAACCTGTTACTCAAAGCATACATCCATCAATCCGCCAAAAGCGGGAAAGGTCTTTCTTGCCACTCGCTGTCTACGACATGCGAGCTGTCTATATAGAGCTCTTTTTTTTAAAAAATCTCGCTGAACGCAGACGCACGGATTACAAGTACAGACGCCCACCCATGGAGAGGCAATGACGCATGCGCACTCACTGTCGGCAACGGAAGAAACGCGTTACTTCTTGCGTGTTTGATCCTCCGGCGCGCATTTTCAAACGGCAGGGCGTACGCAGCTATATAGTAACAGAAGAGCGCGCGAGATGCACCTTAAGATCGTAACGTTTCTTACCCTGATAACGCCACCGCGTGAAAATGATTTCCCGTACGCCAGGACCAGGCACAGAGTCTATCCGGGGGTGCGCGCCCTCTTTCCGCCGTCTCATTTCATCCGCTCACGACGGCACACAAGGACGAGACGCGCACACAAGGACGCATACACTGCAGCTCCACGCGTTGATCACCGCGACACGGAAGCACGAAACCGCTCGACGCCATTTGCAATCTCTAAAAGCCGGATGTTTACATTCGCGCAGCGACTCCTTCCGCCGCGCATTGTGATTGGCCGCGACATAGCATTACCTCCGAGATGCGGGCGTCATCGGAGCCCAAAGGGGAAAGCTCGTCCTCGCGGAAGAAATCGGTCCCGGAAAGGCAGCGCTCGCCGTCGACTTTGCCGCGCGCGCTGCCATGTTTGAACGGTGCCATACGATGACGGTATGGTTCGTGTTGGCAGGGGTGGGCTGAGACGTGAGAGGAGACGTGTGGACGGATCTAGCTTGAAAGGATACAAAAGAGTGAAAAATAATAATAATGCCAGCTGTATGAAGAACTCGTTCTTACAATACGAGAAGCCCCGCGAGAGCTCCGCGCTCGCGTTCATCTTTCGCTGCGCTCGTTCGCAGACGCTTGCCGCAGGAACGGGCGCCTCTCTGAAAATTGCTCGCCATACCGGTCCTCGAAAAGCGGATGTACAGCGAAGCGGCCGCAAACAGCCAGTACAAGTGCTGAGGGGTGGGGTGGGCGAGGGTGTCCTTTATGAATGAGAAATCATTATATGGTCCATGAAACGGAAAATCCGGCGTTAACAACCGACGGTACGAAAACTCAACATGACCAAGTGGTGACGTCACGTTTGAGAGGATTGACCAAACCTGATTACGTCATCACCTGAAACGTCGCGGTATGACATCATCGCGTCAAACGTTACGCTACGCGATAACGGCATCGTCACGTGACGATATCGCCTGACGTGATCTGACGGCGGCATCACGTCGAACGTGACTTCACGCGACGGCGTCTTCGTCAAGCGATGATGTCGCCTGATGACGCAATGTGACGTATCTTGGAGAAGCAGCGCACGCTGCATTTCCCGCGTCTTTTCGCTGTCTCCGGGATCGGCCCACGTTTTTGTGTGGGCAAAGGTTAACGTTGCATTCCGGGATGCGATCTCTCGCGAGATCTCGCGCGACTGGGCCAACCTCACCTTGCGCAGCGCAACAGATGGCCTCCGACGCCTGCGATGACAAGACGCGAGATCGCGCGTAAGTGATTGTATACTCGAAAGCGATAGCTCGAGGATCCCTGCTCGCAGCGATCACGTCGCCCACCGGCGACGTTGGTGAGTTGGCGTTGTGTCGTCACTTCACAAGATATGGAAAACAGGTTATCGGGTACGTCTCACACGCATAAAATTTCGTGTCGACCTGCTTAGGCTTCGATTTCAGAAAGGTTGTTGTGGCTGATGGTGCTTCTCACTTTCACCCTAAGTAGCTGGAGACGCGGCTGGCGAGTAAACATGCGTGCTATCTGTGACCAGCGAAACATCCGTTTCACACGAAAAACAACATTGGTCGCGATCATGAGAGCAATAAGCCAATGTACGTGTCTAATGTACGTGTGCCTTTTAATCAGTGCATTCTTAGATCAACGGCCTGCAGTTCGAACACATATCGGCTTCGAGCTGCCACCCAAGCATACGACGGAGAGACGGAGCGAACACGGGCTAGCTGCAACGCCTTCGCTAACTGTAGAAAAAGGAGATATATACATATGATATGTGAAATGTGATATGTGAAAAGCAACGCCACCAGAGAAAGACGAACCCAAAATTTTCCGCAATGTGTGAATGAGCGTCTAGAACGTGCGTGGAACACGATGTAGATAACATGCACACATGAGAGCGGCTGATCACCGCCACGAAGAAGCCTTCCGGGGACGCACACACATACACACACAAAAGCTTCAAACGGTTCCCCACCGCTCGTTACCCGCCGTGGTTGCTCGGTGGCTATGGTGTTGGACTGCTATAGCACGAGGTCGCGATATCGAATCCCGGCCACGGCGGCCGCATATCGATGGGGGCGAAATGCGAAAACACCCGTGTACTTAGATTTAGGTGCCCGTTAAAGAACCTCAGGTGGTCGAAATTTCCGGAGCCCTCTGCTACGGCGTGCCTCATAATCAGAAAGTGGTTTCGGCACGTAAAACCCCGTAATTTAATTAACCCCTGCATGCTCGTTTCACACCGCTTGGCAGTGCGGAACGGAGCGTTAGCACCTAGAAAGATAATGCTGGAAGTAAGGAATCCGTAGATAGTTGGCTGAGTGAGGTAAATTCAAGTCCTCAAGCGCCCGCGTTGCAATCCGTGAAGTCCCCGCAAAGATGGCGGCGAGCGCCCATCGTCTCTTTTATTAGTCATCTGCTAGCCAGAGAACTTCCAGAGAGCAGCCAGACCAAAATCGTCCTGGCAGGTTCTGGCAGCCCGTGGGTAGCCAGAACTGTCCAACGCCAGCAAAACGAACGCCCGGCGGAAGTGCGTGGCGTGGTGGGCGGAGCAACCCGAGAAAAACGAAGACGCTCTGGCTGGCCCTGGCAGCCCGCGAGTAGCCAGAAGTGGAAAATCGAAGAAGGCCATTGTTTTGCATTTTTAATATTTGATAGTCTGAGAAAATGTAAAATAAAGTAATCCGCCGTGAATGTTATTTTTCACGATATTTGTTCGCGCGCTGCAATTTTTCGAAATTCTGAGGAACCATTTTGTCACGAACGCAAGACCTGGTTTGAGCAACTTCCGCGGTTCAGTAGTACAGGAATCTTCGTTGCATGTTCAGCGTGCGTAAGCATACACATACGCTGGTAACAAGTTTAGAATGGTTTGGGGTCCATATCTGCCACACGTTGGTAATCGTCGTCTGCTCTGATGCGTTTCCTTTCTTGAAAACGCCGCGCCCGCAACTTCCCTGTCGGGGATGCTGCGTCATGCTGACAACGCGCGTGCCGTTCGTTACTGGAAAGTACCGGGCTCACAGCGTTAAAGAAAGGAAACGCATCAATTAAGGCAGATGACGTTTATTGTTGTGTGGCAGATTTACACCCCAAAGGGTGCAAACTTTTCTTACAGTGTACCTTTCTTTTAGCCCCGAGAACGAACTACAGGGGGCGCTGCGAGCGCCGCTCGCGTGACGTCAGGGCACGAACTCGCGCCTGTTTGCTACAGTTCGGGTGCAGTGACTATAGTTCGGGCGGTGTCCGGGCGCTTTGTGCGGTGTTTGCGTTTGTTCGCCGTCGTTCTCTCTGCTTGTATAATTACGGCGGTCGTCTCAAATACAGTTTTACGACGTCTTCGTTCAAGAAAATTTATTCAACGAGCTCATTTCTTAGACGACAATGCAGCTCTCAAAGGCAACGTTACAGTGCCAGCCGAAGGAGCGCAGACTAGCCCATTGCGGGTTTTCTCATGGGCGGATCGACAACCGCAAAAACGTAGCATAATAAGAATCCAGTTATGATAACGTACCTGCTGCGGTGCAACAAGTACGTCACATATGACTTCTACAACAGTTACATTGATTTTATTTCCGCTAGAACAGGTGTGCTCACTGCGAGTGGTTCATGGTATAATGTCGAATTTTTGCATTTCTTCAGAGAGACACTCGGCAGTAACATGAGGACTTAACTAACACTGCAGTTTAGATTCTACAAGCTCCACTTGCTTCTTTATCTGCTTCTCAAGATTAGTCGGTTCTTCACGTGTTTATTTTAAGTGGCGCTAATTTGAAGTAAAGCTAATGAAGGCTTACAGCTATTTGAAGAATACGAAAAGGGATGTACCAATATATATTCCCTTTCCCGTGCTACGTGTTCAACTCGATCACTTGAGAAATTTACTGGTGCTTGTTGCTTGAGGAATATACATGACGAATCTGTTTGGCGAACTGACACAGGCTACTCGGCCCAAATTTTTTAGTGAGATGTGCCTTTTCGACCGTATAGTTGCAGCCAGAAAGAAGTAGAAGCGTCAATCATGCGTAGTATGGGACATATTGAAAATATCGTAATTCCCCGGTGGAGGGTCAAAAATCAAGTGAAATATGTAAGGCTTGTGGTGCTTTCTTTATGAAGGTTTGCGAGCTTTTCTTTTATGTAACGTCGAAGTGAATAGTTATCCGCTTGTATAATTAAACAACGCTGGACCGAGACATGGTGAGGCAGAAGGTGCCTGAATTTTCCTTTTCTAGGCAAGCTAAGCTGCGCTGTGGTACCTCGAGAATACTTTAGGCACTCTAATTGGCGCTGTAAATGCTTTATGGTTTCAATTCGAAGTTGTAGTGAACTGATGGCTTTCGCCATCATGATGGTTCCTCGCCATACCGACAGTCGCTTACTACCGTTGCGTGAGGGGTGTGCCATACTGTCGAGGAAGGCTACTGAGGGCTACCATGAAACATTTCATCGCTTGCAATTGATTGGCTCTCAATCTTAACCACGAAACATTTATCCCAAGTGATTGCTACTATGGTATTTGTGATTTAACTATGTAAATACTCTACATGACGCGCCGTCGTGTTAGCAGCCATGAGCAATTCGTTTTTTGGATGCCTGTTTCAGAGAGGGTTTGTGAAAGTAGCAGCAAACTTTTTCATAAGAAATAGTCAGGTATGGGCATTTATAAAGCGTAAAAGAAAGAGATAGGCGCGCATTAATGCGTGCCTAACTCTTTTTTTACGCCTTAATAAATGGCCATACTTGACTATAACGACTCACCAGAGTAATAAGAATCATGATGACAGCTTCGCTGGGCAGTGTCGTTCTAACCCGGATAACAGGTTGACGCCAATTACCAAGATTTTCCTTCCATGTAAAATGCAATGTCTCTCATAGCTAAATACTAAGGCAGTGTGAAGGGTTTAGCGAAGCATCATACACAACTTCACGTGTTGAATTTTCAGACATTCTTCTTACGCAAAATTTATGGACCGACAAGGCGCATATATGCATTGTAACACCCGTAGACCCCTTCAACGCTACGTAGCTTGCGATATCCAAGCCGTAAATTTTCTCGACTCACGCGCTTTTGAAGAAGAAACTGTGGTTCAGGCATGGCAGCAGAAAGAAGCCGACATATCCTTCGATAAGTACGGCTCGAGCCGCCCATACCCCAGGCACACACGAACGGAACGAGCGCGCGCGGCGGCCAAGCGAGCAGCAGCGAGCGGCGTCCTGGCCGTGACGTCACTCGCGAGAGGGCGCCACTGCAAATTCTCGCCGCTAATAGCCGTTCGCGCCTCCGGTTACTCGGTACTCTGCAAGGAGTAGTACGCTTACGGCTAGTTAAGACTCCCTTATTAGAGAACCAGATCCTGTCCGCAAATGTATTAGTTTACGGCGCACACGACGATTACAGTGGTAGATAGATCTGTGTGCTCGAGTTGACCTCATTATTGCAAAATGCAGCCACAAGCGCTGCTGTGCACATCTGTAAACATTGGCTGCGTGCGTCTATTTTTGCAGTGTTCTGCTCCGTAAAGAGTAAGACGTCCTACAGGCAAGGCTATATCGCTCCAACAGCAGTCGCTAGCCCTCTGTTCTTGCAACCGCTGAATTTTGCGTTTTTTTTTTGTCCAATAACTAATTGTTGTTTGTACTACATCTTTCTTCTTCATTCAAGGTTTGCAAAGCGAACGTCTACAACACCCTGACAACGAATTACGACTACGACCGCACCCTCTTCGCGGGCTTCACCTACGACATGAGTGCCGGGCAACTCCTAGTCTTCGACAGCCGGAGAGCAATCCAAAACAAGGTACTAAACGAGCCATACTTGCAGCCGCGAAATGCGGAGACTCGCCTTCAAATAAAAGAGAACCAGAACAGAAACGAAACTATTACCGCATAGGGGCAGCATCATCGCCCAGCGCACTTAGAGTCACTGCAGTGACTATAAGCCATAGAGTTTCTCACTATAACACCTACACTCTTAGGCAAAGTTACACCCTTTGGTTTGCCCTTTCTGCCACACAACAATAATCGTTATCTGCCTTGATGCGTTTCCTTTCTTTAACGCTGCCAGCCCGGTACATTCCAGTAACGAACCGCACGCGCGTTATCAGCATAGAACAGTTTACACCCTTTGGAGTGCCCCTTCTGATAACGCGCGTGCCATTCGTTACTGGAAAGTTCCGGGCTCGCAGCGTTAAAGAAAGGAAACGCATCAAGGCAGATAACGATTATTGTTGTGTGGCAGAAGGGGCAAGCCAAAGGGTGTAACTTTGCCTAAGAGTGTAGAGGGAAATCTGGCGCCACCGTCTATGGGAGTTTCTTAAGAGACGCCGTGGCCGTCATGGGAATGACGGTATATGTGTCTGCGAGGCTTGTGTTGGCTACTGTTGTAAGAGACTTCTTCTAAAACGTGGATATGGCTCCACAAATAACGCGTTCTTAAACTAAATCTTCATAATATTTTTCATTTCACGCATATTAGATCTCCACTCACCTACAATGCATGACTAAGCGAAGAAAAGCAAGAACAGACGACAAACTGTTTCAAAGCGAGCGCGAATCTCGTCGTCTGTCTTCCAACTTTAGCGGCCCGCTAACACTTTGTTACGTTTTATATAATTGTACACGCAATAACAAGTTCTGATAGTGAAACAAAACATGTTTGTATGCAATAATAAAGCTGAAACAGCTTTTTACGTGTTCTTTTAGCATAAAATTAATCATTGTGACAGATGGAACCGTGCTTGCCTGGCTCTCCGAGAACGATGCCAATCCGGAGTCACAATATACCGGCATCCCCATGCATTCTAGTACACTGTACCCATGCATACCACAGCGCAGCAGCGCCATATCTCCATCTAGGTAATAGCGTGATAACTGTGCTCTAAGCGCACTCAAACTGGATGCGCGCGCCTGTCGGTGGTGATGGTGATAACTGGGCGGCACGCACAATGAATTCGGTTATGCGCTCCGTTTTTCGCATTTTCAATTGAAGCCGGCATTGCGTGATCGGAGCGAGGTCCACTTGGTTTCACGAACTACACACTCGGCGCGTAATCCGCGCGCAGTTCTGCGACCTCAAGCAGCACTACATGAACCTGAGCTACGGCGTCGCCGCGTACGACGTGGAATTCGACGCGCCTCGCTACTTGTGCGCCCTCCTCGGCATCGACGGGCCCTACAGCCGCGTGGACGCCCTGACGAAACTGCGAAACTACATCGCGCAGAACTACACCAGCGCCGCCAGCAAGGCGGACTGCGACAGGATCAGATGAAGTGTCGCACAGTGACATACAATCTGGTGAGTTTTGCGACACCCTTACGACGGTTACATATATATATTTTTAGCAATTACACTCTTAGGCAAAGTTACATCCTTTGGGGTGTATCTCTGCCACACAACGATAATCGTCATCTGCCTTGCTTGGGTTTGCTTTCTTGAAAACGCCGCGCCCGCTACTTTCCTGTCGGGAATGCTATGTAGTGCTGATAACGCGCATGCCGTACGTTACTGGAAAGTACAGGGCTCGCCGCGTTAAAGAAAGGAAATGCGGACAAGACAGACGGCGATTATCGTTGTGTGGCAGAAGGGTGTAATTTTGCTTGAGAGTATAGGGGACGATGGTTAGAGGTTCGAAGAGGAGAGAAAAATATAGCTCTTCGCATGAAACTGCGACTAGTGCACGTGTGACACGTGCGGTGTTATTGCTGTTGAGAGCCTGATTTATGAGGTTTAGTGCCCCAAAACAACGGGGCTTCTAGGAGCGCTGTGGAGGCGCGGCGCCGGAGTAATTTCGACTACTTCGAATTCTTCAACGTGCGCCTAAATCTAAGTGCAGAAACATTTTTTTTTTTGCACTTTTCCATCATCGGAATGCGGCAGGCGAGGCCGGGCGGGGATCGAACTCGGTACCTCGGTCGTTCAGCAGCAGAGCGCCATATATGATCGCTGCGTAACCGCGGCGCGTTTATTCAAGAGTCTAGAAGCTAAAGTTTCTTAACGCCATTATACCTGAAGTTGTGCTGCACGCACGCTTTTGATCATATTAAACGTCGCGATTATTATAGCTGGGGGAACGCAGCAAGTCGGTTGAACGATCCTCGAAAACCAAAAATATACTCGGCGAGGAAAAAGTTGAAGAAGTAATACTAAAACAAAATGATGCGTATATTTTATGCAGATTCAAGGAGTAATACTAAAAAAAGGAAATGATACGCATGTTTTATGCAGAATTATTTAAATTTGCTTCAGAAACTGTGCGTATCTTGCGTGAAGCCGTAACTGCTAGCACTGGAAGTGAGAGCACGCATTCGACGGCCGAATGCTTTCGGCCAATTCATTACACCTCAAACGGCATTAACATTTTTTTATACCATTACCGTGTCCATGAAGCAGGGCGTGAATGTCAATACTTTAATTAAGGCATTAGGCAATTATTGCTATTTCTTGTACCAGTGTGAGTTTTGCATCACTAGTCATCTGGGACGCACACATGACTCTCGAGAAGCTTCTAACAAGAGGTTTCACAAAAAAAAAAAAAAAGAAAAACTTGGCGAGTACCTAACTAGGGCACGCTGCACGACAAGATTGCATTACTAAAACCAAAACTACGATGTTCCTATGGTACGATTAAAAAGGGGTTCTCTAATATTTGCATCAACAACTCAAAAACAAAGTTATAGCTTGGAATGAGACTAAAATCTAGTAGTGCGTTTTGTTTTTTGTCCTGGAGTCCGCGTTGCACAGGCATTTTAGAGCATAGCTTTGCGTTTTAGCTATTTCTGCGCGGCCAAAGCCTTGACCAGATTATCGGATGATGTCTCATTTTACCTTTTAAAGAAGTATACCGCTTGTTTTCTTACTCGTAATAATGAACCACGACTACGCGCTGCTAAAGTCTATGACGTCACATTAAGGTAGTGCGAAAACTTCATAGGTGCTTCGAAAAGGCTTTGTCAGTTGTGTACAAACGTAGTGAATCGGTTGGGCGGACCTTTCTGATCATCAAAAGAGAGATTTGGGTGCTGTGACTGAAGCGCGAAATTTGTTAGGGTCATAAAATTTTACAACGCTAGTGATCGCAGCGAAGCCGCACCCCACGTTACGAGCCGCCTCGGCCAACGTCTCCTAGGTAGCAGAAGGCCGGTGCACTTCGATTCGTGACGTCACCGCTTTCGTCACGCCGGGCTTGGCAATAGAGTTCTCGATCCAAGTAGCATGCATGACGTCATCAAGCAGAGCGCACAGGCAGTGCCTCCTATATAGGAGGCACTGCCTGTGCCCACTCTTCGTAGAATGAGCGAGTGACGTCATCGGTAATGCTTGAAACATACCGCTCCCTTGAGCTTATTTTTAATAGCATACGTATGCATAGTTATTTGCGTACTCCTAATGATGAATACACAAGTGCAATAAATGTAGAGGTTTCTTCAAACCAGTGGGCCCACTTGGGAATGCCAGGATCGTCTTTGCCAGGCAGACGCAAAGACTGCAATGAGTTTCAAGTAAAAAAAAAAATTGTTTCCACTGACTACAAGCGTACGACAAAAACCGTTTCAGGGATCCCTTGATGCGTGACATTTTTGAAACAGAGAAAAAATATATATTTCGCTCGTTTATGACCGTCGAAACTTCGGAGCCAGATAATACGAGTAGCTAATTATAGTGATCACCCTCTCACTCGTTTTGACTGCTAAACTGGTTCTGTTTCAGGAACCCACCTTCCGGAAGGGGTTCAGAACTGACGCCACAAGCTCGTTACGAAGGGACCCCACGAGACCGCAACTTGAAAACAATTTTTTTTTATGCTGGTTACAAACCATTTCGATTTCGTTGACTCGGGCTACTGCATCTTCGACAGACTGATATTCAAACCTATTGAGGAAGCACTCGATTTTAACGAGAAATGTTTCGTACCGCGTTCAGATTTGCCGTGAACTGTCCAGCAGGACCAGCTGTTTTACTCATTGTACTCAATTGCTTATTTGGTTTGTCGCCGTCCCTCGCAATATTTGTCGCACTGCGTGTCGATATATAGGACCGTAGACATTCTTGAGAGACATATCCGTTGGTTTACGTCAGAGCTCGTCGGAATCCACTGCAATCGGAAGATATGGACATTGATAGCGAATGCACACAGTGATACGACTGTGAGTCGGAAGCAAGTATAAATATAGACACGAGAAAAAAGATGTAGATTACTTGCGATAAGCTCTGCTCACTTATATTTATCGCGCATTTTGCTCACCACACCAGATTTTTGGCCGATAATGCCCCACATGGTGGGTATGTGCTACTTCGGACGAGGTGATACATTGCTACCAACGACAGCTCTCTATGTGCCGCACGGTATGTGCTTCAATCACACACTTTGACGCCATCTTGGGTCCCAAGGTATGTGCCTGTGGGTATGTGCCACTTCTCATAACATTGATCGTGTAAAACGTATCAGCAATTGCGCACCAATAGCAAGATATATTTACTAATCACAATAATGACGTCAATCATCTTTAAAAAAGATGCATCGCGAATATATTTTTTCTGATATCCTGCTTAGACGATGTCGAGAACTCAACAGTCGCCACTTTCCCCGTGAACAAAATTTTTTTGTCCTGAACAAAAAATGTAGCACTCACCCGTTTCGAGCTCCGAAGCGCCAGACGTGGTACAGGGTTAGCACCCTTTGTATACACCGACACGATAAAACGACAGAATCCTCCCCCCCCCCCCTTCACCAATCTGCGTAGAATTATTCGCGCTCTTTGGCGTTCCCTTCGGGACCAAACTCGTACGTATACGGCGTTGGCTCTACACACAGGCGCGCAGATTTGCACTGCGAGCTCAGTCTCGACGGGTACTACATACGACGTCAGATATATTGAGGTGGTGCCTTGGGAAGCCAGGCGTAGCTGTCGATACCCACACTTGTCTCGTCTACACGCAATCTACCCAGACAGTTATACGTCCCGGACATGTCCCTGGTGTAGCAACCACACAGCGACACTCGCGCACATAACACACGAATGCACCGACCGTCCGGGCGACGCAATTTCGCCACGAGTCACAACACACACACTCACTACGTGGTCTTGGGAGGCGAGACTCTCCGAACTGGACCTGGGAAGCCAACTGGCGACCCTCGACCAGGCCCGGCGAGCTGCGATCGCCAGTGGAGCCCTGTCAGAGGGAACCACCCAGGAATAAACCGCGCAACGGTTTCTGCAATAATAAAGTTTCTCCTCCTCCTCCTCCTCCTCCTCCTCCTCCTCCGAAAGCTGCCTTTGGCCCTCCGGGTGCGGGTCGCACTCGACAGTGCTTGTCACCACGCCAGCGGTGCGCATGAATCCATCCAAGGGGAGCAGACTCTGGATATCTTGCTCCATCATGCGGTACGCCGAGTCGTGGTCGACGGCCGATTGTGCCAGGCCTTGGACCCTGGCTACAAGTCCTGGATACGTGCAAGAATGGTTCCGTTAGGCGTACTATCACTGCGGTTGTCACTGTTCCAGGCAGCATGGCACAATTTCGGGGGCCTCGAGTGATTCCTGCAACTATTTTTTTCACCGTCACTATACTATGCAGTGTCGCGAGTGTTGGCAGACAATTCTGGTTTAGTCTCCCCTACTTGCACTTCTTTCTGGCGTCGGCACAGCAGCCATTACGTGTGCGTAAATGCCACTACTGCTATTTATTGTTTCTATACCGTCATTATTGTTGTTATAACTGTTTCCGTCGCTTCTATTTAGCGTCACTTACATTTGGTGACACAGCTAAAGTGCCGTCTCTGCTACATCTTATATCACAACCATTACCGTCAACGCCATTTAGTGTGACTATACTGTCACTATATGACGTCCATTTAGTTTCCCGAGTGACACCATGAAATTTTACTGTAAATACTGTCACCGTCACTGTCCTAATTTGTGTCACTACTGCTACACCGCATGGGAAGATTTATTTATTTATTTATTTATTTATTTATTTATTTATTTATTTATTTACTTATTTATTTATTTATCGCAGTCAAATCTGCCTTTTGGGCATGGGTAAGCAAAAAGGTGAATAACGCTGTAGAGTTCGAAGAGAGAGAGAGAGGGAGAGATAGTGATAGTGATATCAGGAAGGCAGGACGTTAACCAGTCAAGAGTCCGGTTGGCTACCCTACGCTGGGCGAAGGGGGAAGGAGAAGATAGAGAAGGAAGAGAGAGAGAAGGTATAGGGACGTGAACGGACAGTGCTTGAGTCAAAGCCGTTGGCGCAAACCAGACGTCCTCAGAAAGCACAAAAGTGCCTTCACTCCCTTCTCAGCCCATAATCGGTGGGGACGGTGCTCTAGTACTCTCTGCTCACTCAGAGAACGATCATCTAGTGTCCTCAATGTGTAGAACAAAGATTGTCTTTGTGCTTGAAATTCAGCACAGTGGCACAATAAGTGGTCAACGTTCTCCTCGCATCCGCAAACATCACATGCCAGACTATAAGCCATTCCTATTAGTGGTGAGTAAGCTTTGTAGAAGTCCGGAAAACTCTATTTTATTCCGTCATAAAGGAAATGGAAAAGAAAAAAAGCTCCGAAGAACACAGTTGATGTTCGCCTCGATGTCAGTGAGGGAAGCTTGAAGATGTTATGGATGTCGCGAGGTCACTTTACCGTAGGCAAGGCAGTGAGAGAGAGAAACTTTTATTGGCTTGACGATTTACGTGCAGTGGTCGGAGACCCTTTAGTCCAAGGCCCCGCTGGCCTCGGCCGCCCGCTTGACCTGTCTTATGAAGGACTGTTGTCCCGCCAGGTCTGAGCTGGTTAGCTGTGCCTCCCATTGCTCCATTGTGTGGTGTGTTTTATCAAACGGGTGTGATTCAGAATTCCAAGTAATGTGTTGTAATGTTGGTATGCCTCCGCACAACGGGCAGTCGGGCCTGTAGCGAGTGGGGAACATGGCATTCTGTAATTTAAGGTGGGGGAATACCCCAGTCTGAATTTTGCGCCAGCTGGCGGCTTCCTCTCCACTGAGTTGTGGGTGAGGGGGAGGGCATTTTTTCCTGGTTGCACGCTGATGAGCGAGAATCTCCCGGGAATTCGTTGGATTGGGGTGATTACAGTGGCTACCTGGGACCGTCCCAGGCGAGTCGGCCCGGTTAATAATACCTCGGGCTAGCGAATCGGCCAGTTCGTTCCCCTGAAGTCCTGTATGACCTGGACACCATAGGATCCGGTGATGATGGGCGAATTTCGTCGGTATTATTGAGTGACATGTTTTGGTCACGTGGCCCCTGAGAAAAAGGCGACATGCTTCTTGTGAGTCCGTTATTATGGTGACGCTCTTTTGCGTGCGTTCCGCGTGAGCGAGGGCCATTGCCACGGTGAAAGTTTCGGCAGCCGCCGGAGTACCTGCCTTGACGGATGCCGTAAATTGTTGCTGTGCTTTCGTGTCGACGATTGCCATTGCGTAACTTCTGATGTTCTTTTGGGCATCACTGGCGTTCGAGTGTACGTTCGAATACGCGGCTGCGTCCGTGTATATTGTGTTGTACGCGGGATTATTTCCATACATTGTTCTAATATGTTGTGCGCGTGCTTTTCGCCTTGCTTTATTGTATTCAGGGTGCATGTTTTTGGGTATGGGGGCCACTGTTATTCGAGCTCGTGTTGAGGTTGGTCGTGGTAATACGTGATCGCTGATAAATTGTGGGTGTGGGGAAATGCGTGCCCTTGTCAGTAGGGCCCGTCCTGCGTGAGTGTAGCTCAAGCGTTCCCTCTGGGAGATTAGTGTGGCTTGTTTTAGTTCTTCGAATGTGTTGTGTACTCCTAAAGCTAGCAGGCGATCTGTGGACGTCCCCTTGGGTAGTCCGAGGGCCGCTTTGTATGCTGATCTTATTATGATGTCGACCTGCCTTTCCTCCTCGCGACTAAGGAAGTGGTAGGGCAGGCCGTACGTGACTCGGCTTATCACTAGTGCATGGACGAGCCTCAGCGTGTCGTGTTCTTGCATGCCCACTTTCCTATAAGTTACGCAACGGATCATTTGCGCAATGTTATTTGCGGTGGTTTTCAATGTTTTGATGGTGTGGGATGCGTTCCCGCTACTTTGGAGCCAGAAACCCATGATCCGCATCGCCTTAACTTCCTGGACCGTGCGTCCTTCCACAACGATGTTGACAGGTCCGTTAGATATGTAGCCCCTCGAGTGTACCCGAATGGCCTGCGATTTTTCGGGGGCACATTTGAGGCCACTGCTCCTCGAGAATTTGTCTACTGCCTCGGTTGCTTGTTGTAGTACTTGTTCTTTGTGTCCCAGAGAACCCCTTGCTGCCAGCGTTATGTCGTCCGCGTACAGTGTGTAGCCCAAATCGGGGATTTGGTCCAGCTGTCGCGCCAGGCGACGCATCGCTATATTGAACAGCAAAGGAGAGATTATTGCCCCTTGGGGTGTTCCTCTACTGGGCATATTGAACTTTTGGGAAGTGATTTGACCGATTCCTCTTGTGGCGGTGCGGTTGGCGAGAAAAGCCCGCACGTAGTTGTATGTTCGTTCTCCGCATCCCGTCAATTCGAGTTCCTCCAATATTGTTTTGTGTGAAACGTTATCAAATGCTCCCTTGAGGTCTAGTGCGAGCACTAGTCTTTCCTCTCCGCGGGCGATGTTAGCTATAACTTCTTCTCTGATCAGTAAGAATGCGCCTTAACAGGATAGCCTCATACGGAACCCTATCATGGTGTTTGGAAACCACCTTATTTCTTCAAGGTACCGCTTCAGCCTCATTTCTACTACTCGTTCGTACAGTTTACCCAGACAGGACGTGAGAGAAACGGCCCGGGCCTCAGAGCGTCTATTGAGGGGGTCTTTTTAGGTTTGGGGATCATGATAATTTTAGCGTGTTTCCATTCCGGGGGCAATTGGCCTTTGAGCCAGCTCTCGTCATTGAACAGTTCTGTGATTTTAGTCAGGACTCTAGCGTCCAGGTTCCGGAGCATCGCGTTCGTGATGGCATCAGGGCCAGAAGCCGAGTTTCTGGCGGCTGTTTGAGATGCCTCAAAGACTTCGGCATATGTGAAAGGTTCATCTAATTTGGCAGTGAGGTTGATTGCAAAGGGGTTAACTGTTTATTAAGACAGAATAGGCAAGCGATAGAATGGAAACTATTTACACGGACGTCACACTAAGAGCAAAAAGTTAGAATTTTGTCTTCCGTCTCTTAGCCGAATCTCCACCGAATACCCTCCCAACGGCCCTGCACGTACCTAAAAGCATTCCCAACACCCTTCTCGCCTCACCGTTTGGTCCAATCTCACTGCGGTGCGCGCAGTGTGCACACAACGGGGCTCCAGGGCGACACTATCCGGAGTTCCAATACGTCAAGGCCGTTGACACAAATCTTTTGCAGTGCAACGAGTCTCTTGTCTCACAAACTCGCAAGACACACTCCCCCGAAGAAAGCACTTCCACGCCCCGTTTGTGCATCTGTTCCGTTTGCAGAATGTCTCGGCATGGTGCGGTTAAGCGGCGAGGGGTTGACTTCAAAGCCACGGCGCTGCTTTTGCGAACCGACCGGCGGAAGCCCCGACACGCAGTCTACCCGCTTACGCACTCTTCGTAAACCGCAGCTCCCCCACCCCCGATGGCTATAACTCTCCGCCGCCGTCTTGGTGTCGAACCACGCGTCTGTTTTGACCACCCCGCGTGACCCTTACATGTAGCCGCCCGCACAAACAACGCTGAACTCCACTAACACCCCCCGCGTTTCGCCTAGAAGGAACTCCGAAAACGTAAACCCTCGCTACAACGAAGAAATCAGGGCAGCAACTGTACTTCGTTTTAAGCGGCATTTAGTTCAAAGCGGATAGGCCCTAAAGGAAGCGTAGGAGCGCGGAACGTGCACTGCAACAGCGGGAGAGCTCGTAGAACGTCTAGGGAAACGCACCCGCTCTCGATAGTGAGGTCAACACGGTGGAGAAATGCTGCTCGCGCCGTTGAGCACTAGCGGGCGTGTGTCTCTGTTAAGGCAACTTGACACATTTAGGCCCAAGGAGCTGCCACCATGTAAAGGAGCCATCTTCGCAGCGTTCCTTTGCCTCACTAGGTGTCACACCGCGTCATGCTTGCACCGGGCGGACATTCCGCTTCGCATTTCGCAATAAGCGGAGTCCGGCGCCATCGCACTTCGCACAACCGAGTCATCTCGTAACGTCGCAGTGAACTTAATGCCTTTATTTTTTACTTTCACAACAACACGCACGTAAAAGAAATTAAGTATGCTATGATTCGACAAATCATGACAAGATGTCGCAAGCAACGATGCTACTACAGTTCACATTTCCAGGTGACCTGGTATTCAGTGGCGGCTCATATGTTAACGTACTGTTTTAGCTTGTTCGTAAACGTATTAACGTATGTGAGGTGTATGTATACGGCGGCGACAATGCTGGTTGCGACATTTTGCATCGCAGAGCTCAGTGAGAACGCACGCAGGTAACACTGCAGTTGCCTATCTTACTCCAGTTACCTGCTTTGGTAGTACAATAATTGCTAAAGTGCAGTACTTTCACGATGTGTCCCAAGATGTCGCTACTAGATTGTGCTACTACCGTTCTCGGCTCATGCAAACCGGCCATCCATAAGAATAGGAATTTACGGAGTATTTAGAACTGTCCAATGGTGCATTCGACTGGTTCCTACCGCGTCCGAACTCGGTTTACAGCGACGCAGAGCCCTTTCGAGATGGAAGCCATAAAGCATTTCTCAGAAGAACGTGCCAGCTGCTCTTAGAGAAATCGGAATAGCCACGTGATCGAATTTCTGTCGGACCTCGGTAGAGCCCCCAGGTAGGTGGGAGCAGTAGGAGCGTCCCTGAGCGCTCTGAGCTAGAGCGCCGAGCTCTTGAATTAACCAGACGAACGTCCAGACGTGTTCCGAGCGCTTGATTTCGATCGGGCGCTCTTAAACCGTACCACGGTAGTGCTCTCAATAGCTCGAAATCGAACATTCACCATACGTGGTATACAGATGCGCGCCTACCAGCGACGGCTCCCTCAGAGTGGTAAAAAAAACAGATCTCGAAGGCTACGCTTATTGCTGTCGGCACGCGCCGATAGCCAATGCGGGAGCCGGAAGCCACGTCATGGCGGGCGTGATTCGAACATGGCTGGTCTATTAAAGCAGCACACTGTACGTTTACGGACCGGTTCATTGCGCGATCAAAGTCGGTCAGTGATTGAGATTAATGCGTCCACAAGCGTCCCCTTACGCGCAGGCTTGCTCAAGAACCGGAGCCTGAAGTCGCTGGCTCCGCGGAACTTCTGCATGGACTCGAGAGCCCATGCGCAAACCGAGGCCGTGTCGAAGTGCCTACGCAAACGCCACATGCTCGAGTCGCTGACGGTCGTGTCGCCGCTAGCATACAACCGCGTCTCGCTGCGTCTCGTGATTCACTGCGCGATCGGCAATGCCAGGCTCCGCAAGCTGCGGCTAGTCGACTGGGCCATCGACGACCTCGCCGCCTCGGAGATCGGCCGGGTGCCCGCTCATGAAGAACTGGGTACGCTGGAGAGCTTCGCGTTTGTGCCATACCGCGGCGACGATGAAGCGATCTCCTTTGCAACGGAGGTGAGCCCGTAAGCACGCCCCGTAGAAACTGACACTGAAGAGAAGCTCTGAGTTTAGTCTGACAAAGTATCCATTCAGAACTCGTGTGATAGGGAACCGAGAACTGGTAATACGTCTGCGATATCCACAGCGGACTTTCTTTTCTCCTCTTCTCCTTTCCCCCCTTCCCCACTGTAAGGTAGCCAACCGCGCTGAGTCGCCGGTTAACCTCCCTGCCTTTATTCTCTTCTTCGCTCTCGCTCTTCCACTTTCGTTAATTTTGGCGTCATAGCTTGATTATTGGAAGAGAAAATGGTCGAAGTACTACTTTTTTCTCGAAATCCGCGCCGGAACACCAGCGCCAGTACGTCAGTGTGACGTCACAGATTTCAAATTATACGGGCCAATAATGGCTCGGTACAAGTTCTCGGAATGTTCAATTGGCTTCTATTGAAGAAAGTGTAGTCCATCCTTTGCTGATTAAAAATGAACTATGCGCCCGAGCACACGTCATCAAAATTCATGACGTCACAGGGTGCTAGTGTGGGACCCTCAGGGTGGCGTCACCACCCGTATTTCAATTTTCCTTTACTTTCTTCTTGATTTTCTTTTCTGGCTAATTAAGTGCCTTTTCTGGTAGCGGCGGTTTCTTTTTGTATTGTAGTAGGGTAATTTACCAACACAGTTGAAATAAATGTTCTTTCGTGTCCCTTCAAAGCTAGGTATGAGGAGGTTGTTTATAAGAAGAAAATAATAAACAAGAGTGATTTTTTTTCGTGAGCTCGCGCATGGCGCCCGCATCGATTGCAAGATGGAGTGATGGCGGAGTGACGTCACTGCGGAGTGAGGTGTATCATGACGTGGTGACGCATCGAACACCTTGGGTGTCCGATGCATTCTGCCCAGCGTTCACCTGCTTACGCCCGGCCGGCTGCGTCTCGTTATATGTTTGTCAAAGTTTTTGCAACGTGCTGCCACACGTCAGCCTGCGGTATTCTCGACAGCGGCATTGTGTAATCCGAGGCGAACATTCAGACAGTGGCCGGTCTGCCCATAGTACACTTTGGCACAATATAATCCCATACAAAAATGCTTCCTTACTTTCTTTAGAACTTTTATCAACTTCCTATCAACTTTAGTAACATCCTATTGACTTTTACTTTTTAGTAACGTTTGTCAAAAGAAAGTTGGTTGCTTCTTTTCTAACTTCAGTATGTAAAAAGAAAGTTACTAGAAAGTTAAGACACACTATTTTAACTTTTTAGAAACACCATTCAATAGGAAGTCAATAAAGATAATTATGTTCTTAAAGTACATAAACCAAGTTACAAAACATGCATGAATATTATTAAATAAGGTTATAATTATTCAGTGAACATGGCTGGTGCAAGACAGTCTTGTTTCATGCACAGGTGTAAATTTCCTCAATTTTCAATCAACTTTCTAGTAACACTGGTTACTAGAAAGTTGTTAAAAATGATTTAGTGAGAAATGAACAGATAACATAATTTCAACTATAAATGAATATGCAAAGACTGGCTGCTTTAAAAAAATGCTTTTTTGCACAGTAACTGTTTTCCTAATTTTTAATCAACTTCCTAGTAACAGATGATAGTAGAATGTTTATAGAAAAAAAGTGCTTCTAATACCGGACGCTAAGAGGAAATATGGTCCCACCAATTCAACATGAGGGCACGTATTCTCGAAAACACAACAGCTAGCGCCATGGCAAGCGTGCATAGGAGCGGTGATCATGAATTCGTGCTCAGTAGGTGTCAAAGAAGTCCGTAGGCCATGCACCATTGCAAGCAGACGGAGCTGCACGGACAGCGCGCTGATCGGCTCGTGTTCGCCAACCAAAGCGGGAGACACACGGTCCGATTCGGTGTCCGACCCGGCGTCCGACGCGCCGAAACGGCAGCCCGAATCGAGGTGTTTTGCCGTGCCGAACATCGGGAACGGACGACTGGCGAGATCGGGAGGCGCAACGCGAGGGCATTTCGCGGGCAGACATCACACACCGACCGTCTGAGCGAGGCCGCTCGCTTCGCTTGCACGTTTGCCCTTCGCAACGACTGCGTCGAGTAAACCAATTGTATTTAATTACGACCGACCTAATGAGTACAGTGTTAATTGTTTTGGCAAAAATAAGCACTCTTCGACGAGCTCGGGCTGGATCGCAAGCGCCGTCGGCCGCAGCGTCCGCCTAGCTATGCCTACCGGCCCTATCGCTGCCTTTAGTGGAGCCGTCAGTGGACAAGGCGCCGTCGTGAAGTGTTCTGTCACTCGCAGGGCGATAATTTTATCGACAGTGTTCGCGTAAAGCGAAGCAGTGTTGTGCAGAGCTGTTTATATTGCTTTTCTCGACGTGGATATGAACTCAAGCTGGGGAGCTGGATGTGGGCGGAGCTCACGCGCCGCTCAATCTTTCGGATGCACGCCATGTGCACATTGCACATGTGCACGCAACGTGTGCCCCCCCCCGCCCCCGCGAATAGCCGGAGCATGCAGCGCCGCACGTCGGATCGGACACCGAATCGTACCGCGTGTCTGTATAGCTCGCTCATGGTTCGGCTTAAGTCCCTGTATATTCTTTATAAATAAGGAAGCCTACCTAGACACTGTAAACCCAACGATTGGGGCCTAAATGCCTGTCCGCCTCCTAGCTACGGCTTCCTTTGAGTGACAAAGTCTGATCTCGAAGGCCGTGCTTTTGCAAGCTGCATGCACCTGAAGCAATTGCGAATCTTGAAGGCAACATCCGCTCCGTTTATATTATATATACATTTCCTTAAACTTCGTATCACAAAGTACAATATACACACTTTTGGACCCAACAAATCTATTAAAAGACCGTACGAAATGTTATTAGGAAAAAACACGCAATTTTTTCACTTAAGATACATTTTTCTAAAAACCGCAGAGTGGCGCTACGGTAGTATTTGTTTGGTCGACACAACACGTTGGTTGTAGTGAATGCTCCTTGCATTTAGGTGGTCTTTGAGTTATATTTTAGAAGTGCCTAGACAAAATGTGCTCCTTGTCGTGTGCAGTAGCCATCCCGAACCCTCCGGACTCGTGTAACGCCATTAGTTCGCCGTGTGTTTCGAGCGATCCACCAGTGTCGACAGTGAGTGCCCTAGTACAGCGCCCGTCCGAGCTGCCTTTGTTCTGCCGAGCTGCCTCTGCCTGCCCGCGCTCTCGTGAAAAAGTCTGGTACTGGGGCTTCGAATCGTAGTGTATGGAAGACTGTTGAAGGTTGTGCTTTTGTGGAGCTGGAGTTCATCGGAAGTTCTACAGTGCTTGCGCCAGAGAAACGTCGGTGCCTCTGTACCTGTTCGACGAAGGAGCGTTTGCCAAGTCTTGAAAGGTAAGCAAATTTGGCGCTTGCGCGCATTCTTGAAGCTTATGATTTACGTAATGAGCGTTGTGTAACTAGCTAGAGCAGAGCGCTTTCCTATCGTATGTTAGCCATGTTGCTGTGCACATTTAGCAAGCAATTTCACGAAAGCTTCCTCTGATGTTACAGCGTACTTGCATTCTGCTACCCGCCTTGATTGCTATGCCTGAATGGGCACACAATTATGAAAACACATTGAAAGTTGGTGTTCGTTCGGTAGTTTCCTGGCAAGAAGTTATTCGCTATATAGGCATTCCCGCAAGTACAGTACATCTGTAATGTATACGTCGATGTATCATGGTATTCGCGCGTTGACACACGATTGCTATGTTTGACGCTTAAGCAGATAGAAGCTTGTATGAAGGTTTTTGTATGTATACAGTTCGGTTTGGAGGTCCGCGTCGCGAGAACCTGTGTGTATTTATGTTCTTGAGTGTCTTCGCGTATTTGTCTTCTATGTTACAGAGCGTATATAGGCCGATATTACAATAACGAGGTTTATTTTTAATCTAGACATTTCAATCAGACGCCGGCCCTTAAGAAACACAGACCAACCAAATCTTAATAACGAGATGTCAGCTCTTGCAATCGTAGGTTACGGCAGTGCGTAATAATTTAAAGACTGCGATTCTATATCACTCTTCTCGCCCACCGCTAACGGCCGGCAGTTGCAGTACGTAGCACGGGCCGGGGCGTCGGTCAGACTACTAACGAATAGCGAAAAGGAATAGCATCGCTACAAAGTCGTGGTCTTTGAATTATTACGCAAATTTTTTGCACAATAAGATGTTATAAACACATCTTGCATGTACATGAAAAAAAAGTTTACAACAGAGATAACATATATGCATGGGCACATATATGTGTCAATAAAATACTCGAGCCTCTTTCTGCCTACAGGAAAAGAAGTTATGTCTCCTGGAGGGCATGGCTGCTTGCACTAATGAACCTCTAAGGGAAGGTTTTCTCTAATCCCTATTTTTGATATCTAAATGCTTATGTGACATGTCATGTACAAACTGCTTGCATCAATTTCTCATTGGGATGAGCTGTCTAAAATTTAATTTTCAGTAATAATTGCAATAATTAACTCCTTTCACCTGTCTTCTAATGACTATAAAGTTCTATGCTTCTACCTTGACAAACCTTTTATGAAATTAGTTTGATGAGGCCCAATATACAGGGCTTTCTAAATTGAAGGTGTCAGTACCTATTAAAGACTATGCTAACTATGAAAATGCTGCTTGTGTATGTGGTTTATTCGCTCTGTCAGACAAAATCTTTACACCCAAGTGCAGTCAGTAAATTGAAAACTGTATGTCTGTAAAGGGAAGTCAGAATTGTATGTGAAGACAACTGCATCTTGTTTGATAGTTCTCGAGCACAGCTTGGCCCAATACTCGATGAGGCTTGAAGTTTTGAATGTCTGCTAATCACTAAAACAGCACCAGATCTCACTCTGTGTCAAGGGGTGGCACACATTTGCTTAGTTCTAGGCAGATGCATGTCTTTCTTTCGCATTGAAGTTCCCAATACTTTCTAGTCTTACGTAAAAGTACACAGCTCAGTACAATGCATGTATGGTATACGTAAGGCTGCTTTGTTCTTTAAACCGAATCAACAAGAGCAGCTACTTCTGTTTTTGCAAACCTTACCCTATTTCCTAACCATTCCTTGATCATACGTGTATAAAATGAATCTGTGCTTGTATTGTTTCACAGGTAGACATCGGTGGCGGTGTATATGTTGAAAAGGACCTGCTGAAGAGGCTGTGCCTGGATGCTAACAACTCAGGCTTTCACTTCGCGGAGGGCCTCCTTAAAGCCCCTTTTTCAATAGAAGACGTTGAAGGGAGGTGCTTCTTTGGGCGGCTGTCAAATGCCTTCCACAGAAGGATCCGTTGGATTCCAACAAGGTCAACACCACACTAAGTATGTGTGTTACAAAGAAGCATCTTAATATTCTTTGTGCAGTTTTCAACAAAACTCCTTTCATGGCAATTTCAGTGCTATCTTAGGGTATACTCCTTTCTTTCCAGCTAAAATAGCTATTAACCTGATTATAATAGCATATTATAATGCAAGCTTTGCCACCATAACTAGAAAATTGTCATTACTGTTGGCATATGTATTTTTGTGATAGAGGCCCTGGTCATATGAATGCACTGATAATATAATATCCTGTCTTGTGGAAAGCTAACATGTTTAGTAGCAAGCTCGCTTTGACAATGTCTGCCTGCACAGCAAAGGCATTTTCTAATCTTGCTGTAGAACGTCCATAATGCCTGTTCAACTGCTTACATGTTGCTTGTATCATTTCGTGGTTCTTAAGTCCAACACAAAAGTCAACTCTTCTATGTACCTGTGCCCAAGCAAAGCTGCAGCACAGTTCTGAGTGGCACCTTGCCTTGCTAAGATAATTCACACATGAAACTTCCATGTACTGGTCACAATACGAATATCGAAGTTCATTAAACTGAAGTTGATTTACAGCTTTTGTTTGTAGATGACAATTGGTATGATAGAGCTTATGTGTCATGCATCTGTTGGTGTTACGCACATTCATCACGCTCCCAGCTCTAGTGCACTAATTCAGTCATTTCATGCATTTTAGGACTTTGCAAAAAACAGGTGGAGATGTTTAGAGCTCACAGGGTTGAAAACTTGTCTTGTGCACTTCCTTTTTAAGAAACAGATGCATGGTGTGTTGCAATGTCACTGTAGCAAAACTAATATATTGCCTTTTTTCTTCTCTTTTCTAGACTACATAACGCAACATTTCAGCCTACTTCCAGGGCAGCTGGAGAACTCGTCCTCGTTACTAGCCCGGGGATATTAAATGGATTTGTTCAAGCACAAATGTAAACCTGTCTTCTTCTGTTGCATGTCACACCTAGCCACTTGGCAATCGCTATTCGCCACAAACAGATAGTTGACAGGATGTTACTAGCAAGTCGTTAGGATATATAAAGGTGGTTAATAAATAGTCACTGCACAGCTTTTAGGAAGTACATAAAGATTTTATTCAGAGATAATTAAAGCTTATTTTTGCAATATATAATTGCAAAAGTAATTACCTCTGAATAAAATTTTTATGTACTTTCTAAAAACTGTGAAGCAACTTTTTATTAACCACCTTTATACATCCTAACGACTTCCTAGTAACATCCTGTCAACTATTTGTCTGTGGCGAATAGTCGACAGGATGTTACTAGCATGTTGTTAGGATGTATAAAGGTAGTCAATAAAAAGTCGCTTCACAGTTGACACTTTCTACCGACATAAGATAATAAGCAGTCTATCGACATTTTATATCTATACTTTCAATTCAATATCGGTGGCCAATAGTCGGTAGGAGTTTACTAGGAAGTTGTTACGGTGTCTAAAGACGGTTTATAGAATGTCGATAGGTTCTAGTAACATTTGTCTAAAGACTGTTTATAAAATGTTACTAAAAATTTTTGTAAGGGATGGTATGGCGCGTACCATATCTCTCTGCAGCGCTCGTCATGTCTGAATATTGAATTGATTGAATTGTGCGTTGTGTATTTTGCGTTGCTCGTTTCCGAGGATGATAATCTAGGCACTCCACCGGAAGCACCACTGGTCTCGCCTTGCCCCTTTTTTTTTTGTACTGGAGGTGTTTGCCTTCTAGCACTTATCAACGCAGCTTCAAAGTAGGTTGCTGCAGCAATGGCATTACAAGCAGAAGACAGGCGAGCGTGCGTAAATATAGTAATCTACGTCGACAGTTTTTAACTTTCGCAAGAAACACGGAACTCAAGAGAAGAGGAGGTGCACGCGCACGCACATGCGCGCACACAAACACACGCACGCACGATGGCTGCATTCATAACTGAATTCGTATTAGGAACTGAAGAGCTTCAAAGGTCGGTTTATGCCAACTCCCCCAATTTGTTATTATTGCGAGCGGAAATATATGGACACTCCAGGCGCATTTCTGCCGTCGTCGTCTTCATAACCGTCGCCGTGATGTTTGGTATGAGCTCCAAGGGAGACAGCATAGTCTCCGCGAGCCGTATGCAGTATGTGCGTGTCAGAGGGTGCGAGAGTGAGCCGACGATGACGGCTCAATCTAGCGCACGCAAAGAAGGAAAACAGGGAGGAAGCGGGCCTAAAAGCGCGCCGTCTTCCCTCCCGCGCAATGCGCCGGCGGAGTGGGTGCGCGTTCTTCTCCAGGCGGCTCGGGCAGCCGGGCGCGCAAGCCCGGACCTCTGTGTCTTGAAAGCCATCTGCGACATGGACAGAGTACGAAAAGGCGGGGGGGATGGGAGATGGTGTTCTATTCCGGCTGCTGCTGAGCATGGCCCTATCTTTAAAGCGATCTGCGGTCTAGACAGAGGGCACCGAATGCTGATAGTTTTGCTGGTGCCGGGCTTCCTCCCGTCAGCGTTTTGACGGCGAGTTTCTGCGGTCATCGAGTGACATGTGTTCACATTTGCTTGCGTGCGCCTGACACCATGCTTGTTCATTTAGTTAGCAAGCGAATGTTTACAAGTTTATACGGCAGATGAAACTACTATTCTTCCCTCGTATAGCTGTCTACTATATAAGTTATCGCAATCGCTGCTGCGCCTTTTAAGCGAAACAGCGACTTTCTTTTTCTGCTTAATCGGCGTCGGGTTTAATCAACATGATGTCGTTTCTCTTCAGCAAAACTCCGTTTTCTCCACTGATAGCCAACTTTTTCTTTTTTTTTTCGCTAAATAAATGTAACTCGATTCCATGGACTAAAAAGAAGAAATGTCACCAAGCACATATGATATTTCTTTTAAATGTACTTCAACCTAAATGCGAGCCATAGCTCCATGCTCTACAAAAATGTCCATTGCCATATGTTCAACTCAACAACCACTTCAGCCAGTGAGCTTTAATCTCTCGTGACACACATATTTATCACATGATGTCCGGCGCGGGGTCATATCCTTGGCATCGACCGTCTCGTCCGCCGAGCTCCCCGGTTTCGCGAAAGTTTCGAAGAAGGACGCGCCCTGGATGCCGGTACAGCGTTGCTGGCCTGGGCCCAGGATGAGAACCACCGCGTTTCCATCGGTCAGATAGCGCGTGACGTAGCTCGTCCTCGGCGTGTGTCCTTTCGGCTGCGGGCGCTCCTCGTTGGACCGAAGGCCGTGCTGGGTCGCGTGTCCTCCGGGTGCATCGATGACGACCAGGGCCGCGGCGACACGGAGGACCGCATGCAGGAGGCCGATCACGCGGCGCTGCGTGGGGCTCACGGTGCCGTCCTGAAGAGGCACGGTGTAGGCCCCCGTCGTGAGCGGCGGCTGCCGGTCCCGGTTCGAGGCCGCCGCAGCGGTGCGTGCGACGCGGTTGGTAGATGGCCGCCTGTGGGTCGTCGCCCGCGGAGCGCAGTATTCTGGAGGCGTGGACGGGGAGCCGGCCGTTACGTGCCTGTAATGCTCCGTGCAGCTGGCCGGCCCGCCGTACGGTGTGCTGATTAGAAGGCGGTCCCGTACGCGCGATGGCAATCGGGTTGGAAGGCGTCGGTTGCCCGTCGCCGGGAGCCGCCGGTGGCGACGTCGTCCGGGTTCAAGCACCCGGTCGACTTCGTGACAGCTGCCCGTCGCCATAGCTTGTTCTTCTTCTTCTTCTACTTGTGTCCAAACACTGCCTCATATCCACTGTACACGGGGGATGGGCCGAGAAGATGATGATCGTGATCCCTTGTTTAATTGCACAAACTCACTGTGGGGGGAAAGGCCACGAACCGGGTGGTAACATGATAAAAAAAAAAGAAGAAGAGACAGCAGGTGGTTTCACGTGTTTGATAGGACTGCAGACCACTTTGTATTCGTCGCGCGGATTGGCGTTGCTGTTTTAGAGCGCAATCGAGGAATCCTCCATGAGGGATAGCTGCAGTGGGGGCGCGGTTACGAGTGGAGAATACAAACAAGAAGATATTTAAAAGAAAAAGTTCAAGTAACTGAAAAAAGAAAAACCCGGTAGACTGAATCCGTGCGACATTACAGTGAAGAGGACAGTTGAATACAGAAATATATAACTCTTAAAAGAGAGAATAAGGAAGCAGTGGCACTCAAGCATCCCTTTCCAAAGAATTGAATACGTAATTACAAATATTCGTGCGGCTAACGTTAGGATTGCAACCATTGGGGCGGAGCGAGTGGCCCTGATGAGCCGGGAACCAGACTAGGTGCGAGCTATCCAGTTGCTCGTAAGTATGAGTATTAAGACTGTGTATACGTAACTTAATTGTGTGCTTCCATTGAAACGAATCCTAACGAGCAAGCTCACTCTGCTGTGCGAAATCTCACATGCCGCGCAGGAACTGCTCCAGGATAACTGCGGCTCCTACAAAGACCCACTTAGCGCTTTTCACGAGATGACCTCACACTATAGGGACGGCAGGAGGTTTCTTCCTCCCCCCTCCCATCAGAAGCTCAACCGAGCTCAGGCAGTCACATTAAGAATGATTCAAGCTAAATCTTATCCCACAACTTTCTGCTTAACAATATTGACCAGGACTTTTCCGCGGTATGTAAAAGTTGTGGACTCATGTACTCCGTGTCTATTTGCTCATATGTTCTAGCTGTGCCCCAACCAAAGGGCTTCGGATCTCAAGAGTGTGGAGGCCTGAAGTCGGCGCAAATCCAGCGAAGCCCTCCAAGATCAACTGCTGACCGTCCGGAGAGCTCACAACATCGCGAAAGCCTTTGGCCTACCGGTGCCTACGTGGGCGGAGCCACCGACTTAGCCTGGAGGCTTTTGCCCTCGGGCCCTAGTTTCTCTGGACCAAAATAAAGCTCTTGCGGTGCCATGCCATGCTAACGTCTGGCACTCAGTGTTTCCATACTTCTTTTACTGATGTCGCTAAGCAAAAAAAAAAAAGGTCGCTTGTTTTCCGCTAAATCTTGCTTCAAGGTCGCTAAACTTCTCGCTAGAACTGAGCAAAATTTCTATGTAATTGACGCTTTGGAATAATATAATATGGGCAAATGTTGCGCAGATCATCTACCGAAGCGCTTTATGTTTGTCTGTAGTGTCTGTGAAAGTGAGAAACAACAACTTTGACGGCGGGGTGTACATGACATTTAAGTTACTAGTACCCGTATAGCTACATGGCATCGAGGTTAAATACGTAGGGGTATAAGAAAATTACGGGTAGCCTTATCTTACACACCAAAATTTTAAAAACTTGAAGCAGATTTTACCCTCGTAAAAGAAGAACAAGACATTTCGACACGCGTTCTTTCGTATGCTGTTATCAAGGCGATGAAAATTGCATCATCTTTATACGTGCGCGGCCAGTCAGCGCGCGCACCTATCTGACAACGGCGCGTGCGTTTGCGCGGCAGAGTTCGCGTTGATGCGAGGCGCAGCACGAAGGTCAGCACGAAAGGTGAGGGGGGTTCTACTCCGGCGGCAGCGGCGTGTGGCGCTTCCGCGAGCGATCGCCTGCGCTGTACCTTGAAATCGATCTGCGATGCCGACACAGTGCACCGAGCTCTGATCGTGCTGCCGCTGCCGCGCTTCCTCTCGCCAGCGCTCAGTTGATAGTGAGCTTCCGCGGTCATCGAGTGAGGTATGTTCCTATTTGCAAGTGGGCGCTTGACACTATGCTTGTTAATTTAGTTAGTAAGCGAACGTTCACCAAGTTTGTACGGCCGGTGAAACTGCTATCTTAACTTCATTTATCCGTCTACTACATTTGCAATCGCAACCGAAGCTTCGCCTTTTAGGCGAGACTGCGAGTTTTATTTTTTTTTTTTGCTGAATCAATGTGTTGTTCAACCAACATGGTGTCGTTTGTCTTCAGTGAAACTGAGGTATAACTTTAGGGGGCAGCGTCCTCTGTCAGACTTTGCGCGTCTCTTTAGTGCCTGCTTCCTCTCGAGTGTTCGATAAGTTAATAAATGACATCAAATGAAAAGCTGTCGCGTTCCCCGCATACATATACACACAAGAAATAGAGATCCCGTATGAACATTTCTGCCCTTGCAGCCATTAAAATGCCTTAATCAATCAATCGAAGATTACATCGGAATCTGTAACGTCATACTGACCCATCCAAGCTGGGTATAGGATCGAAATTCTAGAGAAGATAATGCTTGTGCGCTGATCATTTTCTTCGCATATGGCCACCTTTTCTTCCGCCAGATAAAAGTACGTACATCGATTTCATGGAGAAAAAAAAAGCGTTACCAGATTTAGATTATATTTTTTTCAAGTTTACTTCAGCCTAAATCCGACTCGTCATAGCTCCATGCTCAACAAAAATGTTGTTCATCACCACATATGTTCAACTCAACATTCACTTCAACCAGAGAGCTTTAATACTTCGCGTCACACAAATTTATGACGTGGTATCAGGCGCGGGGCCATCCTTGGCAGCGACCGTCTCGTCCGCCGAGCTCCCTGGTTCGCGAAAATACAGAAGACAGCCGTTCCCTCGACACCGGTAGAGCGTTGCTCGCCTGGGCGCAGGATGGCCACCACAGCCTTCCCATCGGTCAGATCGTGCGTGTCGTAGCTCGGCCTCGGTGGGTGTCCTTTCGGCTGCGGACGCTCCTCACTGGCCTGAAGGCCGTGCTGGTTCGCGTGTCCTCCGGGTGGATCGAAGACGACCAGGGCCACGGCGACACGGAAGACCGCATGCAGGAGGCCGATCATGCAGCACTGCATGGGACTCACGGTGCCGTCCTGAAGAGGCACGGTGTAGACGTCCGTCGTGAGCAGCGGCTGTCAGTCCCGGTTCGAGGCCGCCGCAGCGGTGCGTGCAACGCGGTTGGTGGAGGGCCGCCTGTGGGTCGTCGCCCGCGGAGCGTAGTATTCTGGCGGTGTGGACGGGGAGCCGGCCGTTACGTGCCTGTACTGCTCCGTGTAGCCGGCCGGCCCGCCGTACGGTGCGCTCATCGGAAGGCGGTCCCGTAAGCCCGATGGCGATCGCGTTGGGCGGCGTCGGTTGCCCGTCGCCGGCAGTCGACGGTGGCGACGTCGTCCGGGTTCAAGCACCCGGGAACGGTCGTCTCCGTGACGGCTATCCGTCCCCATAGCTTCTTCTTCTTCTTCTTCTTCTTGTGTCCAAACAATGCCTTATATCCACTGTATACGGGGGCTGGGCCGAGAAGAAGATGATCATGATTCCTTATTTAATTGCACAAACTCAGTATGGGGGATACGCTACGAACCGGGCGGTAACATGATAAAAAGATGAAGAAAAAAAACAGCTGCTGGTTTAACGTGTTTGTTAGGACTACAGACCGCTTTGTACTCGTTTCGCGGATTGGCCTTGCTGCTCTAGAGAGCAATGGGGAAGTCCTCTGTGAGGGACAACTGTTGTGGGGGCATGGTTACGAGGGGACACTACAACCAAGAAAATATTTAAAAGAAAAGGCTCAAGTAAAAAAGAAAAATAAGCCGATGGACTGAATCCGTGCGACATTACCCTGACGAGGAAACTGGAAACAGGAATGTATAGCTCTTAAAAGAGAGAATAAGGAAATAGTGGCACTGAAGCATCCCTTTCCAAGGAAGGAAGGAAATAAACTTTATTCAAGGTCCGGCAGGCCACGAGAGCTTTGGGGCTCTCGTGGAGCCGGCGTATTTGACGACGGAACCGGGAGGTTGAGTTTCCTGGCGGCTTCGTGGACCTGCTGGACGGCCCAGAGTTGGGGAGCGAGTTCTTCGCTCCGGATTGCTTCCTCAAACTTGCGCTTGTCCGGTTCGGAGTTTATGTGAGCTTGCGAGCACGGCCAGAGTAAATAATAGACGTTAAAGGATGTATTCCAAATGGTGCAATAAGACTTGTCGTAGAGCTCAGGCATGTAGGGGTGCAGATTGTTTTGCGTGGGGTATGTGTCTGTTTGTAGCATTCTGAGTGTAACCGTTTGAGCTCGAGTAAGCGTGCGGTGTGGCGTGCTATACTCTTACGTTGCAGGTAGTAGAGTTTAGTGATTTCATTGTATGTAGTGGGGGCGTCCTTGTTCTCCGAGTGGTCGGGTGAAGCCGAGCGGTCTGTAAGCTTGAGCGTAGCCTCGTGTGCCGCCTCGTTAACGTTGGGGACAGTCGCCTATCTTTGGTCCTAAAGGTGCCGGGGACCATTATATGACGTCGTTCTTAATCTCTTTCTTTGTGACAATTCTGAGAGCCTGTGCGCAGACCGTGCCCTCTTGAAAAGCTCTGATAGTGGCTATGGAGTCGCTGTAGATGTGAGAAAGATTGTAGTCGGTGAGCGCAACGGTGATGGCAACCTGCTCGGCCTGTTTAAGCTTCCTTGCAATTACCGTGCCTGCATGTCTTGTGGATCCGCGGCCGTCCTCAACCGCCACTGCGAAAGTTCGTTTCCCGCGTATGTCGCCGCGTCCACAAAATCTGAGCGTTATCGGCACGCCAAGGCTTGGTTAAGGAGGAATTGTCCTCTCGCTTGTCGTCTGCCCCTGTTGTTTTCGGGGTGTACGTTTCTGGGTATAGGCCGGACCGTGATCTTGGCGCGGATGTCCCGTGGGAGGTCCGCAAAGTCTTTTTCTCTGTTTCCTTGCGCAAAGCCCAGCTTCATTATGATCGTGCGCCCTGGGGGCGTCGTCGAAAGCCTAGCAAGCTGGGTGCGCTGCTGGGCTTCGGCAATTTCTTCCAGGGTGTTCTGCATGGCCAGGTGCCCCAGCTTCTCGTTACTGGTGCTGGTCGGAATACCGAGAGCTTGCTTGGTGACCTTCCTGATTTCGGCATTGAGTCTGTCTCTTTCGGATCATGACCAATTCAGCATTGCTGCAATGTTTGCGAAGTGACAGGTGACGAACGCGTGTACGAGTTTGATGTGATTATGTTCCTTGAGGCCCCTGTGTCTATTGGATATTCTTCTGATGAGCCCGATAGCGTTGTTGGTTTTGGCGATGAGCTTCTGAACCGTAGAGGTATCGACGTCTTTAGTCTCTACGATCCTGCCCAGGACTCTGATTTTGTTGACGCACGGGATGGTGTGTCCCGAATTGGTTTGTACGGTAATTTCCTGATTATAATCGAAGTCTGACCAGTATGGCCTGCGGATCTTCTGCGTGGATCTGCGTACGGGCAGCTCCGACTTGGTAGGCGAGCATTTGAGTCCTGTGGGAATTAGAAATTCTTCGACGGCGTTCACTGCTTCTTGCAAGATGTCCTGCACAATGCACGGGGTTCCTTTGGACACCCACATGGTGATGTCATCTGCGTATATGGTGTGCTCGAGCCCGTGGATCTGTCCTAGTTTCTCAGCAAGTCCCGCCATGGCAAGGATGAAAAGCATAGGGGAGATGACCGAGCCTTGGGGGGTGCCCCTGCTCCCCAGTGAGAGTGTCTCCGTGGAGAAGTCGGCAAATCGGAGCGTAGCCGTCCTTTCCAAAGCAAAGAACTGAAGACTTGAGTACAAAGGTTCGTGAGTCTAAAGTCTGGCGCTCGGGGTTTCCATATTTCGTTGACTGATGCCGCAAAGCAAAGACAAAAAGTTGCTAGTCTTCCGCTAACTATTGCTTCAAGATCGCTAAACTTCTAGCTTAAATCGAGAAAAAATATAAATGTGATTGACGTTTTGGAATAATATAATATAGGCAAACGGGGCGCAGATCATCTGCCGAAGCGCTTCATGTTTCTCTGTAGTGCCTGCGAAGGGGAGGAACAATAAGTTGGGTGGACATGACATTGAAGTTACTAGTACTTGTATATCTACATAGCATCGTCGTTATAAAAACGTAGGGGTATAAGAAAATAACGGGTAGTGGTATTTTAGACACCAAAATTAGGGAACTTGAAGCAAATTGCACCCTCGTAAGGGAAGAACAAAACATTTCGACACGTTTTCGTTCGTAAGATGTTATCACGGCGATGAAAATTGCATCATCTTTATACGTGCGCGGCCAGTCAGCGCGCGCACCTATCTGACAACGGCGCGTGCGTTTGCGCGGCAGAGTTCGCGTTGATGCGAGGCGCAGCACGAAGGTCAGCACGAAAGGTGAGGGGGGTTATACTCCGGCGGCAGCGGCGTATGGCACCGCCGCAAGCGACCGCCTGGGCTCTACCTCGAAATCCATCTGCGATGCAGACACAGTGCACCGAGCTCTGATCGTGCTGCCGCTGCCGCGCTTCCTCGCGCCAGCGCCATGATAGTGAGCTTCCGCGGTCATCGAGTGAGGTATGTACCTATTTGCAAGTGGGCGCTTGATACTATGCTTGTTAATTTAGTTAGTAAGCGAACGTTCACCAAGTTTGTACGGCCGGTGAAACTGCTGTCTTAACTTCATTTATCCCGCCGACTACATTTGCAATCGCAACCGATGCTTCGCCTTTCAGAAGACACTGCGAGCTTTCTTTTTTTTTTTGCTGAAATAACGTCTTGTTCAACCAACATGAAGTCGTTTGCCTTCAGTGAAACTGAGGCAAAACTTTAGGGGGCGGGGTCCTCTGTCAGACTTTGCGCGTATCTTTGGTGCCTCCTTCCTCTCGAGTGTGCGATAAGTTAATAAATCATATCAAATGAATAGCTGTCGCGTTCCCCGCATACATATACACACAAGAAATAGAGATCCTGTATGGACATTTCTGCCCTTGTAGCCATCAAAATGCCCTATTCAATCAATCGAAGATTTTATTGGAATCTGTCACGTCATACTGACCCATCCAAGCTGGGTATAGGTGCGAAATTCTAGACAAGACATTGCTTGTTCGCTGATCATTTTCTTCACTGATGGCCACCTTTCTTTTTTCTCGCCATATAAACGTACGTACATCGATTTCACGGAGAGAAAAAAGCGTGACCAGTCTTAGATTATATTTCATTCAAGTTTACTTCAACCTAAATCGGAGTCATAGCTCCATGCTCTACAAAAATGTTCATCACCAGATATGTTCAACTCAACATTCACTTCAACCAGTGAGCTTTAATCATTCGAGTCACACTTATTTATGACATGGTATCCCGCGCGGGGCCATCCTTGGCAGCGACAGTATCGTCCATCGAGCTCCCTGGTCTCGCGAGAGCTCCGAACACGGCCGCGCCTCGGACACCGGCAGAGCGTTGCTCGCTTGGGCACAGGATGACCACCACGGCGTTTCCATCGGCCAGATCGCGGGTGTCGTAGCTCGGCCTCGGCGGGTGTCCTTTCGGCTGCGGGCGCTCCTCGTTGGACCGAAGGCCGTGCTGGGTCGCGTGTCCTCCGGGTGCATCGACGACGACCAGGGCCGCGGCGACACGGAGGACCGCATGCAGGAGGCCGATCACGCAGCGCTGCGTGGGGCTCACGGTGCCGTCCTGAAGAGGCACGGTGTAGACGTCCGTCGTGAGCAGCGGCTGCCGGTCCCGGTTGGAGGCCGCCGCAGCGGTGCGGGTGACGAGGTTGGTGGATGGCCGCCTGTGGGTCGTCGCCCGCGGAGCGTAGTATTCTGGAGGCGTGGACGGGGAGCCGGCCGTTACGTGCCTGTACTGCTCCGCGCAGCTGGCCGGCCCGCCGTACGGTGCACTCATCGGAAGGCGGTCCCGTACGCCCGATGGCAACCGGTTTGGACCGCGTCGGTTGCCCGTCGCCGGCAGCCGACGGCGGTGGCGTCGTGCGGGTTGAAGCACCCGGGGATGGTGATCTTCGTGACGGCTGTCCGCCGCCATAGCTTCTTCTTCTTCTTCTTCTTCTTGTGCCAAAACGCTGCCTTATATCCAATACGGGGGATGGGCCGAGAAGAAAATGATCATGATTCCTTATTTAACTGCACAAACTAACTGGGCGGGATAGACCGCGAACCGGGTGTTAACACGATAAAAAGAAAAAAAATAGCTGGTGGTTTCACGTGTTTGATAGGACTACAGACTCCTTTGTATTAGTCGAGCGGATTGGCGTTGCTGTTCTAGACCGCAATGGCGGAATCCTCCATGAGGGATGACTGTAGCTGGGGCGTGGTTAACGGGGGGACAATACAACCAAGAAGACATTCAAAAGAAAAGGCTCAAGTAACTCATAAAAAAGAACATTAAACCGATGGACTGAATCCGTGCGACATTACAGTGACAAGGGATATGGATACAGGAATATATAACTTTTAAAAGCGGGAATAAAGAAGCAGTGGCACTCGAGCATTCCTTTCCAAAGCAAAGAACTGAAGACGACATTACAAATGTTCGTGCGGCTAACGTCTGACGCTCAGGGTTTCCATATTTCTTTTAGTGACGTCGCTAAGCAAAGACAAGAAGTCGCTAGTTTTCCACTAAATCTTGCCTCAAGGTGGCTAAACTTCTCCCTAAAGCTGAGTAAAATTTAAATATAATTGACGTTTTGGAATAATATAATATAGGCAAACGTGGCGCAGATGATGATTGCCTTCGAGTGACTGGCTTAGAGCGGTCACGCGGCATTTACACGTCACCGTACTGATCACTCAACGTATACTGAGCGCCGCAACGAGCTGGCTTACGGAAACATACGCGTGAATAAGGATTCACTGCACGGACTTGCTTCAAAATGAGTGTTGAAAAAAATATGAAGTGCGATCGCCACAAACGAAAAGCTACTTGCTTTTGCCCGTGCATTGCAACGCATGGAGCTAGCGCTCCTCAACCTCTCAAGCCAGTTTTCCCCTAAAGTGCGTGAAGAAATCCCCTAGATTTCCCTAGATTTTTGTGAGAGAAACGTGTTTATTTTGTTAATATGGTTCCTGTAAATGCATATTTTTTGGTATGCTAATAGATTGAAAACATTGCGTGGCCACGGCGGCCGCATTTCGATGGGGGCGAAATGCGAAAACACCCGTGTGCTTTGATTTAGGTGCACGTTAAAGAACCCCAGGTGGTCAAAATTTCCGGAGTCCTCCACTACGGCGTGCCTCATAATCAGAAAGTGGTTTTGGCACGTAAAACCCCAAAATATTATTATTATTAAAACATTGCGTTCCCATTTATTCAAGCTCGTTTCATAAATTTAAGTAATGGTACATGCGCAGTCAGTGGAAAATGATGTTGCAGTGCAAGCCATACTAACCAGAGTTCTTCCTGATAACAACCGAACCTACATTTTTACAACAACTACCGCACATTTTTACTCGCGCCACACGCAAAACAAGCTTGAACAGCAGCCAAATACCTATATTGACACGGAATCTTATTTTGAATTTGACACCGGTCTACATCGAATCGAAAACGGAGCAATTTCACAACAGTGGATCTCTTGAGAGCACCTATATGAAGTATGTGCAATAAAAGTGTCTTACATGCGGCGACGCACCAGGGTAGCAGAACCACGTTTCCGCGCTTGCAATTCAATTGCAGCTAAGCACGCAGATACACGTCCAATTTGTTTTATTTCCTATATGCGAAAACAACCAAACACATGACCAGTAGAATGCTACAATGCGAGTCTATTGGCTCTGCATATGGAAGGCAACCTTTACCGCATGGTCGGCTACGCACTGCCCCGATCGCCCAGCCGTTGCTCAGCCCATAGGTGTCCTCCTGTATGTCCGCTTATATATCTGTCCGCTTATGCCCAAATTTGCAGGTGCTGCTTAGCTTGGCATTGCAACATACATTTCGTTTGCCATTTACAGATAAACATTCGCATTAAAGGGGGGGGGGGATGATCCACACCTTGTTGGACAGGAGGAGGAGGAGAAGGAAAATCTTTATTTGCCCTAATTGGTTGAAATTAGCGGTGGCAGATGGTGGTCGGCCGTCTTCACGGTCTTCTTTCATTCCCCGTAGTGGGTATGAGCGACTGTTTGGACACACGAGGAAGAAGAAGAAGAAGAATCTATGGCGACCGAACGCGGTCACGAACTCGACCGCCCCCGAGCGCTGCAACCCGCACGACGCCGTCATCGTCGGCTGCCGGCGACAGTCAACCGACGCCGTCCAACGCGACTGCCATCGGGCGTACGGGACCGCCTTCCGATGAGCGCACCGTACGGCGGGCCGGCCAGCTGCGCGAAGCAGTACAGACACGTAACGGCCGGCCCCCCGTCCACACCGCCAGAATACTACGCTCTGCGGGCGACCACCCACAGGCGGCCCTCCACCAACCGCGTCGCCCGCACCGCTGCGGCGGCCTCCAACCGGGACCGGCAGCCGCTGCTCACGACGCACGCCTACACCACGGTGCCTCTTCGGGACGGCACCGGGAGTCCCATGCAGTGCTGCGTGATCGGCGTCCCGCATGCGGTCCTCCGTGTCGCCGCGGCCCTGGCCGTCATCCATGCGCCCGGAGGACGCGCGACCCAGCACGGCCTTGAGTCCATCGAGGAGCATCCGCAGCCGAAAGGACCCCCCCCCCCCCCCCGAGGTCAAGCTACGACACGAACGATCTGACCGATGGAAACGCGGTGGTGGTCATCCTGCGCCCAGGTGGACAACGCTCTACCGGTGCCCAGGCCGCGGCCTTCGTCGCAACTCTTGCGAAACCAGTGAGCTCGGCGGACGAATCGGTCGCTGTCGAGGATGACCCCGAGCCGGATACCATGTCGTAAATATGTGTGACACGAATGATTAAAGCTCACTGGTTGATGTTGAGTTGAGTGTATATGGCGGTGAACAACATTTTTGTAAAGCAAGGAGCTATGGCTCGGATTTAGGCTGAAGTAAACTTAAAAGAAATCTAATCTAAGTCTGGTCACGCTTTCTTTTCTCCACGAAGTCGATGGACATTTATTTGTCCATCGATTTCAAAAAAAGGAAGGTGGCCATCAGCGGAGAAAATGATCAGCGCCCAAACATTAGAGATCTTTAGAATAGGGGCCCCAATAGTTTGGGGCCCCAAGGAGCTTTGCGGGTGTTTGCGTTGGGGCAGGCAGGAGTGAAGGGTTTTAGAATATGGCTTTGCAGTTTGCGGATAGTGTCTTGCGCTGACAGCGCCTCTACGGCGTCAAAGAAAAGCTATTAGAAATGATTAAATAAAATATATCATTTTATGATAGGAATAGTAATTTTGACTTGCGTGTATTCGCGTTTAATTGCAACTTAGAGGTCATACCGTAAGCAGCAAACAATTAGTTGCGCATAGTTTTGAGCAAACCAACTTTGCGTGCCTTCACCAGCGAAGCTTGGCCGTCTTAGGCCTACGAGCCATAAAATCCCCAATCTAATTCGGAATCAGCGGCGTCTAATGAATCAATCTTCATAACACACGCTAGATGAGAGAAAGCGATAACCGCAGTCACTTCTCCTAGCTTGCGAACTTCACGCGTTACCGCGAATCGAACTCAGTTTCGTGCTAGGTTAGAGCCGTCGCTTGGATGGGTGCCGCCATGTTTGCTGACGCAAACTTTTGGTGCCGCTATATGGGCTCCCGCTAAATCGGTGAAATGGCGTTCCCAACGCAAAACCCAAACTCAGTTCCCGTCTCGGGCATGCGCAGTGGCTTCGACGCTATTTCTTTTGGGGCCCCTATTCTAAGACTCTCTATAATACCCTCTAAAATTGCGTGCATAAACTCAGCTTCGGTGCATCAGTATGACGTGACAGACTCAAATCTAATCTTCGATAGATAGATGAAGGCATTTCACTGGCTGCAAGGCCAGAAATGCCCATACAGAATCTCTCTCTTTTTGTGTATATCTGATGGGGGAATGGCGACAGCTTTTCATTTGATACAATTTAATAACTTACCGTACACTCAAGTGGACGCAGGCACTAAATAGAAGCACAAAGCCTGACAGAGGACCCTGTACGCATAAAAAGTTTTGCCTCAGTTTCACTGATGGCAAACGACATCATGTTGGTTAAACGAGATGTCGATACAGCAAAAAAAGCTCGCAGTTCCGCCTAAACGGCGAAACATCGGTTGCGATAGCAAATGTAGTAAACGGATAAATGAAGTTAGCACAGTAGTTTAATCGGCCATACCAACTTGGTAAACATTCGCTTACTAATTAAATTAACAAGCATGGTATCAAGCGCGCACAAGGAAGTATGAACGTATCTCACTCGATGACCGCGGAAGCTCACTGACAGAGCGCTGACGTGAGGAAGCGCGGCATCAGCAGGACGATCGGAGATCGGTGCACAGTGTTTGCATCGCAGATCGATTTCAAGGTAGAGCGCAGGCGGTCGCTCGCGACGGCGCCATACGCCGCTACCATCGGAGTAGAACCCCGCCTTTCGTGCTGATCTTCGTAGGCAAGAGGGGGAGTGCATTCGTGGCCACCTTCGTGCTGCATCTCGCATCAACGCGAACGCTGCCGCACAAACACACTTGCCGTTGTCAGATAGGTGCGCGCGCTGACCGGCCGCTCATCTATAAAGATGACGCAATTTTCATCGCCGTCATAACAGCATACGAGCGAACGCGTGTCGAAATGTTTTGTTCTTTTACGAGGATAAAATGTGCTTCAAGTTCCTTAATTTCGGTGTCTGACATAACATCACTCGTAATTTTCTTATACTCCTACGTTTATAACTTCGATACTATGTACCTATAAGGGTATCAGTAACTTAAATGCGATGTACACACCGCAATCAAACTTATTACTCCCTTCCTTCACAGGCACGGCAGACAAACATGAAGCGCTTCGGTAGATGATTTTGCGCCACGTTTGCCTATATTATATTATTCCAAAACCTCAATCAGATTTAAATTTTACTCAGCCTCAGCTACAAGTTTAGCGACCTTCAGGCAAGATTTAGCGGAAAACTAGCGACTTTTTGTCTTTGCTTAGCTGCATCAAAAAAAGAAATATGGAAACCCCAAGCGCCAGACGTTAGCCGCACGAACATTTGTAGTTACGTCTTCAGTTCTTTGCTTTGGAACTGTTTCCTTGTTCTCTCATTAAAGAGTTATGTATTCCTGTATCCAGTTTCCCTCTTCATTGTAATGTCGCACGGATTCAGTCCATCGGTTTGTTGTTTTTTATTTACTTTAGCCTTTTCTTTTAAATATCTTCTTTGTTGTATTGTCCCCTCGTAACCATGCCCCAACTATAGTTATCCCTCATGGAGGATTCCTCCATGGCGCTCAAGAACAGCAACGCCAATCCATGCGACAAATGCAAAGCGGTCTGCAGTCCTATCAAATACCTGAAATCACCGGCTGTCTTTCTTTCTTTTTTTTTTCATCATGTTATCGTCCGGTTCGTGGCCTATGACCCACAATGAGTTTGTGCAGTTAAATGAGGAACCATGGTCATCTTCTTCTCGGCCCAACCCCCGTAGTGGATATGAGGCAGTGTCTGGCCACAAGAAGAAGAAGAAGAAGAAGAACCTACGGCGACCGACAGCGGTCCCGAAGTCGGCCACGTCCGAGTGCTTCAACCCGCAAGACGCCGCCACCATCGGCTGCCGGCGAAAGGCAGCCGACGCCGTCAAACCCGATTGTCATCGTGCGTACGGACCTGCCTTCGAGTGAGCGCACCGTACGGCGGGCCGGCCGGCTACACGGAGCAGTACAGGCACGTAACGGCCGACCCCCCGTCCACACCGCCAGAATACTACGCTCCGCGGGCGACGACCCACAGGCGGCCCTCCACCAACCGCGTCGCCCACCCCGCTGCGGCGGCCTCGAACCGGGACCGGCAGCCGCTGCTCACGACGGGCGCCTACACGGTGCCTCTTCAGGACGGCACCATGAGTTCCATGCAGTGCTGCGTGATCGGCCTCCCGCATGCGGTCCTCCATGTTGCCGCGGCCCTGGTCGTCATCGATGCGCCCGGAGGACACGCGATCCAGCACGGCCTTCGGTCCAACGAGGAGCGCCCGCAGCCGAAAGGACACCCGCCGAGGCTGAGCTACGACACGCACGATCTGACCGATGGAAACACGGTGCTTCTCACCCATGCGCCCAGGCGAGCAACGCTCTGCTGGTATCTAGGGCGCTGCCGTCTTCGGAACTTCCGCGAAACCGGGGAGCTCGGCGGACGAGACGGTCGCCGCCAAGGATGAACCCACGCCAGATGCCACGTCATAAAACGTGTAACGCGAATGATTAAAGCTCACTGGTTGAAGTGGATGTTGAGTTGAACATATATGGCGATGAACAACCTTTTTGTAGAGCATGGAGCTATGGCTCGGATTTAGGTTGAAGTAAACATAGAAGAAATATAATAAAAGAAATATAATCTAGGTCTCGTCACGCCTTTCTTTCTCCATGAAATTGATGTACATTTATTTGACAAAAAAGAAAGGTGCCCCTCAGCGAAGAAAATGGCCAGTGCACAAACATTATCTTTTCTGTAATTTCGTGCCTAAACGCAGCTTCGATACGTTAGTATGACGTGACAGATTGACAATGACAATTATGTTTATTTGCAGCAGTACATCAGTACATGAGACGAGAGGCATGCAGAAAAAGCTGCTACGTGGTCAGCTTGACAAAGCCGCAGGCCCCCGCATTGGCCTTTGCGCGGCGTTAGCAAACACAAAGGCAGTACATCATTATTTCGAAATGCCATTTATAGAAAATTTAGCATCGCGAACCATGCGATGCAAATGAAGAAAGAAACTGTGCTCTAACAACAGGGCATAGTAAAAAACATCTCCAACCAATAAGGACAAAAAGAAGTGACAGGTATAACGGTATCGCAACTGTTCGAAACACGAGGGCGAAAAAGATATAATCAAAACACAAGCCGTAACTATAACATTTCTTATACAAACTAAACAAAAGAAAAACCAAGAATATAATCTATAATGTGGGACTCGTTAGTTTGAATAAGGAATAATTTGCGAAAGCCAGGCAAACAATCCAATGCAGGAAGAAATAACTATACAGAGCTTTAAGAGAGGTACTTTCCAATCCATTGGTTTCGCTGTGTAGTCTATTTACTAGCCTTGGAAGGTTGTTACGAAGAGTTTGATGTCCGAATGTCGTGCTAACGGTTTCTACTTTCTAAAACTCTCTGTTCCTTGTCGTATATGTTCTAACGTTGATTTTTTGATTCGCTAGTGTTCTTAGAAAGCTGACTCCATTTTTTTATTTCTTGTTTGTATGCTCTACAGAGCCGATAATCGTACATGCTGGCAATTGGCATTATATTGTATTTTATAATAAATTCACGTATATGAACATATTTTGCAACGTTTTCTACACCTCGTAGGAATTTTCTTTTTGCAGTAGATAACGAATTCCCAAACTTCCCTGTGTGGTAGTAGCCCAAACAAAGTGACAGTATTTTAGACTAGAAAGAAACCTTGTGTTGAAAATCAGCGTCATTATTTTTGTTGGCAGTATATGACGTTTACGGTAAAGAAGCACGATTGTTTGAGATAATTTTGTCGCCACTGTAATGTTCGATTGATTGATTAAGGCATTTTATTTGCTGCAAGGCCCTGAAACGTTCATACAGGATCTCTCTTTCTTTGTGTGCATATGTGATGGGGGGAAGGCGACAGCTTTTCAATTGACATGATTTATTAACTTATTATTAGATTTATTAACTTATTTATTACAGGAGGCAGGCATTACAGAGACACACAAAGCCTGACAGAGGACGCTGTTCCCTAAACAGTATCGCATCGGTTTCACTAAAGGCAAACGATGTCATGTTGGTGAAAGAAGACGTCGATTCAGCATAAAAAGCTCGCAGTTCCGCCTAAAAGGCGAAGCATCGGTCGCGATAGCACAAGTAATAGACGGATAAGTGAACTTATGATAGTAGTTTCAGCTGCCCTACAAACCTGGCTAACATTCGCCTACTAACTAAATTAACAAGCACGATATCAAGCGCGCACAAGCAAATATGAACTCATCTCAGTCGATCACCGCGGAAGCTCACTGTCAGAGCGCTGGCGCGAGGATGCGCGGCAGCAGGAGTGCGATCAGAGCTCGGTGCACAGTGTTTGCATCGCAGATCGATTTCGAGGTAGAGCCCAGGGGGTCGCTCGCGACGGCGCCGGACGCCGCTACCGCCGGAGTAGAACCCGCCCCCCTTCGTGCTGACCTTCGTCAGCAAGAGGGGGAGGGCATTCGTGGTCACCTTCGTGCTGCATCTAGCATCAACGTGAACACTTCCGGGCACCTATTAAGATGACGCAATTTTCATCGCCGTGATAACAGCATGCGAACGAGCGCGTGTCGAAATGTTCTGTTCTTCTTTTGCTTCAATTGGATACAATCTGCTTCAAGTTCGTTCATTTTGGCGCCTAGAATAACAGTAAACCCGTAATTTTCGTATACTCCTACGTCATTAACATCGTTGCCATGTATATTTAAGGGTAGTAGTAATTTAAACGTCACGTACACCCCACCGTTAAACTTATTATTTCTCACCTGGACAGAGACTACATAGATAAACATGAAGTGCTTCGGTAGATGATTTGCGCCACGTTTACTTATAATATATTATTCCAAAACGTCAATCGCATATAAAATTTTACTCAGTTTTAGCTGCAAGCTTAGCGACCTTGAGCCAAGATTTAGCGGAAGACTAGCGACAGTTTGTCTTAGCTTAGCGACGTCAGTGAAAGAAGTATGAAAACTCTGAGCACCAGACGTTAGCCGCAGGAACATTTGTTATTACGTCTTTGAGTTCTTTGCTTTGGAAAGGGATGCTTGAGTGCCAATGTTTCCTTATTCTCTCTTTTATGAGTTATACATTCCTGTATCCAGTTTCTCTCGTCACTGTACTGTAGCACGGATTCAGTTCATCGGTTTATATTTCTTTTTTACTTCAGCCTTTTCTTTTAAACATATTCTTGGTTGTATTGTGTCCCCGTTAACCACGCCCCAGCTACTGTAATGTCGCACGTATTCAGTTCATCGGTTTATTGTTCTTTAGTTACTTGAGCCCTTTCTTTTAAATATACTCTTGGTTGTATTATCCCCTTGTAACCACGCCACCACTTCTGTTATGCCTCATGGAGGATTCCGCCATTACACTCTAGAACAGCAACACCAATCCTCGCTACGAATACAAAGCGGTCTGTAGTCCTATCAAACACGTGAAAGCACCAGCTGTCTTGCTTATCTTCTTTTTATCATGTTACCGGTGGTTCGCGGCCTATCCCCCAAAGTGAGTTTGTGCAATTAAACAAGAAATAATCATCGTCTTCTTCTCGGCTCATCCGCCGTAGTGCATATGAGTAAGTGTTTCGACACAAGAAGAGAAGAAGAAGAAGCTACGGCGACCGACAGCGGTCACGACGCCGACCACCTCCGAGCGCTTCAAACCGCACGACGCCGCACCGTCGGCTGCCGACGACAGTCAACCGACGCCGTCCAGCCCAATCGCCATCGTGCGTGCGGGACGGCCTTCCAATGAGCGCATCCTACGGCGAGCCGGCCAGCTGCGCGGAGCAGTACAGACACGTAACGGCCGGCTCCCCGTCCACGCCACCAGAATACTGCGCTCCGCGGGCGACGACCCACAGGCGGCCCTCCACCAACCGCGTCGCACACACCGCTGCGCCAGCCTCGAACCGGGACCGGCAGCCGCTGCTCACGACGGACGCCTGCACCGTGCCTCTTCAGGATGGCACCGTGGGTCCCATGCAGTGCTGCATGATCAACCTCCCGTGTGCGGTCCTCCGTGTCGCCGCGGCCCTGGTCTTCATCGATGCACCCGGAGGACACGTGACCAAGCAGGGCCTTCGGTCCAGTGAGGAGCGCCCGCAGCCGTAAGGCCACCCGCCAAGGACACCCGAAAGGACACCGAAAGGACACCCGCCACAGGCACGATCTGATCAAAGGAAACGTAGTGGTGGTCATCCTGCGTCCAGGCGAGCAAAACTCTACCGGTGTCCAGGGTACAGCCGTCTTGGGAACTTTCGCGAAACCAGAGAGCTCGGCGGACGAGGCGGTCGCTGCCAAGGGTGACCCCGCACCGGACACTACGTTATAGATGTGTGTGACGCGAACGATTAAAGGTCACTGGTTGAAGTGGATGTTGAGTTGAACATTATTGTGACGAACAACATTTTTGTAGAGCATGGAGCTATGGCTCGGACTTAGGTTGAAGTAAACTTAAAAGAAATATAATCTAAGTCTAGTCACGCTTCTTTTTACCCATGAAATCGATGGACATCGATTTGGCGAAAACAAATGTGGCAATCAGCGGAGAAAATGATCAGCACACAAACTGTAGAGAGTTTTAGTATAGGGGCACCAATAGTTTGGGGCCCCGAAGAGCTTTGCGGGTGTTAGCGTATGGGCACACAGGAGTTAAGAGTTTCAGGTAGGGCTTTGCGTTTGCGGATAGCATCTGGCGCTAGCAGCGCCACTACGGCGTCAAAGAAAAGCTATTAGAAATAATAAAATATACCATTTTATTAGAGGAATGGTAATTTTGACTTTTGTGTATTCGCGTTTAATTACAATTTAGATGTTATTCTGTAAACAGCAAACAATTTGATGCGCTTAGGTTTGAGCAAACCAACTTTACGTGACTTCACCAGCCAAGTTTAGCCGTGCTAGGCCTACAAGCCATAAAATCCACAATCGAATTCGTCATCGGCGGTGTTGATCTAATGAAGCAATCTTCATAACACACGCTAGTTCAGAGAAGGCGATAACCGCAGTCACTTCTCCTAGCTAACGAACTTCACGCGTTATCATGAATCCAACCCAGTTTTGTGCTAGGTTAGAGCCGTCGCTTCCATGGGTGCCGACATGTTTGGTGACGCAAAGCTTTTGGGGCCGCTATTCGGGCTCCCGATAAATTGGTGAAATAGCGTTTCCAACGCAAAACCCAAACCTAATTTGCGTCTCGCGCTTGCGCAGTGGCTTCGACGGTATTTCTGTTTTGGGGCCCCCTATTCTAAATGTCTCTATTATCCCCTCTAGAATTTCGCGCCTAAATCAAGCTTCGATGCGTCAGTAGGACGTGACAAACTCCAGTGTAATCTTAGATTCATTTATTTATTTATTTATGTATATATTAATTAATTAATTTATTTATTTATTTTAATTGCTGCAAGGGTAGAAATGTCTATACTGGACCTCTCGCTTTTATGTGTATATGTAATGGGGGGAAGGCGACAGCTTTTCATTTGATATGATTTCTTAACTTATCGTACACTCAAGCGGAGGCAGGCACTAAAGAGACGCACAAAGCCTGACGGAGGACCCTGTTGCATAAGAAGTTTTGCATCGGTTTCACTGAAGGCAAACGAAGTCGTGTTGGTTAAACAAGACGTCGATTCAGCAAAAAAAAAAAAAAAAAATAAAGCTCGCAGTTTCGCCCAAAAGGTCAAGCATTGGTTGCGATAGCAGATGTAGGAGACGGATAAATGAAGTTAGGGAACTAGTTTCATCGGGCGTACAAGCTTGGTAAACATACACACACTAACTAAATTAAGAAGCATGATATCAAGCGCGCACAAGCAAATATTAACACATCTCACTCGATGACCGCGGAAGCTCACTGTCAGGGCGCTGACGTGAGGAAGCACGGCAGCAGCTGCGCGATCAGAGCTCGGTGCACAGTGTTTGCATCGCAGATCGATTTCAAGGTAGAGCCCAGGCGGTCGCTCGCGGCGGTGGCATACGCCGCTACCGCCGGAGTAGAACCCCCCCCTTTCGCGCTTATCTTCGTGCTGCGCCTCGCATTAACGCGTACTCTGCCGGCCAAACTCACGCGCCCTTGTCAGATAGGCGCGGGCTCACCGGCCGTGTGCCTACAAAGATGACGCAATTTTCATCGCCGTGGTAGCAACATACGAACCAACGCATGCTGAAATGTTTTGTTCTTCTTTTACGAGAAGAAGATCTGCTTGGAGTTCGTTAATTTTGTTGTCTAAAATAACCCCACCCGTAATTTTCTTATACTGCTACGTTTTTAACCTCGATGCCGTATTAGCGGCGAGAACTTGGAGTGGTGCCCTCTCTCGAGTGACGTCACGGCCATGACGCCGCTCGCTCCGGCTAGCTCGGCTGCTGCACGCGCTTGTTCCCTTCGTGTATGCTTGGAATACGGGCGTCTCGAGCCGTACTTATTGAAGGATATGTCGGTTTCTTCCTACTGCCATGCCTGAACCACAGTTCCTTGTTCAGAAGCCCGTGAGTCGAGAAAATGTGCGACTTGGATATCGCAAGCTATGTAGCGTTGAAGGAGTCTACTGGTTTTGCAATGCATATATGCGCCGTGTCCGCCTATAAGTTTTGCGTAAAAAGAATGTCCCCAGATACAACACGCGAAGTTGTGTACGATGCTTTGCTAAATGCACAACATTCTCTTTGTACTTAGACATCAGAGACCTTGCATTTTACATGGAAGAAAAATCTTGGCATTTGGTATTAACACGTTATCCGTGTTAGAACGACACTGGCCAGCGAAGCTGTCGTCATGATTCTCATTACTCTCATGAGTTGTTCTCATCAAATATGGCCACTTTATTAATGCGTAAAAGAAAGGTTTAAGCGCACTTCGTATGAAAAAGCTTGTTGCTGCTTTCACCGCTAGTCTGAAACAGGCCCCCATAAAACGAATTGCTCATGGCTGCTAAGACGACGGCGCGTCATGTGGAGTATTTACAGAATTAATTCACAAACACCATAGAAGCAATCACTTGAGAGAAAGGTTTCGTGGTTAAGATCTAGAGCCAATCAATTGCAAGCAATGAAATGTTTCTTGGTGGGCCTCAGTAGGCTTGATCAACAATAAGCTAGCGTTGCGTGAGGGGCACACCCCTCAGGCAATGGTAGCAACCGACTGTCGGCACGCATTGTTCCCAAAACCCATCAGTTCATTACAATTTGGAACTGAAGCCGTGAAGCAGTTTTTTACAGCGCCAACTGCAATGCCTAAAGTATACTCGAGGTACTACAGCGCAGCTTAGGGTGCCTAGAAAAGGGAAGTTCAAGCACCTTCTGCCTCATCATGTCTCGATCCAGCGTTGTTTATTTATACAGACGGAGAAATATTCGCTTCATCAGTACATAAAAGAGAACCTCACAAACCTTCACGAGGAAGACACCACAAGTCTTACATATTTCACTTGATTTTTGACCCTCCATCGGGGTCAAATCTTCAATATGTCCCATACTGCTAATGAATGACGCTTCGGCTTCTTTAAGGCTACAGACATACGGTCCAAAAGACACATTTCACTAAAAAAAGTTGGGCAGAGCAGCCTCTGTCAGTTCGCCAAACAGATTCGTCATGTATATTCCTCAAGCGACAAACACAAGTAAATTGCTCAAGTGAGTTGAACGTGTAGCACGGAAAAGAGAACATATATTGGTACTTAAGAGGAAGCTTTAGCTCGGGCCCAACTCCGACGCGGCCTATTCAAATACATGTAAAACGCGAAAACGTTTTTCTGAGATAACCCCTGGGCCAATTTTAACGAAATTTATTGCATTTGAGAGAGAAAGCTAAATTCTAGTGACTGTTGGAAGCGGAATTTCGGTTTAGGGCTTGAATTTTCTTAAAACGATTTTCAAATATTTGACCGTTTGAAAAAAATAGAAGCACGAAGTTTAGAAATTCATAGCTCGGCATCAAGAACTGATATCGCGGTTCTGTAAAGGTATTCATTAGACCATTCAAAGCGGACAAATTTGATATGTCATTTTACATCTTACGTGAATTTGTTACGTTGGTTACAAGCGTTTTGCAAAAGTTGTGATTTCCCTATTATTAAATTTTTTTATATTCGTGTGTAACATACCAATTTTGTCCGCTTTAGATGCACTATTAGGTGCAATTCACAGAATTGTATTATCATTTTTAGTTGTTGAGTTGCAGAGTTGCAAACTTGACAGTTTCGTTTTTTGAAAATTTTGGATTTTCGCCAATTTTTAATAAAAAATTGTCAACCTAACTCAAAATTTCGAAACCGACAGTCACTAGATTTTAAGTTTTTCTTTGAAATACAATAAACCTCGTCAAATTTGGTGCAGTGGTTGCCGAGAAAAACGAATTCTCCTTTTACATGTATTTAGATAGGAGCACTCGAGCTAAAGCTTCCTCTTAAAACTTTTTGTGCGCAAACAAACAGGGACGAAGAAGAGGGGCAAAACAAGGACGAACGCTTTCTTTGTGTTGCCCCGATTCTTCGTCCCTGTTTGTTGGCGCACAAAAAGTTTTAAGATGAATCTGTTCCAACTAGGCCGACTCGCAGTTATGTTCTATATATTGGTACATTCCTTTTGGTATTCCGCAAACAGCTGTAAGCCTCAATTAGCTTTACTTCAATTTACCGCCACTTAAAATAAACACGTGAATGACTGCGTATATTTGAGAAGCAGTTAAAGGAGCAAGTGGAACTGGTAGAATCTAAGCTGCAATGTCAGTTAAGTCCTCGTGTTACCGCCGAGCGTTTCTGTGAGGAAATGCAAAAATTCCATATTATACCATAAGCTACACGTCGTGAGCAAACCTGTTTTAGCGGATTAAAATCAAGGTTTGTTGTAGCAGCCATATATAGTCAGCATCAGTGACATACTGGTTGCACCGCAGCAGGTATGTTATCATAGCTGGATTCTTATATGCTAGGTTTTTGCGATTGTCGATCCGCGCATAAAAAAAACCCGCAGTGGGCTGGTTTGCGCTCCTTCGGCTGGCACTGTAGCGTTGCCTTTGAGAGCTGCATTGTCGTCTAAGAAATGAGCTCGCTGAATAAATTTTCGCGAAAGAAGACATGGCAAAAATATATTTGGATTACCGCCATAAGTATACAAGCAGGAGGAACGAGAGCGAACAGACGAAAACACTGCCGAAGGCGCCCGGACACCGCCCAAACTTATCCCGAACTGCAGCAGAAGGCAGCTGGCGCGAGTCCGTGCCCTGACGTCACGCGAGCGGCGCTCGCAGGGCCCCTGTAGTTCGTTCTCGGGGCTAATAGATATACGGATACTATAGTAAATCAAATGTCATGTACACCCCACCGTTAAACTTGTTGTTTCTCACCTTCACAGGCACTACGGACAAACTTGAAGCGCTTCGGTAGATGATTTGCGTCACGTTTGCCTATATTATATTATTCCCAAAACGTGAATCCCATTTAAATTTTACTCAGATTTAGCGAAAAGTCTCGCGACCTTGAGGCAAGATTTAGCGAAAAAGTAGCCACTTCTTGTCTTTGCTTGGCGACGTCATTAAAGCAAATATGAAAACCCTGAGCGTCGGACGTTAGCCGCACGAACATTTGTAATTACGTGTTTAGTTCTTTGCTTTGGAGAGTGATGCTTGAGTGCCACTATTTTCTTATTTTCTCTTTTAAGAGTTATATATTCCTGTATACAGTTTCTCCCTTCACTGTAATGTCGCACGGATTCAGTTCATCGGTTTATTGTTTTTTTTAGTTACTTGAGCCCTTTATTTTAAATATATTCTTGGTTGTACTACCCCTCGTAACCACGCCACCACTTCTGTTATCCCTCACGGAGGATTCCGCCATTACGCTCTAGAACAGCAACGCCGATCCGTGCAACGACCACAAAGTGGTCTGCAGTCCTATCAAACACGTAAAATCACCAGCTGTCTCTTTTTAATTTTTTATCACATTACCGCCCGGTTCGTAGCGCGCCCCCCACAGTGAGTTTGCGCAATTAAATGAGGAATCATGATCAACTTCTTCTCGGCCTATCCACCGAAGTGGATATGAGGCAGTATTTGGAGTATTTGGACACAAGAAGAAGAAGAAGAAGAAGAAGGAGAAGCTAGGGTGACCGACAGCGGCCACCAAGTCGACCGCCCCCGAGTGCTTCTCACGCCGCCACCGTCGGCTGCCGGCGACGGGCAACCGACGCCGTTCAATCCTATCGCCATCGTGCGTACGGGATCGCCTTCGAATGAGCGCAGCGTACGGCGGGCCGGCCGGCTGCGCGGAGCAGTACAGGCACGTAACGGCCGGCCCCCCGTCCACACCGCCAGAATACTACGCTCCGCGGGCGACGACCCACAGGCGGCCCTCCACCAACCGCGTCGCCCGCACCGCTGCGGCGACCTCGAACCGGGACCGGCAGCCGCTGGTCCCGATGGACTCTTACACCGTGCCTCTCCAGGACGGCACCGTGAATCCCATGCAGTGCTGCGTGATCGCCCTCCTGTCTGCGGTCCTCCGTGTCGCCGCGGCCCTGGCCGTCATCGATGCACCCGGAGGACACGCGACCCCCTTCGGTCCAGTGAGGAGCGTCCGCAGCCGAAAGGACACCCCCCGAGGCCTAGCTACGACACACGCGATCTGACCGATGTGAACGCGGTGGTGGTCATCCTGCCCCCAGGCGACCAACGCCCTGCCCGTGTCCAGGGCGCTGCCGTCTTCGGAACTTCCGCGAAACCAGGGAGCTCGGCGGACGAGACGGTCCCTGCCAAGGATGACCCCGCGCCAAATACGACGTCATAGATACGTGTGACGCGAATGATTAAAGCTCACTGGTTGAAGTGGATGTTGAGTTGAACATATATGGCGATTAACAACATTTTTGTAGAGAACGGAGCTATGGCTCGGATTTAGGTTGAAGTAAACTTAAAAGAAATGTAGTAAAAGAAATATAATCGAAGTATGGTCACGCCTTCTTTTCTCCATGAAATCGATGTATATTTATTTGGCGAAAAAAATTATCAGCGCACAAACATTCTCTTCTCTAGAATTTCGTGCCTGAACCTCGCTTCGATGCGTCAGTATGACGTGACAGATTGACAATGACAATGACAATGATGTTTATTTGCATCAGTACATGAGTACGTGACGAGGGGCATGCATGCATAAAAAGCTGCCACACGGACAGCTTACGTCTGAAGACACCCGGAACTTGTTGATATCCTCGCGTTCCTCGACTACACACGGGGGGGGGGGGGGGGGGGGAGGTGACAGAAGACCTATGGGCCCCGGGCGCCAGAGGACCTAGCTACGCCACTGGTCCATATATCGTTCTAACGGTTTCTATTTCCCAAAACTCTCTGTTCCTTGTCGTATATGTTGTAGCGTTGATTTTTAGATCCGCTAGTGGTCTTAGAAAGCTGACTCCATTTGCTTTTTTTTTTGTTTGTATGCTCTACAGAGCCGATAATCGTACATGCTGGCAATTGGCATTATATTGTATTTTATAATAAATTCATGTATATGAACATATTTTGGTACAGTTTTGTACAAATTGTAGAATTTTTTTTACACTACATGAAATTTTTCCAAGTTTCCCTGTGTGGTAGTAGCCCAAACAAAGTGACAGTAGTTTAGACAAGAAAAAAAACATTGCGTTGAAAATCAGCGTCATTATTTCTGTTGACAGTATATGACGTTTACGGTAAACAAGCACTATTGTTTAAGATAATTTTGTCATGACTGTAATATTCGATTGATTGATTAAGGCATTTTATTGGCTGCAAGGCCAGAAACGTCCATACAGGATCTCTGTTTTTGTGTGTATGTGAGGGGCGAAGGGGACAGCTTTTCAATTGACATGATTGATTAACTTATTATTAGATTTATTAACTTGTTTATTAGAGGAGGCACGCCCAACAGAGACACACAAAGCCTGGCAGAGGACCCTGCCCCCTGAACAGTATTGCATTACTTTCACTGAAGGCAAACGACGTCATGTTGGCGAAACAAGACATCGATTCAATATAAGAAGCTCGCAGTTTGAAGCATCGGTCGCGATAGAGGTAGACGGATAAATGAACTTAGTATAGTAGTTCCATCGGCCCTTCAAACATGGTAAACATTCGCTTACAAATTAATTGCCAACCATGGTATCACGCGCGCATAAGGAAATATGAACACATCTCACTCGATGATCGCGGAAGTCAGAGCGCTGGCGTGAGCAAGTGCGGCAGCAGCAGTACGATCAGAGCTCGGTGCACTATGTAAACATCGAAGATCGATTTCAGGGTAGAGGCCAGGCGGTCGCTCGCGACGGCTCCATATATGCCGCTACCGACGGAGTAGAACCGACCCGACCTTCGTCAAAAAGAGGGGGAGGGCATTCGTGGTCACCTTCGTGCTGCATCTCGCATCAACGCGAACACTGCCGGGCACCTATAAAGATCACGCGATTTTCATCGCGCTGATAACAGCACATGAACGAACGCGTGTCGAAACGTTTTGTTCTTCTTTTACGAGAATAAGATCTGCTTCAAGTTCCTTAATTTTGGTGTCTAAAATAACACTACCGTAATTTTCTTATTCTCCTACATGTTGAACCTCGATGTCATGAAGATGTATACGAGTATTAGTAACTTAAATGTCATGTACAGCACGCCGTTAAACTTACTGTTTCTCAGCTTCACAGGCACTACAAACATGAAGCGCTTCGCTGGATGATCTGCGCCACGTTGGCCTACATTATATTATTCCAAAACGTTCATCACTTTGTTTTACTCAGTTTTAGCGAGAATTTAGCGACCTCGATGCAAGATTTAGTGGGAAAATAGCGACTTTTTGTCTTCGCTTGTAGACATCAGCAAAAGTAATATGGAAACCCCGAGAGCCAGATGTTAGCCGCACTAACATTTGTAATTACGTCTTTCAGTTCTTTGCTTTGGGAAGGGATGCTTGAATGTCACTGCTTCCTTATTCGCTCTTTACAGAGTTATACATTCGTGTATTCAGTTTCCCTCTTCAATGTAATGCCGCATGGATTCAGATCACCGGTTTATTGTTTTTTTAGTTACTTGAGCCGTTTCTTTTAAATATCTTCTTGTTTGTATTCTCCACTCGTAACCACGCCCCCACTACAGTTATCCCTCATGGAGGATTCCTCCATTGCGCTCTAGAGCAGCAACGCCAATCCGCGCGACGAATACAAAGGGGTCTGTAGCCCTATCAAACACATGAAACCAACAGCTGGCATTTTTTTCTTTGTTTTATCGTGTTACCACCCGGTTCGTGGACTATGCCCCACAGTGAGTTTGCGCAATTAAAGAAGGAATCATGATCATCTTCTTCTCGGCCCGTCCCGCGTAGTGGATATGAGGTAGTGTTTGGACACAAGAAGAAGAAGAAGAAGAAGCCATGGCGACCAACAGTGGTCACGAAGTCGACCGGCTGCTCGAACCCGGACGACGTCGCCACCGGCGGCTCCCGGCGACGGGCAACCGACGCCTTCCAACCCGATTGCCATCGCGCGTACGGGACCACCACCTAATCAGCGCACCGTACGGCGGGCCGGCCGGCTGCATGGAGCAGTACAGGCACGTAACGGCCGGCCCCCCGTCCACGCTTCCAGAATACTACGCTCCGCGGGCGACGACCCACAGGCGGCCATCCACCAACCGCGTCGCACGCACCGCTGCGGCGGCCTCGAACTGGGACCGGCAGCCGCTGCTCACGACGGGGGCCTACGCCGTGCCTCTTCAGGACGGCACCGTGAGCCCCATGCAGTGCTGCATGATCGGCCTCCTGCATGCGGTCTTCCGTGTCGCCGTGGCCCTGGTCGTCTTCGATCCACCCGGAGGACACGCGAACCAGCACGGCCTTCAGTCCAGTGAGGAGCGTCCGCAGCCGAAAGCACACCCACCGAGGCCGAGCTACGACACGCACGATCTGACCGATGGAAACGCGGTGGTTCTCATCCTGCGCCCAGGCGAGCAACGCTGTACCGGTATCCAGGGCGCGTCCTTCTTCGAAACTTTCGCGAAACCGGGGAGCTCGGCGGACGAGACGGTCGATGCCAAGGATGACCCCGCGCCGGACATCATGTGATAAATATGTGTGTCACGAGAGATTAAAGCTCACTGGCTGAAGTGGTTGTTGAGTTGAACATATGGCAATGGACATTTTTGTAGAGCATGGAGCTATGGCTCGCATTTAGGTTGAAGTACATTTAAAAGAAATATCATTTGTGCTTGGTGACATTTTTTCTTTTTAGTCCATGAAATCGAGTTACATTTATTTAGCGGGAAAAAAAAAAGAGAAAAAGTTGGCTATCAGTGGAGAAAACAGAGTTTTACTGAAGAGAAACGACATCATGTTGATTAAACCCGACGCCGATTAAGCAGAAAAAGAAAGTCGCTGTTTCACTTAAAAGGCGCAGCAGCGATTGCGATAACTTATAATAGTAGACAGCTATACGAGGGAAGAATAGCAGTTTCATCTGCCGTATAAACTTGTAAACATTCGCTTGCTAACTAAATGAACAAACATGGTGTCAGGCGCACGCAAGCAAATGTGAACACATCTCACTCGATGACCGCGGAAACTCGCCGTCAAAACGCTGACGGGAGGAAGCCCGGCACCACCAAAACTATCAGCATTCGGTGCCCTCTGTCTAGACCGCAGATCGCTTTAAAGATAGGGCCATGCTCAGCAGCAGCCGGAATAGAACACCATCTCCCCCCCTTCCCCCCCGCCTTTTCGTACTCTGTCCATGTCGCAGATGGCTTTCAAGACACAGAGGTCCGGGCGTGCGCGCCCGGCTGCCCGAGCCGCCTGGAGAAGAACGCGCACCCACTTCACCGGCGCATTGCGCGGGAGGGAAGACGGCGCGCTTTTAGGCCCGCTTCCTCCCTGCTTTCCTCATTTGCGCGCGCTAGATTGAGCCGTCATCGTCGGCTAACTCTCGCACCCTCTGACAGGCACATACAGCATACGGCTCGCGGAGACTATGCTGTCTCCCTTGGAGCTCATACCAAACATCACAGAGACGGTTATGAAGACGACGACGGCAGAAATGCGCCTGGAGTGTCCATATATTTGCGCTCGCAATAATAAAAAAATTGGGGGAGTTGGCGCAAACCGACCTTTGAAGCTCTTCAGTTCCTAATACGAATTCAGTTATGAATGCAGCCATCGTGCGTGCGTGTGTTTGTGTGCGCGCATGTGCGTGCGCGTGCACCTCCTCTTCTCTTGAGTTCCGTGTTTCTTGCGAAAGTTAAAAACTGTCAACATAGATGACTATATACTGACGCGCGCTTGCCTGTCCTTTGCTTGTAATGCCATTTCTACAGCGACCTGCTGTGAAGCTGCACTGATAAATGCTAGAAGGCAAACACCTCCAGTACAAAAAAAGGGCAAGGCGAGACCAGTGGTGCTTCCGGTGGAGTGCCTAGATTATCATCTTCGAAAACGAGCAACGCGAAACAAACAACGGACAATTCAATATTCAGGCATGGCGAGCGCTGCAGGGGGGCGGTGCGCACCATACCGTTATTTTGGGCCAAAGTTTACTATGGGGCAGGCCGGCCACTGTCTTAATGTTCGCCTCGGAGTACACAATGCCGCTGTCGAGAATACCGCAGGCTCACATCTGGCAGCACTTTGCAGAAACCTTGAAAAATGTATAACAGGGCGCAGACGGCCGGGCGTGAGCAGGTGAACGCAGGGCAGAAGGCATTAAACACCCAAGAAGTTCGATGCATCACCACGTCATGATACACGTCACTCCCCAATGACGTCACTCCGCCGTCACTCCGTTCCAGAGACTGATGCGACTGCCATGCGCGAGCTCACGAAAAAAATCACCTCTTGTTTATTTTTTTCTCATAAAAGATCTCATCATACCTTTCAAGGGGCTCGAAATAGAAGATTTGTTTCTAGTGTGTTAGTAAATTACCCTACTACAATACAAAAAGAAACCACTGCTACCACAAGAAGGCACTTGGTAAGCCAGAAAAGAAAAGAAAAACAAGAAGAACATAAAGCAAAATCGAAATACGGGTGGTGACGCCACCCTGAGGGTCCCACACTAGCACCCCGTGACGTCATGAATTTTGACGACGTCTGCTCGGGCGCATAGTTAATTTTTAATCAGTAAAGGATGGACTTCACTTTTGTCAATAGAAGCCAATTGAACATTCCGAGAACTTGTACCGAGCCATTATTGACCCGTATACTTTGAAATCTGTGACGTCACAGTGACGTACTGGCGCTGGAGTTCCGGCACGGATTTCGCGAAAAATGTAGTACTTTGACCATTTTCTCTTCCAATAATCATGCTATGACGCCAAAATTAACGAAAGTGGAAGAACGAGAGCGAAGAAGAGAATAAAGGCAGGGAGGTTCCGAGAACTTGTACGGAGCCATTATTGGCCCGTAGGAAGGAAGGAAGGAAATCAACTTTATTCGAGGTCCTCTCCTGGAGTGGGCGTCTCCCACGACGGAACCGGAAGGTTGGGTTTCCTGGCGGCGTCGTGGACCTGCTGGACAGCGCAGAGTTGGGGAGCGAGTTCTTCGCTCCGGATCGCTTCCTCAAATTTGCGCTTGTCCTGTTCGCAGTTTATGTGAGCTTGCGAGCACGGCCAGAGTAAATGATAGACGTTAAGGGATGTATTGCAATGGGTGCAATAAGACTTGTCGTAGAGCTCAGGCATGTAATGGTGTAGTCTGTTTTGCGTGGAGTATGTGTCTGTTTGTAGCATTCTGAGTGTAACCGCTTGAGCTACTTTGAAATCTGTAACGTCACACTGACGTACTGGCGCTGGTGTTCCGGTGCGGATTTTGAGAAAAAAGTAGTGCTTTGACTATTTTCTCTTCCAATAATCAAGCTATGACGCCAAAATTAATGAAAGTGGAAGAGCGAGAGCGAAGAAGAGAATAAAGTCAGGGAGGTTAATAATAATAATATTTGGGGTTTTACGTGCCAAAACCACTTTCTGATTATGAGGCACGCCGTAGTGGAGGACTCCGGAAATTTCGACCACCTGGGGTTCTTTAACGTGCACCTAAATGTAAGCACACGGGTGTTTTCGCATTTCGCCCCCATCGAAATGCGGCCGCCGTGGCCGGGATTCGATCCCGCGACCTCGTGCTCAGCAGCCCAACACCTTAGCCACTGAGCAACCACGGCGGGTAGTCAGGGAGGTTAACCGGCGACTCAGCGCGGTTGGCTACCCTGCAATGGAGGAAGGGGAAGAAATAGAAGAGGAGAAAAGAAAGTGCGCTGTTGATATCGCCGACGTATTAACAGTTCTTAGTTCCCTATCACACGAGTTTTGAATGGCTACTTTGTCAGACAAAACTTAGAGCTTCTCTTCAGTGTCAGTTTCTACGGGGGGTGCTTTAGGGCTCAACTCCGTCGCCAAGAATATCGCTTCATCGTCGCCGCGGTGTGGCACAAACGCGAAACTCTCCAGCGTACCCAGTTCTTCGCGAGCGGGCACCCGGCCGATCTCCGAGGCGGCGAGGTCGTCTATGGCCCAGTGACTAGCCGCAGCTTGCGGAGCCTGGCATTGCCGATCGCGCAGTGAATCACGAGACGCAAGCGAGACGCGGTTGTAATGCTAGCGGCGACACGGCCGTCAGCGACTCGAGCATGTGGCGTTTGCGTAGGCACTTCGACACGGCCTTGGTTTGCGCATGGGCGCTCGAGTTCAGTGCAACTACAGTTCCTACCGTACTTGCCCCAAGACGAACCAGGCTGCTCTGTTCTGAATTTTTCCTAGTTTATTGATCAAGCGTGTATGATATCAAAGAGTACAGGCATATTCTAAGACTAGGTCTTATGCATGCTGAGTACGCCGTGCTTCTAAGGTTGGAATTTGCACATTTCGAATTTCTTCGAATTTAATTTAATGCTACTGCGGCTTTGGCAACTATATAACCCACATGCGCATTCCAAGAGCTGTCGCCCGACGGCAGCACACCCAAATATTTGTTCGTGAATTTCTTACCTAAAGTATTGTTCATTATATGCAACAATTATTTTTTTTCTTCGTAAAACACACATGGACGCACTTATTCGCGTTCAGATTCATTTTCCACATGGAACGCCATTCACAAATACGTTCAAAATCGGCCTGTAGTTCTGGGACATTGTGTTCATTCATTTGTTTGTGTATAATAGAGTCATCCGCGAAGAGCCACATAAATTAGAGCTGATGCCTAAGTGAATGCCATTATTATAAACAAGAAATAAAGGAGGCCCCAGCGTGACGCCTGACGTGACCCCTAGATAATCTTACTTGGTGCCGTTCAAGAGAACGCACCGACAGCGCTGTGACAAGTATAATTCTCAATCCAGTTACACACACTTGAATCTGTATTAATCATGCCAAGCTTTTCAAGACGCAATGGGAAACAGTGTGAAATGCTTTGCTGAAGTATAAAAAAGTGCAGTCTACTTGCCCTCCCATATCAGTTGCTGAAGCTATGGTTGTTGTAGAGCTCAAGAAGTTGTGTCGTACGTGAAAACCCATTGCGAAAACCGTGTTGACTGTCCGTTAGAAACGCGCTGTCCATTAGACGCTTCAGGATAGCCTTGTATATTATATGCTCCATGATCTTACGCAAAATTGCTGTGAGCGAAATAGATATATAATTAGTAACGTCCTTTCTTGAACCTGCTTTATGAATTGTGACAACGTTTGCTACTTTCCAGTCCTGTGGCAGCTGACAAGTAGATTAGGATTTTTCAAAGATTAGATAAACTGAAACAGGGTGAGCACACTGTTTTAAAATTGTTGGAGAAATACTTTTGGGGTCATTAGCCCTACTTTCATGAAGATTCCCAAGCAGAGCTTCAATGCTGCCAACGCTAAGTTCGATTGGTTGCATAAGAGGAGTGCTGCTATTAGACAATTGTGGGCTACGCATGCAGATTTAGAAATAACTGATTGAAAGTAGCTGTTTAAGCACGTTCCTTTTTCTACATCATCAAAAACAATGCGTTCAATGCTAATAATTTCATTTATACGAACAGGATCAGGCCCACATCTCTTCAGGTCCTGCCAGAAATGTTTAGGGTTTATTCTTATTTTGTCATGTAGTAGTTTCAAATACTGTTCTTTCGCATTTTTCAACAGCGTTCTGTACTCACGTGTTCCTGTAGACTTATAAAATGGACTTCCCCTATCGTTCTTCTTGATATTTTTCAAACATGCGCCCTTTTTTAAATTAGCTTCGAATTACCAAAGGTCATCCACGGTTCCTTTTTTAAGCAGGATCAATACTTCCTATGAACACCCCTGTAAGTTCGAGTAACCTATTTCTAAATGTGTTCCACAAGTAATCTACATCGTGTTCCTCTACTAAGTATTCAAATACAGGCAAATGGTTAAACAGTTTATCCGAAATTTTGAATGGTCGCCCTTATAAAAGAAGGATACCACTCAACTGGTACGCTTTTTTGTGTGCCGAGTTTTAGTTCTAATACATGCAAGAACGAACTGATGATCGCAAATTCCTGGAATATCAACATTGTTAAGTAAATTAGGCAATCTACACAAGAGGAGATCAAGGGTATGAGTAAGTCTATAGCGGGTTTGACAACATTACTGCATCAAGCCAATACTGTCAACCCCGTTTTCTTTTTTTTTAATTTCTACATTAATACGGCTTGCATTCAAGACCTTGCACGTACCATTTTTCCCATTTCAAGTCTGGTAAATTAAGATCGCCCATTAGTAAAACGATTCAGTCAGACGCCTCTGAAACGATATCGTATAGTGTTTCCAAAACAAGTCAATGTGTGCTGGGTGGTCGATAAAACACCCCAGCGACAAAAGAAAAATTGTTAGCCAATGTAAGTGTACACCAAACTGACTCGACTGCGCCATGACTGATGTTCAGTATTGTAGACTAACAAAAGAACACCCCCGCCAATACTTGGCCTATCGTTGCGTAGCATAGTAGCATGGTTGTTGGGAAACAACTTCTTATCATCGATGAATGGGTTCAGCCAAGACTCCGTACCAAACAATCTGCCTTCAATGACTCAACCAATCCAGCAAACTCATCTGTTGCGTTGAACATACTTCGGCAATCTATACACCACAACAATTAAATCAGTATGAACCCAGGTAGTATCAACGGGGTGTCTCCTCTTAGACATGCAACTTCTTCCTTCTCATGGTCCCACATAAACGCTCTGCCATTTATGATCAGCTTGTCGGCTTTTAGTTTAACCTGGTTTTTCTTAATTTTATCCGCCTTAATATTCTTTCCCGTATTTGCAGGATTTCTTTCGCAATGCTGGAGTTTCAAATGAGAAGTCCTCTTCCACATGCACTTGTACTGTGAACCCTTGAAATTGATTGCATTTTTCAAAATGGCCTCCTTTATCAGATGAAAACGTTACAATAATTGGTCTTTTTTTCCGTTCATTGAAACGGCCAACCCAATGTGCCCTTTCAATTTACTTCAATTCCCAAATTGGTAGTGCAGATGCCCTTAATCAAGGCTTTGGACTGTTCCCACGTTTCAGACCGGTCGTTTCCATCTATCCCATAAAACAAGAGGTTTAATATACGGCTTCTATTCTCGAGGTCTATATTTTTCTTTTCTAGAACTTTTACTTGACGATTTGGATCCTTAATTATACGATTGCTTGCTCTTTTACGAATTTTATAACGTCGCCTATGTATGGCCCTAGGTTGTGTCAAGCTTGCTGTTTATTTTGGTCATCTTAGCATCATTGTTAGTTATCCTGCGGCCAATTTTACCCAGCTTATAGTCAAAATAGTGGCCTGTAACTTCTTTAAATAATCCATTTCAGCTTTATCGAAAGGCCCAGTATTGAGCTCAGTGTCTCCAGAAAGTAGCAAGAACAGAGCAAGGTATATAGCACTCTGTTCACACACGCACGCACGCACGCACGCACGCACGCACGCACGCACGCACGCACGCAAAATGAGAGCGTTTATCAAGTCTGGTGCACAGTCGTGGCCGCCATTTCTGCAACCTGGTGCGCGATACGTTCAAAGAATCGAGAGAAACTTCACACAGCGTACGAAACTTCGGTCATCCGATTTGGACTGGCCATACGGGAGAGAAGCGCGGGGTGTGGCTCGGCATTATTGCAGTCACCCGCTGCCGCCTGAAAAATCGACGCTGTAACGCCGCATGCGGTGAGGCTGAAGGTATTTGAGCTCACTGAAGAAACAGTGGTACGGGTCCTGGAGAGTTCTGGCTCGGCCAACCGCGGGTCCACGCCATGCCTCTTTCGTTGGTGCGGAGAGACTGCTCTTGCGCACCGGCAACCATCACTGCGTTACATATCGGCTTTCTTCAACTCGTTTTTGCTGCCTTCACTGTAGCCGTCTGCTTCCAATTTCTGTCGCCCACTTTTCGACTTCTCGCCTCTTTGTCTGCTTATGTGTTCCGGCACATGTCGAATGGTATATGCCCCTTTCATGCGTAATGGCCGGGAATGGGCACAAACCCATTGTGACATTTCCTATAGCGCGTAAGCAACTATTAAGTGCGACAGGTTGTCAATTCCTTCACAAACTGGGCGAGAGAGAGAGAGAGACCCGAGTTGTTGCCTACTCGGCAGAACAGCATTTACAAAGTGGAGTAAGGAGGTCAAGCTGCACTTTATTAAAATGCAAATAAAATTTCGCCCAACACTATATACACCAGTGGGCACAGATTTACATCTTTGGGACCAAGCTCGCACAGGCAGTGCATGTTGTCTGTGCAGTGCGTACAGCGCGTGTCTGCATAGCTAGTACTTTAGTAGTACTACAGTACGTCAGCGACGCTCAGGTAGCGCCGTACGAAAGCCCAGATGTCGTCACCGATGTCTGGAAGCTGCCTTCGGCCATTCGGGTCCGGGTGGCACTCGACCGTCTTCCTCACCACGCCCGCGGCCCGCATGTAACCGTCCAGGGTGAGCAAATAGCGAGCGCTGTCCCTTATCATCTGGCAGGCCCAGTCGTGGTCAACGTCCAAAAGCGCGAGTTCCCGTACCTTGGCCACTAGTCCAGGGTTTCTGCGTGAACGTTGTTGATGGCATGTTAATCCCTACCGATCGCGACCACTAAAATGTCACTATTGTCAACATCACTGCCGGGTGGAGGAGTCACTATATACTGTCGCCGTTATTGCCATTTATGATTTATGCCAGGACTGTCACCGGCACCTCTATTGTCTACGAGGGTTGCAAGTATCCCCCGTTCAGCCGGCAAGCGAACTGTGAATAGTACGTGTATACGCCTGGACTTGTTTCCCCTATGCTCCCAGTATTGATCATTTGTACGAGCACAATACGGCGTTACCACTGTGACAATTCGCAACGATTCTGGAACTTCTCTTCGGGTCCCTCTATTCTCCGACCGTGTTTCGATCTTGGTAACGTCGCTTATGCTCTCTTTCTCTGTCTCCGCCCATGTGCACAACACGAGGCATTGCGGACGCACTCTGGCAATCTCGATAACAAAGTTTAGTAGACACTTACGTACAAAATCTAACAGAAGTCCTGCATAAAGATGCAAGGGCCGGGAAATAACGCTGGAAAATTTGGTAAAAACATTTCTTTGTCCTTTTTTTTTAGCACAAGAAAATACATTAAGATTTCCACATACAATTATGCTTGCCATTTTTCGCTCTGCCGTATACAATTCTAGGAGCGATGACGAAGATTAGACATATCCATGTATGACACTATGTCAACTATCTATGTCAGTTTCAGAGCGAATAGCGATCTGCGATTACCTCTATTGATCCAGCTGACGCCATCTATGCCAGAGAATTTCCCAAGTTCATCACACCATCCAGTTGTCTGCAAGCCTCGACTGCGCTTTCCTTCCCTTGGCACCCATTCCGGTAACACTAATAGACCACCGGTTGTCTGCCCTACGCATTGCTACATAGCCTGCCCAACTCGAATGCTTCATCGTAATGTCAACTACAATATTGACTAACACTGTTAGCTCTCGAATGCGCACCACTGTCTTCCTGTACTTTAACGTTATACCTAACATTTCTTTTTCTTTCATGGCATGAATAATTTACCGGCTCTAATCTTGCTTTGAATTACAAGGAGTGCAAGTGTATATACCAAAGTTTTCAATGACACCAATAATGCGCGCGTTCAAACACGTTCTCGTGGCGTTATCTAATGCGCTCCATCTCGGCGAACTTACGAAACACTATAGGCTTTCTACAGATAGAGGAAGTCAATTATCCACCGCGCATACGACGTCACATTACGAATGGTTGCACTTCGGATGGAATATAAAATTGAACTAGATCCTACACTGGAGAAGTCGCGAAACTGTTCGGAGCTACAAGGACGAACTTTATGCAAAATCGGTGTGCTGTCCCATCATTACCACGCTGGCCGAACCGCCGCCGACACTAGCGGCACAGTTTCCGTCGTGGTGGTGATCGTAAACTATTGAAAAGGGAAAGGGGGAGGTGGCTGAGGGATTGGGCTCAAGTAAGGCTCTGGGCCTGCTTGGCCTTCTCCGCCCAGCCCACCAGTTCAAGCAGTCGGTCGACGTCCCCGGAACTGAGCCAGGCTGTCCAGTCAGTTTCGCTGCTGACGGGGGGGATGAGAAAAAGAGAGAGAGAGAGAGAGCACGGGAAACGCAGGGAGGACAATTAGACGAGCCGCCGATTTGCTACCATACACTGGGGGTGAGGGAAGGGGGAACTACGACGGAAACTGGCACCTCGCTCCAGCTACCGTCGTTGTTGCCCCTTCCCTCACCCCCAGTGTATGGAAGCAAACCGGCTGATCGTCTGGTTGTCCTCCCTGCCTTTCCCGTCCTTGCTCCCTCCCTCCCTCTTTTTCTCTCCAGCTCCGCAGAAGGCAAGTGCCACAGTTAAATCTGCGGTATAACTAGTATACCTGATTCTGCGCGTACCTTTCACAGACGGTGCCTCGGTCGGCCCTGGCGATCTGGTGCAGGGCGTCGGCGCAGCGGGCGTCGGTCTTCCTTCCGGTCACGTGGTGGGCGGCCAGGGTGGCGACGTTGCAGTTTCGTCGCACGACGTCCGTCAGCGCTGCCGGCACGGCGACGGGCGCAGGCTCGGGCCACACCGGCTGAGGTGGAACGAGGCCATAATGCTGATGGGGCTGGTGGTGGTGGTGGTGGCGGTCGTGGTGGTCGTGGTGGCGGTCGTGGTGGTCGTGGTGGTGGTGATGATGATGATGTCCGTGCCGCGAAGCATCCGCGTTATGATGCGAGCTTTGAAATGAACGACATCGGCGATCGCCGTCAGTGAAACAAAAAAAAACCCATTTTCTTTTTCATTGAGTTCCTAATCTAACGCGCCCCACGCCCTCCTTTTATAATAGCGTACGATTTACGAAGCGGTGGTGTTTACCGCTACACCGGACCAAGTATACGGTTCGCAGACAGTTCGCCAATCTTATACTCTTGTTCCAGGGGCACGTCTAGCGTCACTTTGAGAAAGTCAACTTCGCAGCTACAGTGTCATTCGCAGGCTGTCACACGGGAACTCTTAGAGACAGTAGCTGCAGAACGCGCTCGGCAGTGAGCGTGTTCGGAAAACTCGCATGGCTGCATCGAAGTGTGCAGCCACGGTAGCCATCTTTAAAGGATAACTGAACTAATACGGAAAGTAAGATCTGTGGTATTCTTCAAACACGTTTTTTGCGACTGGAAATGTTATAAGTTTATAAAATTCGTTAGACTGTAACAGAAAAGATAACTTGCTACTCTCGCTCTCCGACTGTTTACGCCAAAAGACGCGGCAGTTGTTCATGCCTCTGTATGCCTGTGGTAGTCGCACTGCCTAGGCAGACGTCTTTCGTTCAGAGTTTGACGGAAGTGGCCAATCAGTGACGACATCGTTGGACGATGGAGACAAAAAGGAGCGTCTTTGGCGCTCTTGAATAAGCGACATTGACACGATTCTCGTGTATTGTCCGAGCACCTGAAAAAGCGAGTGGAGTCTGAGCACTCCGTAAGCCACAGATAAGCGCTGCCACAACACGTTCCAAAAATGCTCGCCATCTGTTCTTGTCCCGTTGCAAAGGAATCGGTCGTTTTTTTTTTCTCCTCTGCTCGCCTCTGATGAGACGGTTTCCTCTCTTGGAAAGTGATGATCGATAATGGTATTGCGGTAGCAATTAACTACGCCATTTGCACCAAGGTTTATGCTAAAAGTAGTTTTTCTGTAACACTTATTTGCAAGGAATGCTGAAAATCCCAAGTGTATGTTGTGCCGACTGACTCAGTGTATGCGCAATCCGTAAACGATGGTCTTTTGTAGGTTTTACTAGTGTGACCCTCGCGGAGTGGTAGGAATATCGTGAAACTCAAATAATCGCAGACCTGCTAGCGCATATCCAATTGACATGTTACTGGTAGTACTCGCTGAAAATTGTGGGTTGGGATGGTAACCTTGGCAAGGCGTTACCCCAATTTTCTCGATGGGTGAATTGCCATTCATACCTTGGCATACGTCTTGGTAGCGAGCGCCGCGCGTGGCAACCTAAGGAACTCCAACTGCGCGCTCTTCGTACAAGTGGCACGGCCTCGGAAATGCCCGGACGCGCCATCTGATTTTGGAGGCCATGATTTCGAGAGATCAACACGCCGCGCCTTGCACCATGTTACGGTGGCTGGAGCTAACCATACCACGCCGGCGATCCCATGACCTATCGACATTTTTGGAGACTCCTGCCATAGGCCAAAGGTGTTCTGGGGCATCTTTGCGTAATTTGGGCCATTTTACCCAGTTTTTTTTTTGCGTTGTCAGGCGCAGAAACTTGCGCCTACTTTACCACTTTACGTGGATCAAAATGGAACCCCATATTACAAATAAGCACATAACCTTACATATACGGACTGTATGGAGAAATGTTTGAGCACCATACATGGAAGAATAAATATTTAAAACATCTTTCTTTTTGGTCCACGACCCAAGAACGTTCAACGAGATTTGATTAACGTTTATAGCCACATGAAATCAAACGCGCATCGAATTAAAAAAAAAAAGAAGCATAACTGTACCCCGCGGTCTGCTTTTCGTGAGTGCAGCGAACACGCAGGTTTGTCAGGCTCCGGTTGAGTTCCTCCAATCCGGGCGGCTCCATCAGCGCGCTTAAGAACGCCTCGACAGCGCGCGTGGGATGGAGCACGGTCAAGTCGTAGACGCGCCACCCGGACCGCAGCGCCCTCGCCAGGGCCTTGCATGCGTCGTCTGCGAGGGGCAGGCCCGACAGGAACACCCGAGTGACGCCGCCGTTCGCCACCAGGGAGTCTGCGAAGGCGGCGAGGCTATCCGCGGCGCTGCCCGACAAAGCGGGAGCGGCCGCGCCTCGCCAACCAGAGCGGTAGCGCGTCACCGTCACGTTCAGCTCCCGCAGCTCCGTCGTGCGGGCGAGGTACTCGGCCATAAGCCGACACGCACCGTTGTTTAAGAAGTCGTCTGCCACCTCCTGTCGACGGCGCCAAAAGAAAATGTGTAATAAACATCATTGTTATCGCATCATCCGCGTGGTGTCATTTGTTCACTTTCACCTATCACAAGAGTAATCCGTACGCTGGTAAAGAATCTTTCACGTCGTTGCTCAACGAGAGTTGCTCTCTGTTCTATGTGGTAATGAAGAGAAACGACGCCTGGGCAGAGGCAGCGGCATGGGGAAAGCAGTGCATGGCTGCAAGCAAATCGAGCTTGGCAGCTTTGCTCCGTGGATCACCCCATACCCGCGCTGGGCTCCGCGTTTTGTCTTCCAGCTCCTTGATTAGCCCCACATGTTAGCAAACGAACACCTGCTGCTAGCATTGAAACAAGGTTTAGAGTTCTGCCCATGTTTATAGACTGATTGATCTACATTGACATATTTTGCGTCCGCTGAACGACGATGGCATCTACCAGCGATGTCCATCAGGGTAAAAGCGAAACGCTGCAAGCGCGCTTCTCCGCGGGTACCGCTTGGCCCGCAGAAGTTGGCGGCCAACACCTGAGGATGAGTACACAAAGCATGAATGCACGCGCTGTTGCTGCCATTGTCGCCACTACTCGTTTTTTTTTGTTACGTTAATTATTACATTATATCTTGGCTGCTTGCGAACCTATCCTCGCTCGACAGGTCGGTGAACGGAAGCTCGGACGTCTGGTGTAGGGCAGCCGAATAGTATGGGAAAGCCTACTTGCAGTATATTGATGTCCCCTAGCTGTTGTCCCCGTCTTCCGTCAACTCACTGCAAGTTTCACAAGTTTCATCACGCCGCGTCGTTCTCCTCCGTCCTCTGACGCGTTCCTTTTTTTTTCTTTGCGTGTGTGCGTGCGTGTCCATTCTGTAACTATAGTGGAGCAACGGTTATCCGTTCCATGCATATCTCTCTTAGAGGGGCCCCCGTTGAAATGCCGCCGCATGTCCATGGCGGTGCAATGCCGGGACGCTCGTTTTTCTTAAATTTAGGTGCACTCTGACAAGGTTACTTTGTGTGGACAAGATTACTCTTGCGTGTATTGCGTCTACAGTGCGCATCTGCATGTTGGACAACGTGTATATAGTAGCTCATCGTACCATAACATAATCACCCGCCACCTACCTTTCCCTGTATTTCCCACTTCCCCAGTGAATAGTAGGCTAGAGACACGCTCTACAGGCCGACCTCTCCTGCTCTCTCTTCTCTCCTAGGCGCACTCTGAAGAACCCGTCAGATGGTAAAAAGGTCGAACGACCACTCAGCGGCGTTAAATTAGGCATTATTGCTTTCGCATTCACAACTCACGAGAAATTCTTAGGTGTCCTCGGATTTCCTGTTAAACGATTCCTAATGTGCAATCTTATTGCGGAAATTTTCTTACGTTGTGATTGTACCAGGGTGTGACAATCGTTTTCGTACTAATGGTAAAATAGACTGCTCACTATTCGAAAACTATTCGATAATCGATTCGATTCTGACACTACTCGAGTCGCGTTCGATCCCACCCCGGCAATTCCAATTCGCCGCCCTCCCCTCCCCCCCCCCCCCATGCACATAAGCGAACGCAGACAGACATAGCCGTGCTCACCCTCACGCAGAGTGACGTCACCGTCTCGAACGAAGGCATCACGTAGATCCCCCGCGGACAGCGCTCCACGTCTTCCCTCCAGATGCGACTGTGGTCGAGGACTAAGCGGGAGCACTGGAGCCGGTCTCCGACCCACTGGGGAAGGAGCGTGCCGGATACGTCCCTGCGACTCGCGAGGAGGAGGTCCCGGGCGTGGCCCTTGTCCCGGAGCTCCTGGCAGATGGCCCGGACCGCGTCGAAGCGCTGGGGCTCCAGGGTGATCTTGCGCAGCGTGGAACAGCGCAGCAACTCCCCGACCAGCATTTCGCAGCCGCTGGGCGTGAAACTGGACAGGCTGAACGAGGCTTCGCGCAGGCTTCGGTTCTCGCCGATGCCGCGCAAGATGGCACGCACGCCCTCTTGGCAGACGAGAGAAGGCGAGGATCTGTCGACAATGGCAAACTGAAAGGGGAGTCGCGGAACAGACATTCTGTCACGTGTAGCCCCTTTCAGGCATAGTGCGCGCAGTGGTGTGTGCGCGCGACTTCCGTCTTTGCCAGTTCTGTCCAGCCTAGCGAGCGCCAAGGAAAGAAACACAGACGGACGCTAACGTGAAGATTGTGCTTTACCTAATAATGCGGCCTCCACTTCAGTTCATTGAGCAGGGTATAGCCCCACACGACCGTGTTAAAGGCAGGGCCATCTTTGAGGGCACGTTCGACGTACACCGTTACGTCAGCACTGGTATAAGAATGTAGTACAGCACTGTAGCTTCTGTGACATTTGTATTACGAGAAGCCAGCAACAACATGGGGGAAAGGAATTGTACTTACTAAATGGATTAAATAAATGATAAACTAATGGCAATGAAAGAGGATGAAAAAACTTGCCACGGGTGGGGAACGATCCCCGTCTTCGCATTACGCGCGTAAGAGCATCGCCCGCGTAATGAGAAGACGTGGGCTCGTTCCCCACCTGTGGCAAGTTGTTTTTTCATCCTCTTTCATTGCAATTAATTTGTCATTTAAGTCATTTAGTAAGTATAATTCATTTCACCTATGTTCACGTCCTTGGCGTCATTGTTGGCATCTCGTGATAGGATTAGTAAAAATAGGGCCTCTTGATTAACCCCATTTCTTCACGTTTATTACATTTGAGTAACTTTCCCTGGGCGTTGATTACAATTGTGTGTATAAACGACATACAGGGGCAAGATTTTAATTGTGAGAAGCAGAACTGAGAGATTATCTCAGGCGCTGCCAATAACAGTACCGTTGCCAGCAAGTAAATGACTGACGCCTCCCGCGTGTCGTTAGAATTCCATCCGAAGAGTTCGAGTTCTTCAATGTTGCTGACCCGGCAACGTCGCTGAGTTAGTGCTTGCTTGCTGCGCAATTTCCTTTCCTTTGTCGCAACGCCGGCAGCAAACGACTTGCGCGTGCACTTAATTAGAGCTGCTCACTGAATTCTCTCTTTTTTTATGAAATACGCTACGTGACAGACTGCACGATAACTTGAAAGTTTAGCTACCGTATAATACGAGGACTCGTTAGAAAATTCATAAATCATCGTCTCATTTCGAAATTCCTTGCTCCGACCCTTTAATTTGTGAGCGCGGAACACTGCAAAGGTATACCACGCAGGAAAGGCTGAACGGCCCGATTCGTTCTTTCACAAACGCATCGCTCACATCTCGAGCACAAAAAAAGGTCCCCCAGCACAACTGCTATACCGTGACAAGGAAGGAGTAAAGTTTGTTCTTTCTGCAGAAGGGCAGCGGATTGGGCGAGTTGGTGTTGCATGGTAACAATAAAATTCAAACAGCGCCAAACGAACGGGACCAGAATGAGGAGGAGACAAACAGCGCTGAACTTACAAATGATTTATTTGAAGTAAGAAGTCAACATTTATACATACAAAACTGGGCACGCATGTGCCCGGTCATACATCGATGATCAGATACAAGCTCCGGACAGCCAACATTCGCATGCGCTGTACCTGCCTTGCAATCTACCCTTTATGCAGCAATGCCATTTCAATGTCGCTGAAGCCATTTCATATCATCAGAAAATCTAATAGTTGCGTTAGCAAAACATCTTTAATCTTATCAGCGAAAGAAATGGCATTGCTGCATAAAGGGTAGATTGCAAGGCAGGTACAGCGCGTGCGAATGTTGGCTGTCCGGAGCTTGTATCTGATCATCGATGTATGACCGGGCGCATGCGTGCCCAGTTTTGTATGTATAAATGTTGACTTCTTACTTCAAATAAATCAGTTGTAAGTTCAGCGCTGTGTTTGTCTCCTCCTCATTCTGGTCCCGTTCGTTTAGCGCTGTTTGAATTTTATGTTCTTTCTCCCTGAAGTTGCATGGTCTAGTCACTTCAAGGTGATAATTGGGCAGGAGTCATGATGGAGGTAACAAAACTTTGAGGTATAGTGCAGCGAAAAGTCTGCAGAACAGCCATGATAAACCCAGAAGTAACTCCTTACTCATCCTTTTCCTACGTTAGAGCCCAGCACAACTGTCCCTACATACGACCAGCCGTGTCTCGCTGTTCGACAACCAAATGGTTACGACCCAGACTAGCGTTGCAACGTACAGAGTCTTACTGATGTACCAGTTTAGCGATTACAGCCAAGACTGAAAGGAACGGGTTCCAGGCAGTCATTACGTACACTCCAGTAAACAATAAAAAGGGGAGGTGGCCACTTCTGGCCCGCCTCAACATTCCCCTAACGAATGAGGTTACAACTGAATTTAGACCACGTACTGGGTTGTGCCTACTCTCGTTAGCATAGTCGGTAGACCTTGGGCAAGCCTTTGGCACTCATTCCCATCATGGCTCCCTCCCTCTTCTATTCCCACGCTCTCAGCGATTCCTCGCTGCCTGAGTGTCTCATTTCCGTCCTCACATTTCCGCGTAATTAGTCGGCAGGCCCGTCGTTTTCATGGAATAGTAGAAGTGACACGCGTACCGACAATTTACAAGAATTCCTTCAAATGAGCGTGTCGAATTGCTACAATACCCTACGCTGTCACTACGCTGACCTCTACGAGCGTTCCACGTCTGAGCCATTGGCACCGTCTCCGTGCAGGTCACAGACCACGTAACATGTGTTTGCCATGGTGGGTCCTTTGCCAGTGGCATGCGCGCCGAAATCAGCCACTTCTCCCCCCCCCCTCCCACACACACTGTGACAGTGTCAACGTTCCCAGATTCATGGCTGGGGGTGAATAGGTAAATTACCCCTGCATTCGAGCTCTTCACGCACAGTGAATTACAGTGTAGAAAGAGAGCCAAAAAAGTGCTTACACACTTAGTGCACCACGCCACCTATTTTGCATGCTTGAGAGATGGGCGGCTTAACAGAAGGGTCCAAGGAAAGCGAAGGTAGGGAACGTGGATACAGAGGACAAGGAAGGGTCGCTGGCTCTTGATTACACGTTTCCTTTACAAATGGCGCGCATCGCGAGGAAGAAAGACCTATCTTCGCATTGTGTTCGCATTCGCAACTAAGAGAATAGCACGTCGCATGCGAAAGAAAGAAAAAGGAAGGTGTGTATGCGCCATCGGTTCAACGTAACATTGAGTTCTTTACGTCGCAAGATGTAACGCAGCGCAACGCTAAGCCTTGTCATGACTGCCGATGCTTCGCCTTTCGGGAGAAACTGCACTTTCTTTTTTGTCTCGTTTGACCACTCCTACTTCTAATGCCTTTGACATTTGAGAAAAATAAATGTCCCCCCATTGCACACAGACTTCACCGGAAATTGATGGCGTTCCACTAGAGGCAGCGCTTCTCGAGCCGCCGGCCAGTGGAAGCTGTCTGTGGCGCCGCGTGGCGGCACAAACGCGAAGCTCTCGAGCGTGCAGTCGCCAGAGAACAGCTGGCCGATCGACGCGGCGGCTTCCAGGTCCATGGGCCAGCCGACGAGCTGCAGTCGACGCAGCGTCCCCCTGTTGGCGACCGCGCAACGCGCCACGAAATCCAGCGAGGCAGAGCTGTGGAGACTGTCCGAGTGGACCGTGAGCGACTCGAGCGTGGCATGTCCGCGCAGGCACGCGAACACGGCTTCCTTGTGCGCCTCGCGCTCCGCGTAGAAGTAGCGCAGAGTCAGCGACTTCAGGCTCCGGTTCCCGAGCAAACCTGCGCCGTCGCGGGGGACCAATTTGGACAAGCGCACCTTCGTGGCTTCGACTGTGCAGTACATACATACATACATACACCCATATACTTACATACACATAATATGTATACATACACACATATATACCTACATATATATATATATATATATATATATATATATAAAGCTAAGCTTTCCTCGCGAGCCCTCCCGGATCGAACTTGGCTGCTGTTACTGTCTGTGATTAGCACACACGTTACAAATCACTCGTTAAGATAAGGCGTGCATGTAGTGACCGGATGCTTATAAGCATCCGGTCACCACATGCACGCCGAATCTAAACGACGCTGTTTTCGACCCCTACAACCGGCACTAGTATTATACAGTCGACGTTAAAAAGCTACAGCGCTGCTGATGGCGTTTTTTTTTTTTTTTTTTGAAGAGCAGATATTACCTCAGCGCATACTTCGATTTCCGCATTCAAATGCACATAAAATGTGGAAACAGTCTCATTAAAGAACCGTTGAGAACTATGGAAGGAACCTGGTTGAACCAGTCTGAATTAAATTTCTTACAATTGAGAGAAACTAAATTATGTAGAGTTGAAGGGGGATCTTGATTTTATACAATGGAACTTGTGAATTAAGATCTCTAGGGAGAACTTTATCGAAATGACTTTAGAAATTGGTTCATTATCTGAAGAATAAAAGGAATCAAAAATGCGGAGCCGCCGTGCCGACAGGAGGCGAGCTTCACTGCTAACCAGAGGCGCGCTCTCTCTCCCTCTGTCTGTCTCGAATAGCAACCGAGCGGAGAGAACACATCACGTGCCACAATCGGCGACGTTGCAGGCGCATTTGGAATCGTGACCCGGAATCGTGACCCGGAATCGTGACCCGGAATCGTGACCCGGAATCGTGACCCGGAATCGTGACCCGGAATCGTGACCCGGAATCGTGACCCGGAATCGTGACCCGGAATCGTGACCCGGAATCGTGACCCGGAATCGTGACCCGGAATCGTGACCCGGAATCGTGACCCGGAATCATTTACGCGTGCGACGTCAATTTACCGGCAGGAAGCGGGGCTCACTCAAGAGGAAGGGCGCGCGGGCATTCGGTCGAAATCTGAATGTCTTAATACATCTGAGAGAGCGCTTTCATACTTCCGAGAGAACGATCGTCAACGCGCGATTGAACGAACCACGTTTTGTCTCCTCGCGACGTCCCTGCCTGGTGAGGGGTCATATACAAATATGAATCGTTTTCGCAGCGTTGTCCGCTGTGGAGTAGAGTTTGAGCCAACTTACCTCTGTACAGATCGTCTCTTGCCGCCGCCGGAAGGGCCGACTGGGTCAGGTCCAGCACTTGCAGGGAGGTCGTATTCGCCAGGAAATCGACGAACGTTTGCATTCTCGCGTCGTGACCCAGGACGTCCTTCAGTTGGAGACGAATTGAATCGTTTATTAATGTCACTAATAACAGCCTAATTGCTTTCTTATTTTATTATAATTATTATTATTTAACAATACTGTAGGCCTTTGCACAGGCCCAAACAGGAAGTGGATTGTACAATATACACACACGAGCATGGGAAAAACAGGAAGAAAAAATATATATAAAGCAAAAAAGAAATGCCATACAACAGCACTGGTATACAACGCAAGACACCCTTTTTTTGTTTCACATGAATCAGGGAAAAGGTACTCAAAACAATTGCAATATTTGTCGTATAATATTCTTGTAGTTATTGTGGATCTATATAACACCACTACTCAGCACATTGCAATATTTACATTTGAAATGCAATCACACGTGCACTAGTGTCCAGTCAATCAACCAACGCATTACCTTTAAACTATGCGCTCAACTACTTTCATGACCAGCCAAAATAAGACTCCAATTTTGCGACAAAGCCATCCACAGAATCTGAGTCTACAATTTCCTTTGGTAACGAATTCCAGATTCCAATTGCCCATGGGAAATATGAATAGCTGAACGCGTCGCACTGTGTCGGATATTGCCTGATGAGTTTATTATGACAGGTTCTATTGGAGTGTCGGTGTGGTGGCTGCACGTAATCTCGCTTATCTATATATTTGGCGTAGATGCAGAGAAAGAGAACTGGGAAAGAGAAGGAGAAGAAAAAAAAAGTTTAACGCCCAAGCACTCCGTACAGATGGTTCACCAGAGAAGCTGAAACGTGCGGCCCCGGTGTTTCATCACTGGGTTAATCCCGACAGTGCATTGAAGTCTTTCTCAATTATTGGTTCCGTCCTTGCGTTTCTTCAAGAGGTTACACACACGTTCGGATGTGACGGAGAGAAGGACTTCAGTGACGGTAAGTCCGCAGTCCGCCGTTGTCGCTTGCGTTCGATGTCTCGAGTATGCTCGGGGGCGTGGTCAGCCGCATCCGCCCGGCACTGCCACTCGCGATTGTTCGAAATTGAATTGCTTCAAAATTAGATCTGTCCGTCACGTTAGAAAATGAATGCCTCAAACCCCCTTACGCAATGGCTTATACACCCCGTAAACGCGCCCTCTCGATTATGATGACAGAAAAGTGAAATTCTACGCTGGAATGACTATAGCTGGCAAGGGAGCCAGCCATGGAAAAAGACGACACTCGAGCCATTGTTGATGATGATAGTCCTTTTCCTACACGCGGACACAATAGTGGGGAGACTAGCCCTTAACAGCTTCGCTGTGAAAAGGGAATCATGAGCCAATCCACTCTGAGGTTGCAGGACCAGCAAGATCGTTTAGCACTACACAGAGGTGATACAGATACTTTTGAACAGAGGTACGAACACATTTATTGTCCTGGTCGGTGGTCATCGCGACGATATGTACGCACACACACATTCTCGTATCGCCTTTGCTATTAAATGCGTAAGCATTTCTATGCCTACCCAACGAGAAATTGGCTCGTGACGCAAGACAATGAATGGCTCATACCCCCTTAAGCAATGACCCACGCTCTCCGTAATCGGGAAAAAAAGGAAAAGATTGTTTTCTATCTGAGAGGCTACTTATATTGAAGATGGTGCCTCTTGATAACTAATCTACTGAAAATGCATATCCAAGTGATGATATATACGTAGAAGGTTTTGCATAGAATGAGGAAATTCTTGCATCGAATTCGGAAGCCGAGTTTTTGCACACGGATTTGTTGACGGACATGAAAAATCCAAGAAACCCTAGCCATAAATCGCTGCGCTGTAATAAAGAAAACTGAAAGGAATAGTTATTGTACGATCTTTTAAAAAAATGTGTCATATACGGAATTGTCAGCGCTGTTATTACCACGCAGGGTGTTAAACGTTGTGATCGAGTGATGAGACATAAATGACACTATTTGAGTACCGTTATACAAACGCATGATTCCGAAATAACGGAAAATAGAAACAGGGCTCTCATAGGGCGCCGACTAGTATAGCGCTCGTTTTTATACATGTACATACACATACATGTACATACACATACACATGTACATACACATATGCATATATATATACATATATACAAGTATTTTTAGCTGCACCAAATTGAAGGAATTTTAACCCTTCATCCAAATTCCTCCATAAAGTCCTCCGTAAAGAAAGCAACAAAATCCCAATAAAGAAAGGCGTCAGGCAGAGAGATACGATCTCTCCAATGCTATTCACAGCGTGTTTACAGGAGGTATTCAGGGACCTGGATTGGGAAGAATTGGGGATAAGAGTTAATGTTACTTAGTAACTTGCGATTCGCTGATATTGCGATTCGTTGATGATATGAGACCCAATTCTTCCCAATCCAGGTCTCTGAATTACCTTGCTTAGCAACTCAGGGGACCAACTTCAATGCATGCTCACTGACCTGGAGAGGCAAAGCCGAAGGGTGGGTCTAAAAATTAATTTGCAGGAAACTAAAGTAATGTTTAACAGTCTCGGAAGAGAACAGCAGTTTACGATAGGTAGTGAGGCACTGGAAGTGGTAAGGGAATACATCTACTTAGGACAGGTAGTGACTGCGGATCCGGATCATGAGACTGAAATAATCAGAAGAATAAGAATGGGCTGGAGTGCGTTTGGCAAGCATTCTCAGATCATGAGCAGCAGGTTGCCATTATACCTCAAGAGAAAAGTTTAACCAGCTGTGTCTTACCAGTACTCGCGTACGGGGCAGAAACCTGGAGGCTTACGAAAAGGGTTCTACTTGAATTGAGGACGACGCAACGAGCTATGGAAAGAAGAATGATAGGTGTAACGTTAAGGGTAAAAAAGAGCACATTGGGTGAGGGAACAAACGCGAGTTAATGATATCTTAGTTGAAATCAAGAAAGGAAATGGGCATGGGCAGGACACGTAATGAGGAGGGAAGATAACCGATGGTCATTAAGAGTTACGGAATGGATTCCAAGGGAAGGGAAGCGTAGCAGCGGGCGGCAGAAAGTTAGGTGGGCGGACGAGATTAAGAAGTTTGCAGGGACAACATGACCACAATTAGTACATGACCGGGGTAGTTGGAGAAGTATGGGAGAGGCCTTTGCCCTGCAGTGGGCGTAACCAGGCTGATGATGATCCAAATTATTCGATGAGGCGGTCATTACTCCTACGAAAAATAAAATGTCAATTGAATAATTAACGTAATTACGCTAATTAACTTCTCGATTGCTTTACATCACATATTTAAATCTACGAATTACAGCCGCTGAGTTCGCAGGGCATGTCCACTTGGAACGAATTCTCGGCACAGCACCAGTTAGGAGATAATTTTCAGTGTCCGACGAAAGGCATTGGCGTTCCAGTAACGTTTAAAGAAACCGCTGTTTTATCCACTGGATCACAAAAGTAACTGGAACACGAGTGCATTTGGACGAGCACTTTGAAAATTAATATCTCGGAACTGATGCTGTCCCGAGAATGCGTTCCAGGTAGACATGCTGCGCGAACTAAGCGGCTATAATTCGTATGTTGAAATATGTGGCGGATGGTAATTAAAAGGGTAATTGGCGTAATTACCTTAATTATTTAATTGATTTTCCTTACTGGCACTATTGGTAATAAAAACCCTTCAAGCGCTTGTCGAATGGGTGCCGCAGGGCTACATTTTTCAAGCCGAAGGGGAGAGGGGGGTATCGAGCCCCTCCTAGTAGGAGGGGCTTGATACCTCCGCCTCTGTAGGAGGGGCCTGACCCCCAAGGCGCCCTGACCTTAGGCACTAGAAATATAGATTGAAGCACGATCGTACACTCAAGATATCCAGGAATACACTTGTGAAAAAAAAAACAGTAAGTATGGAACTTCACGTCACCTATTTAATGTTCTCATTTAGCACATATTAAGAACTCTCTTGAAACTGGAAACTTAACGACGCATGTAAACCTGGTCCCACGAGTGGGAAGCCCACATACCATAGGATACAGTAGTCGTTATTGTAGTGGAGTTGTAATTTGTAGTTGAACACACCGTAGTTAAAAATGAAAGAAAGAACGGGGAGTCGGAGTGGGTGTAACGATTGGTACGGAGATTTCTAAATTCAGGATTCGTACCATATCTAGAGTATCTGTATATGTTCCACGTTACAATGGCTATAGGCTACCCTTTGCCAAAGCTGGCGAAAGTATGGGGTGCCACACTTAAGAGAGGGAGAGATACAAGGCCTTAAACGACATGCCGGAGAGGTCAGCCTGCTGCTGATCGCCAGGCATGTTCCTGCAGGTTGCCGAGATGATCAGCTTACCTCCGAGATGACCAGCTCCTGCAGCTTCAGCATACCGCTCAAAGCATTCACAAAGTGTTGACGGCAGTTGCAGAGTCCCCAGGTCCCACCGGTGTGGCCCAGCAGAGACAGCCGGCGGACGCGTCCGTTGACACGCAGCGCATCGAAGAAGCGTGGGTCGTGCCCAAAGGTGAACGGCCTGCTCAAGGTGACCGACTCGATGCACCGGTGCTCCTGCAGGAGGAAACTCAGGAACAGCTGGTGGTGGAGAACCTTTTCCCTGCTGCAAACTGCACAACGAACCGTGTGGGACAGTTTATGGAGTCTACATACGATAAGCGTGTGCGAATATGTTGAACACGTTCCTAAGGGGTGGGCATGCAGCGCAACCCGGACGAAAGACAGAAGGAAGCACAAGATACGAGCGCGGACTAACAACTGGTTTATTTTTTCAGACAAGTGACTATAATGTACAGAAAATGTAAACGCGTGTAAAGTGACGCTTACAAGGGTGAAAGGGTGTTAGCCTATCTTGCCATCGAAAAAAAACTCGGTTTCTTTGTCCTGCAGAGCAATAGAAGTCTGGTCGACGCTTACGTCTTTCTACCGCGTTGCGCCGCCCACACCCTAGCGACATGTTCAATCACCAACTCGCCCAGCTTGCCGTGTTAATATGTGGAAAAATTTAGAACAACAAATCTGAACACTGCGCGGAAGTGAAATCCCCTAGGCTAGCTTAGACGTTAACGTGCGTTTGTTTTTTATCCTTGAAAATAGGATATAGCAAGACCTATAACCAGATGTTCTTTCTTGATTTCCGGATTTCTTTTTTATTGCATTCAAGCACAATCGGGCTCAAATCGTTTTGACATTATTCCACCTGCAATCAACACACCCGTGTAGGGTAGCCAACCGTATCTTTCTTCTGGTTACACTCCATGGCCTTTCTTTCATTTTTATTCTCACCGTATATTATTCAAAAGAAAAATCGGAAAATAGTTTCTTTACAGCAACACGATAGTACGAATTAGATGATGGTGCGACAGTTTATTCCGGCATTGCGCCTCAAGAAAAGAGGACGAAGAAAACCTGGGCGGAGAAAAGATACAGTAAATCGCGCATAGCAAAGCGGTCATTAACGATGGGTACATGTTTTTTGGTGTTTCGACCATTGTCAACACAAAACACTGCGAGCTGATGGGCTTCTACTACAGAGATCAACGTCAGGATGCCACGTCTGTCTGTCCACTAACCACGAAGCAGGCTAACTAAATGTATGTGCACCTCAGGTTCAACGTTCTCGAACCGCAGTGGGTACAGTTTTCGGGTGCCACCCGATCGTTCGCGATTTACGCACCCCGCACAAGTTTTGTGAAAAATGGGCTAAACCCAATCGCTTCTCAAAAAATTCTGCCTTCGCGAAGGGTAGGCAATGGGGGTACGTACAATTGCTCGCGTATGGTTCTTGGAATTTATACTTTGATGCCGTGCTGCGTGTGGTACGCGATTCAGAGATTTTCGAGCACGTGTCTGCCCGGGCGGGTCTTGGATAGGCGCTCGAGTTGGGACACTTGTTGCGCCTCGCAACATGCACCCCCAACACCACACGGGGAGACGCAAAGCCAGAGTGCTACACATGAACCAAAGTTACTCCAACAACAAGGAGGCGGTCTTCACCGACGCAGCCCGCTATCGAGACGAAGAGTTTCGTGGCGGCAGTTACACAGCCACCGAGGCAACCACCTGACGAGCGTCACCGTGAACACGGCACATGCCGAAGCAGCAGAGGAAGCGGCCATAGCACTGGCGCTCACACAAACCAAAGCAACATACGTGATCTGCCATTCGCCAGCGGCAATTCGCAATTTTGCAAATGGGCGCATCTCGAAAGAGGCGCATCAGATACTCCAGCGAGACATACCATACACCAGGGAGAGGCCGACTTCGATACCTGAAGGCACTTGCTATGGATCCCGGCAGACACTGGACTGAGAACCCCCCAACGAAGCGGCTCACCGCGTTGCTCGAGGCCTCAATCACCGAGCATCACCGGAGGAAGAGCCCCCGCGGGGTACTGCAAACGTCTGGGCGTGGGAGGATCGTTTGACCAGGTTCCACGACATCACGACACACTACCAGTTACAAAGACGCGTATACCCATTCCCTCACGCTAGGTTAGACAGGATGCAAGCAGTACACTTCAGACAACTACAAACTGATCCTTACAGAAACCCCAGACTCATGCACGCCATATATCTAGACATGTACACTACAAACAGATGCACATCGAGTGGCGAGGTTGCCACACTAAATCACATGTTATGGTTACGGCACACTACCAGTTACGAAGACGCGTATACCCATTCCCTCACGCTAGGTTAGACAGGATGCAAGCAGTACACTTCAGACAACTACAAACAGATCCTTACAGAAACCCCAGACTCATGCACGCCATATATCGAGACATGTACACTACAAACAGATGCACAGCGAGTGGCGAGGTTGCCACACTAAATCACATGTTATGGGAGTGTCGGGACTTAACAAGCAAGTCGGGCCTCCGCCAGCCTCCGGTCGCGCTGGAAGACTGCACTGCTCAGCTCGAACCTGACAGCACAACTCGGGGCCGTCCAGCGAGCCGAGGAAGCCGCTTCGAGACAAGGTCTTGGAACCGCGTCCACGGCGGGTGCCCAGACCCACTGAAAGGACGCCGGACTCAAACCTTATTGATTCGAAAATAAAGTTTACGCTCTCTCGTGAAGGGTAGCATTAAATGCAGGTGTTACAAAACGAATGAATACTGCCCGCCTTGCGACACACTTAGCATTTCCCGCACATCGCCTGCGTGCGGCTGGCAGTAATGCACCGGGATCCGAACGCAGCGCCGATGCTTCTCTGCATTCGCGAACGAATGAGTGGTTCAGCGGGACCGAAGCGCCATCTGGCTTACAGTGAATAAGCGAACTAGCCAGTGGCGTAAATTTGCGGCAGCGACCTATTGGTAAACGCGCAGCCTTCTTTGTGCGTCATTTCCACGACAAGAGCACCCAATTCATACGATCTGGATCGCGTGAAGTGGGTATCACTGCAGGAATCAAAACGACAACGAAATTGGGCAGCGTGATGGTGTAAACGAGAATAGATGTATTCATACCATTTGTACAAAATGATTAGATCAGAGTCCCGGGTGGGCCAGAACGGCCTTAAATAATCTCCCGCATATGGTCGAGACAATAGGTAGAAAGTCGACTGTCAAGGAAAGCGGAGGGGCCTTTACACTGGTCGGACCCTGGTCGGAGGGGCCTTTACAGAGGTCGGCGGAGCCTTTACAGAGGTCATGCTCCCCTCGTGAATTTCTTGGTCGTCTGCGGTAGGGGCTGTGGGTACGCTCATGCCATGATCACACGAAGAGCTGCTCCTTAGATGCAACGAATACGGTGAAGAGGGTGGTAATGGAGGGAGCTCGTACAAGAGAAAATTAAATATGCAAGAGCAAGTTCGTTAAAGAGACAAAGGCGCACCGAAAAGATTCTGGAACAATGCAAGTGCACGCGGAGCTTCAAGTAAATATTCGCCAACAGCTATAAGGGATGAATACGGAAATGTCTTCGAAGGGGACAGTGCGCCGTGGTTATAACCAGAGACGTTATAAGGCATAACTTCGGCATGAAAGAAAACGGAGTTTAGACTCAAACAGATCCAGCAACAATAGAGAAGCCCGAGAGATCAAAATTTAACATAGAACACATTTACTTCCAAAAAGCATAAGAAATTGTCCCTAACAACAAGGCCGCGGGGCCCATTGAAATATTAAGAGGTAATCAAAAACCTCGGTCCAAAATGCAAGGCACCGCTGACTAATGTCATAAAGCAAGGGACTAAAAAAGAAAATTCCGGTTGGATGTCTTGAAAGCAACATGAACCTCATGAACAAAGACAAAGGTGATAAGGATAACAAGAACTCGCACAGGCCAATTACAGTGATTTCGGAGATATAAAGAATGGCAATGCAAGTCAAAATTAGAACTATCGAAGTTGTCGGGAAAATATCCACTGGAGGAATTAGACAAGGAGTTCAGACAGAGTTCAGGCCAGGTAAACGCTTAGAGGATAATATGTTTCTACTAACTAAGCGCATAAACATTTGAATAGCTCAGAATAGAACTTTATGGACAGCATTTCTGTATACTAAGGAAGCCTACGAAAACGTAGAAAGGGAATGGTTATGGGATATTCTCAAGCAAGAAGGCATAGATGACGATTTCGTGGAGCTGCTGAGGGATATGTATATATACACAGAGAAAACCGAGTACAATTTCTGTGGGAAGGCCGAAAATGTAATGAATTGGTGTAAATTCACCAAGAACTGAACCAAGGATGTCCTCTGTCTCCATTGTTTTTGATGCTTTTATTTAAGGGCATAGAAGGACGTCTGGAAAACAGTGCATTAAGGTTTGACTTGTCCTACATGCGTAATGGGCAAATTGTGCAACAGAGGGTCCCCGGAATGATGCACGCGGACGACGTACTGCTACTAGGGGACAGACACTTGCGAGTATGTGTGGGAACGCTGCCACAATTCTAGGTTTTACGTTTAACACACAGGAAGCTGGAATCATCCTTTAGTGATGAGACGAGTAATGACGCGGTGTCAATTGAACAGCAAGTTATGCCCATAGCAAAGCAATATAAATTCCTCGGCTTATAGATAAACGAAGGAAAGACTTATTCAAGCACCCACCAAGATAATCTGAAAATAAAGGGTAAGCGGAACGCAGCAATAATGAAACAGAGCACTTTGAGGTCCCAATAAATATGACGTGGTGCGTGGAATCTGGAAAGGAGTAATGGTGCCAGCGCCAACGTTCGCAAATACTATTTTGTGCTTAAAATCTGATTTCTTGTCAGGGCTGGAAGTTAACCAGAGAAGGGTATAGGTCGGGTGCCTTTAGGAGCCCACGGCAAGAGCCACAAACGAGGCAGTGCTGGGTGACGTGGGTCGGGCCTATTTTGAAGTCAGAAGCACAAAGCAAAATTAGTTTTGAAGAAAGAATCAAGAACATCGATGAAAATAAATGGGCGGCTAAAGTGCACAAGTACGCGTAGCTGAAGATCGTGGGCACAGAATGAAGAAAGGTCCAGCAAGTTGGCAACCAAGTGGAGGGTAACTGAAAGTGAATAAATAACCAGGAGTTAAAGATCAACAGAGACAGCGAAGCGGATGAAAAGAACGGAAACAAGAAAGACCATAGAAGTTTACAAGAATCGGAAGAAAGAAACTGGAAGGGAAAATCTGTACGACAACACGAAGGGCAATGCCTCGCTATCTGTAGCTCGAGCTGGTTGCGTAAGGACAAACATACCGGAGCCATTCACCCAGGGAGACCCGTAGGTAATGTACACCTTGCAGAAGCGGTTGGATTTTAAAGTGGTCGGAAGCATGAACCTACCAGCAGTTGACATAAGCAAGAGACGTTAAGAGTATTGATGGGAAAAAAAGCAGGTAAGAGACTGATACGACCGCATCCGTTACAGGCACAGGTAGCGGTAGAATATACAGAAGTTGAGGAAGCGAAAAAATAACAAGCAGATGTACACAATGTTATAATGGAAAGTATATATAGCGTACTTGATTAACTCAAGCTGGCTAGGTGATTCGGCATCTCCCCGTTTCAAAGAGGATGCCAATAATCACCTCCCGTTTACGCCACCGCAAACCCGGTAACCAGCAAACGATACCGGATTACCGGTTACGCGAAAGCTCTCTATTGAACAAATAACATTGGAGCAAACCTTCGTATGTCTCGTCGAAGGCCACACACAGCTTTCCCGGCGAGCGGTCGTCCTCCCTCTCCTCGTTTAAAATGGGATGCCAATAAATAATCACCATCTCACGTTTACGCCACCGCAAACCCGGTAATCTGCAAACGATACCGGGTTACCGGTTACGCTAAAGCTCTCTATTGAACAAATAACAGTGGAGCAAACCTTCGTATGTCTCGTCGAAGGCCACAGCTTTCCCGGCGAGCGGTCGTCCTCCCTCTCCTCGTTTAAAATGGTATGCCAATAAATAATCACCATCTCACGTTTACGCCACCGCAAACCCGGTAATCCGCAAACGATACCGGGTTACCGGTTACGCTAAAGCTCTCTATTGAACAAACAGTGGAGCAAACCTTCGTATGTCTCGTCGAAGGCCACACACAGCTTTCCCGGCGAGCGGTCGTCCTCCCTCTCCTCGTTTAAAATGGGATGCCAATAAATAATCACCATCTCACGTTTCCGCCACCGCAAACCCGGTAATCCGCAAACGATACCGGGTTACCGGTTACGCTAAAGCTCTCTATTGAACAAATAACAGTGGAGCAAACCTTCGTATGTCTCGTCGAAGGCCACACACAGCTTTCCCGGCGAGCGCTCGTCCTCCCGTATCTCCACGCCCACTTGCCGGCACTCAGTGTTCCACAGCAACGCGTCCTGGACCAGCGGACAGGGTCTGTTCCTGTGGTTCCCGTCTGTGCAGGCTTGCCACGTGTGGGGCAAGAAGTCGTACGCCCATCTCATCTGGTTTGAAGAAGAGATTAGGAAGTTTTAGAAACACCATACGAAAGTAGCTGCACAGCGCCAGCGTATCTTGGTTTATCTTGGTAGAAATGGACCACCAAAGGAGACAACACAAAGGACTAGATGACAAGGCAGGCGTCTGTTATGTGCATTGCGTTACCTTCCTTTTGCCACTCTACCAATATGAACTCGGGCTAACAAGACATAATCAAGCATCCGTACTCTGTGGTCTTATCTTGATTTTGTATCTTTTGGCTACTGCGGGGGGGGGGGGGGGGGGTCTCACAATCAGATCGTGGTTTTGGAACGTAAGACCTCATAATTATGCGCTCTGAGGCTTCCATTTCCGCGTCGAGCGTCGGCGTACCTCGTAACCGAGTGAAGGATGGAAGAGCAAACGTGGAGCGCAACGGCAGATGAAAGACGGCGAGAGCAAAGAGAATTTAGTGTTCGCCAGCCTCTTGTGATAAAGCAAAGAAATCTATACTACGCGACCACTGTATCCAGAAACAAAATTTGGCCTCGGCTGCTGCTTCGTAGATTTTCCGGCGTGCAGCCTAATGTGCCCGCTTGCAAAAGGGGGGGAGGGTCAAATAGCATAATTTGGCCGCAACCCCCTCCCGGTAAATGCGCCTACGGTTGGGCACGCGCGAAGGGAAGCGTTCCGTTCAGTTCAGACGATGCCTAATCGCCACTGGAAACTTCAACGTCGATCTTCACACATGATTCGTCGATTCGTAAACTAGCATATGAAATTTTCATCCGTACCAAATTAGAACATGCGTCTACAATTTGGAATCCGCATCAAAAGTACTTGATTGACACTTTAGAAGCTACTCAAAATCGTGCCTCCCGTTTTATCTTATCGAATTATGACAACGCTATCAGCGTTACTAAATTGAAGTTATCTATTGGTCTACCCCTTTTAGCATCAGGACGAATAATTTCGCAACTCTGCCTATTCCATAAATTGTACTGTAACTTTCCTGACCCTCGTTCCTCGCTTTTATTTCCACCCGTGCGCTCATCACATCGTCTATTACATTCTTTAAGTATCCAACGCCTTCATGGTTCTATATAACGCTTTAAATCCTTCCTTCCCGTTGCAATAGAACAACGGAACTCGCTCTCGGAATCTGTTGTAGAGCGAAACCCTTCGAAATTTCGCGAGTTACTAACCACCCATATTTGCAACTAATTATGCAAAAACCAGTTTTTTAGTGTCTTTTCAGTTGTTGCTTTTTGTTGCTTTGTACAGGACCATTCCTTCGATGTTCGTATTGTTTTGCCCCCCCCCTCCCACCCCTATGTAATACCCCACATGGGGCCCTTACTGGAATAATAAATGATAATAATGACAGTGATGATCCCCAAAACTAGGCTTGTGCGAAAAGTAGTTTCTGGGACTAAGTCGAGTACAAGTCGAATAGTGAGCGCGAATTGAGTACTTTCGAATAGATTTCAGATAATGCATGGCCGTCTCACCACACTCTTAGGCAAATGTACACCCTTCGAGGTGTGTATTTGGCACATAATCGTCATCTGCCTTGCTGGCGTTTCCTTTCTTGAACTCTGCGCTCGCTACATTCCTGTCGAGAATGCTGCGTCACACTGATAACGCGCATGCCGTTAGTGTTTGGGAAGTACCGGGCTCGCAGCGTTAAAGAAAGGAAACGCGGGCAAGACAGATGACTATTATTGTGGGACAAGATAAGCCCCAAAGGGTGTAAATTTTTCTAAGAGTGTGAAGATTATTGTTCTGTGGCAAGATTCGACCCGAAGGATGCGATTTTGTTTATGATGAGTGCACGTAATTTTAAACATTCTTCATATCCTGGTGTTGTGAACACCAGGATACGAAAAATCCACGCGTTGTTTACTAAAAGCACAAGCGGAGCATCAGGAACAAGGAGACATTTTTGTTCACAAATTCGAGGCTCTATGTATATACTTCGCCGCTTGCACGCATCTCGACATTTTTACAGCGAAGCTGCGAGCCCCTCGGTGGTTGGCATTTTTCGCGTCTGTCCGGGAACAAAATTTATCAGCAGCGATGACCCGTACCCCCCTAAGCTAGCAAAAATACAACGGTTCATCCCCCTCGTTATGCACAGGCTACAAGCACTCGGCAAAGTGAAACGAACGGTCCATACATTCATTGGAATTACGTATACAACGTACACAACAGCGTACGTTTAAATAACGAACAAGCTCAAAACAAGCATCCGAATCATCAACACCTGCGCCAGCAGTCGTGGTGGTTTTGTAACAGCTGCGCTGGACATCCACTTTTGCAGGGCCGGGATGACGAGGCACTTTTAATGCGATATCCCGTGTCGCAGAAAATCCGTTGTCGGCGCAGACGTCGGCGGAGTTGTCCGTGAGCGAAAATCTACGTATATATTTGGGTCTATGTATATGCCACGCCTTGCTATATGACAGGCGGTATATACGTGTTTTTTTAGAATCACGGATACAACGTACAGAACAGCGTACGTTTCAATAAAGAACAATCTCAAAGCATCCGACACCACATAATTGATAAGGCGCCAGTGATCGCAGTACGAAGCACTATAGCGCTCAGCGCATACCTTTCTCGATAAAGATTACAGTTGCGCAAGCTGCGGCGGCGACGGCAGCTCGAGACGTGGGGAGTGACGTCATTAAGCCTTGCACATATAAAAGAACCAGCCTAGTAACTGATTTCAGTATTGTTGCAGCAACGCTATGGGCGGCGACGTGCAGTAAAAAAAAAGATTACGATGACTCCCATTTCTACCATTTCCTCTAAAGCCATAAAGCATTGCGTACCACCCTTCGCCGTCGTAGCGGTGGTTTTCAGCAGCTTCGGCGGACATGCACTTTCGCAGGGCTGGGATGGCGAATTTTGCTTTGTTCAATGCGAAAGCGTTATATGCCCCACTTCGCAAAAATACGGCGGCAGCGTGAAGAAAACGTGGTATACAAAAAAATAATGGCCATCGGCGCAGAGTAAAAACACGTGAAGTGCTCGGACTGACATCGAATATCTCTGCGTCTTAAACAACGTGGCATCGTGTCTTCCCTAGATGCAAACACTCAACACTTGCTTGCTTCCTATATTATGGCGCGTATACCCACTACGGGGGACTGGTCAAGAAGCTGGCCGGTTAAACGGAAACAGTTATGGCAAACGTGTGTTTTTGAGAGGATAGCAAGCAAGAAGGTAATAAGTTTTAAGCAATTAAATTGGAATTTTGTAAAATAATAACTCCGTAAATTAATCTAAATTGAAATTTTTAAACATAAATCAGTAAGTTAATCAGGTATTTTTGTGTCACCAAGGAACTTGCATAGGGCCCTGCATGCGTTCCTGTGGCTAAAACCCAATGTAGATGCCCCGAAGGAGAGAATGTTTTCCGTGTTTATAGCAATGCCTAATTTTCGTTATGGGATTTCAAAGTATTTCTGTGGATTGCGAATCACCGGCAAGTTAATAAAAAGTTATCCCCGGCATTGGGTTCTTTGCAAAAATGACAGGGGACAGCGCTAGACCAGACCTGCCTATAGGTAAAAATTTAGGGATAGAATACGGCATCGTAATTTTGTGACTGAGATTTCCAATTTACGCCAGGGACACCATCGGGTTGTCCCAAGGGTAAAGCAAGTGGTTTAAGTCTGTTACTTGGGATGTGTTTTTCGGAGCATTATTGAAAAAGATAGCTTTATAAATCTATAGTGATCTGAGCCTAAGTCAGCAGAACATGAATAACTGTTGTATGTATAGGGATGTGCGAGTGAGTGCGTCGGCCATTTCATTCAGGAACAAACCACGATGACCTCGTATACCATATCAAGCGCACCAGACTTAATGTCGATGGGATTAATGCTTCCAGTTCGTTGAAAACTGTATACTGCTTGAGGATGAGGCGAGAGTGCGGAGCACACTCAACGAATCATGTTGCCTCAAAACGAATCTTCATGGTGTGCAGGCCGCCGTCGTCATCGTCTTCTATCACGCGCTAACGGTCCTTTCGCGCTAACTAAATCGTACCACTGCGCTCCGCGTATCCATTTCTTGGCCAATCCCCCATAATGTACCCCAAACCCCATAGGACCCATACCCCATGAATACTTAGTTAAGCGCAAAAAGACAGACACAAGAAAGACGACAGGACAAGGCGCTACTCTCAACTGACATTTTATTGCGTTTTATTGCATCATTTTATTGTCTATAAAGGAGTGACGCAATAAAATGTCAGTTGAGAGTAGCGCCTTGTCCTGTCGTCTTTCTTGTGTCTGTCTTTTTGCGCTTAACTAAGTATTCATGGATTCGCACCAACTAGCCCGCCAACGCATTGTGCTGAACTATCCCATACCCCATAATGTACCCCAAACCCCATAGGACCCATACCCCATAATGTACCCCAAACCCCATAGGACCCATACCCCATAGGACCCATACCCCATAGGACCCATACCCCATAGGACCCATACCCCATAGGACCCATACCCCATAGGACCCATACCCCATAGGACCCATACCCCATAGGACCCATACCCCATAGGACCCATACCCCATAGTGGGTTGGAGCCACACGTGACGGGAAGCAACAACGACAACATTCTCGACGCCAAATCACCAGCGCGTAAAATGAATTCAAAACACACGGGAAACCGCCTGCTTCTTGACCGATCCCCCATAGTGGTTATGCTCCAGTGTTTGGGAGACGAGACGAGATTTGTACCACCGCCATCGTGTCTCAAAAGGAACGCCGCGGGCAAGTTTACAACGTGCACGACGACATGCGGACAAACATCTCACATTTCACCAAAGCGACTATACAACGCTTTCGTATTCCCACACGCAAGCAGCCGTAAGTGCCTCTGCTGAATTAATTTCTCCGTAAAGCGAAAAACAGTTAGGTTCCGTAATCAAGGTATGTCGCTCCAGTCACTGCGCGTTCATGATGGGCATGTTGCTTCGCCCACTTGTTTTTGTCACGGCAACAGGAAAAACATCGCATTTAGGACCAACGCTGTCTTGGCGTGACAACGTGCACGACAATGATGCGAACAAGTTCTAATTTTTTTTTCAATGCTCAAAAATATTGCCCGTGACAATTTGGTGGAGCTGCGGAGTACCAGAAGCGCTGTACAACGGAGCTCCGCAGTGGGTGCGATTTATACCGAGTGGACAAAATTAATCAGACTCAACTCCGTGGAGAGGCTGGATAGTGCTCAGTTAAGTTGTTCGAGCTAATATCAGGGCAACTAAAATCACGGCGAAGAATACAGTTAGCTCGTGGAGAAAGGGAATTTAGGTCACGTAGGCCTGAGTAAGGTTCATCAGCGAACGAAATGCCGCAATAAGAAGCACAAGTTAGCACAATAACAAGACAACACTATGTTAGTGCTTGAAGGAAGAGATACAATAACACATTATCTAGTTATTACGTTTTATATTCAGAGCTACAGAAGACAGTGGACTTAAACACCAGAACCACTCATCCACGACGCCCAGCTACTCAAGCGAGATAGGTTGTTTAGTGGCCACATCAGAAGTAAGCCATGGTTTCGTGAGAATGGCTATATACGTCGGAGTCTTCTTCCAAACTGGCTTGCAGAGTTTCCTCTTTTAGATAGGTAACCTTGCACGTTTGCCATCAAAAATTTTAAAGGACGATGACAAGGAGCGGTCTTCAAGAATTTACAGAAAGAACAGGGCTGGTCCTGATACGTCAGGTTACCTAAATTCATATATTACAACTACTGAAGGCTTCCTTGGTGTTATTTATTTTCTGTTAACAGACACCTTTCGGGAGCGCACTTAATTTCCCTCGGCTGCCTGAAATACAACTTTAGCAGGTCCACCAGTGCCAACACGGCGTAGTCACTTCTGTCGCAGCAGCACAGGCTCGCAACAGATAGCGCAAAAATAAACAACCACGCAGGCAGATACCAACAACAAGTTTGAAGTTCACGCTGCCATTTGCGGATTTCGGCCGCAAAAATATGCAGGGGAAGCATGTGAAACTAAGCGCGCACGCGTGAATTTTAAACAACGTAGTTAGAGAACAAATCTTTTTTTCCTTGTAAAGTTGTTGCGCTGTACGTACGTATACGTTATTTAGCACGAACCAACTCGCACAAACGAAGCTGTCGTTGCGCGAATATTGAGTAGCTTGATAGGCTGATCAGTGACGATAACTCTCGCTCCTCGACATTACAAAAATGCGTCTAAAGACCAGGTCCAGGTGGTACGATTTCACGCTGCGTTTTTCGAAGCTACGATTTCTGCAAATGAGAACTTCGCATTACCGTTTCTCATGCACAGAGCGGGGCCGTTGCGATTTTCGCATTTGCGAGCCCCTAACGGAGGGTTGAATTATTCTTGGCGTCAGTTCGCTTCGGTAAGAACGAAGTAAAGCAACTCAGAAATTGTTTTCGTGAAAACTTGTGTGCGTTACCTTGTGGAGGAGGAGGCATTAACGTTTATTGTAAGAAACAGCAAGAAATTATTTCTTCGCCCTAGGTGGGCGGCTCTCAGTCCAAATACGTTACCTTATGAAGACAAAAATTAAGCAGAAAGGCGACAGTGACGTGTGTACGATCTACGTTGCGATTGGTGGCCCGTTCTTTGCCGCGCGTGCGTTTTCGCGGAGAAGTTTAGCACTCCGAACGTATAGAAAAATCACGAAGGGTGCGGAGACCCATTTGCGCGCTGAACTGCGAATTCGTAACTTCGAAAACGCAGTCAAATTCGCACCACGTGAAGCGGGCGTAACACGAGCTGCGCGTTTCGTTTCTTGCTCCTATCGGCTACAGTCACGTGCTACACGCGGGGTGGATCTGGGGTATACAGTGAAGGCTATCCGACGGGAACTGCAAATCCGCCCGGCCCCCTCAGCAGTGAGGTGCGAGAAAGCTATGACGGCGGGAAATTTTCGCTGAAGTTTTCGAAGAAGCCCTATTACACCCGCGACCTCGAGGTGTGCGGCAGAACCTTGTACAGCCACCGCTAAGCAAATCTACGCCAGTGCAAACGTTGTCATTTCGACGCCATGTTTCAGGAAACCCAAGGTGCCGCTTAGAGATGAGAATTCCCAACAACGCGGAAAGCGTGTCGAGGCCTATATACCGCCTTCTTAAAATATTCCACCCAGTGCGTGTTTAGCACGAACGTCTATCGCGCCGAGCAACAGGGAAGTAGTGCATTTCATGAGCTAACACTACTAGGATGCATCTTGGGCCTCGCGTACCTTTGTACGTGGGTGTATAATCTTGACAGCTTGATGAAACTTTCAGTTGCGAGCAACAGCACCCGCGTTTGATTCCGTTGTCCTTAGACACTTTCACGCTGTTTGATTTCGGCGACGTAATTTTACAAGGCAGCCGTTTGGCTGCGCCGTGAGACGCTTACCTCATGGTATATCCGGCCGACGTCGGCGCATGGGAGAACAGGCGGTAGACTGCGTTTCATCGAGACCGAAAGCGAATTCGGTACTGTGTATCGGGGTGGAGGCCTTTCACGATCTCGTAAGTCCTGTTGTCACCTCGCCGACTCCCTCGCAGTGACCGGTAAGCATCAACAGGCGCTCGCAAACGAAACGCGATTACTGCCCCCGCAGCCAGCACTGAGAAAGGGCACGTCCTTTTAGTCTTCTGCCGTCACAGAAGTCACCTGACAATGACGTCACCGGGCTCACGTGCACGGGCGGCTGCGAATAAGCGTCGGCACTTCTTGCGCGGGTTCGGAAAGTGGGCGTATACGCCCGAATTGTCATTCGTCGACGGCTGCTTGATTGCCCTGACCACGCGGAGAGGGAGAGAGAGAAGGAGAAAGAGATTGCGGAGATAAAAAGCGGCTCCGTTTCCTGGCTGAGCGTATTTCCTTTCCCTTCCAGTCTTTCCAGCAATCACTGCGGCCACTCTCTCCCCCGTGCTCCCCCTTTCCTGCACCGGCGCTCAGCCCAGACAAAGCACCAGATATGAGCAGCATGGCTAACCACCCCAACGCGGCGAAGCAAACCGCGCGTGTCTCTTTTGCTTTTGACAAGCGACGCTTCGTCGAAAATCTCTTGCCAAACTTGTTACTGTCACAAGCACACTATACAACCCCTGATTTGCAGAAGGCATCGCTTGTCAAACGCTGTCGATCGCTGTTCGAGCCCCCATCCTCTCTCTTCGTCCTGACTTCTCTCACTTTCTCCTTCCACCGAAGGTTAGGCCTAACGCGCCAGCTCGCTTATTAAGCCTAACGCGCCAGCCCGCAGCTGCGCACATCGAATTAAATGATTCCATGCGCTGCCATGTGTTGCTGCAGTGACCGCTCCGAAGTGAAACGAGATAAGTTAAAGAAGAAGCAGCGGAAATGTGGTATTTAGAATTGCTAAGGTTGATCGAATCCCGGCCACGGCGGCCGCATTTCGATGGGGGCGAAATGCGAAAACACCCGTGTGCTTAGATCTAGGTGCACGTTAAAGAACCCCAGGTGGTCAAAATTTCCGGAGTCCTCCACTACGGCGTGCCTCATAATCAGAAGGTGGTTTTGGCACGTAAAAACCCAAATATTATTATTATTATTAGAATTGCTAAGGGTGTGCGCACGAGAATGCGATGAGGCCGGTTGGGAGAGGGCGGGATGTGAACTTTTCGAATTAGCGACGACACGATGGATCTCGCGCATATGTAAATAGGCGCGGGCTCGCTGTGAATCCTGACAAATATGCAGGGGACTGTTTTTCTTTTTTTTTTTTTACGGCGCTTTCTTATCAGGTACGTTGACCATCGGTGATTTGACTATAAGAATTTGTCGCGTGCGAACGTGTCGGATATCGCGGTTTCACTGCGGCTTTTTGGGGCACGGTGAAGGACGCGCCCAATTGGAATCTATAGCTGACACGAAGTCGACGTAAGCGTCGCTTCTATATATAGCTCGCATGCGTCGCTGCGCAGTCTTTCAATTTAGAAATGCAGCATATGAACGAGGCTCAATGATATACTATAATGTGTTCTTGTTTCACAAGCGAGAATAATAAGGGAATCTGAAGGGCTCGTTCTTTTTCTCTCTTTTTTTTTTAAGAGAATGCCTTACGCCGCTTTTGCGTCAGGGGTGCCGTCTGTTCCTAATTCTATAGGCTCTTTCGCGGGCCGCGGAGAAAGTGCAATCAAGAGACGTGGGCTGATCCCGACGGTGGTACAACTTAAATTCCGACGCTGTTCCGACATATATGCCTCTGGCGCAGGGGGGGTGGGGGGTAAAGGGGGTAATGACGCGGGAGAGTGCCGTGCGCAGTGGCTCTTCCAGCTCGAGGAGCAGAGCCACATCGAGTGTACCCAGTCGTTGTGGTGTGAACCTCTATTCTTGTTCTTTGCGTTTTGTGACTGTTTTTTTTTCCTTTAACTATGTACCAACTGGGCCCGGATTTCAACCCTTCTGCAAAGCCACATCGAGCTATAGCGCCAGCTGGAAATTTCGTTACTGTCAGGGGAGACGAGCATGGAATGTGATCGGCGCTCGCCTTCGCATTTTCCAGGCCGCGCTCAGAACAAACTGTTGACTTCGTATTACGTACATATCGCTGGGTAAGCAGCGACGCATAAGAAGGGCGCGGGCACGGAGTAAGATATTTAGGAGGTGAAACTCCCGTCAGCGCGAGCGAGCGCGGGCGACCAGATAAGGTCACAATTGTTGTATGCGCCGACGGGGCCGTATACAGTGGCGGCGCCATGCGGCGCGTCGTAGAAGCCGCAGCGAAGAAAAAAAAAATGCAGCGCCCGGGCAGGCGGCTCCGGTGCGCTGTCAACGGCGGTAATTTCTTTCCAGGCCGCCAGGCGCCGCCAGCACGATAACAGCTCCGCGGGCTTGTGACCTTTTCTGGTCGCCGCAAACAGCGGAGTTTCCACTATGTTTCTTGCTCCGTGGACACGGGCCAGCTTCCAACTTTAGGAAGCGACCGACGCCTTGTGTTGTCGTGCGTTCTTCTTGTGTCGGTGTTTATCATCCTGCGCTACACAATGCTGGCATCGTGTAGCAACAACGAGCCCGAATTTCCACCGCAATAACATTGTTGACCGAAGTGGACTTCGACGAGCGAATGAAGAAACACGCCGAGGGTACAAAACGTCCCTATGCGCACACTCAAAAAAATAAGAAAGAGGTCGGCGGTTCAACCTGTATATGCAGGGCGTCCCAAGTAAATCGTGTACGAGCATTTGAAAATATGCAAATGCCACGTGGCTTGAGAGAACCAAGGTAATGTTGTTGGCCGTCACTTGGAGATACTCAGGTTATTTTTTGCATTCTTCCCAATTAGATAGTTGGTCTTAATCAACTTCTCAAATATTATAATTAGATGAAAAGTCTGAATGAGAAAATTGTAGAACGACATGAAAAACTCTCGATACAGCTTTCTCTTGCTGAATAAGTGCTACATAAAAATATTTTTTCCGGGCGTGAAAGCCTGCGAATGCATGCAAAGTGCCTCGAGCGGCCTGTAGTGCGGCAATTTCCCCTGTATACGTGTACAGACCTACAAGTCAGACATGCGCTAGTCAAGCACAATTAAAGCTGAGATTAGGCTCGTTCTGCTGTCGTCTATTATAGTGTTGTGAATGGTTGCGTATATGTTTGACTGGATAATTGCTTTGTATAGCATACAGTTCGGCGCCCGACCTCACGGTAACGTTTTTCGTTTGAAAAATTCACCGACAATCACGATACTCCCTAATTCGAAATTTGAGCGCAGATCTACATGTGTGTTTTCGTTTCGCGATATATATTGCCTGGCGCAAACAATACGTCTCATGCGGCGCGTTGCAAACGAAGTGAAACGCTTTCCTCCTCACGCTCTCTTCGTTATAGCTACGTCTTTCACGCAAGTTCTACCGCAGCAGAGTTAGCAGGACTCCACCTTGCTGTGGACCTACTTGCAGAGGAGCTACCAGCGACCCCGGCAGCCATCTTCTGCGACTCCAAGGCGGCGATGTTTTGCCTGCAGAACCCTGACAGGGCTAGGCTTGGGGTAGCGCTGCTCTCTTCAAGACTGACGGCCCTTCAGGACGCAGGATGCTCAGTATCTCTGCATTGGCTACCGGCACACGTGGGGATCCCGGGCAATGAAGAGCCGGACACTCTGGCAAAAAGTGCCCACCACTCAAGCGTCCCCCTCAGCCCTGCTGTACCGGCCCCAGACTTCTCGAGACACAGGCTGCGCCGGCACATCGTCGCCTGCCACCCGGACAAACGGGTATCCCTGGGCCGGCCTCCACGGCCTCTTCCACAGCACGGCCTACTACGAAGGGATGCCTCCATGCTGCTCCGACTGCGAGTTGGCTGCTACTGGACGGCAGCCCGCCGGCATCGCCTTGGGAAAGCCACCTCGCCAGCCTGTGCCACCTGTGGTGAACCGGAGACTCTGGAGCACCTCCTGCTGGCCTGCCCTGCTCACCTGCAGCACCGCCGTCGACTTCTGCAAGAGTTCCACCGCCTGGGGCTCCCATGTTCACGACAGGAAGATATCCTCTTCCCCTGTCGTAATCAGCTACCAGCCTTCCTAAGTGTCGTCGAGTACCTCGACTCGTCGGGGCTCTCGGCGAGACTATAGGACATTTCTACAAAGACGGATGGCCTAACGGCCATCCCACCACCTCGGCCTTCCTGATCGGCCACTACTTCGCTTCCATCTCTACGACCTTCTACCTTTCTCCCTCCTACCCTCTCTCTCTTTTAATCCCATCCGCCCCAACCTGCTGGCGCTGAGCCGTGCTCCCGCATGGGTTGCAGAAAATAGCGCTAGCCTTTTCTCCTTCCCCACAAGAACCACTTCTCTCATTCGTCGCTGCAGGGCTCGTTCGCTCGGTTACACCGAGGGACGCCGCCGCTAAACGCAGGAACGGGCGCTTTTAAGAGCTGTGCCCTAAATTGTCTACCTTTGGTGGTATCATCGCGTAGCGAGCTGAATTTCCCAGAAGCATGCTTTGAACCGTTTGAGCTGTTTGTGACGCTTCTTTTCGTTTTCTGTTCAACACAAACACGGTGCAACACACAAAAACTCTAAACGGTGTCAGATTGTCAGAGGTGTGCCGACTGACCACCGCATACGTCTTGAGATCGTATCTAGCGCGGTGTTTTTTTTTTACATTATTTATTCTCGTTGCACAGCTTGGCTAACATTAGCATGAGACACCCTATCTATACCGCTTGGAACGAGGTTAACTTCATGCCTCGAAGTCTTCGTCATAAAGAGGGGTTCGCCTTTTCTTGGATGAAATTTTGAGTTCATGACGCCATCTTAGCAGGTGCTCGTCCGAACGCGGCTCCCTTATTTGAACTTGGGGTGTGGGAATAGTGGCTTTTGAGTCCGAATCGAATACGGTCGAATAATGCCGGAAGCGAATAAAATCTAATCGAATAACGAACGATTTTTTTTTTCGTATGGCTTTCGAATAATGAAGCAGCCGATGTCACAATTAATGTAAAGCGATGTTCGCACTCAAGTATTCTTAATGTCAGCAAGTTTGTGTCATTACACACTACGTTTATGACAGCGCTGTTTATTAAAAGCACAAATGGGGCGCCAGAAGCAAACAAGCCCTTTATTCGCACTCACTGGGCTCTTCCAAGAGTGCAAATGATAGCTGTACAGCCTGTAAAGTACGGCTACCTAAGTGACGTAGCCTGCTCCACTACGCAAGTTCTCCTGGTTTTTTTTTGTTTTGTTTTTTTTTTTTTTTTGTCTATACTGTGGCCACGAGGGTGAAGCATTACCGTGATTTTCCTCCAATTTTATGCCTATTTGAGCGCAGTCGTCGTTCTGAAATATTCGAAACGTACTCGAAAAACATTCGCATTTACGAGTGTATAGGACTATTCCATTCCAAGACCGAATGGAATTGGACACTATTCGACACGTTAGTCGAAGGTTTCGGATATTCGCACACCCTTATTTATCTCGCAGTGGATTCGCTGTCCTCTTTAATCGGGAAGCCATCAACCGAGAGTCAACCGCCAACTTGCCCTGCTTTCTTTTCTTTCTTTCAATTCTTCCGCCCATGCTAAAGATGGTCGCAATATACGCCAAAGTGAAAACTCGCCCATAACTTCAGCGATTATCCCGAGACGGCCGATACGATACCCCCGATAGCTCCAGCCACGTACATACTGATAATTTGTTCCTATATCCCGCAACCGCGGCGGTCGCATTTCAATGGGGAGGGGGGGGGTGAAGAAGCGTTTGTGTACCGTGCATTGGGAGTACTTTAAAGAACCCCAGGTGGTCAAAATTTAATCCGGAGTGCCCCCCCCCCCCTATACGACGTGCCTCGCAATCGTATCGTGTTTCTGGCACGTATAAGAAAGCCAAAATTTATTTAAGTTAAATATGTGTTCCTCCAAACATCTCGCCGTTCAATCTGCCCATCCTGTAAGGCGTGACTCTTTTTTTCTTTTTTAACTATTGTTAGACGTGACATGGCTGGACTGGTGCCACACGTCAACGGCACGCACACGTACAATTAGTAAAGTTATCGGGTTTTACGAGCAGAGTCCGCGTGATTACCAGGCACGCCTCTAGAAGGGGACCGCGGATTAATTTTGATCACCCGTGGTCCCTTAGAGGGCAGCCGCATCGAAGCATACACGAGCGTTTCCTTTTTTTTTTTTGCATTCCTCGCCCGAGCCAAGGAGGCAGCCCAAGCCAGAGGGTTCTTGGAATAAGGAATCCTCGATCCCACCTAGGATAACCGGATTCTGACTGGGATTACTGTCTCAGAAAATAAAATTTCAGTTTTCTTTCTTTCTCCTCGACCGAAATGCGGCCACCTGCGGTCGGGGTCAAACCAGCGACCTTAGCAGTTCAACGCCATAGCTACTCAGCTAGCGCTGCGGACGTACACGCAGAAGCAACAGGCTGGGCGCTTATCTCGCTGATAATTGTGTAGGAAATGACAGTGCCGCCCATTTCTGATAACCCACGTATAATGTAGCTCGGTTTCACTGCAGGCCCTAACAGACCAGCCTCCGAGGCATTTCAGCATTTATTCAGCGCCAAAAAGGAAAGTGATAACTGCTTCCGCTAGTATGTACGCATCGTGAAGATAGAGGTGGAGTGTCCTAGTCAGAGGATGAGCGGTGCGCATGCGCAGTAGCAATGCCGCTTGTTAAAAAGATTTCCTGCCTATATAGTGCAGACCTGCCCTTTCAGCGAGTCTCAGTTGTATTCTGCAGCATCTTGTCGCGTCTGTTTCTTTTGTGTCCCGCTTGATTGTACGCCAGTGACCAATCTTTCTTTCTCTCTCAGCATAGTGGAGCTAAGCGGGGGGGGGGGGGGTGGAAGGGGTGCAAAGTTAGTGGTGAGAGTGGGGTATCATCGCCATTTCTGGCTATAAGATATATAATTGGCGCGAGAAACACTGTGAGTCAGAAGAGCCTTGGAAAGAGCCCCGGTGGCGAAGTGGTGGAGGGCGAGGCAGGAGGAGAACAATCGACAGCCAATCGCGAGAAGGTTGGCCGCATCGATAACAAGCAGAACTGTTGCCCTTGTTTGCAGGCGCAGACCGTACCAACAGATACCAGTGCATGTACTCGCTTTTTTGGCGTTTGTTTGTGGCTGCGTTAAGGCTAATAGGGGGTGCTCGGCGTGAATTCGAATGTTCACGGGCAGGCAATGAAGGCTGCGATCCCCCACGACTGACTGACTGATCAGAAAGACTTTCAACCGTTCCTCGCGGTGACGGGCGCAGACGGCTTGCGTACACCTCGGGGACTTGCCCACCTATAACAAGTAAGTCTAGCAGCGTACCTTCCACCAAATGCTCGTGTGTCGGGTTTTGCTTCGATCGTGATGTCATTTCGTGTCGCCTTTCTGACAGACCGCGTTCGTGTACATAGGCTTTAGTCGGTGAGCGTGCATTTAGAGCATATATACATGGCGTATGCTCGAGAGATGACAACGAAAAGCATTTAGAGGGTGTCCCGGCTAACGATGGCCAATCTGTTCGACGAAAAAAAATATGATAAAATACACGGTGCAAGGCACAATTTTAATAAAAGTATGATGCTCGGCCATCATATCTCTGAAGACTGAACACCGTAGCTATCTGTATAGATCGTGTGTACACATGACAGGTGCGCCACAGAGATAAAAGGCAACGCGAGAAACCCGTTGGAACTTTGCCCCACGGATGGATGGATGGATGGATGGATGTTATGAGCGTCCCCTTTGGAACGGGGCGGGGGGTTGCGCCACCAAGGTCGTCCTATTATACTGCCTAATGTCCTACTTAGGTTAAACAATAATAAAAAGCACGATGGAACTCCCACAACCAAATTTTCTGATCCCCTATTGCGAACTGGGCTTTTGTGTGTCTCCGTTTTTTGTAGTTTCCCTACTTTTCTTCCACCAATCCTCTAATCGCCTCTTACTAATCCCTATTGCGGACATGTTTACTTTTCCACTGCTCTTGCTGAACCCAAGGGCTTCAAGAAGGCCAATGGTGCCTAAATCGACCTCTGGGTAGACGTCTTCACCTTCTAATAAGACATGCTCCATAGTTTCCCTAGCTTTACCGCAGAAGGCACCACGTCAAATGTGCACAATGCCCCCTGGAGCTCCCTGGGCGTCGCCACATTATCCTCTTGAAAGCCGTCATTACCCGTGACTCCCCGCAAAAGCATTACAGAAATTATAGCGCTTACCTTCCTACTAATGTAGGAAGGAAACTAATGTAATGTAGTTCCTACTAACTAATGTTCCTACTAATGTAATGTAGGAAAGGGAAGCTAGATAGAGTTGTAGAGATGACGGGGGAGAGGTGGCAGAGAATGGGTAGAACCGACGCAGTCGCCAGACGAGTGAATAACAGCCTTGCCACTCTTCACTTGCAGTCTCCACAGAGGGGGAGAGGGGGTGAAGGGGTGGAGAGAGAAAAGGCGAAGTGAGAAGGCAAGGAACAATGGTTGCGGGCCAACAGGATAAATCTAAATACACAATATGGTATGGTACGTTTCAGCTATTTCTGAAACATAAGGGACAAAGATTTAGGGACACGTTAAAGAACACCACGGTGTCATTCAAAACTATTCCGGAGTGCACCCCTGCGCCATGCCTCGTTATCGAAATGTGGTTTTGTCACGTGCGGCCCCGCAATTCAAATTAAAGTTTACTACTTCGGCCATGATGCGATGTGCCATGTGAAGCAATGAGTATGCTCATTCTTCTCGGAGGTTATGAAGTGTGGCGTATACAACAGTGCCTCAAGCGAACGCCTCCAATATGTATGTTCTGTGTACTACGCAGACAAACAGCAGTGATGCACGAAATGTAAGATGTTGGACTAAACGTTGAAGTTAGACATTCGCGGTCAATATCACCGCTAATTATCTTTGATCAAAGCAAATAGCACAAAGAGGTTCGCTTATATACATTCCCAGTATCAGTGCGTGGGATCCGCATACTTTTGAATCTTTTTTTTTTCTTTTAACAGCATGGCTAACGCTAGCTGGGGCACATGGTATACCTGTTGTGCTCGTCACCCTGGCAGCCTATGGCACATCATGCCAGCAGTGGAAGAGTGAGCAGGAAGAATACTGGTTAATATCGAGTCTATCGCTTTGTCGTTATGCAGGCTTGGTAGCTTGCGGCGAAATATCTGGTCAGGTTATACGAACGAGAAAAGGGACTGAAGGGCTTGACTTATTGTTAGTGCCAACGATTGTGATACTATACCACTGAAACAAAGGAAAGAGTGAATTAACTGCTTTTTTTTTTTTTTCAGGCGCTGCGTGCTCGGGAAAGGCGGCTTTCAAGCTGCGTTTGGAAGGTATACGCGCGAGGAAAGTGTGATGGCGCGGCTGATTCGTGATGCGTAATGAAACGGGCTTCTTTAGTCCCCCAATGAAGGTTAAAGAAATGCGTGAGCCTGTATTGGCTCGCGCCGCACATTCATGCCTGCGAGGTTTCGACATGGCGTCTTCGAGCGTCGGTTTCAGATTCAATTGTCAGATTGCTTTATAGCGGGCATAGTGGAGCATATATACATTGCTTTCGATCCATAGTGCGATAGAAATATGCACTGACAGGGCCTTTGACACAAAGATCATTTTACGAGTACAGGGAAGCGCGGTGACCGGCGGACTAGGCTGTGCGTTTAAAAAAGATCAGTGGCGTCGTGTGCAGGTTCAGGCTATGCACGTTTATGCTGCGTGAAGCGATCGCGAAGTGGCCCATTTTAGAAGGGAAATGCGACACTGTGAAACTTGTTTCCCAGCCACCAGATTGCGATTGTCAGTCCGATCCCGCGTTACTGTGCATGCGCGAGTTGGCAGGACGGACCATGTGGTCTGTTTGTAAGGATGCCGCATAATTCACGTAATAAGCTCGCTTGTTAAAGTCTGCCCAAATGTCCGGCGTTTTCGTGACAGAACACACGCACGCACAACAAAAATTACGCACATCCGACGCACTGTGGGAATCGATGTAAGCGAAGCTTTCCGCTTTGATTGACGATAATTAGCGGCGATGTTGACGGCTAAAGCTTAATTTCTTCAACGTTTGGTGTAACGAGAGAGCGGCGAGTTGACGTTAAACGTTACCTTACGGGCTCCACTCCTGCCTCTCGGCGTAGTACACAGAACGCAAAGGGAGAGGCGTTTGCTTGAGGCGTTGTTCAGCGCCATATTTCGTGACCTCTGAGCGGGTTGAGCATCGTCATCGCCTCACATGGCACATCCCAGAGTGGCAGATGTATTAAAGTTGAATTATGGGCCTCTACTTTCCAAAACCACACCCGGATTATGAGGCACGCCGTAGTGGCTGACTCCGGATTCATTTTGACACCGTGGCGTTCTTTAACGTGTCCCAAAATCTAAGTGCACGTGCGTTTTCTATTTCGCCCCCGTCGAAATGCGGCTGTCGCGGTCGGGATCAAATCCACGACCTCTAGCAATGCCATCGCCGCAAAGCTACCGCGGCGGTCACGGAACTGTTGATTTGGCGGTCGACCGCTTCCGTAGTGTCGCTTGGACCCTACGGCACGCTTTAATTAATGCGGCTATCCTTCTGCAGCGTAGTTTGCCCGCTTGATATATTTACCTAGTGTTTATTTTTCAGAAACAGCAGGACCGTACTGGTACCGCACCTTGGACTTAAGCTTATCCAGTTTCTCCGCAAATGCTGTCCTTGCCTTCCTTGCCTACTTCTCAGGGTTTGCTCGCCTCAGGGTTTTTATTTCTCGGAGTTTCCTTGCCTTCTCACATCCCTTGTATGGGAACCGCCTCTGGGGGGGTTTGCGCCAAGCGTGCTGGCTTCGCGTGCAGAACGACCCGCGGCAGAAACCAAGGACACGAAGTTGCAGCAGACTAACAAACTGACCCTGCTCAAGGCCTCAACCGAGCGCCAGTCTGCGGGCAAATGCTACGGGAATCAAGTACACGGAGAGCCGGGTGTCTGGGACATTACGGGGTGTCAATCTATGGGTGATCATTGTTGGGAACATGGCAGTCGCTGTAGCAGGCAACGAGTACACCGCGGGAGCGAAAAAGCACGTGGTACGACCCAATAGGGCTGAGTTCATTTTGGGAACGCCACAAACTGAACCAAGGGCATAACTACATATACCGAACGAACCTGCTCGTATGCCGCACGTGCGTGCACATGTATGGAGCGTCATCTCGACGTTTGCTAGACGTGCAGTATAGCGTTGGCTCGGCGTTATACGTCATTCCGCTCCGCTCAGAGTTGTGTGCCCCCGGGAACTCGCTCACAGCCACTCGGCGACAACGCCACTGCTATCGCAACACTTAATATATGCGGCGGCAACGGAACGCTGTTCTCGTTTGGCTCTTGCGAATCGGTTCGGCGGAGCCGGCCGCTGCGTTCGCTTTGGTTCCTTGAAGTTTTGTATACGGCCAAGATGACTGTGTGTCCCTCCTGCCTCTTGACGACGCACTGGTGTAGGTCTACCGAGGAACTTGGCTCCGTTACCGAGAAAGCGCCATAGTGCGCATGCGCAGAGCTATCGTATACCGGAAGCAGAACGCGCTTCGCTGCCGATCGGGCTGCAGCGGAACGGGGCGGTAAGTTCAGCTTTGTCTAACAGCTCGAGTCCTTGAACAAGGACAGGGCTTGCGGGAACTGCAGGCAAGCGACAAGCGGTCGACTTTGAAAGTGAGTCGCTTGTCCTGTCATTCTTTCTTTAGCTTGTCCTCGTTCGCGAGAAGCGCCGCTATCGTACTTGGAATCATGTGTAGAATCAACTGTAGCCCCAGTCCTTGACCTTATCAAGCTTTGTTGTTGCTGTTTTGCAGTTCAGTCAAGCGCGCACCGCTCGTCTAGCTGGGTCACGCGGGTTATCGACAATGCGATATCGACGCAGTTCTGCGCAGTGCGAGAGCACGTACAGGCGCCCAAATCTTTAACTGGCGTGCGCGAGCGGCGACTTTTCCGTGCGTCAGCGCCGTATGACGGGGCGCGGCTGGAAAGAGTCTGAGGCTAAGCGCATGCGGACAAAGCGCGCTCAGCTGGGCCCATCGTCTACTAGGCTGTTTCCAGCCTCGCCGCGTCATACGGCGCTGACGCCCGGAAAACGCCCGGAAAAGTCGCCGCTCCCGCACACCAGTTAAAGATTTGGGCGACTGTACAGTGGAGCGGAAAACGGTTATCCCATTAGTAAGTGGGAAACATTTATCGGCGAACATTTGGCGCCTTTGACAGCATCTGTCTAGCAGCCTACGTCTTGGTGCTCTCACGGTCGTTTCGTTAACTTCCATGAACCAAAATTCGCATAGCATGACAAGAGCGTATGACGAACATAAACGATAGGTGACGATGAAACGTGTCATGCATAGCTCAAGAAACAGCCGCCTACGTCTCGGTGCTCCCATGGTCGTTTCGTTAACTTGGTATACGCTCCCCGCACACTGCTTCACGTAACATCGGTTCCCACGGGGCGTGAGATCTGCTGGCTTTATTTTCTGGCATTTGCCTGCGCGGTACTTCACATTGGTGATTACATCTCTTCTAAGATTGCAGTAAAAGTGCCGGCCGTTCTGACGAAATCACGCGGTATTTGTCTTACGCCAAAATCGCAGCGTGGGCGCGAGATCTTGAGAAAAAAACGAAATGGCTGGCTGGCTGCCGCACGCGCACGCATGCGCTTGCACGTGCCGCACCTGGCCGATTGCGCGTGACGACAGCCCGGTGCCCCGTCAACCAATGGCTAGAAGCGATCCACGCCGCCAGTGATACCGCCCCTAGTCACATCCATGCAATTCTTTTTTAAACCCCTGGGCCACAACGCAACGCCAGCCCCTCGCGGTAAATGTTGTGCGCTAAGGTCAGTTTCTGTGTAACCTCGCGCGCCACTAAGCGGCTCAAAATTTTTCACTCGTGGTTGAAATGATCCCGGAAGCGTAAACTTGCCGGTCAACTTTATTTCTCGTACTGTGTTAATGTCATTTTTTTTTGGTAAGGCATCGAATTCAATCGGGCGTCCTCTCCCGTTCTCTCGTCTTGTGCAGGTTGTCGTCAACACGTCTTCTGCAGCGTGTCCTACGGTTGGAGACCGCGACTCCAGAGACATGGGAAAAGCGCTCAGCCGGCATTTTTCTTGCGCTAGGCGCGAGCGACCTTCTTCGGTAGAGTCGGCCGACGGCGACTTGGTAGGTCACTGCACGGGCATCGAACCAGACTGCCCCTGCGCCATCTTCAACAAGCTCGACCCGCTCAACAATCTTCTGCGGTCGGTGGGACTCGAACTCGTCGAGATCCTGCCCGGGCAACTGTCGCTCTCGTGGTACGAGTCACCGTGGGAATCCAGCAAGCTCGAGCCCGCCGCGACGTCCCAATACGATGCCCGCAAGACGGCGGCAGACGTACAGGACCCTTCCGCGGGGGGCGACGCCCCGGCCGCAACGAAGACAGAGTATGTAACCCGTGTCCTGACCCTCGTCCAAGAAATCCTCGCGACGCACCGCTGCGTCGTCGCGGTCGACGTCGCTGGCCGCACGTTCGGCGCTCACGAAGACCTCACCCGCGACGCCATCACGCGGGCCGGGTCGTCTCTGAGGGCGCTCAGGATCCGCTCCGTGTACCGCGTAAGTCAACCGCTCGTCGACAGCCTCGGCGACGCCGTGGGTTCCCTGAGCCGACTGCGAGAGCTTGCCTGGACGCACGACAAGCTGCAGAGACCTCTTTCCGGCAAGTTACTAGCCTTCCTGCGGACCACGTCGACGCTGACGTCGCTCGACCTGGTCGAGGTCCACATGCCTCTTCCACACGCCGAGGCGCTCTTTGGAGCCCTCAAGAAGAACACCAGCTTGAGGAGGCTTACGCTCAGCGCTTGCCTCGTGATCCGCGACCCCAACGAGACGAGCGCCCTGCTCCGAGACTACCTAAGCGACGGGCGCTGCGACCAGATCTTGTCTCTAACGGTGCGCAGGAGCTGCACCAGCCACCCGCCCTCGCTAAGCGCCATCGTGGACGGCGTCTGCCAAAACCGGTCGCTGCAGGACCTCAGCGTCGCGGGCTTCTTCCTGGGCAGGTGGAACTTCACCGTCGTCGCCAAGCTTCTCAACGAGAACCGGACGCTGCGGCGTCTCACGCTCATCGGGACCTCCTGGTTCGAGGCGTTCCAGGGGAGCTTTACGTCCCGCGAGCACTGGAAGAGGCGCGAGTCCGAGGCGCCCAACGGATTCCCTCGATGCCTCCTGGCCCTGGCCCGGCACCGGTCGTTGGAGCAGCTCACCGTCGACGTCTCCACGTTCACCGTAAACGAGTGCCTCTCGTTCTGCGAGGCCGTCCGCGCCAACAGGACGCTGAGAGTGGTCACGCTGGCGCGCATTCGCAACGAAGATGTTGGCGCCATCTGCGACATCGTCCGCAAGACCGGCACGATGGACCGCATCCGCCTGGACCACGCCTACGTACTCAAGGACGGGTGTTCCGAAAACGTGGTCGAGTATCCCGCCCTGATAAAGAACGTGGTCCTCGGCCCAGGAAACTTCCGGGACCCGCAGATGGTCGGCGAAGCGCTGCGCCTGCTGCCCCGATTCACCCAGATCGGCTCGCTCTCTCTGACAGTGGTCAACGGTCAGCTGTTCGACGACGACAACGCGCGCGCCGTGGTGGCCAACTTTCTGGAGACGACGACGACGCTCAGGAGGCTGGACCTCAGCCTGCACACTAGCGGACCTCTCGTCTACGGAGGCCGCGAAGGCCTGCTGCGCGCGCTCGCGCGGAACGCGAGTCTCCGGACGCTGCGCATCCACAAGATGCGCTTCACCGACGCCGAAATCCAACAGCTGGCCGCGACGATAGCGGACAGTGCGACCCTGTGCGAGTTCGGCTTCTTCGTCGAAGACAACGACCGCGCCGCGCTGAAGGCGTTCCTCCGCGGGCTGGAACCGCGATTCTCCGGCAACTACTCCATGCTAGAGCTCAGCCACAGTGCCATCGACGGGTGTCCGCAGTACCTAGCGGTCCAGCGAGTCGCGAGGCGCAACCGGGCTCTGGCCATGCGGGCATCGCATTACGTGATGGGCGTCAATCGCAGCAAGCGATGCGCCAGGGCACTGGAAGAGGTGTCCTGTGGTCAAGGCGTGGTCAGCACGGTCGCGGAGTTCGCCTCCATTGACGAGTATACAGCGGCCGGCGTTGTTCAGCAGGCGCTGGAAGAGCTCGCAGACATGGCCACTTTCATGAAGGCAGCGGGCGTCGTGCAAGAGAACGTGATCTGTCACCCGGTGCGCGAAGACAAGCGAGGTGGCCCGCGGTTGCAGCTGGACGGACTGGACGCGGACAGCTGGCGGCAGATTAGGCGGTACATCAGGTTGGCTGACATCGTGGACAGTGATTGTTATCCACGTTTGTAGCTCCTTATTGCACCGAGAGTATAGGCCGTGTTGTTCATCCGGGTATTCATTCTTGGCGGCAAAAGTCTACAACGACTGACAACAAAGATAGGCGGAGACAGAGTGATCTTTCCTCCTTGTTCAGTGTTCCCGTACCCTCTTGTGGCCTGGGATGACAGACTAAACCGGTTATTTATATCCCAAGACCATCCATTTGTACTAAGCTCAACGACATGCTGAAACTTCAGATAATTTGTTGAACGCGTGACCTTCCTTTGTTGCGCATGGGGGGAAGCCAACGTGCATGTCACCAGCATTCATTTTACTACGAAACAGACATGAAGTATTTTTTTTTCAGTGCAGAGCTTTAGCATAACTGACGTACTCGCATATATGTATGCCATACTGAAAGATGTATTTCAGTGGCAGTTTGAGCTAGCAGATACGTGGAACACTGTTACTCACTGCTAGAAATTTCCGGGTTTTCCTTAGACAAGCTGCCATCATAAGTCCACAAACAGCGCTCATTGCTTGTCTTCCAGTATTTTGGCATACATTTACTTAAACCTCTGCTATGCTGTAACGAAACCTTAAATGTGACTGCTGCACGCAAGTGGGAGCACCGGAGCCATAGCTCGAAGCCTCTCTCAAACGTTGCAGTATGTGTACTAACATATTTAGGTAATGCTAATTATATGGAAATGTATGTTGACCTCCCCAGAAATTGTGTACTTTTGCAGAGCATTTCCATAGTTAAGACATTATGATCAAGAATACATAATTTATATATGAAAATCTTCTCAATGATGGCTTATTATTTTTCCCATTTTCATATAAGGAATCCTGTCTATTCACAATGGAACGATTCCCACTGCATTCATGGTAAGCTTGCACGTCGTAAATAAATGCTTCCTTTGAAAACTGTGAAATTGTCTTGTAGAAGATACTGATGCGTATGACCCTTTTGAGCTCACCTTATGACCCTTTTGAGCTTTATACCTTTTGAGCTCACACATCACGACACAGAATGCTGCTTCTGTTGTCACTGCTGGGATAAGCAATGTTTCGCATAACTGTACTTCATTATTATTTGATAATTGCTATATTCTTCCCACGTATCATGCTATATAACCGATCCTGATGCCTTTAGCTTTGTGCGACTGCCTACCAAGATCATTTTAGTTACGGATCTAAAATGTAGCGCCTCCATCCCTGACACCATCCCGCTAACACGCTTTTCAAGCGGTTCGTACGTTCCCGGATAACACGCTATCTCGGAACTAACGTTCAGTGAATTACGAAACTGCGATCGTATGATACGTTTTTCGGTCGCTAGACCCCATATAAACTAGAGAAGGCTCGAGGAGCGCGCGATCAACAACAGTAGTCAACCGCCGCCCGCTCGCGGTTTCCTATTCCGGTACCAGCACATTTCCTCCCGGGTCTTCGCACGTCGCATTCGCAGCTATCGCCGCCAACTCTTATTTCGCTAAGTACTTTCACCTGTCTGACAGCGCGTGGGGCGTCGTGCCGAAGAAATAGCACTACTGCACGCTTCTATAACAGGCGATAAACCGAAACGGGCCGCCATTCCCTGCTGCAGGCGCCGCGAAGTGAGCTTTCGTTTTTTAAAAGCGAAAGCTTTACTACGCCAGCCAGTGAGCCATTTCGGCTCGTCGCGCCTTAAGGCCAGAATACATGGCGCGAACTTTCACGACGAAGTTCGGGCGGCAGAAAATCTGCCGCGGCGCGACGCCGTACGTTCGTCGGGCTGCGCTACATGGAGCGAAGACACGGCGGCCGCCGCCGACGAGTCGCTGCGTTGTTATCAGTGTGGCTAGACGGGGCAAATGCGCTGTAGTGAAACACATGACACAAAAAAAAAAAACGTTAACGACAACTATTACGGCTTTTGAATTGTGGAACACTCTAAAAACGCGTAAAATTTTGTTTAGGAATGATTTCTAGCGTTTTTTATGTGTTTGAGACATTCATGTGCCGATGTAGTTTAACGAAAGCGGCGATGCTATGCCTTGTGGCAACACTGGGCGGGTAAATAACTTTCGGCTCCTCCAACTCCGCGGCTCTGTTCTGTGGCTCAACGCACGCGCGGCACGCTTCTTAACAGCCGAAATTAACTTGTTAAATTCCAGCCGCGCCGCTTTGGAAGCCATGACTACGAAAAGCGGGAGACCGGCGTGAACGATAGAGCGGGATCGGGATACACGGACAAGCGGGGAAGCCTCGTCGGAAGTCGGGGCGGATAGTGAGACCTGATTGGCTCGCTTTGGGGCGCCGCTCGTTTGCCGCTTCCGGTATCGCCGACGCCCGACGAACTTTTCTGCGCCAGCTAGATCGGCGGCGAACGACGTTTTCTCCGCCGCCGCGCATCGCGCGTACGCCGCCGGGCGTCAAACGCCGACTATTCGTCGCATATTCGCTCCATGTATTCTGGCCTTTATGCAGGCAACCGTATGCCGTGGCCGACGAACGACGTTGAGCCGCCGTTGCCTAGCGATGCCCCAGCCCCGCTCCAACAGATGGCGCCGCCGTCGACGCCGCTCGCTCCACTGGGGCAGAGGGAGAGGAGGTGTCGCCTCGCGGGGGGTGTATACATATGCGCTTCGCTTCAGTGTAGTCGTTATAGAGAGCGCGAAAGAGACGCAACGACAGAACGAAGCGAGGAAGAGACAGCGTGCTCAAGAGATGCCAGAAGAACGCACCGCACGACTCGAGAAGCGTCGTAACGAAGATGCGGCTAGAGGTCGTGCCATGTCCCGGAGTGACTCTTCAACTGCGGAAGAGACCGCTTTTTCTCAAGAGCGTCTCAATGAGACCCTGCGTAGACGTTACCTAGTAATTACCTAGCCTAGTCTTTACCTGAACAGTGTGTCTTGTCGTGTCTATATAGAATACAGCTAAATCAAACACTTAACCACAAGCGTAGTCATGCAGCTCTTGTTTGCACAATTCAACTAGGGTTAACCAGAGCTAAACCACAGGCAATTTTTTTTTCAGGTTTGGCTCTTGCGGCACTGTATGTCGTTGTCACCCACCAGCTCGATTTCGTTTGCTTCCCGTCGCTGCCTCAAAACACTACGCAATGGGGAAGCAGCGCTGGAGTTTTCACGACGCCTGCAGCGCCACCCTGGCGGTCGGAACTTGCACAATGCAGCCGCTCCCGCGGACGAAAATTGCTACTGGTAGTGGCTTTGCGTGCGCTGAAAGCCGAGGGAAAACAAAAAGACGCATACAAGTGTCACAACTACGTCGGAATGAGGGAGGATCTATCCGTCTGCGTCTTTCCATCAAAACCATCATCATCCATCAAATCCAAGCAGTCAGGCGAGCGGAGTAAGTTCCCGTCTTCTCGCCCTGTCAAGCGGTGTCAGGCTGGTTTCTAAATCGAATTTGGCGTGTGTGCTTGTTTTATTCGATAGTGAAGACGGTCAGCCAGTACCAAACAGCAGAATCTGCAGTCGGCATTTCGTCAGAAACAAAATGAGCAATAAATAGCATGCACCATCCGGCATATGTATACAACCATTTTTCCTTTGCAATACCGCCTTTAAGCTCCTTTCAATGCCACCATACCAAGCGGACGATACGAAAGGGAAATAGTTTCCATGCATTGCCAAGAATTGTGGCAGGGAAGCTGCTTTGCAACACGAGTTGTCTGCGCATACTGCCGGCGCACGCGCGACTAAACAGCCTGTGTGTTTTTAAAGATGCGCATGCGGATGAGGACGCCGCTGAGATGCATCCGGTAAATTTGTAATTATTGCTAAATGTAGTCAGGGCTGTTACGGATCAAGCAGCGGAGCACTCAAACCTTTGCTTGCTTGAGTCAGCTGATGCGATAAAGCTTTCGTCTACACTGACTGCTGTGGCGAAGTAACATCAAAATTTCTTATGTCTAGCCAGAGAAGTATGGAATGTCTTCAGGCCAACTAATACTTCCGAAAGCATAGCGCAGCAAGATCGGCGCCGTAGCTGCTAGATTTGCGACGCAGGCTGCCGCACAAGCATGGGAACGGCACACGGCGCAACCATTAAACTCACGTGCTCGCCGCGACACACTGAACAACATGTAAAGCTTAAAAAGCTTCTTTCGTCATTTCTTCACTTGATGGCGCTAGCCTCTTTACGAAAAATGTCCACTTGAAGCGGCGCGAAAACAAACGTACTATGAAACGGCCGCGGACGTGTCGTCTGGTCGAGCGGCTGGAATATGCCGCGTTTCGTCGCCAGGGCGGCGTGCAACGCACTCTTTTCGACGCGCCGCCTATCCAGCGCTGGTTCCCCATAGGAAAACAACATGCGTCTCGGGCTCCATTAGCTCGACCCGCGTCGGCATCTGGGGCGACAAACGACTCGCGCTGGGTGGGCACCGTCACAACTTCCCGCCAAAATACCCCGCTCGAAGAAGCTGCTGACACAGGCTGAATTTTGAGCACAAACGTAAAGCTTGACGGACCCGCAAGGACAACACGCGCTTCGGACCCCGCAAGCAATGTCATCTACAGTTGTCAAATTTTATAGTTGCTTCGGATCGTACGTTTTTTCGTTTTTCTCTGAAACGTATGAAACAGGTTTTGCTGTAAGAAAGTTTTGCTTGTAATTCAATATCCTTGTTATGGTGGAGGTAATGTTCCGGCATGTAGATTGTAACCAGGTCATGAACTGGACATCGTCAAGCAGATAACAGGTATAAAGCATCAAGCTGCCATTTAATACTGCCAGTGGTTGGTCAGTACTGACCCTAGTGCTGTGAGGAGACTAAAGGCAGCAAAGTGGCCACTCATTGCAACACTCATGGCCATGGTTATCTGTTTCATGTATCATGAAATTAGGTCATTATACCACGAAAGCATACTAGTTTGTCCTCAGAAAATTGACCAGTAATTACAATCGCAAAACTCGAACAGCAACTGTTTTATTTTCACTCGGCTAACAGGAACATTCACAATGCATTGCTCAAACTTAAACAAGCAAAAAAGATCGTTGGATGGCACACCCTGAAACCATGAATTGTACAGATATATCCTGCTACTTGCCCGTAATGTTCACTGGAAGAACTGCAGCTCCTTTGAAACGGCCGCTGCCAAGAATACACGCAGGAACATTGAAAAAATGCTCGTTATGCCTCAATACGGCTGCCTCCATCCTACTATGTCTGATGCACACACTACGCCATGTGTTGCAAAGTACATGGTGCAAATGCTGAAATGCATGCCACTTGCACACTGTGACTGGATCAACCTTTGGCACCTTCACAGTCACTGGTACTGTAGGAGGTTAGAGCAATACACCTTCATTTCGATTGCAGCACAGGTCCCATAATGCATTTTCAAGCTTTAGCATCTCTAAATTTGTGCCCAGTTCAGATTGTCTGCCCATAGATGCCCTCCACCTGAGCCATAAGCTGCACTGTTAACATCTGCAGTAGGGACAGATCCTTGTAGTGGTGTTTAATACAAGGCTGGCTAAATTGCATTTTTAACTGGCACACATTCTCTCAAAAAAGAACACTTGATTCATGTGGAACAAACATTAACCCTACGTGTTCCCTATTCCCATACTCCTCTCTGCTTAAGTTGAACGACACAACACAGTCAACCACAAATTTGCAGGTCATGCAAGTGATTGCCAAATTCTGGCTCTGTGCCTTTTGCTGTCGACAGCAGTGCTTCAGAAGAAATTTGGCTTTTCATGTTTATAAACGCCATGCAATGTACGATCTGGTGACTGGTGCTACATGCTCCTTGGTGGCATGCCTCTATGCTGATGTTCTGAGCCAGGAACTCGTACTGGCTGCCAAAGTGCACCCGGTGTGACAATGAAGAAAAGGCAGTTAGCAAGAGTTGCTGCTTGACAGCAGCATTTGTACATTTACAAGGCACAGAGATGCAGCTTAACATGTGCTTGTGGTTTTCATTAAAGTTGAGCTGTTGAATGTAAGTAACGGTCTACTCATAAAAGCAAACTCCTAGATCGTAATCAAGTTGGCATAACTCAATACCTTCCCTTTGTCTGAAGAAATTAAATGGCCGACAAGATGCATTACTCTCTTTATGCATTAAGATAGTCTGTGTGCCGTAACCTGGTTCTCATTTGTAGTCAAATACTGAATGGGCACCCTCTTTAACAGAAGGCCATACTAGATGCAGTTGACAGGCTAGCTGGCTTAACACACTGTAACCGCTGGCTGAAAACCGCAAGGAAACATTCATGGCCAGTGGCATACAGACCTAGCTTGACCCATGCCATCTCTGTCAATTCAACTTTTACTCCATAACACTTCACAATATACTTGACCTGCAAGTCAACATAATAGTTGTAGCTCATTATAACGTAGTTGCATTCCATCGTCAAAACATATTTGTTGATAATGCTGATATTGGAGAGATATTTTGGATTTAGTTGGTAACATCGAGGTTTTACTCTATTGTACCACAGTAGACTTTGCCATTCTTTAGTGTTGCAACAGGAACCTAGATGAGTGCCTCAGGCACTGTGTTTGTAACATGTGCACATACTGGCTATATGTGTGGTTGGTAAACTTCTAATGGGAATGTCTTGCGGCATCTTCTGTGCAATGCTTTTGTGCAACTTTCAGAGAGAGGCTTCTCATGTAACCAGCAGACATCGTCCTCAGAGCTTGCAGAAGAAGCCGCCAGCCACGGGAACATTCTCCCCAGTCACATAGCGGGCATCGTCGGAGACTAGGAAGGACACGACGCCAGCACAGTCTTCCGGAGTTCCCAGCCTGCAGCAAATAAGTTGCGACTCTAACGTGAAGAACTATGCTGTGAGAAGCGACGACTGTCAGTAGTTTCCAAGTCGCATGAAAGTATACCATATTTACTCATGCAAGACCCACTTTTTTTTTTTCACTCAGTTGAGTGGGGCTAAAACGATACATCATGCTTGGTGCACAGACTAATGCGAACACTGTCTACACAGTACACATAAGTTTATTTAAAATTCAGCAATACTAATCAAGTTCTGCTGCATTACTCATCACTTCCGCACTCATCACTGAAGTTTGCTACCTCATCGCTACACTTTCAAAGATGGTCTCCTCAGTGCCGTCCATGCTGTTAGTATTCCAGCAACCTTTAGCAACAGTATGAGCGGATAAAAATGTCTGTTCAAAATAATTTTTTTTCTTCGATTTCTTGCCTTGAGTAGGAACGCAGGTCTTACATGAGTAAATACGGTAGCCAACCACAAATGCCAAAGAGTAGCTGCAGCAATGTAAACACACTACTAACTACTAACTAAACTAACTACTAACTAAACTACTTTTGCCCTGTCCATGCGGCTTTGGCACTCTGCAGTGCCAAGCACAGATGCCACCAAGTCTCTGGCGCTCCTCCCAGTTCCACATCACTGGCCTCTATTAGTGGACTTGCATATATTGCCAGTTCTATTGCCAGTTAGTTATTAAGTAATTGAGAAATTCGAGCCCTAACCTTTTTTGGAACCCATTGAATTGTAGGAATACTACTGGACCTCATGAGTTAAGTTGGAGAGCCGAATGTAGAAAATTTGTTGCAAACAAACCAGATGGCGTGTCTTTGGATTCATTCAAGTTTCTTTGTTACATTGAGTGTAGGGATTCCAGTTAAAACAGACGTTCTTGAACTTTGGTTGAATTTAGAAATAAGTGAGTAGTTTAACAGAGGATGGGGCATGTTTAGGCTTGTATTTGAGGAGGCGCAGTTTACAGAAGGCAGAGAAAGATATATCTTGCACACGAAGGTTCTAGGACAGGTTCCTGCAGAGGGTGTCACCTAAATATTTATAGTTCGCAACTATATATATTAAATAATTTTAAATATTTATATAGAATATAAGAAAGGCACAGGAGCCTAGCAAATAAATAAAAGAGAGGTGTTTTCTTGCGGGAAATGGGAAGAAAAACACTTTCTACAACATCCAAGGTTACCCCCATTGAGTGTACCAATGAAAAAATTTTACTGAGGCTATCATTCAAATGTACAACTTCACGATTACCAAGACCTCAACCTTTGCAATTTCATCACAGCTTATGGATTTTGATGTTCCCAAAGAAAGCGCACATGCTGTGGCAAACTTACTCTACTTCAGGAACTCGTCAATAAATTTGCTCAAAGCTGGTATGCCTCTACTGTCGTTTCGTCATCAGAAGACCAATGAACGATACTTTTCCACGAACGCAATGTATATTTTGTGACCCTTGACAGAACGTTTGCAAAATCATAGAACAAGCCCGAATTCGAGGCAAGCTGACGGCTATGCGTTTCCACTAAAAATCGCATACGTCTCACAGAGATGTTGCTGTTAAGTGCGTTCCTAAGTAAGCGTTGTAAGTGTGACGTATAGCACCATGCACAGAACACATTTCACAGTTTTGCTCGTAATGTCGCGCAAGAGTTGACGCAATATGTACAGTGCACTCCAGAGTTCAAAGGAACATGCCAGTGCAGAGCACATGCGAAGATTTCATCTGGCAAGCGTGTAATTGCTCAGCTGATTTATACAATACTGCAGACCCAAATGGGGGTCCAAGCAGCAGGAGGATATATCATAAGAAGCCAACAAAGACACCAAGGTCAACACAGGGGTAATTACTTGTACTTACTAATTGAAATAAAGTATATATATATATATATATATATATATATATATATATATATATATATATATATATATATACACACACACACACACACACACACATGAAAAACACGTTGCAGTTTATGCACTGATCAGAAAAAAATGAAAGCAACGACTAAATGAGATTAGTTGAAAATACAAATTGGAATGCACAGTAAACCTCGCACTGTTTTGAGTGATATCAGAGCACTTATTTGCAGATCCACATAAGCAATTTCCTTTTCAGAAGAAAAAAAGAACAGGCACCCTCTGAAACTGGGATGACAATACGCTGGAAGACAAAGAAGGCGCTGGTCATGGCACCAACCCAATAGAAAAGACGCAAAGCTTAGTGGGCATAAGCTAGTCACAGCAGCTCCCAGGCTGAAGCATTGCCAAGGTGGCCAAGAGGTAAAACCATTGACCGGAAATCTACGGCACCCAAGTTCAGATCAGCACAGGGCACCATTGATTTATTTCTTTATAAGCTTCTTGCAAACCAATTTTGGATTCCTGTGATGGTCATTGGTGGACATCAAAAGAATTAGAATTATGACAGAACTGCCCACACATGTATAGAAATGCGATCACTTAATACAGCAAACAGTGCAAAAAATGACTACAAACTGAGAAACAGCCAACCCAGGTGCCCATGTCATCCGAATATCTGATCCTTAGTCCCATTTCTGCATTCTTCACTCTATTAAGTCGCATAACCAATCAGCCTGGCTAACAGCAGGCTTCACATATTTCATGCAAAGATTGTTCTTTTCTAATGCTGCTCACCTTTTCTGCGGGACTTGTGTCAGGAGGGCGTCTTCTATGGACTGTTCTTTCCATAGCTGCAACATACAAGAAGCAAGAGATAAGCGAAAGAGTTGTAGCTCAGTTTAAAACTTCTATTGAATCAGCACAACATGCAAGTGCTTCATTGTAGCAACGCCACAACATGCTAACACTCCAAAAGAAACGGAATACACATGACACCTCATGGCCTTTAGGAACTCCTTGTCACTGCATGTTGCAAAATGCTTGATAAATCAAATGGTTGCTTCGAGCACATTTTAATGGTAGCCTTCCGAATAGCTCTTGAATGTGTGCCGACATATCCGAATCCTCACAGGGTCAAACTAATAGGGAATATGCGAAATTCCATAAACCGGCTTTCTCACTTGGCTCACTTGCGCTAAGATGGCCATGTTCTAGGTAGAAGCACTGTTAAACCTGAAACACTCGTTTTCAAAGCTTGGATGGTCCAAGGGAGTGAAGGCAGCAGGAATGGTGTCAGCAGCCTGCGTGTTGGCTCCTTAATTATGATTTTAACCCAAGGTCTGTCATCATGGTTAGGTCAAACTAGCAGCCTGCATGTTGGCATCTTAACAATGATTTTAACCCAAGGTCTGCCATCGTGGTTAGGTCAAACTATGTGTGCAGGAAAGCCTGCTTACCGAATTTCACAGATCCCCCATTTTTGTTCCGGTACCAAAGTTTGCATTTACAGGTTTCAAGGGGTTCTGAAATGTGTAAATTCTGCTTTGGGAAACAAGCCAGTTGGGTGGACAGAACTGGGATTCCTTGACTGCTTGCGATGCATAGCATAGCACCACCATCCTTCTACTGAAAAATAGCAAGCTAATAAACCTAAATTTTGTAGGCATGTGAATTCAGGTGTTAGTGCAGCGTGCACACCACCAAATCAGCGTCACCAAGTGGGAACATGTGAAAAACTAATGTTTCTTTGATTCCCAGTTTTAAGGGGCATCGATGCATGTTAAACCTAAAAAAAAGAAAGAAAGGAAGGGTGGAGTGCAACCAGAAAACGGAGATGTTTAGGTCAAGTTAGACAACTCATACGAACGGCGCTCAAATTTTAGGGGGCTTGATTTACAGGAAGCGTTGTTACCAAAACGTTGTCAGTTCCACCTGAAGGCGAAGCACTGAGAGCGACAGCATGGTTTCATGTTGCATTGAAGGAGTCTCAAAAAGCTGACTCGATGAGTGCTGCCAGCAGCATTGCACCTAGGTGGCATACGAGAGCATTGAAGGAAAACCGTGGGCATTTGCCAGCAGCCAAAAATGGATCGCACAGATTTAGCTTGACATTTGCTGTCCATTTCACACTCGGTGTATGCACCATGTTGAGTGGCATGCACACAGCCGGCTTAGCAGAAACACTGCTGTGCTGCGGGCACAATGCTTGTGCCAGCAGCAGAAGCCAGAATGCTACCTTCAAATGGCAGAGCCGACTGAGTGTAGTGTGACAATGTGACCACTTGGCTTTGTTGCTTTTGCAGCCAAATACACTGCATGTCTCTGAGGGCCTTCTAAATCATCACGTGTGGGTTGCTACATGCACCGTTGATAACAGGAAAGCACAACGGCATCGACGGCATGAATGCAGCTTGGTAGCGTTTGTATAAATGCTATCGCAATAAAACAGCAGCGACAGCAGCTCACCGCTTGGCTGAATTTGGTCTTGATGATGCCGGGAGCAATGCAGTTCACACGGATGTTGAGTGGGGCCACCTGCTCTGCCACCGCTCGTGTGAGGCCCAGCAATGCAGTCTTGGACACCGAGTACGCACCAAGGAGCTGCACGTACAGAAATGAAGCAGGGCAAAACAAGCAAATTCCAAACAATAACTGGTATGCAGGGAAAAAGCACTGCAACAATTCAGTTGTTCAATTCAGGCACTAATTAAGGCTTCCCTTGCACAAGCTTACAATGCACCGCACTACCGCCCTCCTCAGTTTTAGCGACTTTGCAGCAAAATGTAGCAAAAATTTAGCTGCTTTTTCGTCTCACTTTAGCGACAGACTTCAAAATTGATGGCAACACTTTGTCTCCTAAATGTTTCAACACCATAGGTTGATACAGGCAGAATGTACTGAGCATATGCTCTTCCCTTCAAGGATATCATTAAGCTGCCATACATACATCAAAATTTATGAATGGTGCAAGGAGACTACAGAAGGTGCCCCTCCTTTTTGTAAAGAAACAAGGTTGAAACATTGGGAAAACTCACGGGGAATGACTGGTAAGCAGCTATGGATGAGACATAGACTATAGAACCTCCCCTGCAAAGTAAAGGAAGTGTGACATGCATGAAGTGACATGACAGGCAACGCAATGCACACAAGCAAACAGAGCTAAAAAGAATGTTTTTCTCACCCTCTCTTCTCTAGGTGAGGCACAACTTCTTTTGTGAGCAGGAAGGCGCTCTTCACGTTGATGTCAAAAATCTTGGGAAGCAAAACATGAATAATACGTGTTACTCAAAGCACCACGTGAGCTACTGAAAGCCCTTCTTAGGATCACATTCAAATTGCACTGATACACTGTTTAAAAGACATGGGGAATGTGTTTGACTTGAAGGGAATCAACTTGTGAATCATCCCCAAAAAAAGCGTTTGAATGCACTGGGCATGAGCACAGCAATCACAAGACACCACTTGTATGCATTTACAAATTTCCATATCCTTATCATCGTTGACAGGACTCTTAAAGCTCCTACAGTGCTTGAGCAACATGGAGAAACAGGGAGAAACAGCATTGCTCCAGCCATCGTTATGCTGAGCTCTGGTATCAGCATGGCCTCTATGATCAGTCAGCTGCACCACCTAATCTCAGAGGCCATAGTATCAGAGCAGCAATAATGTTTTCTACCACCAGATGGTGCCACCACCAAATCCATCACAAGACTTTACTTTAGGAGAGGAGTACTTCGTTGCAACACCTAAATGAGCCTGATTATTAGCCATGATGCTTATCACATTATCAGTGCACTACGTCAAAGGCCAACTGCACTGGAGCATCATTTTGGATAAATTGGCCTTAACATGCTATTAAAATAATATTGGCAAAGCTGTACCACTGGTAATAGCCAAATTTTTTTTCATTAACAGCCTTCAAATAGCCACTTAGTAGATGATGTGGGCACCTGGTGGTCCACGGATATAATATGCAGGATTCAGAACACTGGCTTCGAGATATCCAGTGTGAAACAGGCACTGACTGATCTTAAAGGTTCACGTCAAGAAGCTGCACTGGTTTTCTATCCTGTATGTGTCTAAGTAATTTGAGGTGAACAGTCTTGGTGGCAATACTTTTTTTTGTATACAAATGCCTCTCCTTTGCTAGCTTTCCATGAAATATCCACTCGTACATCAAATGCAAATTTTGCAGTCTGCAGTGTTTAAAACAATGCCTTTTATGTGATCCAAAATTTTATTGCAGTTTGCCTTCAAGCATTCAGAATTGCAAGAGTTTCAAGGAAATGGGAAAAAGTTGTTTGCATAAAATTATAAGCTCCCTATGCATATACTATTGGAGTAGTTGGCCCAGGTACTAATGCAAGGACTAGGGAGGTTTATCTATGATGTTGAAAAACTTGGGGTAAAATGTCTGGCATGCTCGTATAAATGTTGAGAAAGTGTTGCAAGCTCCCTTCCCACTTCAAATACTGTGCTTCCTACACAAGTCTATGTCACATAGTTAATCTTGTAGCTATGATACAACGTGGGACACCACCAAGACTAACATGCAACTGGGCTTTTATCAACTAGACGCAAGAACCACGAAGCGAAACTCACTTTGTCCCAGGCAGCCTCTGGTGTCTGGCCCAAACGTAGGTGCCATGAAAAAGAAAAATGAACTGTGAACATCACAGGCAAAATGAGACAGTCAAAAACAAGGTATTTTCTTTTTCGATTGAAGTTTATGAGACAATTAGGTAATGGGGAGAAGACCGAGTTGCTAGTTGATTGAGTGATGTTCCAAAGCATCAGCTGGGCTGTGGGAAATACCGGAGTGGGCAGGAATTCTTGCACATAAATAAAAAATGCACACTTCTGCACCCCACACCTACCAGTGTGTGGCTTGAAATCAAACCCCCAGCTCCGCAAACGAACATAGCAGCCATTGAACAGCAAGTAAAAAAATGGGGCAAGTGAGGTGAACCTAGCTTTCATGAAGTATATACGAAAAGTAGTTCCAATAAGCCCGCTGGTTGCCATTCCCAAGAAAATTGCACAGACAGGTAGCAGGTGAGCAAACGCACGCAAGCAACTATCAATGGTAGTGCTTGCTGTTGGGCTAGTTGGTGCATGTCAGATAATACAGTAAATATTTTAGTGCCAAAAACACAATTGTACAAAAGGAAGGAAGTGCTTGTCCTGTCTTTGTCTTTCCTGTTGTGTGATCACATTTTTGGTGCTAAAATATTCACTGTACCCATCAATGCACAGAAGTGAATGCCCATTGACACCAGCAATATACTGGCATATGCAAGATATTGAACTCATAGGCGGGTCTGCCTTTTACACTAACTTTTTAACCATATTTTCTTACCGACGCTATATGTTTAACTTTGTTCACGTGACCATAATTTCCCTACCACAGTGTTTAATTACTAATAGACTTTCTCACTGCTTTTCAGTTCTAGTGGCAGTTAAATATTTTTTTTCCTGTACAGCCAGCTACTTCGTCTGTCATGCTCCCGTAACATATATAGTGTGAGTGGCCACAAAGAATTCATATTTCAATGTCTACTCACATCTAGGACAGGTGCCATGACAGGATTCATGCCAGCATTGGACACGAGAATGTCGATGCCTCCGAGCTTCTCGATGACCTGCACATGCACATGAACAGTGAACACAAAGTAAGATCAAACAACGAAATAATTTACTGTCTTGGTAATAGAAACACAGGGAATGCTACATAAAAGAAGATTATAAACTCATATGTATATATTATGAGGAAGCGTTTTATTCCAGCCAAGCTAGAGAAATTACAGTGGAGAAGACATGATGTGCAGTGATGATGATCTATACTGAGCAGAAAGATGAAAGTCACAGTCACATGTTGTGCTTCATATTATATATATATATATATATATATATATATATATATATATATATATATATATATATATATTGCTAAACTTTTCATGAAGCCCAAAAGTTTGTGGTCCAATACAGAAACTAAGATTGTCATGTTGCTTTTAAAGTGTGCTGCACAATGGCATAGTACATTGTTAATACAATATTACTGCACTACAGTGAACTGTTCATAGAATGCACAATTTTATATAACTGTTCCACGAAATTTTGCTGCAGCCAACTAGCTAAGCTATACAGAATTGTGTTCAATGCATTTGCATCATTAGAATCTGCAGCAACTGAAAAAACTTGGGTTGATTAAAATACACAAAAGCCTGTGTTGGGTGACAAATGTTCAGCACACTGCTTATTTAATTGGCAATATAATTTGCATTGTGTCAGTGCAATGCTAAATTCACGAAGCAGACACACAAGTACAGCATTACAACAAGCCGTTTAGTGACAAGATCCGTCAACCCAAATTTTTTCATTAGATGAACGACTAAAATCATTTGGTCTCCAATAAGTACATTACACCTTTGCCAAGTAGACGTTTCTATAAAATGAGTACATTACGAGGTCTTTTCACATTCGTATATTAGTACTTGTTTGCTTTACCATGTTGCTTGTTGGCGCTTTGTTCTGAAAAACATTGATCCTAACCCTTTAAGGAAGAGACAACAAAATACTCAGTTTTTTTTTTTTCACCGAGATGTGCAATACACACTGGCAATATGGATATCAATGAAAAAGGCTATTTTGCGGAAACTTTTTCAGCAGCAGCTGGGCAACACCAAGAAGAACAATGGAAGTGAGCTTCACCCCAAGCAACCTATGGCTTCATGTAGAACATGTACAGACTGCTCTCGTCAGATGTGAAACATAGGTGCATATGTACATTGCATTTGTTCTCATTACCTATGTGATACTACTGCAGCCGAGAATCTTGGATCAGTCCTTCTCTTCAGACTCTGCTTTCAAAAGAAAGCAAGTCACACGCTAAACTGCTTCTTCGTCGTCCTATGTTCCTGCTCAATTTCATCAATTGGCACTTGTAGCCTATGGTTCAGTGTGGGCCGAAAACATTTAGCAAAAGCTCCATACTCAAAAACTATTTTTCTAGCCTGTTGCCTGTAGTCGGCACTTGTCTATAGAGAGTTAGGTAACAGAGAGTGTTTTGTTGCTGCGCCAATGGGGTTGAGACTTCACGGAGATGCTGGCACTGTCCCACCCACATGTGAACTGTGGTGCATGTGTAAGAGTTAAGAAAGTTTGCTGATGTTGAGAACAACGTCAATTAGTTCGAGCAATGACAACTAGTGAATGATGACAAAACAAATCATTACGACAGCCTCAGAATTCCACATTAACTTGAGCAGCAACTGCGACACCTCTTTCCTCATAACCCTTGACCCACAAGCTGCTGCATGAACATAGTCAAACAAGCCAAACATCCTGTACTATAGTCTCCAATCACACAAAAACAATGCTAACAGGACACTTCGGGACAGCGTTTCAAAGTGACTAAAGGTAGCAAGGTGTTTACCTTTCGCAAGCCGGCTATCTGTTGCAAGAATCACAAAGATAAAACAACCACCAGCTGCACAAGAGGAAAAGGGTGCCTTGTCACTTTCCTTGACTATGCAAAGCCTACAGGAAAAAAGACAGCTAGAGCTGCTGCCTTCGTTACAAACAGCCTCAACTATCACCCATACTTTTGTGAGCAAGGTGTGCCACAGTTTGCCTTTCGGTGGTACTACATAGTATGTAACCTGAGAAACTACACTGTCTTTGTGAGCCCTACCCCAACAAATGCAAACTTGCACGAGAAGCAAATGTGTACAGTCGTTCCTGTTCATAAATGATGGAACTAAGCATGTGTGTTTTAATTCATACTAATTTATCATTATTGTCTATTCTGGTGCACACTATGCTTTGATAAGCCCTATGATAATGAGGCAGTCAAATTGATCCTTTAGGACTCTCATTGCATGTCTTAACACATGCACAAGCGTGCCTGCACTCTCACCCAGGATAAAGAGTAGAAACACGCTTGCATGAGAAATAACGAAAGTTTTTTTTTAATCAGTAACAATAAAAAGACTCGCACTAGTGACACATGTGCCCTGTTGCATAGCAGTGAGCAACCATTTATAAAAAAAAATCTGCAGTGCTTAGGTTGTGTTGCTAGATTGGAAAATGACTAGGAATGCATTTTCTGCTTACGCAGGAAGCATTCTGCACACTTTGTTCACATTTTATTCAGTATTTCCCTTGTCTGCTTTAAATAAACTTCAGTTGCGAGTAGCGCTTGTCATATTTTTTTGCCACTCTTCTATCCTTGTGCAAAGAGTGCACTTGTTTAAAGCTGCAAGTATGGATCAAATAGATCAGCAACACATTCTTTTAAGCTGCAGTACTGTCCGATCCCAGTGCCAAATGAAACTTGGCAAGCAAAGTAGGTTTAATTAGTGGCAGCTGAAATCTGGCAGCGACATCTTCTGGATAGTTTACACTGGGCATAGAAACACTGAAGCTACAGTTCTCTCATAAATTAGTAAAGTACGCCTCCTTACTCTTGACCACAACTTCCTTGGCAATAGCCAAATGCCCACTAATTATTCCCTGCCTAGTTTTACTTCTTCAGAAAACCTGATACACATATTTCGTCTAGTGCATAACCCAAGTGTGCAACGTGCGAACACATGACATGTGCTTTGATTTCAAGTCGCAGATCCTGGTCAATCTAAGGCTTATTTAAGTTTACTTAAAAAAACTGGGATTTTTCAACTAAATATGCAGCTTATGTGTACACATGCTGCAAATTCTTCAGTTACAGCAACACTACAATTGTCGGGAAATAATGTAATTTGCATCGACTCTGTACATCTGTACAGGGGCTCTGAGCAGAACCACATGTACAAATCCTGGCCTTCAAGCACTTCCTTACTGCCTCCTCACAACACTCCACAAATACAAGCTAAATAACAGACCGACATTTACGCCATGCACTAAGAGAACAAGGTTGCAATTTTTTTTTGTTTTGTGAATGCTCATAATTTTTTTTTTGTTTCTCAAGAGCTATGCATCCTTCCTCTGTCACTACCTCAGCTGCGAAATTTTTGCTCTCATATCTCTTTTCTTTACGACTATTGCCACAAGCATGCAAAATAACTGCTTCATGCTTGCTGCCTAGTTCACGGGAAGGTAGGGTCAGGCAAGCTGCTGTTGTGCAGCTTTCAACCCGACATCCCCGCCACTTTATACAACAGTATATTTGTGTGGTAAGTAAGCCTCTTATACCTTGTGTGTCATTGCTACTCACCAGTTTGATTAGGTTGGCCCGATCTTCGGCATTTCCAACATGACATGGCGCCCCAATTACGTCCAGACCCTGCGCAGTAAGCCGTGAGGTCGCCTGGTTGACCTTGTCCTCCTTGCGGCTGCTGACAACGACCTTGGCACCGTCTTGCGCCAGACGTTCGGCAATTGCGTAACCAATCCTGGGTAAGAAAGAAAAGGAAGCAAGCCTAGTGAGGACAAATGCCAGAAGTCATTGCCAGACTACTACCCATTGAACACCAACTGCAACAAAATTTCAACTTTGCCTAAATTGGTTATAAAATAACTTGTGTCACAATTAAGAAAAATAAAGGACACCAACCAAAAGGTGTTAGTAAGTAGTAGACGCATCGGCTTCCATGCAGAAGGCTCGTTCATAAACACTAATCGCTCAAAACAATGAGCTTAAGTACGTTTTAGTACCTGAACTTGACACCTTGTGTATGCAGAAGGTTGCCATCGTTGCAATGCAGTGTTTTTTTCTGTACTCTGAATGGCAAGCGATTCGTGATGCTGGTATGAAATCCAGTTTCTTTCGCTGGCGACAATGGAAACCTTGGAGGGCCTACTGTGACTATTTGTATAATGCTCGCGACCCCCAATGGAGAAATGCTAAAATTTCGAAAAAAGTAAGTTCCACTAGGAGTTGGGCATACCTGCCTGCTGGTTAATTTCAGCAAGCCACTACTAGATGTTACTAGTTGCATGCCGAAGACGGCATTATGATCATCACCATAACCTCACTGAGCACCAAACCTCAACTTCGGCCCTCTGAGAAGCGGCGGCACTGGTGAGGTCCAGCCGGTGAGTATAGGTGTGGTGGGCAGCAAGCCGTTGCGGAAAGTTCGCCCTCAAAGTGTTTGCATCAAGAGATCACATCGGCAATCGGGCGCAAGATCGCATGCACACGTGTTGTACCATCAGCAACGTCGTTGCCGACAGCACGGCACCCGTGCACAGTAGCGGTAATTACTGCAGCTGATCACCCGCGGACCGAAACTCCGCTTCTGAAGAGGAGTTTGGGTTCGTGAGCGATCAGCCTGCAACTAATGCGAACGCCTACGAAGCTCGTGGCTCGTGTGTGCACGTAATGGACACAGTGGCGCAAGCTCATATGTGGGCACGATTGCTGGGTTTTAATGGCGCAAGGGCATCTTTGGCCAAAGAGTGTGGGCACATAAAGCCAATAAAGCTCCAAACTGCATTTGCACAATAGTACAGCCTAAGAAATGGCCTGACGATGATGATGACCATGGCGTACAGTCGTCAGCAATATGAAAGGGAACACCAAAACGCCTGCTGGGGCTAAACACATATGCCCTTCATAGACAGGTTGAATGAAACAAAATGCTCAACAGGAAAACTATAATTGCTATATCTATCAATTCCAAATCTTGAACCCATGCCTCACGAGTTATAGCAGTCTTTAAAAAATTTGCTCTTCACTTTCATATTGCTCACAACTGTATGTTTGTCCATATCTAACCTGTTTCACGCTCACTTGGGTCACACGCGCCACTGGGTAAGTGCAGTTCTTCAACAAACCTCTTTCAAGCCAATTGGGGCCACCGGGTTGGCCGCTGGATTTGTATCGCTCTTCAACGAAACTATAACGCCAACTTGGGTCACTAGGTGTGTGCCACTGGGTAAGGGTCACTATCCAATGAACCTCTTTCATGCCAATTTGGGTCGTTGGGTATCTGTCACTGTGTGTGGGGGACGTATCTAATGTATGTGGGTGTGTGCGTGGCTGCGAGTGTGCTTACTTTGCAATCTCTTAGTTGCCCGAGATGTGGTACCAACTTAGGCCAACAGCAAGTTCTTTTGGGTCACTGGGTATGTGTCGCTCTTGCAATGACAAAAAAATATCATTAAAGTTTCCTCCGATGCTAGGCATGGAATCACCGAACCCCCATCATGTATGTGATCAGACAATCTTGTCTGAATATATATATATATCCACACAGGCGCTATGCACGGACTTCACAGAGGCACCGCTAGATGGCGTAGCATGCCCAGAAAGGGTGCCTGGTTTCTCCTCGCCCGACGAAGACACCAGAGAAACGCGCGGCGGTGGCGGTGACTGGTGAGCAGCGGCTGATGACGGAGTGCTGATCTCTAGTGCGGCGTGCGTAGACGTAATGCCTTTAGTTCCTCTGCCCTTTATTTACTTTCTTTTTACCGTTACTGATTTTTAAAGCGGTGAACATAGACATATGGGTTTTTGTTCCTTTAGCCATTACTCACTTTTTTTTTTACATTATTAATTTTCGCCTGGAGTTACATAACACCAGCCCAATGCAAAGGGTGTGGCCACATCAACATCATAGAAAGTTGCGGAGAGAAAACCGGTTCCATTTTCGCCTCATACATACCACGTCTCTGCAGTGGCCATACGGCGTGTCGCCACATACTGCTTAAAACTTAATGGCATTAATGTGGACATTCGTCATGGGATGGGTTCTGCCGGAATTTTTCTTGTTGTAGCACTGATCTTCAACCAAAAAAGAAAAAAGGTAATTTCATAATCTCAATGATTGAGACCCCGCTTCGTTCATTGAACTGTTATTAGATTTCAGCTTTTATTAACCGGTAATGTGATTTAGCATAGCAGAAATTCCCAAGCACAGCCAAGCCTCGATTTCTGAAGTGTGCCTATGATCTTAAGAAAATTATTAAATAACGCATAGTTTGCCTCCCTTTGATAATTTCAGACATGCATGGTCCCCAGACTACGGTCAAGAAATATGGTACATTACGCACAAAATCATGCAAAGATTCTACCCTGGCAACATCGTGCGAGTGATTCCTGCAAAGAACAGGCCAAAATACAGAAGCCATACAGTGAAATCTACAACGTCACCTGCACATCACACTGTTTAAGGCACCATCTCGTATTTGGGGTATTTCCCTTCTTATATTGAGCTTTTCCATAGCTTGGAATGCAATGTACACTCCTTTTTCCCCAACGAACAATTGGCTAAACCCAAGCGGATGCTGTCCAAATTTGTGACCTCGTTGCAAGCTGGTGCAAGTACTTTAGGGTCGCTTTGCCGGCCGTCTTTCTTTCTTGTGTATTTTCTGGCTAACCATAATGACTGTTTTTGCTATTGCAGGATCATAATTTACCCGCAAAGTGCAACTTAATATTCATCTTCAGTTTTTCTTTAAAAAGCCTGTTATTAGCAAGCTATTGTGGACAAACAACACTAGAGGTAAGTAATGTTGCTCTTCTCACAGGAGTCAATTACTGGTGAAGTAGTCTGCCCTCCACAAGGTAGTTTAGGAAAGTGTAGACAATCGCGGTCCTAGACGAGAGCAGCTACTTTACTCATGAAGGACTACCATTAGTGAGACATTGTCAGGAGCAGGAATAGACTCATGGGGATGCGGAAATATGGGACTGTACCTTTTTACAAGCAAGGCCACTCACATGTACTCTGTGTAAGGGACATCATACCAGGAAGCGAAGAACAATATTTGTCTGTTGTTATGCTGTTGTTATCTTGAGCACAGCTCTATTAATGCCTAGCATTAGGAGCGTTAAAGCGAAAAAAAAAAAGGCATGTGTGAGAAGCCGGTCACGTGGTGTTATATAGCGCGACTGGGGGTCCTCTGCCACGGACCACAATCAGTTGCACTTGGCTCCTCGAAGAGGAGGCAGGACATGTGTCGAGTGAGCTCCTGAAAAACACTTCGCGATGTGGTGAACGCGGTATAAATCATGGGTCCAAGACCACAATGAGGTGCGACATGATGCTAAGGCATTTCTCTCACATTCACCACAGAGTTGCCACTTAGTTTTCTTTGATGGCCTTGGAAAGCATAACCCCAATGTTTATTTCTGTAACTGTGGCCTACCATAACAGAAGGGCTGTTTTATTGTGTACAGAAATAATAACTGTAATGTCATCCCGCTTGCTTTCTCTCTTCCACAATACTAGTAACCGTGTGACAAGGCCAAGCAGTCAGATGACCAATCGTAGAACATGTATAACAAGGTGAAATACGCAATTAAGCGCTTAATAGACAAGGACAAAATAGGTGACCGCACACTAGTCCTTCTGTGCACCTCTTGTCTTTTCACCCTCTTTAGTTCCTTCCTTCATTGCATACTTACAAGCTAATTTCATTCTTTCCTTCCCTCCTCTCTCTCCCTGTGATCTTTGTTTTCCCCTTTCCCATTCCCCAGGCGTAGGGTAGCCAACCAGACGTTATTCTGGTTAACCTCCCTGCCTTCTGCTATTGTTTCCTTCCTTCCTACCTGCAAGCCAGTGCCCCCCTCCCAAAACTGCTCTTTTCAACTATATCCTACTGGGACTCTTTACACAAATACAGAAGGCTGCCTTCAGTTCTCCTCAAACGTAACTGTAAAGCAATTACGTAACACATTCACCAAGGATATGGTGTCAGATGCATGCAAAACTGCACGGAAGTAATCTAACCATATTCCTGCCACCAGCTTCCAAGAAAATTTAGACCGATTTGACACAGGCAGTTGTGCGGTCACAGAAGACAAAAGGCAACTATGAAGTGCATTTCAAACAGCGCTGAAATCGCAACAAAATCTAGCATGCAGTGTCAACGTGGCAACCCATCCCACGACGTTGCATTTACAATTTTCATGAATGTGAAAGCAAAATCAACCACAACCGAGATAAGGAAATGGTTACTTTGTCCACGTCTCTGGAGAACCTGTTCCTGGCATCTAACAACGGCATTACCAGAAAAAAAGAAAACGTCGGTTTCTCGTGTTCGTAACATACCATGGTTATTAATAAGAACCCACTTCAAAAGTGATTATATCCTCGAACTAGAGGTAAATGGCCGCAAGAAATTTGCCCTTACATGAAACGAAGTGAGGGGGATAGGTGCAAAGGATATGGCAGCTTGCCAGAAAGTGCTGATACGTAAGCAGCCGATGATGTAAGGCGTCACAAGATAGGGAAAGAGCTCCTGACACCGTGAGCTGAATTAGAAGTATTTAGCTCCCATGCGCTTTCATTCAAGGAAATGAAACGACAGCCCCATCCATCTGAGCCCTAAATCTCAATGACTTGTGTAATTTACAATCCTAGACAAACAAAAGGTCGTCGTCGTCGTCGTCATGATCATCATCATCATTATTACTGTTATTATTTGATGGATGGATGATGATTGAGCCGATCAGTCTAGAAGGTGACTGTGCGCCGAAACCGATGACGTCATTGTCACCAACCTGTCACAACCTTGGTTTAGTCTACCGCACAACCTATACAACTACTACACTTGAGGAGCCCAAATGCACATCAGTAGGTGGAGCTAGAAGCCCCCGGGGTAATACCGCTCATACTTTCAGATGCGTCGGGAAAAGTTGAGCTTTCCTGAACCATGGGAAAGGAAGCATTAGAACCGAGCGAAAATACCTGTTCCTATGTATGCAAGCCTATCGGTACGGACAAAAAGCAAGCCTGTCACAAATCCGAGTCTCGGGAAATGAAAATTCCTCCGAGTCTGGGGAAATGGAAATTCAAACACATGGGTGCTTCACATGACGATCTGAACGTCAATTTCTCCGCAACCACCACACTATAAAACTTACACCCTTAAACGTGAATAAGGGTGTGAACTGCAGACACATTTACACCTTTATTAACTTTTAAGGGCGTAAACTGTTTTACAGTGCACGCGGTCGTCGAGTTTAGACGTAAAGGTGTGTGGAGGGCGTCGAATGTGAAAAACAGGTACTTCGCGTGACGAGCCTAAGTGGTAGCGCCAGAAGGAGGCTACGCTATTAAGGATGCACACGTATTCTGAGCGCCACGATTTAGTTTTCTGAATAAGCCATCTTTCGTTTGTTGGCGGGTTTGTTCTTTTTTTCTTTCTTGCCAGCTCGCATCGGGGCAACAGACGTCCGAATGATGACACGCACGTGACTCCCGTGAATGACTCAGCCCGTGAAAGTAAAAAACAATAAAGAGCTTATGAGGCGAACGCTTGGACGGCTGCCCGAATGCTAAACGACAGGTGGCGCTGCAGCGACCAGTACAAGGAAACGCGACGGCGGCTGGCGCGCGCCCACCTCCGGTACAGCGCGGCGACTGTTCGCAAGAAATTGACGCAACAGGACGCCGGCCAAGCTAAGAAGTACTTATATAAAAAAAAGGTAGTCATTAAATGTAAATACAAAAAGAAAGTTGTCGATTGAATGCAAGGCCACGCGACCGGCATGCTCCCGGGCGTGTTCCCGGCGTGTCGTCTGCTCGGCGCTGTCAAGAATCCGATCGTCTGTCGCAATCTCGGCGACGAGGATCGGCTGCAACAACCAGAGGCGCGGTTGGAAAGTCCAGTGCGGTGCAGCTTTCAGAGAGTTGAAAAGCCGTCTGCTGTACTTTCAATCAGACCGAAAAATACCTTCTGCAACGACGGAGACAGGGCCAAAAATTAGGTTGAATTCTGGGGTTTTACGGGCCAATACCGCGATCTGATTATGAGACACGTCGTAGTGTTGAACTGCGCAATAATTTCGGCCGCCTGTGACCCTTTAAAGTGAACCTAAATTTAAGTATACGAGTGTGTTCCCATCGAAATGCGGCAGCCACAGCCGAGGATCGAACTCACAACCTGGAGGTCAGCTGAGCATCTCCATAGCCACGGCCTACCACCATACCACGGCTGGTCGAAGACGAAATGGCACAAGACACACGCACATACACAAGTGCAAAGTGAGAGAACTTGGCGTTTTGCTTCCACGCGGTGCAACTGCACAGGCAACGACAAAGACGCAAGAAAGGAAGAAATTAAGAGAGCCGTTACCCGTCAATTTTCGCATCAGCAGCTTGCAATATGCACTTTTTGTGCACTTTTTTCTTTTTATATAGTACACTGTCGACTTCAGCGAGAACCACTGCGTCTTTCAGATTCCCTGAAGATGGGTTCCCGCTTTATTCCGCTTGCTTAGTTGAAGTCTCCCTTTTGGCAGTGTTACGATAATTCAAACGAAAAGGAGTATTCTTTATTGATACACGGCGAGAATAACTCATTTTCGTTTTTACAGCATGAAGTAAGAGAACGTGCCCCTGTATCAGGATCAAAATTTCATCTGTAACGTTGGCGAAATCGAAAAGATTCTCAATCGCAATATACAGGGGAAGGAAATCGTCTGCAACGGATAACAATCAAGACGAAAAAACGACGAGCAGTCAAGGCAAGGCAAACGGGTGCCCGCGCGAAAGCTGATCAAGTTGCCACGTGGGACACGTCCTCCGATTATTCGGACGCCAGATAAAATTCGAAGTACGTACGCCAGCGAGCGTGAGGAGATTAGATAAGGCGAGGACCGCTTCGCAATACGGTCGTCTACTACGAGGCCCATTTTCCTTTTCGTTTGTTAAAAAAAAGCGACACAGCTAGCCTGCAGCTTGATTAAGGTCACCTTTTTATCAAATCTTTTTCGCGAAATGAGTGCGCATAATTGATATTCTACAGCCGACGCTACAAATCCAGCTGTTTTCGGAATGAAGCAGTTGATCGTAACATGGGTGGGCAAGAAAAAGAAAATTTACAGCTGCGTTGTAACGGGCTGCACATTCCAAAGTTCAGAGAGCTCATATTTTTTTCTAATTATTTTTCGAGGAATGCGCTCGCTGTTCGTCACACTAGCTGCTATTAAAAAAACGGACACGTTTGCTCCAACTTGGCAGAAACATCTAGCTGACAACAGGACAGACGCACAGTACAACCTTATTTTCACTCGTAATGCAAGAACCTGCCATGCACGGCATCTCCCGATTGGAACTGAGTCCACGAAGAGCAAAGCGTAGAATAACTATTTCATATCAAAACGGCGGAAACAAAAAAAAATATTTGTGGATGTGTCAGTGCTTACAGAGCTACAACAAAGCGAAAAGCCTCCCCGCTCTGTTTTACTTGCCAAACCTGTGGAACGCCGCACAAACTCTATCCTGTGCAATCACGTGCAAGGAGGGAGCTGGCAGCTTAATTGTATAGGCGCATAGAGTTGTTGCCTACGGCCGTGGCACTGGCCACAGAAGCGTTCGCTTTCTCAGCCAATCATTTTTCAACGTGGAGACACCCCAGACGACACATTTTTCTTTTTTTTTTCTGCGTCAAAACAGGAAAAGGTCCCTACGCCTACACGACGGAGTACGTAGGCGAACTGACGTGGCATAGTCAAGCCACGAAACGAAAATAGTCGGATGCAGCGAGAAGGCGTCGTCTGCTCGATTCGTCGCACCCTTGCACGTTGTTGTCAAAGTAGTGTACTTTACTTCTTATCGTCTGTTCTCGGTGCACAAACCAGAAACCTGTTTTCTTCGCGGGGCGGGGACGAGTTGGAGCAGACGACGAAGCGCGCACACCGCGCGCGGCAGCAGAACTGCCTGTCAGCCCTGGCGACTTTGATGTATTTTCGCATCGTGGCGAGGCGTACAACAATCATCGCATTACCCGGCGGACGGCTTCCCGGAGCTTGAAGGAACGATGCGACGAAAGGAAACAGCTATAAATGCCCAGATCTCGCATACATAATCACAGCAGACGCTCTTCCGGCAAGCCGCGGAAGTTACGCGGCTTATAGCAGGACGAAAGAAAGGCCCTACTGGCCCCGCCAGGGCGTGCAGACTTCCCGGAGGACGTAAAAAGACGTGTTGCGAAAAGGTTCTGCAGGCGAACAATAGGAGGTGATAAGGCAGAAATGCGTAATTGTAGTTCAAATCACTGTTTGTTTGTTCTTTACGTCACAAAACGATTCCAGGAAATCGACAGCACAAGCAGACGTGGTGCAGAAGGCATACAAATTCACTTCGGGCGGCGTGTAAGCAAGCGGACTTGTCAGTGCGAGCAGTCTAAACATATGTGTATAGACAAGTGCAAGAGGACATCGATGCGAGCAGACGGCATAAGGCGCCACACCGCGCATAATCACGAGATCGTCTGTCACTCATGAGTTTTGATGAATGCCACCTAGCATATTTCGGCACACGAGTTCATGCGGCCACGTGACAGACGTATAGGCGAAAAAGAAAAGAAAGAAACCAGGAAATGGCCGTTCAAGAGGTGTCATGAGCGCCGATAGATAACGACCGCGAAAGCCTTGCTTCCGGCAATCCCGCTATTCTCCGGCCTAGCAGACGAAAGCTCAACGCCACGTTACACGTGCGCACACTTCCGGTATATAGGCCAGGCCGTGATGCAGCGTGACCCTGCCGGTGGCTGCAGCGGAAGGTGAACCGGCAATTAAATGGCATGATCGACCCCACTGGTCAGGACAGTTGCGCTTTTCCTGGCTCCATTTACGACACCACAATTCGCTTCCTTTAGTGCAGACGTCTGCACCTGGGAAAGCAGACGTGTGCGGTGGCAGAGACGACGGGAGGCGATTTTTTGCACTACGTTCCAGAAGGGCGCGCTCTGAGCATGCTCCGCCCGGCCATTAACACAGACGATACGGAAACGTCTCGGAGAGGTCGCCAGCTTAAAATATGTCCAAAAATAACGTCGACAATGTAACAACAACATCGTTGAAAATATTTGAACGAATTTCTCAAGACACCCGAAGCGATGGCACCGTATGATCTATCTGCACAACTTAATCTGTTCCAGTAAGAATTCAACCAGTAACTTAGAAAGTAATAATAAAATATTCGGTGACGTCGTTAAATTTGTGATGCGAAACCTACCATCGCGAAACCTTCGTGCTTTGACAGCAAGTTACGCTGCTCAAACACGACGCTATATTATTGTAAATCTGTGGCAAGTTCATGCGATTATAGTACATCACTGCGGACGCAGCAGGTCATATGTTTCGTTGACAACGCTGATGAAGTTAACCGCCGTAACATAGCGACTGAAAAATTAACACACCGCGCATCCTTAAAAACCAGTCGGCCTTCTAAACAAACCTGACTGCTCGAATAAATGCAAATCAAAACTTAGGTGTTTTTTTTTTTTTTTTTATCAATGGGCTCCGCTCGTACGTAGCTCGCGCGTTAACATTCGCAACAACGGCTCCGCCTCCGCTTACACTAGGTAGAAGGTTCGACTCCCGGGACGCATTCGGTAGTCAAGCGATGAGTCAAGCCCTCCGAGGCTTTGACAGGCCTGCCTGCTACCTGTATTTTGTTTTGTAGAAGGATCGATATTTGGGCGAGTTGAAAGTTTTGAAGGGGCAGCGCAAGACGACGAAGACAGAAGGCAGGAACACACAGGACAGCGCTGAACTCCCAACTAACTTTATTCGAAGGCCCGTACGCAAACTTATGTACTACAACTCATAGCCGCGTGCCCTCCCATCGATGGCGTCGTTACCAGTGCGCAGGCAAAAACGCAAAATCCAGTAATCTAATGCTGCACTATGAGGCGGCTTAAAAATTCAAATTCACTGTCATACAAATTTAACTATGCCAAGCTTACACAACGCGATCCTTTTTTCCTGATCTATAGTAGACCTCAATAATCTCCCTCGTAGATTGATTTCTATGCGCGGAAGGTGTTGTGGTGTCTTCATAGATGGGAGATGGGGGGTATTTTGTTTCCCTTGATGCGCAATTAAGATTGTATTAGCATTGTTATTTGTATATGGGAAGAATGCGGAAACGTCCACGTTGCGGATGTTCCCAACCTAGCGTCCCTCAAAAGCCGCGTTGTGTACTGCCGCGGCCGGGACACTCAACACAATCAATATGCGACCTTTATTTTTTATGCGATTCAATTGAAGAGAAGAAAAAAAGAAACACCGAACGTAAGAACGATAACATGTAAGCATTGAAAAGACAAAAATTAATTAACCCCACACACGACTTCCTGGATCGATTAGATTCCTAGAGGCTGAACTACAAGTACGAGAATAGACTGGCAGAGGCGGAAAAATAAAACCAGTCCATCGAACCATTGATCAGTCAACCAATTTTCTTCGACCATCGAGTAGATGAAAAGAAAACACTAAATGTACCTTCGAGAATATATAGACCAGGAGATGAGCGCCAAGGGTACATTGAAAAACAGAGCAAGAAAAAAAAAACCGTATAATGGCTCGTGAGCCGCTCTGCAGTGCAGCCGACCTTGCAGACAACGAAAGCAACGACTTCAAGCACGCTATCCCATACGTAACATTTATCGCGACTTAAATGCGGCCGTTACACAAAAGTATCAGCGCCGCTCGAGGCTGGCAGATCAGCACAGCGATGAGAGAGATTACATCACTCCGAGTATAAGGTGGTTGAGAAAGTAAATCAAGGTCACTAATCGCGCATTCAACAGAAGCCCACACTACGCGCTCATATCTATGATCACGGGAAAGAAATGCAAAACGAAGATAATCAGCTCGATCAAGAACACGAGTTTGCGCAGGCGCTACGACGACTTCCAGAGGCAGAAGCATCGTGGCATGCATGCATTTGCGATACGCACAGAGTTTCTCATTAGAAGATCGCTCAAACGATTCGAATAAATGTTTGCTGCATTTAAATGAAGGAAGTTTTGCTGCATTCAGGAGAAAAAGTTAAATTCCACCGACTTAAAAAATAAATAAAAACTTAAGGGAGCCCAATGTTGGCTTGAGGCCCTGTCGTCGTGTTTAAAAATTTAAATTGTGGGGTTTTACGTGCACAAATCCACTATATGATCATGAGGCACGCCGTAGTGGGGGACTCCGGAAACGTTGACCATCTGGGGTTCTTTAAGTGCACCTAAATCTCAGTACACTGGTGTTTTCGCATTTCGACCCCATCGAAACGTGGCCGCCGTCGCCGGGATTCGATCCCACAACCTCGTGCTTAGCAGCCCAATACCATATATATCCACTATGCAACTACGGCGGGTGTCGTGTTTACCAAATTGCCTAACGTCGGTATGCTTTAAGAAGAAAACTTAACAGCACAAAGGTTACAAGTTCGCAACACTGCACCAAATACTGATTTAGCAATCCTAAAAATTACAGCTGTTGGGGCACGGGAAACGAAGAAGTTCGAGACATGCACTTACACGTTATACCTGAAATCGTTACAACATTTACGAGGGCTTTTTTAAAGAAAAAACAGAGTCCCACTCGGAAATTAGTGGCCTAGCTATTTATGAGCGGCGCAGAATGCATCAATTTCGAGATGCGTCTCGATAAGTGCAACTCACAAGATTGCCATGTTTTTTTTTTCTATTGCTTGCAAAGTTCCAGAATTGTAATTTTTTAGCGATTTACAGCGTTCCTTGCGAAATAAAAAAAAAGTCGCTCTAAATTAAAAATCTATTCTAAGGCGGTGACGCCAAACATTAACTTCTCTTAAGTGCAACCAACCTTAATAAATACTGTGCAGTGGACGCCGGGCAAAATTATTCCTCCGTTCGCGCGTACTTAGCAGCATAGAGTTTCCTAGTAAGAAACTCTATGCTTAGCAGCTCTTATCCCTCTAAACACAAACAGTGCAGCCACTACGTGCGCATAATATGCGGCAGTTCTCAAGCGCAGGAGAAGGTGGAAAAAAGAAAAGAGAATGCGATGAAGGCTTAACTCACGTAGTTAAAAACGAACGCCAACAAACGAACAAACGAAAAAGAAAAGATGCGTTTCCAACGTAGCACACACGCCCAGCTGGGGGAGCCAACCAGAAGACGAAACAAGTCAGACGAAACCGCACACTGCCTGGAAGAAACGAACGCCGAAACCGGTGTGCGACCTCCGCGAACAGAGATGCTCTTAGAGGGACACTAAAGGTTACCAGAAAGTCAAGTTAAAGTGGTAGAGCAATGTTCTAGAACGTCTAAGGAGTCAATCTAATCGCGAACAGGGCTTTAGTAACCGAGAAATTGAGGTAAATGCATGGCACGATTTGAGACCCCCCAGCGACATTCCGGTACTAGCCCGATGACGAAAGCACTCCTCATAATTTGTGTTACTAATACTCAACTACTCGTATTGAAAATATCATTTCATTCGATTATTTGACGGAAGAAAATGCTACTTGTCTACGTCTATTCGATTCTAAGAAAAAATAACATTTTGACGTTACCCTTCAGTAGTATGGGTGGTCGAAAGGTTTCGTTTTCGCTCGACTCTGCGCGCTCGACTCTGCGCCGCGCACGCTTTGGAGTTTCAGTAGTTTCGTTATCGCGTCGTGCTGTGCGGGTTCCGCTGGCTCGCGAAACTTTCATTTCGAACAAGCAGTGAGAATGCCACGTCCATGTGATGTCGTGGGAAGCCCTTGTTGCTTTCCCGCTCCGGAGAGCCGGTGTCGAGGCCGCCGTCGTAGTATGCAACGACGCCGGCAGCGCGAGCCCTCAGCAGCAGGTCGCGCTCGTCAGTGCTCAAATCGCTGAAGTTGAGCGCAGCATCGCGAGCCAATCTGTCGTTGTCAGGGTCCATTGCGACGAGCGTCGAAGTTTGCGTCATAAAGTACCAGCTTATGGTCGCGCGTTTCTCCTTCCGCTAGCCACCATACGCCCGCTTTCGCTCTGCTGTCGATTCTGTCTTGGCTCTGTTTCTGGCCGCGCGTTTGCGTTTTGCGCAGAAAAGCCGTAGCGCCGTCTGCGGACGCCGTTCTACTCACCGATGGCGCAACGTCACTATGAGACCATGATGTCAGTACTCCTCGATCGGAGGGCGGGCGATTTGAACTGCGCTAGAGGTACGCGGACGCTTCAGAACGCATTTTCTCTTAAAATAAGTCTCTCCTTGGCACGAAACAAGCGTTTCGAGGTTTCTGGGATGGTATTTCAACAGTCCACGTTCACTTAATAGTAACCTTTAGTGTCCCTTTAAACCGGCGGGCCGCTAACCTCCCACTGGCAACTTAAGGTCTATTCGATTCGGCCAAGTTTCTCTGCACCTATCAACGGTGCACTGCACCTATAGGCCTTCGATTTATTCGATTCAGCCAAGTTTCTTTGCACCTCCTGCACCTATTAACGGTGCACTGCACCTATAGGCCTCCGATTTATTCGATTCAGCCAAGTTTCTCTGCACCTCCTGCACGCATTAACGGTGCACTGCACCTATAGGCCTTCGATTTATTCGATTCAGCCACGTTTCTCTGCACCTCCTGCACCTATTAACGGTGCACTGCACCTATAGGCCTTCGATTTATTCGATTCAGCCAAGTTTCTCTGCACCTCCTGCACCTATTAACGGTGCACTGCACCTATAGGCCTTCGATTTTTTCGATTCAGCCAAGTTTCTCTGCACCTTCTGCACCTATTAACGGTGCACTGCACCTATAGGTCTTCGATTTATTCGATTCAGTCAAGTTTCTCTGCACCTCCTGCACCTATTAACGGTGCACTGCACCTATAGGTCTTCGATTTATTCGATTCAGCCAAGTTTCTTTGCACCTCCTGCACCTATTAACGGTGCAGTGCACCTATAGGCCTTCGATTTATTCAATTCAGCTAAGTTTCTCTGCACCTCCTGCACGTATTAACGGTGTAATGCACCTATAGGCCTTCGATTTATTCGATTCAGCCAAGTTTCTCTGCACCTCCTGCACCAATTAACGGTGCACTGCACCTATAGGCCTTCGATTTATTCGATTCAGCCAAATTTCTCTGCACCTCCTGCACCTATTAACGGTGCACTGCACCTATAGGTCTTCGATTTATTCGATTCAGCCAAGTTTCTTTGCACCTCCTGCACCTATTAACGGTGCAGTGCACCTATAGGCCTTCGATTTATTCGATTCAGCCAAGTTTCTCTGCACCTCCTGCACCTATTAACGGTGCAGTGCACCTATAGGCCTTCGATTTATTCGATTCAGCCAAGTTTCTCTGCACCTCCTGCACCTATTAACGGTGCAGTGCACCTATAGGCCTTCGATTTATTCGATTCAGCCAAGTTTCTTTGCACCCCCTGCACCTATTAACGGTGCACTGCACCTAGAGGCCTTCGATTTATTCGATTCAGCCAAGTTTCTCTGCACCTCCTGCACCTATTAACGGTGCAGTGCACCTATGGGCCTTCGATTTATTCGATTCAGCCATGTTTCTCTGCACCTTCTGCAACTATTAACGGTGCACTGCACCTATAGGCCTTCGATTCCCCGAGGTGCAGCGGTGCGCCCTGCACTCCAGTGCTCGATTGAACGGAGTGCAAGGCAAGGTGCCGCCGTGGTGCAGTTCACCCTTGAACCTTGCGGCGAGTGGGTGTAGCCCGGCACACCGTAACTGGCACCCCCTGCACCCTTTCGTTTGTGGTGCGGTGCACCTTTCTGTGAATCGAACAAACCTTTATTCCCGCTGCCGCGTGGCACCGAAATTAGAGCGCACGAAGGAGCAAATCCGGGGGTTTATTTTTTACCGTGTTAGGCAAACGCACGATTTGCATGATCCCCTGCGCCTCGCGCCTATAGGACAGTTCAGTACGCGTAAGAGCGCAGAATTTATATCGAATAAGCAAAAGAAACAAAGAAAGAAAAGAAGACGACAAACACTTTATGAAACCGAAACTTGACAGGGAAGCCCAGAGAGCTGCTTCTCCTGACGTCATTTTTGACTTGAGAACATGCGTGCATGTGAAACTATTTCAACCGGCATGAAATATATATATTATATATATATATTATATATATATATATTATATATATATATATATATATATATATATATATATATATATATATATATATATATATATATATATATTTTTTTTTTAAATGGAAGAAATAAAGATGAAGAAACACTATACATTCTTCATGAGGCAAGGAGGAAATGTCGGGCGATGAGCCTTTCCCCTCTCCTACAAGATTTCCTCCTCTCTTGCATTTCCAACCCGGCGCCGTGCTGCTTGAATGTGTTGCCGTCGGGTGCTGCGGAACGATTTGGAGATGCTTTTAGCTCGTTCTCCGTGACATTTACGCGGCGTCAGTTCACAAGGGGTGGTCTAACAACTGCCGTGCAGCCTTTAGGTGCAGCGGCACCGCTACGGTACGCGGCAATTTCTCTTGGCTGCGCGAAAAAAAATAAAATGCGACGCGCATCATCGGCCGCGGTGTGTCTGCCTGTAGTGAACTATCTCTTGGCTTGTATAGCTTTTTCACTCGGCGAAGAGACCGAGCGTCTGTGAACTGCCAGCGCGAATTGGAAAAAAATATTTCTCACTGTCTGATCGCTTCTCGTGAAAACGAAAACACAAGAGTACTCGTGTGCGGCCGATCCAATTCAACCCCCGAAACATCTGAGCGCCAGTCGCTAAACATTTGAGTCAGCCACCCGCAGTCGTTCTCGCGAATTTAAATTCTAGTAGACTTAAAATAGCTGTGGACGTGTCTCCATTAGCCTCCTGTACGAGGCCTACAGCATCGCTTAATTAACAGAGCGACCAATGAGGTTGGTAAAGCTGCGTGATACATAAGCTTCGTATTCCGGCGTTCCCTTTTTGCCCCGTAAAGCACGATTATCAAAAGGGGATCGCACAAAAAAGAATGAGACCGCTATTTGCGAGCAGACGATTTCCGTAAGGCGGATGAATGCGTTGTAAAGGACGGGACGAACAAGACTGAGAAAAAAATAAGTACTTTCGTTCTTTTGCAAAAAAAAAAGGAAAGAAAACACAGAAGACGGGATAATGCCGCATAAGACTTCGCATAGTCGTGCCACATGCTCGTACCATGCGACGTACAGAACAGATCTGTAACACAGCATGTACCACTACCTCGGACGATCACGCCACGTGCAGGTATATAGCTCGACCACTCGATTGGTTCATACTGTACGATATATGCTGTTATTACGAACCAAAACTATCGATTCATACTGTACGGTGTATGCGGTTATTACGAACCAAAACTATCGATTCATACTGTACGGTGTATGCTGTTATTACGAACCAAAACTATCGATTCATACTGTATGGTGTATGCTGTTATTACGAACCGAAACTATATTATTCGTGGGCAGAAACCTCGTCCAGCAAACAAGGCAGTCGCGCAAAAAAAAAAAAACAGGAAAGAAAGAAAAGACGCGTAGCACAATTTACAAGAGGAGGCACATACACGCACGATCACTGAATTTGCGACTGAATTTTTATTAGGAAATCAAGAACATAAATAGATACCAGAAGCGCGCATTCACGCGCAGGACAACGCCACTATTGCTAAAAGAAAAGTCGCCGAAAAATAAAAACCGTAACTTTCACGCAAAACTATGGAACGACTCGCCAGAATTGCGAATTCTGAACGTTCTTACGATTGCGCGGCTTTGTGTTTTTGTTCTTTCTACCGGAAATGCATAAAAGAGCGAGAGTGCGCTAGGAAAGTTACGTTCGATACTCTCACGCCCGAAAGATAACTTACATAGTCGCCACCTTTGAAAGCGCGTTTTTTTTTTTAAAATAAAATTCGCTTTTCTATTTTTTTTTACATTTCGGAAACGTCTATCTTTCGAAGATTATTCAGAAAAAATAACCATACCTTTATCGATTCAAAACCTGTCATATTTTCAAACCCGTTCCTTCATGTATTTGAAACCGAAAACCACGGGCATCAGATTCCAAAAAAGTGTAATTTCATCCAACATATTGCTACCAGTGGTAATTAAGGAAAGTATCGTATTGTACGTGTAAGGAGGTTTATAAAACGTACGCACTCTATATGACACGCTAACACTCTAGGCACGCTAAAACACTAGACACGCTAAAAACTCTAGAACCGAAGTGTAGTACCTATAGACGTGTACGTGTCGTGATTCGCTTGTCCCCGCACACCTCTCATCAACATTCTTCCCTAAACAAGAGGACATATTTAATATGACAAAATCAACGTACGCATAGCCTTAGTCCCCGTGACCCAGAAAGCTAACTATAGGAGCAGAAGCTTGATGTGGGCGAGTTGGTTGAGCATACTTAATGAAAAAAGAGAGCGCTACGAAGACAAGGACGAAAGAACAACATGTACGACAGACAAGGCGCTGTCTGTCGTACATGTTGTTCTTTCGTCCTTGTCTTCGTAGCGCTCTCTTTTTTCATTAAGCTAACTATAGGCGACGAGGGCGTGCGCGTCTATCCCCTGCTTTCCACTGCCACTTCCGCTACAACTCAAAACGAGCTTCGCGTCATTCAAGTTCCAGCACTGCGCCAGACCTGCGCTTCTCTCTATTTTCTTTTATTCCTTAGTACGCTTCCTACTCACGCGTTGGGCAACGTTCCGCAACCGATCTGGAACAACTACAATATACATTTATTCGCGAAACAAAATACAGCGAAGGAAAAGTGGTCTGCGTACACGCGATTTGCTTATTATAGTAAGCGCGTTACTGCTTACCGTTACTGATTACCGTAACTAAATAGTGTTACTGATTACCGTTACTCATTATCGTTATTGAATAAGGTTACTCATTATCATTATTGAATGCCCTTACTGATTACCGTTACTCATTATCGTTATTGAATACCATTACTGATTACCGTTACTCATTATCGTTATTGAATACCGTTATTGATCACCGTTACTGAGTATCGTTACTGAGTATCGTTACTGAGTATCGTTACTGAGTATCGTTACTGAGTATTGTTACTGACTACCGTTACTGACTACCGTTACTGACTACCGTTACTGCAAACCGCCTCGGAATGCTGTTGACAATTCAACGCGTACGCCTCGACGCCAGCCGCGTCCCCCGACCGCGCCGAGACAAGGTCGATCCTCGCGAGTGCCCGGCTCCTGTGTGCGTTCGACCCGCAAGGCCAGAGCTGCGAAGGACCCCGCTCTATCAGGCACGCCGCGTGCGTTACGCACACAGCGAGGCACTTCACGTGACGTGTATGCCATGCGCCACGTTGCGCGCGGGCCCACTTTGCGTCGCGAAGGGCGTTCCGACTATTTTCTCGTATTTTTGCTGTTCGCTGCTGCATGCGAAGACGACAGGCTGGAGCTTGCGTCGTCGACCGCTTAGGGATGCAGTATACTCGACGTGATTAGCATGCGCTCGAGATTGCGCGGCCGTGGTTCGTATATCGGGGATACCTGCGCTTAAAAGTGCTCGCGGCCGTCTTCTTCTCTTTCTCTCTCTCTCTCTCTCTCTCTCTCTCTCTCTCTCTCTCTCTCTCTCTCACTCCCTCCCTCCTTTTAGGGCAAGCCGAACGCGTTCAGATCGCCACATGGGGAGCGATAACGGCGACCTTCGTGGCGCATTGAAATTAAGATTTACCTGATTAGATTGCGACGCTTCTCGTGGCAATACCACGATCTGATTACGAGGCACGCCGTAGCAAGGGGCCCCGGATTGATTTTGACCCCCTGCGGTTCTTTAACGCCCCGCTTTTTTTTTTTTTTTAATGCCAACCTCCCTTTGCGGACCCTCCCAGCTAGACTTTGCCGACTTGCGAATAGGTCACATACAGAAATAACATTACGCAGATCCATCGGATCTGTTGCAAACAACGTTAAGCGAAGCTATATCGTAACACCTTGCGATAAAATATTACGCAAAGAGAGACACAAGAAGATGTGTACCCCTCGGAGGGCGGGGCACTCCTCAGGGCGCCGTCATCTGCCCCACACTGTTTAACATCTTTATAATTGGTCTTTCCGAGAGGTTGGCACGCGTCGAGGACGTCAAGCACACCATCTACGCCGACGACATCACCATATGGTTCTCCAGCGGCTGCGAGGGCAGAGTCGAAGCCATGCAGGAGGCGATCGACGTGATCGAGGAGTATCTCAGCCCCAAATGACTTCGGTGCTCCCCCGCTAAGTCAGAGCATCTGCTTTACAGAAAAGAGAAAGGAGCCAGACCCAAAGATTGGAAGCCCATCTCCGAAAGCAGCATCAGCCTTCGCACTTGTGACAGGGGGCTTGTGACAGGGTCGACGTTATTCGGGTGCTGGGCATGTTTGTCGAATTCAACGGCGGGAACGGAACGGCTCTCCGCAAGATCATCCCAAAGACGGACAACGCTTTCCGCCTCGTCCGCAGAATTGCAAACCGGCACCGAAGCATGAAGGAAAACAACCTCCTCAGGCTGATCAATGCCTTCGTACTATGCCACTTCACGTACACGATTTCTATGCACAACTGACTCAGAGCGGAACGAGACAAGCTTAACGCTCTCATCCGCAAAGTAGTCAAGAGGGCTCTTGGGCTACCCATCAGGACCCATACCGAGGATCTCTTGAGACTGGGGGGTACACAACACCGCCAAGGAGATTGCCGAAGCCCAAGAACGCGCGCAACTCATTCGCCTGACCACCACAGCGGCAGGTAAACGCATCCTCGAAGAGCTGGGTTACCACCCTGCGGAATTCCCGATGGTCAGTACCCCGATCCCTAGGTGCATTCGAGACAAGTTCGTAGTGGTCCCTGTGCCCCGAAACGTCCATCCCGTCCACAACGCGGGCAGACGCAAGGCAAGAGCTGCAGCCATTCTCAAACAGATCAAGCAACAAGACATTAGAGCAAGCTTCGTCGACGCCGCGGTGTACAGCGATGGGAAGACCTTACCGTCGTTGTGGTCGACTCCAGCGGCAAGATTTCCAATAGCGCCTCGATTCGCACTCCAGACCCCGGAGTCGCCGAGCAAGCCGCCATCGCCCTCGCCCTGCTAGACGGTCGTGGGTCCCAGATCTATAGCGATTCCAAAACGGCAGTAAGGGCTTTTCAGAAGGGTTGCACCGCCAAGCAAGCGGCTCGTCTTCTTAGTAGCTCGAGTCCATATGCTCTCACACATCATTCAATCCTCTGGTTTCCTGCTCACGTAAGGTCGGTCGAGGGTGCTCCCCGAAGCTCAACGGGTCTGCTCACGTGGCTAAGCGTGGCCTCACCGACCGCGCTTCCTCTGCAAGGAGCGCCGACTTCCCTCCTCCCTACGGCCACATGGACGCTCCCGCTACTCACAACGAGGTTATTAAATTCTTCTAGATGTCTACAAAGCCCCCCCCCCCCTCACCACATGTTGAATACGGCGCAAGCTATTTCGCTTAGACTCCAACAGACCAGCACATATCCCCGTCTGTCCTTTGTCCACGAGGAATTACCCCGACGTGTATCGCGACAACGCCTGCCCGTCCTGCGGCCAGACTTCCACTCTAGCGCACATGCTCTGGGAGTGCGGGTCGACATACCCGAAATTCATCAAGGAGGAGTGGGACTCGCTTCTGCGTAGCCTCACTCTAGAAAAGGAAGCTTATCGTGACGCATCCACTCGTGTTTCAAGCGTAAAGTTTTTGCGAGGAGCTGCTCGCAATACACCTGAGAACTAGGCTCTTGACGATGCGCCAATTTTTTTTTTGCACTTAGCTTTTCACGTCCCGGGAAAACTGGCGCCGTTGAACAGACGACAATCGGGAGGCCACGATACTCCACGTTGGCAGGCACGAAGTGTGGTGCAGTTTAATGCAAATCTCTTCTGAGCCTGATTTGCGTCGTCCTCCGTCACGCACGTCCTTAACGTTTCGTTCTCGGTGCTAAATTTAAGAGCGCGGGAAAATAGGCAAATGGCGTAGTCGGTGATTACAAGACAGAACCGCCGCGGTATAGCTTATAGTGGCTATAGGGCGTTGTGCGCTGTTATAAGCTCGAGGTCGCGAGTGCGAGCCCTGCCGAGGCGGCCATATATATATATTATATATATATATATATATATATATGTGTGTGTGTGTGTGTGTGTGTGTGTATATATATAAAGACCAGCTGAATTCAATGGCGATGTGAATGCGGGTGTTGATTACCTCCTCACGTGGCGCGATTTTGTAGCGATGCCTTTTCCGGTGCTATATATTTCTTCCTGCACTTAGTTAGTCGAAGCGGCGATCCACCCGCGCGTTATCAACGGGATCAATCGGTCGCTAACGATGGAAGGTAAGCGTGGTATGGAATCAAGCGAAAGGAACCAGCACAAAACACCGGTGCTGGGGTGGTCACACCACAGCTCTACAAGGCGACATACCGAGGGTAGATCTAAAAGGGAAGTACACTAAAGAGGTCCATTAAGTTGGCACATTATGGCGAATCACGCTAATGATCGATGGTCGCTATTTTCTGTAAGTATCCGTGTCCGGTGACAAAGGAGCGCAAGAGAAAGTGTTCGGAGGTGCCGGGATTCGTACAGACCAGCCCTCGGACTATGCGAACAGTTAATTACGGACGATAAGTTCGATCCAGGCGCAATTAATGCAGCTTATGGCTTATTCGCCAAAAGAAAGCCTGCACGCAATAATTTGAACATAGTACAATGAGTCTAAGCGGTCACACTCAGTGTGATAACACACCCGGCAAGCCAGAGAGAGACGCAAAAACGAAGGCCAAGTGGCGAAACCATCCCTATGTTACCACACAGGCCATGACGTCATCACTATCGACAAAGTAGGCCTAAGTCGGGTCTAGATAAGCGTTTATCGGTTAAAAAAAAGGGGTGGGGGGGGAGGGGTTGACTAGATTGCATGCCGGTATTCTGAAACGATTCTCGACTCTATAGGCTCTTTCTCAGAAAAATTGGTTGTTGGAGTTCATAGGTTTTTCTTTTTTTTTCTTTTTGAACCTAGGTAGGACATTATAGGCAGTACAATAGCGAGAGCTTGGTGGCGCAACCCACCGCCCCGTTCCAAACGGGACGCTCATAACATCCATCCATCCAGTCGAGGTGGAGTGCCGAGTGGAGGGGCCGGACGTTCTATCATCACTGTATATCTTGTAGTTACTGCGTGTGCTCCCGCAGGGAGCATATACAGTAACTCTACAAGACAGTAGACGGTAGCTCCATCCCTCGACAGAAGAAGTAACTGCGCTTCGTTCACACTCCATAGCATGTCTTGAAAAGCGTGTAGCGTTTTCTTCAGTCCATGGGTGGCACTGTGCTCAACTCGGTGAAGTGGAGGAATAACTTTTACTTGCGGATCGTTTGAGAATACGGGGATACGTCCACGTCAAACCGGCCGAAATACCAAGATTTACTTTGAAATCCGCGACGTCGCAGTGCAAGCGCTCAAACTTTCTTTCCGCACGAACGAGTGAAACAAGAAATGGTGAAACAATATGTTACCAGTCTAAATTGATTTAGCCTTTCTTCTGAGTGCACCTTAAATGTTGTTAGATCATCGACCCTGAAATCCAATTCAATTCTTTTATTCACATCAATTCTCGTACACCAAAATCAGGCCTACCAAAGCCTCACCAAGGGCTTGAGTGGCAGCGCCTGGCAGACAGCGAACATTAGCAAAAACAAGTGAAAATAGAAATGTCGTAACGAACTCGACAAAAAGAAAGGTGCTCCATGCTTGATTATTGGTGCATTCCGCTTTCCCTTTATTTTCAGATTATCTTGGTGGGTGCTTGACTAAGTCCTTCCTTTGTTTATGTAAAACACTTGCAAATGGCCAACGGCGGTGTTCCAGAAAAGAGCGCTTGTCGCTTTGAAGGACATCCCTGGAGAATGAATATCCTTGGCTATTAATTAAAATACCACAATACTACGGATCATATATGTGTCATGCAGGTTTAAATTTGTTAAACATGCAATAATGTGCGTAGTCAGGTTGGTCCGCTCGTCTGCAAAATTGTGTGCGCGGGTGGTCTCGGAGCCAACTTTACAGTACTTGAACTTCCTTGCGTAAATGTGCATGTTTCTAAGTGCTTGCGCATATCTGTTTTTCGCGTGTTGTATTGTCTTGCGTGTTTGCTTTTGTGCTGCCGCCTTTTTTTTTTTTGCGATGGTTTTATTCTTAACAAAACGGCTCACCTATAGCAGAAGCTAAACAGAAGGCAACAGTGACTCACGCACTCAGATACGAAACCATTGCACGCCCTATACACAACCCTTTTTACCACGCAAGGTCTTTCTCAGCTTGATCTCTATCACCACAACCGACCTCCCGACGTTTCCTTGACGATGGTTTAATAACACCCCAACAGCGACGCTAAGCAGAAAAAAAAGGAAGGAAAAAAAGCGGGAAACAGAAGTTACTGTGAAGGACAGGCAGAAGGCGTTCAAGGCAAGCTCAGTTTCGGTTACAATAACCTGAGGAGCTTCATAGGAAACTTCAAATTCAAGACAGCACACGTTTCGCACCGCACTTTCATTTAGCTGTATATAATTTCCGAAACATTTAATGAAGTTTGCATTGATTGAACGACTGACTGGTTGATTCAAACGTTCTGTTTGCGACCGGGCCGAAAAGCACCGAAATCTTGTCTGCGGCGTGCAACGCGTTCATCTATGCCCCACCGTCCATCACCACAGTGCTTTTTGGTCGTTCTATTTTATTCCTGCGTCGTTAGATAGTACAAACTACTGAACTTTGGCATACTTTTACCTCGCGAACTTTATCTTTTCGAACCCCCCCGACCCACACTTACGGCCCCACATTCTTGACCAAGATTCCGCACCTTTCCAAACACGGCAGTGAGAGGATACGGCGCTTTAGGGGCGTCTATTGAAGGTTACTAAACAAAAAGAATATGCATTCATCGTGCTTTCCACGTATAGCCGAAAGCAGACGAAATTTCCTAACGCGCAGAGGGGCGCCCACTTCTGCTCTTCGTCTGCTCTTCGTCTTGCTTTAGAGCGCCTTCTTTCTTTTATTTCTCCAAAAGCACCCTCATTGCACGCAAGTACATAGTCCGAGATTTCACGCCGTTCGAAGCCCCGCACGCAATGCACTATAGGCGAAGAGAAAAATTTCCGCTCCAGCGCTAAGCGAGAGGTACAGAAGAAAAGAAATGAAAAAATAAATAAATGAAGAAGTGTGAAGGTAAAACTGCTAGAACTATTCGTTCCGCGTCGTTGCGTCGCAAGGTCTCCCCCACCTCCGCGTCCATTTCAAGGACGAATTTCAAAGCGTTGCATAACAAAACAGGCGCGCGCGACTTGTTTTCTTATTACTCCTTCCCCCCGAAGCAATCGACGGCGATTTCCGAACGACGATCTTAATCACCCCGCAATTTGGATGCTTGCTTAAGGGCTCCTGCAATGTGCGCGAAATCCATGCGAGTGCTCAAGACCATAGGATCCCTGGACAGAGCCGGTCTGCGCGGGATGACGCAAGGCCGGCCCATGGGTCGGGTGTTTCTAATCGGATACGGGCGCAGAAATGAACAAGCGGAACCGAGGGACAGGTACGTTGCACCAAGGACTATACGCACGGTTACGAAAGCAACAAAGTGACGCGCGCGGTTGTCACACCCAGAAGTCACTCGAAAGAAGGGAAAAAAAGAAAAGGAGAACGTTCGGATCTTCAGTCAAGACGAGGAAACCCCGACACGTACGGCTCCCTAAATGCCTTTTGTCTTTCGTGTCGTACGTGCATATTTGTCGAGGACACGGGCAAGCAACACAGCTCTGCCTAATAGCGTATATACGCGCTATGCGTCTCCTGTTCGTAACTGTATGATGGTTTCTTACCGCCTTTCGTTAGACGGCTACATTGACAAAAGCAATATGGACAGATCGTGTCGGCGGGTAAACTGCGCTCTCTATAATTAAGTCGACATGCACTGTCATCTTGATGACTCTGGGCTGCTAAAAAGAATGTACAAGGCTCCAACGAAAGCTGCAGCGTTAGGTTAGAGAAAGAACTTAATTGGCTATACATTACCGCAGAGGTGCGTATAGGTCGTACAGACCATTTCAGTCCCAGTCGGAGGGGGATGGCATCTAGGAAAGACTGGGCTGCTAAGAGAAATGTGGAAGGAAAGCTGAAGCGTCAGGTTCATAGAAACGACTTATTGGCTATACGTCATCTGCTAGGCGTGTGCAGGCTACATAGACCCTTTCGTACTCAGCCGGAGGTCGATGACACCTTGGAGGCACTCGACCGATAACAGACATGTGAAATGCCGTAAAATCTGTGACGGAGACTCAAATTTCTGGATTTTGGAAAGAAGACGAGAAAATACTTCGACACAATGTTAACAACAGCGCCAATCTATTGCTTGTTCAAAGTACTATAGCTTGCATGCAAAGAGTAGTTCATACGCAATGCCGTTCTAGTGCGATCATCCGCGGATTTGACTCGAAACCAACACCAGACTGCTTTCACGCTTTACAAGCGCGTGATCAGCTCTTCAATGAGGCATCGTCTATATTGAGAAAACGGCTTATGCGCACTGTCTCCCAGCCGCATTACACCCCCCTCCCAATCCCCCTCAAGGTGTGCGATTGCAGACTTATGTCGTTTCCGATCTCAAACCGCCAGGCTGATATGATCGGTTGCATAACCATTAAGGTCAACTACGGCACAACTAGAAGAGCGCGAAAAGCTCTCCGTCTCCCCTTCCTAGTCCGGCGAGGTCGCTATCGGCTGCCTTCTGCTCGCTGCTGACACTGGGTAAAATTACGGAAAGATACAAAGCAGGCCAAGTTTATCGGTTGCCTTCTGCTCGCAGGTGACACTGGGTAAAATTACGGAAAGATACAAAGCAGGCCAAGTTTATCGGTTGCCTTCTGCTCGCAGCTGACACTGGGTAAAATTACGGAAAGATACAAAGCAGGCCAAGTTTATCGGTTGCCTTCTGCTCGCAGCTGACACTGGGAAAATTACAGAAAGATACAAAGCAGGCCAAGTTCACCTTTAAGCGAGGCGTAAATCTGGCGTCAGGGATTCGCATTGAGGCAAGAGAGAACTGACGTTCAAGACGGCGTCACTAACAATCAAGTTGGAACCGTTTCGCATCTCGTGCACAGACCAGACTTTCGCACAGTCTGCATTGCCCAAAGTGTTTTGCCGATCGGCGTCTAAAACGAAATCATTCGTCTATGATCTGTTCAAATCACTCCGGTGTTGAGCACGCTGTAGACGCCCGAAAATTTTAACTTTCACATCACAATGTACTGCCTCGGCTATGCTCCATACGATACATGCACCCGAGCTCTTACCTGCAGCCCTGATTATCTAATCGGCAACGTTCTGAAGTATTCCGCAAGTTCTATACCTAAAACGAGAAAAATAAAATATTAGGTGCAGAATCTACTGACGGCCCTCTCCGGAGTCCGCTACAGTCCACCTCAAAAGTTTACGCACCGCGTTATCTAACTGAATATTTTCGCCACCTGGGCAGTACGAAAGCGTGGACGCAACGTAGTTTTGTATGATTCTGATTACTACGGTCACAAACAGCTCGGAAATTCAAAATTTTCCCACATACGGCGGCCCGTAAACATTTAACGTCCACCGTTACAACAGTACGCTCGATAAGCAAACACCCGCCGGCGTCTCGAACGTTCCGCCAAGCACCGGGACCGAGAAGAACTTTCGGACCGCCGCAACAAAACCAAACTTTCTCAGCACGCGAACGAAGCGGCTACGTCAGTCAAGCGAGGGGACGCACTCGAACGGTCACGAACAAGAAAGAAAGCAAACTGCCGAATCGCACGGACCGCTGCATTCGACGATGCAAAAGAAACAGCCACTCCTCGTTTCTGAGGCGACGTGCCACAGACGTTTATTCAAAAAACTGCAAGCATCCTTCTATCGCAGGGTTCTTTCCCGCACTGTCGTCAGCTGCTCAAACAACATCCGCCGGCCGGCAACCAAGCCGGCGATAGAAGGTGTAACGGAAAAAGTTTAGCCAACTCGGCCACAAAATAAGAGTTTCGCTCGCTTCAGTTCGTGTGTCCTCTCCTACGCGTGTAAGCCAATAAAGAAAGTCGCGAACTGTCAAGGGCTCGAAAGTGCACTCACCCTTCCGTAGAAGCCGTCACGACGGCGACTTTCCCCGCAAGCTTCTTGGCGGTCGAAGCGGTCGACATCGACGCCCGTGTAATCGGCGTGGCGCTGGACGAAGAAATCCGAGTCAAGGTGGACAGCATGTGTACGGTGCCCATGTTGCGAGCTTCGTTGATCAAGTCACCGCGTAGCATTCAACGGTCGAACCGCGCACCGGTTGTGACGAACGGACTCCGCGACGCTGGCTCAGTTTTTGCCACCAGCGCAGCAGTCACGAGACGTTTTTGTCAAGTTCAGAGGGGAGACGGAACGAACAGCGCCACTCACCCATACAACTCGAGCGATCCGCTGGGCTCAACGTGCGCGGTGGAGAAGTGGAGGGTTCTTGACGTTCGCAGCGCCGCAAGAGTGTCGCGCGGGCAAACGAAGAACTATCGAGACGGGGAAAATATTCCGGTTCCCCCAGCAGAAGCGCGGGTTGTTTGAAAGAGGTGCTAAGTGGTTGCTTTATTTATCAATCAAATAGCATTTGATGGAGACTATGTACAGTTGTATACAATAGGACAAATAAAATATAGTCATAGGTCATGGCGAAAACTAAAAAAAAATGGTCGCTTGCGCTGGAGACTTCGACGACGTTATTGCAAGCACCACAACGCATTTGCGAAGTTCCTTATCGCGTACGAAAAGATGACACTGGAAAGAATATTTCACTCCGATACCACAGTTTGTTTTGAAGCTTCAGATTTGGCAGTTATCTAGATTTTGTGACGTCATGACCACGAGAAAAATGTGAAATCATGTATCAGTTAATAAGGCTAAGTACGACGACGTTGATCCTCAAAAAAAAAGAAATTTAAGCACATCGCAGGTGCTGTGGTAATCATGCTATGCGAAGCACTTTGCTGGTAAGTGGTTAGCCAGCATTGTTTGGGATTACGCAAAACGTTACCACTTTTCAAGCCATCGCTTTCCGTAGATTGACGGTTGGAGACGCCTTTAACGGAGTTGAAAGCACCGATATCAAAATATTTAATATTTTAATCCCGCTAACAAATGACTACATTGCTGCTGACCGCATCATCGCCCAGTGGCGCTCACCAGAAGCATCCCCGACGTCACCCCTTGCTCCTCCATGATTGGTTAAGAATAAAGTTGCAGATAACCACTTCGCTGCAACAAAAACGTGATAAAATAAGATTCTGTTTCATTTTTTGCTTGTTGTATTTCGTATATTAACGCAAACAGACACAGTCGCAAAAAAAATTTAAGTCGTTACAACCGCAAAACACAGTAGGGGCTCTGCCTGTTCTTTCGCCTTTGGTATGACGGCATACCTCTGTCCTCTGAGCCCAAGAAATGGTCTCAAATGCACGCTGTGAATGTGGTTGGACAGCCAAGCTGTAAACGACAATTAGAACGAGCGTCCATTGCGCCGTAGGTTGAGATTATTCGCTTGGCGACATTCAAATACGCTTTACCTAATTATTAGCCTAAGATGCCTGCGATTTGACTTGCGTCGCTACTTCGTGCACCTACAAAGTGTGGACCAGAGAGAAGAGACATTTCGCCGCGCCTCGTATGCACTCTGGTCTTCAGGAGTCCTCACTATATACGTGGCCTTCCCATAAAGCTGCCACAACACAATTCAGTTGATAGGCGGGTTCTTCTTTTACGTACGAAAGTGTAGTTACGCCACTCCCTGCTTAGTATGCTACAGTCAAGCTGCCGTCGCCGTGGCAGCTTATGCGGGGAGCGCTACGTGCTTCGATCGCAATGCATGCAGACGCAGGAGCGCCTTGTCATCAGTTATGTGGTTCGGATGCTTGTTTTGAGCTTGTTCTTTATTGAAACGTATGCTGTTCCGTATGTTGCATGCGTGATTCCAAAGAATTTATGCACCATTCATTTCCCTTTGCTGAGTGCTTGTAGCCTCTGCCTTAGGGGGTATGAAGAGAAGTAGGTTGGCAGAAGAAAAATAAAAATAAAATAAATGCAGGTCGTGCAACGTTATCAGTAGTAGGGTAACTGTCCGATGCGACACACGTAGACGGTAAATGGAAAATAAAATAAAATTACAGCCGTCACCTGAGGCCACCACAGCAAGAACTGCCGGACTATTCTTTAATAAAGTTTCTTCTTCTTCTTCTGTTGCTTTTTCCGGGGTATGTGCCATTCACAATGTATTATTCTGTCGACTTTGCACCAGGAAAAAATCCCGGGATCCTAGACATAGACAGCTTCAATGTAAAACATTTCGAGCACCGAGTCGTGTGCAATGAACAGACAACGCAGCACAATCTAGTGTATCGCTACAATGCGTAAATGTATTTTCCTCTGTTTTAACACAAAAATTAAAGAAATGTTCTTCTTGCGCATAAGTTCTGGGAGCTCTCTCTGTAGTGTCCGCACGGTATTTGCATCTCCATTAAGCAAACGCCTGCATTCTCGTAAGTGCCTCCGAAACAATCACGCGATTTAGTCGTTTTTGTTCGTCGCAACGAATGACATGTTCAATTCGAATGCTAGTGATAATACTTCCGTTATCGTAAACACACTATTTACTATGGATAAGAAAAGTGCCTGAACGTGCTAATTTCATTGCAACGTGGGAACAACTTCGTAACGACGGGCTCAGCGTTTTAGAAACTGCGTGAGCTATAGTAGCAATGCATGAATAAAAATGTTGGGACCCGGTTGAGGCTAGCGAAAATCAACATTCACAACTTGGTTGATCGACAGGCATCTAATTATTTACAACTAAAGACATTTGAGCCAATGCCTCGTATAACAGCGAATGTGGGTTTCCCATCATGCAGGTGTTCATATCAACGCAACAATACGGAAAAGACTACTTGCATAACATTAACAATGAATGCTGACCAGGCTCCCTCGAGGTATATCTAAGCTGCGGGAGCCGCTACTGAACGCGAAAAGTGACAGTGCCATAGATTTGACTGCTACAGTTCGTAAAAAAAAGAAAAAAGGAAAAAGAAGGGACATTTCCGCATAAACAATAGCACAAAGCACCCTTTGCTTCGTCTTGTGGCAGCACAATATCACGCCAGAGAAAAATGTGTATGTGTGGTATCTGCATGTTACAATGTTATGTGACTATCTTTCTGCAGTTCCCCGGTACTGTCACGTGACTAAGGGTCTATCACAGACGTTTTGCTGCTTCGAATTTGTGTTTCCAGCTTCATTTCGCGGTCGTCGTTATTACATTACGTACCACAAACCACTGAGTGGAGCCGCCTCCTGGACACCAACACGCGTTTATTCTTTTTTATTTTTTTGATGCCCATTTAAGCTCGCCTGACAACTTTCTCAGCATAAACAGTCCACAACCGGCGCTCGAAAAAAAAACTAAATTTGGAGGACGCTTAAGCTTCGCCTTTAAGAGTGAAACGCGGTAGGATTCAAAGATACCCGAGTGCTTCTCACGCTTCCCGACAATTGCAGCTTAAGTGACCGTAATGTTTACCGGGAAACGCTGTCCGCGAACGCTATGCGCGAAGGCAAGCGGGCGAGCTTTCTGGTAGAAACGCGGCCTCTTGCGTGGGCCGCGGATGCGCGGAGGCGAGCGCCATCTGGTTGGTGTTGTTGCAAGGAACCGAGAACAGTGCGCCGCTCTATGAATGGCAGAAACGCTGGAAAAGGGGGTTTGTGTTTGAGTTTCCGCGTAACAGAATTATGTTTCTTAGTATATTCAAATTACAATCCGACGCTATCATGTCTGCAGGTTGTGTTTAGGTTACACTTTACAATTCTTCTGACGCATCTTACTTTGAGGAATTCAATTATTTCAGTAACGCCTCTACGCCATGCGGAGCGCCTGCGTGGTTGTGTTCCGGAATGTTTTTCTTTTTTCGCTAAACGACGTCCGACGCAAGACGCCAACGCCGGATCTTATGTGACACGGGACCCTTAACACACTCGCGTTAAAAATACGGGCAAATGCCCGAAACGGAATGGCGGGACCCCTATAAGGGTGGAGCACCTAGAGTTACTGTTTAAAGCTCCTGCAGCTCCCTGCTGGAGCCATATAAAGTAACTCTAGGAGCGCCTAAACAGGAGCACCGACTCTCTCGCGCCACCCTGTCCCAGAGAGTGCGCAACATTTAGCGAGTCTTTTCTCTCACTTGCAGACCACTTCGCAAGCCTCTCGTATTCTTGATCGTGAGCCCGCTGATCTGCACTGATCAGGACCCAACGAAGACAGTTCTGTGTTGAGAAATTGGCTGCACATGATTACGAAGAAAGGAGTTGTGCTGTACGAAACTGGCACCACTATATATGAGGCAAGTGCGTCGCTATAGTACGATGCGCAGGCGATGGCGACCTGTCTGTCTGGAAGCAACCTGTGTGGAACCGCAGCTGCACAATTAGAAGCACCGCGAAAAAAAGGAAACAAAAAATTACCGACGATTACGTTACTTCCTAATGCGAAATTTGAGCGCAGCAAATAAGCTGTTTCACCTTTTGGATAGATTGAGGCAAAGAAATCGAGCAACACATGTATGCGCTATCACATAATTTTTTTTTTATTTTTCACACGTATTCCTTTAACAAAGACTCCACTAACAGTTCTTGACAGTCATGAAGGAAGCTTTGTGGTCGGAGAAATAGACTGATATATGTTCGACTTGGTACACCAATGCTTGATTCTCAAAGACGAGATCTATACAAGTGCCTCGCGAGGTTGTCACAGCCGTGGGGGAAGCAGAGGCTAAGCGCCGCCGCCGAGAAGACCCTGCCGTTCGCGCCGCCGAAGCGGAGGCTCATCGCCGCCGTCGAGAGCAACCAGCAGTAAGCGAGGCTGAAGCAGAAGCTCATCGCCGCCGCCGAGAAGACCCTGCAGTTCGCGCCGCCGAAGCGGAGGCTCATCGCCGCCGTCGAGAGCAACCAGCAGTAAGCGAGGCTGAAGCAGAAGCTCATCGCCGCCGCCGAGAAGACCCTGCAGTTCGCGCCGCCGAAGCGGAGGCTCATCGCCGCCGTCGAGAGCAACCAGCAGTAAGCGGAAGCGGAGGGGGGCGGCGTGTACACCCAGCGGCAAACGATGGGGGCAGAAGCGCGCGCAGCAAGCGGACAACACGATAAAGGGAGGAGGGAAGAGATAGCAGCGACTGACTGATGCCGCTGACGGCGATAGTGAGTCAATCCCAGCTATCCGCCACACAAGAACAGGGGGGGGGACCCTTTCCTCCTCTTTCTGCATGGCGGCGACGGTGTTCTATGCAGTCACGTTATCTTGACTCTCTAGCGGCGTCAGCGGCATCCAGCGGTATCAGTCGGTCGCTGCTAGCGCTGGGGGGATGAAAGGGGGGCGGAGCTGGTTACGAGGCCGACGACGACGCCGACGACGACGACGACGACGCGAAACCCAGGAACGGACGCCAAAGAGCTGCGCTCTAAAAAAAGAAGCGTGCATTGTGATAATCTCATGTCATACAGGATCGGTATCCAGGTAGTTCATTGCCGCGGATATTCAGTGCGTCCCTAAAGTAATGGTGTACTTCTGACCGCCCACAGGAAGGTGACAAGGCAAGATAGAAATGTGAAATCTTCACCAAATAAAAGCAAATCTCTCTAAGTTTCCGTAGTATGATGTTCTATGGCGTGAGCACACAGGTGATGACGCAGCACCACGAACTGCGCCACATACCTTGACATGTTGGAATTGTATGCAGTGCCACAATTTCCAGAAGGTGCTATTTTCCAACATGAGGACGCTCCTCCACACCACGCCAGCAAGCACTTTTCGCGAGTTTCTGGACAGAACATTCCCCCAGCAGTGGCTATAGCCACGGGTTCTGTCAAGCCATGGCCATTACGATCCCCGGAATTGACGCCAGCAAACTTTTATTTCTATAGGGTTCTGCGAAGCAACATATCTACAGTGAACGTATCGACAACATTAATCATTTAAAACAGAGAATCACAGACGTTACCCACTCTGTTCCACCAGACGTCCTCAACCGTGTGCGGGAAGAACTTGAATATCGTTTAGACCTGCGCAGGGCAACAAAAGGAGGCCACATCGAAGTACACTGAACAGGTAGGAAACTTGGAAAGCTTTCCTTTTATTCGGTGAATATTTCACACTTCTGTCTTGTTTCGTTGATATCCTGTGACCGGTCAAGGGAGCACCATCGACTTTACAGACCCACTGTATACATGCATTCGGAAGATATCGCTTGTAGATGTGTGGCGCCAGAGGCGTCAGCGTTTTTTATGGGTGAAAGCAGTCCTTGCACTCGGCGATCACAGCGTTCAACTTCACGGATATATACGCAGCCACCCTTGCAAAATTCCACCTGCAGCAAGAGACGCGTCGACGTCTCTTGCACACAAGTGACAGTGTTCTTTCCACTGTGCGAAAAAGGCGGGCCTGCATGGCCTGCGCGAGGAATTCTGCTGCCAGTACGGACGCTAAAGCGTTTCCAGCTCGCCACGTGAAATCGCGGGAAACGCGGTGTGCCGCACAGAAAGTCATCTGAGCTCGCCTCGCGCAGGCACGCACTCGTGCCACTTCTCGCGTGTTTGTCGTCGTCGTCTTCTTCCACAATTGGCGCCAATGCCACTCATCATGAAAAAAAAAACGGTAATAAAAAGTAATAATACAAGAAAATCAAGGCGAAGTTAAGAACGTTCAATGGGTTGATTGCTTGTTCTCTTATGTATATATATATATATATATATATATATATATATATATATATATATATATATATATATATATATCCAACCGTGGACGTGCGCAGCTCTGGGAGCAGCTGGTTTCTTTAGCGTTACATCGCCAGCGCAAAAAAACAGCGCCCTTACACTCTGGGAAGAAGGATGCCAAGCGAAGCTGTGTATATGGGCCCCTTAATGGCGAACTGCAGCTCCGCCGCAGTTAGGCCCGGTGTTACACCATCTTCGGGATCGGCCCACGTACGGTGCTTAACGCCTGCTTCACCTCCGCCGCGAGTCGGCCCGCCAGGGCACTCTCTTCGGGATCGGCCCAAGTATATGGGCAGTCCTATGCCTATTCACGGACACGATCCCGACCGAACTAACCCTGAAAGCTTCGCTGTAAGATTGCATGCGTGCGACTATCCAGTCGTTCAGAGCGTCCAGGAGGTTTTGGTAGAACGCGCGTTTAGCGTTTGTAGACCGACGCTATTGGCGCGAGGCCGAGCGTCGGTCGGTGCCGGGAGCCTCGGAGTGAAACGCAGTACTGCATCACCCACCGATAGTTGTGCTTCATTCGCTGTCCTGACGCAGTCATTTCCCTAGCGACGTTATCAGTTGCACTTTGGCCGCTCTGTGGGCAGGACGCGTATCGTTCGCTCAGAAGAAGGGCGTGCCCTCAAGGAGCGGCAACGAGAACAGAAATGGGAATGGGTCAACGGTTTGGGTTGTTCCCTCACAGACGAAGAACAGCGTGCCTCTGTGCTGGTCGTCGGCGGGCCAACAACGGGGATAAGTGCGACGACGGCGGGTCAAAATGACCGACGATGGGAGGGCCGTTAACGCCAAACGAATGCGGTGCCCCCGTCAGGACCCAAAGTACCATGAGGCCGGGAATGCCCGCCGCCGACGTGGCCACAGTCCCGCCGAACGTTTCCCGGGAGCCTCAATCATCCTCCGAGACCCAACATCGTGGAGTAGCGACTAGTGCCGCCTCGCCTTCCGTTTGTGTGCGTACGGCGTTCGACCCACGGCAATGGACAGTTCGCCATTAAGGGGCCCACATACACGCGGATTCGCTGATCATCCGCCTTCACAGCGTCGAATGGCACTGAATGTTTTATGTCAACTTTTGGAGAACAATATATCCGAGTTACCTTGTCACTATCGCAAAGACAGCAATTATGCACCGAGCAAGCTCACATGAAAATACTTTAAAATCAGCTAATGTGTGAATACGCGCCTAGCCCAACTGGAACCGCAACCGCCAGCAGGACGTCGGCACCATGGGGTTTCATACATGTAATTATTGTAGGAAAATCCATGACTGGTACTACTTGGCGCAGTAACACAAGAGCAGAGGCTCCACCCATGCGAACAGCTTTGAGTGCGCCGCCACCGAAAGTTGTCAATTGTACCTTCGTTTTTTGTTGATCTTTTCAACCAAAGCTTATTTTGGCTCACAAGTGGCCTCGTTGGGGTCATACAAAAACGCAGTTGGGCAGAGCAGAGCAGCTGCGGGAAAGGGCGGTTTGGGGAGTTGACAGCTGCGCCGGCGCGTGAGTCATTATCAAGGATTCCAGCTGCACAGGCGCGCGCTCACGCCGCGCTCGCAACCAATCAGAGCCGTTTCAGTTCAGTCTCGGAAAACGGATGGGACGGCCACGCCTTGTGTGTTCCCCCGAGGAATGGGCGGCGTTCGACGAGAACTCGCCCGTGAAAGGGCTCGCCGATCCGGCCGTTAGAGCAGTACGAGCCGAGGCAACCCGACAGCAACGAGAAGATCATGAGCTGAGGGAGCAGCGGGCCGAAGCAAACCGAGGCCTTTCACGGTGGGTTAGTTATACCTTGACGAGGGCCAGGTGCACTGAGGACAAGCTCCGCTTAGCCCCATTTTCCGGCAGGGGAAGGGTTAGACTTTTGTTTTTAATAACTGCGGTGGAAAGATACTTCTTTACAATTCTAAAGGCGAGGAAACCGCCATGCAACAAGGCACCTCACGGTTGATGTGGGCAGCTCATGTGTACGGAGCCAAAGTTGTAACAAGAATTTATTGCGCTTGTTACATTAAAGAACCATCGAGGACGCTCTGGCCATGACTGCGGCTTTCAAAAAAATATATATTTATTGAATATTCGCCAGATTCGAAAGCCCCAGACCATCACGAAGACCTTCATTTCCGACTTAATCCTTTTAAACAAACTTGCGAAATACAAAGTAGAGGCAAATTGAAAAGCTAGATACGTCAAAACACATTTACATGTCCAACGTAGCTTGGCAAAGGCGGCCGACTTCGCGCATGCGGGCGAGGCCGTAGATGCAAGTGGTATATATGTACAAATCCGCGGCCCAGCGATATGGTTGCCTCTGAAAGAACGAACGAGTAAACCTTTACTGCAACTGTGACTTGTCACTCGAGGTGCTGGGAGGGTCGTCCCTTATTCCAGAAGCCCTCTGGCCTGGACCGCCCGTCGGGCCCGGCAGACGAGTTGGCGTACGTCGTCCTAGGAGTTCGTATACCCTCCCACGTTTCAGTGAGGAAGTTTGGGCCTGCGTCTGCTGCTGCTGGTGGTGGTGGCGGTTGTGTCGCTGCGATCCTTGCTCGGGAGTGCTTACATTGCAGTAGAAGGCGTGCCAACCCTGTCGGGCACGTTGTAATGTGTACAGGTGTAGCTGTATAGCGTCGGTCGGATAGGATGCAATAATATGCCGTGCGTGTGAAGGATATTACTCTGGAGTCGCCTGTAGGCGTCGCCTTCGTCTTTCGTTAGTTTTTTGGACGTGGAGGAGGATGCAGCCGGCGTCCAAGCCGCTAGCGCTGCAGTAGTGGCTTGGCAAGTATGCGGTATGGTTTCTGTTTCCTCCGCTTGTGTGTGGGTGCACGGACGGGTCATAGGACCTCGCGCCGGGAGGTCCGGTTGACGATTGCGCGGGCAGCGGTGTGTGCCGCTTCGTTCCTAGAGGAACAGAATTGCATAATAAATACTGTATTTGAAAACGTCATCGCGGCTCAACTGAAGCACTACCTAAACGAAAACAAGCTTCTAACAGATTCCCAACATGGGTTTAGAGCCAATCGATCAACGTCATCAGCAGTGTTAGAACTAACCCAGAGTATATACACAGCTCTACACAAAAACGAGATTGCCGTAGGATTATTTTCAGATTTAAAGAAAGCATTTGACACGGCCTGTCATTCCATACTTCTAAAAAAATTACGAACTTATGGTTTTAGCGAAATTACCATGGACCTCTTTTCGAGCCACCTAAATGGTCGAAAAGAATATGTAAAATTTGGCTCCTTTGTTTCCCAGTATACTACCATAGTTACAGGAGTTCCGCAAGGATCAGTTTTAGGGCCCATACTGTTCTCGCTAAATGTAAATGACCTCCCAACAATACTAAAGTCATCAAAATGCATCATGTACGTTGACGATACCACGCTATTATTTTCGGGTAAATCTCCTGGCGTATTGCAGAACACTATAAACAGCGAGTTATCCAACATATCAAATTGGTTTGCATGTAATAAATTAACACTAAACAGAGATAAGACAAAATACATAGTATTCAACTCCCGCTATTCCAGGGGTGACACAATAGGCATGCAAATTCACCTTCCAGGTGGAACAATAGAACAGCTCGACCACATATAATATTTAGGGGTATTATGCAGGGAATATCTTGGCCTTAGCGTACTTAAAGTTGTTTACTTTTCCATATTTCACTGTCACATCACATACTGTTCTGATTCATGGTCTAGCACATATAAAACATACATAGATCCCGTCTTTCGGTTACAGAAAAGGGCCTTGCGCATTATGACATACACAAGCCCACACGATAATACTGACATGCTGTTCAGTCGTTTCGGTATATTACCATTATCTCTGGCATGCGAAATGAAAGTTGCCATATTGATTAACAATATTTTACGTGGGAATCCCTCATTATCACCAAGCCTGTTTATTACACCTAATCGCAATACAAGGGGTGCAACAAATATACATTTCAACCTATCAATCACTCGTAACACGTATGGCCAACGACTACTTGAGTTTCATGGTGCTAAAATTTGGAACACAGTACCTCTTGAGGTAAAAGTGGCCAACAATTTCGTGTCTGCTGTTAAAAAGCTATACCTATCAGAAAGCACGTGATTTTCCCTCGGTCTGGTTCTCCACTTGTTTCATACTGTGCAAGATTATTCCTCATGGATCTAATCAGAAAGCCTAAACACTTCAGCACAGGCCCTTGCAAATATATTACTTCTACGTATAATATGCTATCTCGGTCTTTTTGTGTGTGTGTGTGTGTGTGTGTGTATGTGCATGCATTCTCCTGACAGTTCTGTTTTATTACCAGCGATTGATATGCACTGTTTTTCTTTTTTAATGGTTTTAATTGTATGCATCCACCTAACTGTATTAGCTTGTATCATTAAAAACTAGATATGCGCATGACATTGTAGCTGCTACTACATATACGACTATGGGCCCACACTAGCCTTCTTTGGCTACAGGCCCAACAGTTCCTTTGTACAAATTATTATCAATGAAAAATAAACTGAATTGAATTGAATTGAACTGAATATCTAGAAGTCGGTGGCAACCTCACAATGAAAAAAAAAAAAAGATCAAGCTCGTCCCATGAAAAACTTTGTACCCGTGGTGCCGTTTCCCTCTGACAGAGAGCCAAGCCTGGTGGAGTCCGCTCACACGTTTGTGATGTTGCTATGTTAATGTAAATGCCAGACTAACTGGAAAATAAAAGCTAGTTGCCTCAAGGTAAAATGTTAGCTATGGTTGAGCTGTGGTATCGAGATCGCCCACAAAATTTGCCCCGGACGTTAAGGTTTCGTCCTGAAATCACTAATGCAAAGTGAAATCTGTGCGGAGAAAAACGGTTGTTTTTAAAATGCGCAAACACTTGACGTCAGGCAAATAAGCGAACCTGATTGGCTGGCGCGCACGTACGCAAATTGCGTTTTGTGTGTGTGACGGCGCACATATAACCTCGTAGCACTTAGGTTGTCACGGGTAGGCTATGCCTTTGTGGGCTGCAGGCGCATAAAGTGAACGCGGAGCCTGAAGCGCGTCATGGCTGTCATGTTTTAGACAGCACCTATATGAATACGGTATGAATGTGTGTTTTACTCGCGTGTATTTATGTTTCAAAATTTTGCCCAACGCCGTAAATGATTAAATACACAGGGTGATCGTTTCTATGTTTTACGGAATCTTTAAAATATTGCCTGTGGCAGATAGCATAATTTTTGTCGTCGAATTGGATTATTCGAGGAGGCGCATGCATTGCTAGCACGAGAAACCGAAGCATGCATATTCAACAAGTTATCAAAAAAAAAAAGAAGAGAGTCATTAACGTCTGACTTAATTCCCTTGCGGCACATTTGCAATTTACGAATTACGGCAAGTTATAGGCAATGCTAAACTCGTGGGGAGGGAGAAGAGCGCGCTTCTTTCGTTCACTGCACGCTATCGTTTTATCGAGCCCCTCCTAAGATGGAGGTGGTGCGGCTACACTTTTGGGGCGTCATTTCCAGATTTCCGCTCCAGCGATGTTTTAAAGCCTCCTTGACCGCTACCGCGCGCAAAGCGCCGAGGCGCTCGCTCATTGGTGCGATGATTGGACAAATAGGAGAGGAGGAAGGCAGCAGAGGGCTATGTCTACCCGGACGCCCACAGTCACCCTCCACAGCTGCTCCTGCTGTCGAACTGCAGACATGCCTCTAGCGAAGGAGGTTACATGGGTGCATTGTGTCACACTGCGTACCTATCATCGAGGCGACGGGCGCTACCCCTGTGTTCTTCTGAAGTGGCTGCCCTTGTGCTACGCTTCAGGCATCCACTGACTTTATGAGCTTGAGGTTCTGAACAGTAACTTTTCTCGTTTTCGGGGCGAGATAATATTAGCTAAAAGGAAACACTTGAACCGTTCGTGAGAAATACTGCAAGCAGTTTTATCGAAGAAAGCGACTCCGTGGACTAACGATCGCGCGATAGGGTCAGCCTTTGCGACGAAGTATCATGCCGGACACTTGCTGCACTGTAGACTGCACAAACCGCCTTGGAACGTTGAACGTTTTGTATTGGTGTGCCGCGATTCTTGCCGAGTGAGGCAAGCTGGCGTTCCGGCAAAATCACGGTGACAGCGCTGCCAACGTTCCAGTTGCACTTGTCGCCTCCCTACGACTGATTCGGAAGTCTCGGCGATGTTTTAGTCTATACTGGCATGCATATCGCGGGGATTTTACCATTGGCTGAAGAACGCGTCGGCGCATGCAGGCAGAACTAGCTGTACGGTTACGCCGGGTCAAACAGTAGTAAGAATGTCACCACACAGCCCATCGGAATGCATGAGTATACGAGACACAAAGCGACACAGTCGTAGTGCCGCATTCTGCACAAATCGCGAGTCTTGCTTTTTTTGCAGGCAAATTGAGTTTTACGCGCTGGACAAAACTACGCGTGTTGCGTCCACTTACTTTCTGTTTAAGTGACCAAGCGTTAATTTAGTGAGGAACAGTTGATGGCATTCGATTAGACGAGTAGAAGCGTTTACGTGAAAGGTGAATTCGTTTCTGGTAACTTTTATCTCCACAGGCACGGAATTTCAAGATATGTAGCCAAAGGACTCTAATAATCATTCATCGCTTCGGAGCGAATTCAGCGTTGTCATTCGCGACAGCGAAAGACTCAAAACCGCGACGGCGATAAAACTTGAAATCCGCTTTAGCGAAGTCTATTATCTCTCCGGGACCAAGTATTGGCGATGTTTTGTCGTCCATATCGGGATCAGCCGTACTTTCTGACGCTGTCAAACCTAAAAACAAGAACACGCCACTGTTGCTGCAAAAGTGCAAAAGTGATTGGTTACGTAATCATGGAGCGAATAAATGTCAAGTGATCATCAAAGGGACGAGTGATAATTTAATGAGCGAGTGGCACGGTGAGTGATTGGGCAAGGGTATGAGCTGTTGACTAAGCAATCGTGGAGTGAATAAATGTTGCGGGGTCATCAGAGGGGCGAATGGTTGTCGAGAGAGTGAGCAAGATAGCGAGTGGATGAATGAGTGATTAAGTGACTGGGCGTAGTGAGTGTGTTACCTTAGAGAGTATGAGCGATCCAGTGCATGATCATCGAATGAGCGATTGATAATCGAGTGAGTGAGTGAGTGAGTGAGTGAGTGAGCCAGCGGGTGATTGAGTGTTGATGATCACGATGGAAATGAGTGATCCTCTGGTGTCGAATGATCAGTGAGAGATCGCCTAAGTTACTGCATCGGAGATCGGAGCGTGGATTTTGTAATTTTGCTTGGAGATTTGAATGGTTCTTTCACGAAATATTCGTTCTAGCGGCATTTCACCAACATGGTAGCCGCGCTTGTAGCCGGCGTGTTAGTGCTCAAGCCCCGCACCAAGACTGCAATTTTTCTTTTGAAACTTTGGAAATAGAAAATAGAAGCGAACAGCGACCGTTAAAGTTCGGCGCCCACGTCTTGAATATATACGAAACCTCGGTATTCAACGCGTTCTGCCGTCGGCAACGAGACTCAAGTCGTCCCGTCAAATGGCCTGGCGTGGAAAAATTTCCTGCAAAGTTTAATGCCTTCTCCGCCACTTTCGGAGTTGTTCCTTGTATATTTCTCGGAATTCCCTACCATCTTGCGTAGGTCCTCTTTTTTGCTGGTATTCTGACTGAAACTTTTTTTTTCAACAAATCAAACCTTTTGTGCATGAAGCATCGCTCGCAAGCCGTAACCCCTTTTCTAACCCTCGACCTGTGCGGGCATTCTTCGAGACCTCTACTGCATTCGAGAACAAGCTAACAAGCGAATGCGATTCAAATTAATATATTCCTTACCTATTCCGTGCTATCCCATGGCAACGCGTTTGATCTTCGTCGGATGCACGCTATAAAAAAATTAATTAATTAAAGAAAGGAACGATGCCAAGTAGCAGACGAAAGAACCACTGCGGTTTTCATCTTCTGTTTCCTTACTTATGCTGTGCCTGTTTATTTATTTATTTATTTATTTATTTATTTATTTATTTATTTATTTATTTATTTATTTATTTCTTTATTTATTTATTCAAGGCTGGCAGACGGCAGAAGCATTACGTGCGCTTGCATGGAGGAAGAGTTACTTGTCGATGCAACTGTATCGAAGCCAGGTGAATGGAAAAACCGGATCCAGTAGCCCCGGGATAGCAGACGACACTTCCCGCAGCGCGCCGCGCTCGTCTGCTACAAACGCCACAGGCCGCGCCGAGTCCTTGTCACCCTCACTTCTCCGGCCGTTCTATAAAGGCGGCCAGGCATAAAAATCACACGCAAGAGAACAATAGAATGACTCCCTCCGTATAGTCAACCACCTCTTCCCGTCAGGCTCTCCAGGCTCGCCCTTGCGTCTGGGAAGTAAAGAACAAGAATGAAGGTAAGTTGATTGGACAAGGACCTCAGGCGGAACAAAAGCGCGAGCAGACGACCGCTATCACACGCACCGCGCTCTCGCACACATAACATGCACACGCGCAGCGTCAAACAAAACAGCACACTAAAATCCAGAAAGCCCGAGGAGAAGGTCCGACGCACCACAGTCACGTCACTACGTGAGTGGTGAAAATGTGATGCAAAGTGGCGAACACCAACGCGCCGCAAACTTTTACACACTAACAGACATTTGCGTCCTCTCTGTTTACAGTGTCAAGCAGGCAGTATTCTTACTTTAAATATTTTGAGTAAAATTAGTTTATCTTTTTGTCACTAGATGGCGCATTGTATGCGTACAATCAAATTTAGGCACTAAAAGTAATGCTTTGTTTGGAACGTGATTTCGCGTCAGCGAAACTGTCTGTCTACGTCTTTAAAGGTCGACGTTCGTCGGTGAAAGGGTGTCATATCAACGACAGAGAGAGAGAGAGAGAAGATGGCGGAGTGCGACGGACGGTCCACCCGACTTTCGGAAGAGCCCGGCCTGCACCGACGGGAAAGCTTCGCCCTTCGCGGTGGGTTGCTGAGGAAAGGCAAGATGTGAAGTTCGCGTCGACGAGCAGTGTGGTTGGCGCCCTTGGAGCAAAAAAACATGGGCCAAGGTAACGCTGCGGCGCTCAGGTGGGTTTGTGGCGCGCCACGCGCTTTTCACATTACCGGCGGTGTTGGTGGCAGACCTCGATGCTATTAACGAGACAACAATATATCGCGTCTACGGGAAAGTAGCGAGTATTTACGGTCCGTCTGAAGTGTGCGATGAGAGCAAATTCTTTCCTCCGCGGTCGTCGGTAGGTGACTGAACTGCGTGAGAACGCGCTGTTTATTGAAGGCGGAAAACAGAAAAGAAATGAACCGAAAGCTAACCGCCGCTCCTTCGCAAGGCGTGGGTCGAGACGAGATTGGAGGAAATGATCGACGTGAATGGCCTGCAGCGCCTGTGTTTGCTGGCGAACATGTTTCATGCGGGGTGAAATGGTCCTGAACAAAGCGCTTCCTTTCTTTGTTTACGGTCTGCGCAACAGTGACTCGTACAATACAGTGCGACGCACGCGGCTTTGGGCAGGTGGGAGTGGCGTGCTGTCTTGCTTAGCAGACGACACACGCACAAACAAATCGCGCGAAGATGGCGGCTCCGAAGCGACGTCGTCTGCTGGCGCTCCTTGCGTCAAAGCAGAAGCCCGAGCAGACGACGCGTCCGAAGTGCACAAAAACGATGCTTTGTAAGCTTTCTCGGTAGCTCCGTAGCAAGCGACACCAGCTGCGGTCAGCGAGGAACTATGGCGGTGTTCCGCAGTGAATGCATCCGTATGCTTCAGATGTTTATGTGGGGTGAGGCGATTCTGAAGAAAGCGCTCGTTTGTTTACGGTCTACGACGCGTGGCTTCGGGACCGTGGGAGTGGCGGCTGTGTTGCGTACCAGACGACGCACGCACAAACAGACGTGCGAAAGTGGTTGCTGTGCAGCTACGTCGTTTCTTCGCGCTGTTCAAAACACAAGCCCGAGCAGGTGACCTGTTCGAAGAGAAAAGAGAACGATGTTGCATAAACGATTCGCGGTAGTTTCATAAGTTCCAAGTGACGTCACCCTGGGGCTTGGCAGTGACGTATCAAGGTGGTGCCCATATATCCTGTTCAAGAAACGCTAAGAAGCTGTTTGCTCAAGAGAAAGAATTATTGTAAACGTAGAAATACAAGGTGCTACAACTGAAGCGAGTGTCGGATTGGTTCAAGTGTTCTTCGATCAAAACCTGTTTTCTTGAGCTGGTTTGCGGATGGAAACCTTTCTATACGGCATGTTGTCAGTCATTATTCCGAAGAAAAGAAAGACCAGCTGGTTTCCATGGTTCCATTCTGGATGCACCAGTGGGCTTGACGCAAAAAAGAAGGGGAGGGGGGAGGTCTCAAATTTCCTGGTTTATGTTATTGATTGCTTTTAGAACACCTTATGGATAAGAAATTAACCAGATCTCAGTAGCCACTGTCAAAATCCATGACGTCATAGCGAACTGGTGCGGGGATTAAGCGTACCACCTGTTTTACGCTTCAGCGTATTTTTCTATTTGCTTCCTTTCACGGTGAAAGTGACTACTTTTCTACTGCGGAAGCTTAATAAAACACTGCAGCCTAGAATAATTCTTTCCTCAGCATCAAATAAAGTTCACTTTCTGTCTGTGTCTGTCTGTCTGTCTGTGTCTGTCTGTCTGTCTGTGCCTGTCTGTCTGTGCCTGTCTGTCTGTGCCTGTCTGTGTCTGTCTGTCTGTGTCTGTCTGTCTGTGTCTGTCTGTCTGTCTGTCTGTCTGTCTGTCTGTCTGTCTGTCTGTGTCTGTCTGTGTCTGTCTGTGTGTGTGTCTGTCTGTCTGTCTGTCTGTCTGTCTGTCTGTCTGTCTGTCTGTCTGTCTGTCTGTCCTTTTAATGCAATCAGTATTCTTATGATACTTTCCGCACTAGCTCCCCGGTATACGTTTCTATGTTTCTGACTATTTTCGCGCCAACTTGGGTCGTTGGGTAGCCCATGGTCCAATGGGTAGGGCACCGGGCTGCTGTGCTGAGGGAAACGCGTATTAAACCAACCAGTGGACCCACTTGGGTCACTGAGTATGTGACACTTTGTATGTGCCGCTCTTCAATGAAAAAAAAAATCCTTTAAAACAATTCTGAGGACGCTTAGGCTTCGCTTTTGAAAGCGGGACGCGATAGTATTCAAAGATCCCTGACTGCTTCTTACGCTTCCCGTCAACCGCAGCTCATGCAACCGCACTGTTTAACGGGATACGCTGCCAGCGAACGCTATGGCGAGCTTTCTGGTAGAAACGCGCCCTCTTGCTTGTGCCGGTCCGGGAGCTAGTGAACAGCTGCGCCAAAGAAAAAAAAAACTTACATAATGTTCACGTTTCTGCTACTGTTTCGCACTTTTAATGTTCAAAAGTCTGAGTGGACTTAACATAAAAGGCATGCGCTGTCGGTGTTCTGTTTCGTGACATTTGTTTGTGGGCTGGCATTCTCGAAAATTCCGAGGAATAACTTTGTCGAGAATGTAAGACAAGGCATACCAGCAACTTCAGCGATAGAACGGTGTGGCAATATAACCCGCATATACCGCATGTCACGTAGTAAGGCGTGGCATATACATATATGCGCAAATATATGCGGAAATTTTCGCCCACGGACCACTCCGCCGACGCCTGATTTTTGTAACACGGGGCCCTTAACGCTCTCGCGTTAAAATTTTACCGTAATGGGCGGTATCGAACCCGCATCAATACATTCAGACACACGCCACGCGCAGATCTCGCGGCGGCGACTCCAGGTGGCGCAGTGTGTCCGTAAGGATGCGAGAGAGAGAGAGAGAGAGACGATATCGGCTGCAGTACGCGCCTCGTACATGACGCGTTTCGGCTGTGGCAATACGCGTTGTGTAGCTAAATAGCTTCAGTGCTAATCGCACAAACGTCGACGTTTAACCGGAGATGGGTTCTGTCGGAATTTTTTTTGTCTGCTTAACTCGATCTTGTCATCCTCTTCGCTCCAGGGAACTGTGGATCGTCTCGCTGTGTGCGCTGGCGATGTCCGCGTCCTCGGTTCTGTGGAACGTGGAGATACCGAGGCCTCCGCCGAGGAGTGACTTCGGCTCCTGCGAGGCCGTCGACGGCCGCCGGCCGAAGATGCACAGCGCCATCTCGCCGGCATCCGGCGATCTAGTCATCAACGTCACCCTGCTCCTGCCGGCGGTTCACCAGGGAGTGAGGGAGAGCGTCAAGTACCTGCAGAAGCACGGTGAGCGAAATGGCAGTGATTGTGAGTGAGTGAGTGAGTGAGTGAGTGAGTGAGTGAGTGAGTGAGTGAGTGAGTGAGTGAGTGAGTGAGTGAGTGAGTGAGTGAGTGAGTGAGCTCAATGAGTCACTGACGCAGTGTCATGACGCGCTGTCAACCCATTTTCGCATCGTACTCACTTTTCACGCCGCACTATACATCTGAGGGTTGTATAGTTGTCGTTTGTTAGAGGGCATAGTCTGGGCCGCTGTAGATACCCGACCCTTAACGAAAGCAATAACAAATAGATACCGTACGTGACCGCAAAGAACCCCTCGCCATTAACGCGTCGCATCCAACTTTCCTTGTATCCAGTCGCTGACACGCGACCCGAGTCTATTGTTCGTCGTATCGGTCGCCTTGACTCGCTTACGCAGCGCGCTGCATCATTATTTCCGGAGCAGCATTGTGCGCTGTATGAAGTTGTGCGTATGCCTGTCTTATGGCAGTCGAACATCGCATTTTCATTTTGCGGCGCGTTTATGATGGTTAGGACTATCGTTAGCTTCTTTCATAATACCTTACTTTCAGGAGAACACGTGGGCGTCCATGACATCGTCTAAGGCTGCCTCCACCGCCAGGTGCTATGCAGAAGAATAGAGTCTTAAGAGGAAGCATTAGCTCGGGCCCAACTCCGACGCGGCCTAATGAAGTACGTGCAAAACGCAAAAACGGCTTCTTGAGATCACCTCTGGACCGATTTTAATGAAATTTGTTGCATTTGAAAGAGACAGTTAAATTCTAGTGACTGTTGGAAGCGGAATGTTTATTTATGGCCTGAATTTTGTTAAAAAGATTTTCAAATATTCGACAGTCAGAAAATAATAGAAGAAGGAAGTGTACAAATTAATAGCTGTGCATCAAGAACATATATCGCGGTTCTGTAAACGGCATACATTATATCATTCAAAGCGGACAAATTTAATACGTCATTTTACATCTTACGTGAATTTGTTACGTTGTTTACAAAGGTTCTGCAAAAGCTAAATTTCCATATTATTAAATTGTTTTAGATTCATGTGTAACATACCAATTTTGTCCGCTTTAGATGTACTATTAGATGCAATTCCCAGAATTGTGATATAATTTTTTGTTGCTGAGTTAGAGTTGTAAACTTGGTAGTTTCGTTTTTCGAAAATTTTCGATTTTCGCAAATCTTTAATACAAAATTGACGACCTAACTCGAAAATTCAGAACCAACAGTCACTAGATTTTAAGTTTTTCTTTCAAAAGCAACAAGGCTCGTCAAATTTGGTGCCGCGGTTGCTGAGAAAAACGAATTCTCCTTTTACGTGTATTTAGATAGGAGCACCCGCGCTAAAGCTTCCTCTTAAGCCTATTCGTAAACGTACGACGATTTACGGAATACCCGTTTGTCTTGGACGTGCACGCATGGCAGTAGGAATGCTGGAAGCGACATATTGTGACAATTTTTTCCTACTGCAATGAGTTAAGAGGCGTTTCTTGTCTCACACGGGTCTTCTACGAAAAAAAAAGAACTACACGTAGGGAACCTACATGGAAGCGCTCTTTTAGGGTGGTGACAACCTTGCAAGGGTATACTTGCCGCCGCGCCAGCTAAATAGGCGGGTTAAGCTTTCCGGCAAGTTATTAGACGTGGGACACGAAATGGCGGAAGACCAGCCGACAGACCGTGTTTCCCGCAACCTCTGGTGAAGTGAAACTAATTAACTTTATTTTAATAAGCTTCGGCGCCCTCAGTAGCCAGAGACATATAGCGTACCGGAGTGCCGTCCTTATTACAGCACACTTTTAAAAAACACCCTTTACATATTACATGCAAGTGGAAGGCAACGACAATGCTTGATGCGGTCCACATTCTCGGCGTGAGCTAATACTGCCACAAGCACGCCACCGTACCATACAACTTATTGCTGCTTCATACGTGTCGCATAAAAACAAGTTTGATGTGTTAAAATGAAAGGGAAATGCAACTAGTATATATTAAAGATGCGTGCAGGTTTCATGTGCGCATCAGTATCAAACTAAATTAAAGAAATTGAATAAATCGCGTGCCAACGTGGGTATACATCAAAGCGTGACAAAAAAAAAAAGCAGGAACGCGCCGCGACTTCTAGCGAGATTGGGCACCAAAATGGCTACTCACCAAATTTGGTGATAAAATAGCGGTCAAAATGTTGGTGTTGTGTGTGTGTGTGTGTGTGTGTGTGTGTATATATATATATATATATATATATATATATATATATATATATATATATATATATATATATATATATATATATATATATATATATATATATATATATATATATATATATATATATATATATATATATATATATATATATTAGGGGGTTTTAGAATAGGGGCCCCAATATTTTGGGGCCCCAAAGAGCTTTGCGGGTGTTAGCGTTGGGGCGCGAAGGAGTGAAGAGCTTTAGAATAGGGCCTTACGGTTTGTGGATAGCGTCTTGCGCTGACAGCGCCACTACGGCGTCAAACAAAATCTATTAGAAATAATTAAATAAAATATACCATTTTATGATAGGAATAGTAATTTTGACTTGCGTGTATTCGCGTTTAATTACAATTTGGAGGTTATTCTGTAAGCAGCAAACAATTAGTTGCACTTAGTTTTGAGCAAACCAACATTACGTGCCTTCACCAGCCAAGCTTAGCCACAATCGAATTCACAATCGAATTCGGAATCAGCGGCGTCTAACGAATCAATCTTCATAACACACGCTAGTTGAGAGAAAGCGATAACCGCAGTCACTTTTCTTAGCTTGCGAACTTCACGCGTTACCACGAATCGAACCCATGTTTGGTGCTAGGTTAGAGCCGTAGCTTCGAAGGGTGCCGCCATGTTTGCTGACGCAAAGTTTTTGGGGACGCTATTTGGGCTCCCGCTAAATCGGTGAAATAGCGTTCCCCACGCAAAACCCAAACGCAGTTTGCGTCTCGCGCTTGCGCAGTGGCTTCGACGCTATTTCTTTGGGGCCCCAAAACGTTTGGGGCCCCTATTCTAAAACTCTCTACTATGTAAGTGCGACTTAGCTGCTGGCGTAAAGATATACCTTCAGCACCAAGTTCACTTATGTATAGTCATGCATAATATAACCGGCTCAAGTTAGCATACTGCCGATGTATAGCGTCTGCTATGATCGGACAGGATCCATAACGCAAGAAGAAACATCTTTTAACACATTGTAGTTGAACTATAGGCGCCACAGGGTGTCACTGCCAGCGCTGCTGGCTGCCATTTCGGTATCTCGTACTCTAGTATTTCTTGAACGGTTGCACGTTGTGTGGGCAGGCCGGATCGGCTGATAGATCGCTTTGTTGAGATAGCTTTAAAGCTTCCGCAAACGTGTAACACGGTTCACGGAGCGCGTGAATAAGACTGCGGTAGCGGGGCTGCTGGTGCCAACTTATGACGATTCCTTCAACCTCAACGTGTTATAAACCTTGCTACGACGTTGAGCCATCCTTCCCGCAGCCCGGGAAGAACTCACCGTAGCTGACGATTGTTCCTGTCGACGCCTTTGCACCTGCAGATATATACAGTGTAGGCTAGTTGAGGTCAGTTCGAAAAGACGGTAACGCTTCTGGTAAGGCCTGTGCTCCAGAGTTCCGGTGTATTCCGTGAACTTTAGTACACTTGCGGACCGGCTAAGGCTTAGTGATTTTGCTACCGGACAGACAATCCGCATAGAAGTTCGTAAAACACGCATCGTGACCACGTGAACTCGCTGTCTTCCAGCAACGCGACCCCTGCAACTGACTCTTCTCGCGTACTCATCCTCGCAGGCTTCCAGAAGTCCAAGTACGAAAACGTCACGTGGCCCAGGCTGAGGCGACGCCCCGGGGCCAGAGAGTACGAGACCGCGGCCTACGCTTCCCAGTTCGCCACCGAATACATCGCTCGCAGGTATATAATGCATAAGTTGTAACCTGCAATGCGCTCGACATCTTGCACAGTGCCAGTTGTGGGTTCATGCTTGAGGTTACGAGCGAGAACAACTCGGAAAAATTCGTTCGATGACTACGGTTGCTATAGTGTGTATATATGAGGGACGAGGTCTTGAGTAGGCTCAGTGAACAGAGACCGCATACACAAAGCTTCTAATGCGACTCCCATTCCTTGGGAACTCCACCAACTTTGAAGTATGATGTCCGTGTCCAACCTCTTTCACCCCACCCAGTGACCCTAGCTAGTTGTCTACTAGCTTGCAGTAAGGGCGTCGCGATTTTAGCGCCGCCTCTCGAGGCGCCCTACTCCTACTGCGGCTGCGTATTGCGTGGCTGAGCGCGGGCCCTACCTTGAAAGTGATGTCCAATGGCTACGGAACCGAGGCACGCCGAGGACTGATGGCTTCGTATGCGCTATGTTCTCGCCGCTTGGTTCGAGTTGAATCGAGAGACAGCACGAAGGTCAATTTGCTGGCTGCTGCTGCCGCTATTCCTCACGTTAGCGTTTTGACAGCAAACGCCCGCGTTCATGCATCGAGTGAGGTGTGTCAATGTTTGCTGTGTGCGCCTGACACCGTGCTGGTTAAATTAGTAAGCGAATGTTTACAAACTAATACGACCAATAAGACTACTATACTTACTTCGCATAGCCGTCTAATAATTTGCCATTGCAATCGACGCCTAGCCTTTCGGGCGAAACGGCAACTTTTTTTACAGCGAAACTGTATAGCTCTACCTCCCAATGGGTCTGTCGTGTCGGTAGGCAAACACTCGGGAGGCGCATGCCGCGTGCGCCGCTGGGTTCCTTGCATCACCAGCAGATGGCGCTCGCATCCGCGACAGCGGCGGCAGTGCGGAGGAACGAAAATAAAGGAACCGGAAAGCTCGCCTTCGCGCATAGCGTTCGCCGCAAGCGCTTCCCAGTAAGGATAATGGTTCCAAAGGGGCAGTTGCCGCGAAGCGGCAATTGTAGCATACGAAGCGGGGAGTGACGTAACTACACTTTCGTATGTACAAGGAGAACCCGCCTACCAATTGATTTATGTTGGGACAGTGCTATGGGAAGGCCAGGCATAGTGAGGACTCCTGAAGAGCAGCGTGCGTACGAGACGCGGAGAAAGTGTAGTTAAGTGCACTTCCCTTCTATCTGGTCCACTCTTTGTAGGTGCACGAAGCAGCGGCGCAAGCCAATTGCAGTTCTTTGAAACGTCTTAGGCTAAGAATTAGCTAAAGCGCATGTGAATGTCGCCATGTGAATAATTTAAAGCTATACGTCGCAATGGGTAATCGTTCTAGTTGTCGTTTGCTTCTTCGCTGTCCGACCACCTTCACTGCGTGAATTGGATACCTTCTTTTTAATGCGTTTGAATTTTAGGGTACTTCCCGCACTTTCCGGGATACCTATGTTTGTATCTGTGTATTTATGCGAACGTTTAAAAGTTTATACGGCCGATAAAGCTATTATCCTTACTTCAGATAGCTGTGTAATAATTTGCTATCCTAATCGACGCTGCCGCCTTCCCGACGGAACCGCGACTATTTTTTTTATGCGTCAGCATTCTTAGTACTTCATGCACTTTCTAGGGGCTGTCTATCTTGATGTATGTACGTTTGTATCTAACCGTTTTCCCGCCTACCTGGGTCACAGGTAGTCCGTGGTGGACTGGGGTAACGCATCGGGCTGCTTTGCTGAGGGAACAGGGTTCGAAACCAGCCCTCGGATGAACTCGGGTCACGGCGTATGTGGCAGTGTGTGAATGTGTGTGCCGCTCTTCAACGCACCTCTTTCACACCGACATGGGTCAGTGTAGAAGCGAGACTGGTTTCATTGTGTCGCTGCTCGAAGACACTCTGACTCCGACTTATGTGCCACTCGATCTGTGCTGGTCTTCAATGGTTAGGTTAGACGTCTTCGAGGCCTAACCTAACCGTTGGAGGAAGCGGCGATGCGATTTCTGCAGCGCCTGATTTTTGATTTCGTCGGCGGCAAAGCGCAAGGCACTGTGGGTCAATATAAGGCGCCGGGCTCCGCGCGGCTCTCACAGTGCAGGCAAGGCGAACATGCGAGTCACCAGCGACCCTCTGCGGCCGGCACTCCGACTTCCCATAGTGTGCACGCGTATTTCTGAAATGCTGCATTTCGACCAATAAGGAGGCTTCTTTGGAACCTCCTTGACTGCAACACGTAATCGCTCCGTAGTCGGTTTCTGCATAAGCATGGACTCGACTCAAGTGTACACGTTTTGGAGCTTGAATCAAGCGACTACTGCTACAAATGCAGGTGAAGCCGCAAACGGAGCGACGCGTTGGAGTGGTTTCGGAATTGTTCGCGTTCGAATGTGTGCCGATAGCGTATACGCATCGTTATATGTGCACGCATTTTCTCTATCACTTCTGCTACGCTTGTCCAGGTTGAAACTGCCGCCAGACGACGTGCACGGTGTGGTCGCGTGCGTAGACGTCCGTGACACTGCGCTGGGCCGCCTCTGTCCCAAGGACCTGATCGACGAGGACATCGTGTGCCCGCGCAAGACGCTACACTACCGCACTCCGGACGGCACCTGCAACAACTTCGACAGGCCGTCGTGGGGCGCCACTTTCTCGACGCTCGTGAGACTCCTGCCCGCCAGGTACGCCGACGGTACGTCCACCGCCTCGCCATTTGCCGCGGCACCCCAGTTCTTTGTCGAGATAGTAGAGAGGTTTAGCGTGTCCGGTATTCGGGCAAGCGCGGGCGGTTTTCCGGTTTAGCGGGGGCGTCAAGGTGAGCGGCCAGATTGGTGGCGCCAGCTGGTGGCGCAAAGCTCAACCACACAAACACAGAGCTAATTACTGTATTCTGCTTAGCTGCTGGCGTAAATTTTCGACAGTGGCGTAATCGTGTTCACAATTAAGCCGCTGCCAAAATTTTGCACGAGTGGCGAAGCAGGATATGGTGAGTTACTGCAGTTTTAGCTATGCGGTTGTCTGGTTGAGCTCTACAACACCAGGCGGCTTCACCGCTCATGTTTACGCCCCGACCATCCGGTAATCCGCCCAAACCGCTCCCGTTTACCGGAATAGCGTACAAGCTAAAAGTCTCTACAGTGTGTACCTCGTCACCGGGGCGTATTCGCGAGTAGAATCCTAGATGAAGGCGCATAACTCCTTCTGTGCAAGGGCGCTTTCTGCTGGATGATGAGAAGGTATCGAACATCCAGCGGAAACACTAAATCAGAGTTTGGTTCCCTTCTGCAACTAACTCTGGTGTTCAAGACTGCGTCCATAATGGCTCTGCGCATGCGCGGCGAATTTTCATGCGATGGCGTTATACAGGAACGTGGGCGGACCTCGGCAAGTTCTGACGACGATTAACAAAGTGCGTTGCTGAGCTAGTTGGTTCATTACTAAATGGAACAAAGGCAAGCGCAATCATCGAACGTGGACAGAAAAGAAAGGCAGAGGGACACAGGACAAGCGCTATCCTGTCCTGTCTCTCTGTCTTTCTTTCCGTCCCATTCGAAGTTCGCGCTTGTCTTTATTCCATTCTGACGACAGTGGTTGTGCAGTAGAAAAGGCGCCTAATTCTGCAATCCTTTTGGGGAAAATGCCTCCCTGAACCCCGGGAGAACGGGAAAAATGATCGAGCGCGCCACTGATTGGCGGAGAGGTGTGAGGGCGAGGAGGAAGGGAGAGAGAGAGAGAAAGAGAAAGAGAGAGAGAGAGAGAGAGAGAGAGAGAGAGAGAGAGAGAGAGAGAGAGAGATTCTTGTTGGTGGAAGGAAGCCGGGCGCCGGTGTGATTGGATCGCTGGCGAGCGGGTGAGGAGGCAATTTGATAGGGGTGCGCTCTCCGGCGCACGACCGGTCTGGAGTCAGAACTTCACTTTGGCCTAGTTGGTGTTTACCGCACATCATATTGACCACAAATAAAGACTGGGAAAGCGGAAGAGAATACAAAAACGACACGGGCGGTCACGATCATAGCGATCATCACTAGCCTATCTTTATGTCCACGGCAGGTTGAAGGTCTCTCTCAGCGATCGCAAATTACCCCTATCTTACGCTGTACCTATAGCTAAGTTGTGCTTGCAAATTTCCTAAATTTATTACACCTAATTCCCCGAATTCTACGACTGCGCTTTCCTTCCTTTGGTACCCACTGTGTAACCCTTATGAACCGCTTGTCTGCCCTACGCATGACATGACCTGCCCTTCTCAATTCGTTTTCTCGTAACCTCGGCTAGAATATAGGCTATACCTCCATTTGCTCTCTGCTAGATGGAAGCGTGGCGCGAAACTATCTGTCTAGGGACCTCGTGGGGAAGTAGTACTCTTACACTTCTGGGACGCTATGGGGGAAAAATAGACAGTGGAAACCAACCAGGTGCACAGAAACGGCGAGATTTCTTGGTACGAACCTGTCTACCAAGTGTAATGTATTATGCGAAGCATATTAACGTAGGTTTCGGGCCTTCGCGTGACGCCCGGCGGTGGCCACCATTGACCCTGAAGTGGGGTCACGTGACATGACGTCACGTGATGACGTCACACCGGCTGCAGATGGGGCCTCATATCGCGCCGTCGGACGTCGCCCGGCGGAGGCCTCCACGCTTCGGTTCGCGCCGTCGCGCGAGACGCGGCGGCGGCGCCACCATCGCTGCATCACGTGATATGTGACGTCACGCCAGGGATGAAGCGGCGCGCGCCCGCCGTCGCGTCAGTCTCTGTGCCCGCAACCGCGCCAGCGTCTTTGCGCCGGGCGTGTATGCGGTCAAGATGCCTCCAAACGCTAAGGATACGCTAAGGTTAAGCCCAGTGGATGCGAAGCATCCACTGGGCTTAACCTTGATAAGCCTCCAATTTTAATCTACCTTTGGAAGCACTGAGACGGAGGCTGCGCGTTAATGTATAACAGGATGGCATAACAATAAGGTTGGAGTGTATATAGGCTTATAATGTGGTACTGAGAAGAGATGCGACAACAAGAAAAAAATTACGGCAGAGCTCATCTCGCGATGGACTGCCGACGGTGTGTGCGATCAGCATTCGAGCAATTTCGGAAGTCACGTTCATTCAACATATCTAGTGGTCATTCTGAGACTTCCGTTGCTCGGGCTGTTCGACATAGCCCAATTTTCTGTTCTATCAAGTTTCTGGCTAAACCTCTCGTTCATTTCTTGTTAAAGTGTAACCGTAACAGTTCGAACAGTCGTGGAACTTCCCAGCTGCGAGTTTTCTTTTTCGAGTATTTCCATCCCATCGGCGACACGTCTTCGCAGGGATATCCAGACCACGCGTCGCCACGAGCGGTTCCCCCCTGCCCAGCGGGCGGCTGGTCAGCCAGACGCTGACCTCCCTGGACCGGCCGGGCGGCGGCTCGGACGACGCGCGGGTGACGCTCATGCTGATGCAGTGGGGCCAGCTGGTGGACCACGACGTGTCCCTGACCACGCTGTCCGTGTCGCGCTCGGGCTTCCCGCCCAAGTGCTGCCGGCCCCTGATGTCGCCGGAAGACGTGCACCCGGAGTGCATGGCCATCGCGGTGTCGTGGCGCGACAAGTTCTACCGCAAGTTCGCCGCCACCTGCATGGAGTTCAGCCGGTCGGCGCCCGCTGCCAAGCGAGGCTGCAGGTTGGGTACGACACGACGTCTCTGCGACAGAGGGGCGGGCGGGGGGGGGGAGGGAGGAGAGGGTAAGCGGGGGGAGGGGTAGGCGAAATTAAAGCCCCTTAAACTTCGTAAAGTAGTGCCACGCTTTGAAGAACGCCGCCTCCTCCTCGCGCGCTCTGGCCGAGGCCGCGTCGCTATTGGCCTAATAGCATCACGTGGGCCCTGGCGCCTTCCTTCAGCGCCATTTTTGCTCGAGAAGCGTCTACGGAGTGGCGAGGAGCGCATGTTGGCGCCGTTGCTACGCTCGAGCAGTGTAGGTGGCGCCACGGTCGAATAGGGAGCGTGAAAGAGGAGAAACGAGGAGCAGTGAAGGCGGAGGATGAGAGTGTCGTCACTTTACGAAGGTTAAGGTGCTTTAGGAGGGATAAAGTTGGCATTAAATATGCGACGCGCACGGTGCGCGTCGAAACGCAGTGTGACGCACCATGTGCCACGGCTGGTTACATACAAGCTTCTCGTAATAGTTCTGCGGAAGCCCGCCAGGTGGAGAGAGGTAATTACTAAAGGGAAAATGAGACATCCACCCAAACGTAGCGTACAAAGGAAACGCATACGGGTTACTAGAAAGAAAAGCCTCGCCGTTGAAGAAAAATTCGTCCTGGTCCGCGACAGCAGCATTTTGTAGCACTTCGCTACGTTTGGGTGGATGTCTAATTTTTCCTTTATTAAGCTTTTTGTGTATACGACCGGTCGTACTACGAATCGGGTGGTTTCTACGCCTCTGTCGGAAACTTGTTGGTAGCTTGTTGGACGTCTTGAGACGCGTACGACGAAATCGGGTTCTTTGTAAGCTCGTGCGAATCTTTCTTTTGTGGCAAACGCACGCAACGTCCGGACCGACCTGTCCGGTGAACGAAGCGCCCGAAAAGCACAGCTGCTCAGACTGTTGGAAAGTAGCTTGTTGCTGGCGCCGTTGAGGGCACCTTAATAGAGTACAGCCAGCACGATGGAATGCTGTGCGTTATCTTGATCAGCTTGTCTGCAGGGGCGCCGTGGAAACTGTGAATAGAACAAAAAGTACATGACTTCCTTGACGTCACGTGAACGCTCCCTGTACGATGAGTCGTGCGACGAATAGGACGGGACTGTGCATTACATAGTTCCGCTTTCTAATGACACCTTATTAGAAACCTATACGGTCCAACACGGTGATTAATTGGTGTTACCGGACATTGGTCACGGGTCTCTCAGTGGTGGTCAAGCTTTCTCTTCGCTCTCTGCTCTTGTAAGCCATTTTCTCCGCACCTTACGAACGCGCAAAGTGCCTCTATAGGTCATTGTTCGGTGTTCACGAGTAAGCTTGGGCGCAATGTTGAAAGTTTAGAGCTGGCCTAGTTGAAAGCTAGACATCTGTGACAGTGTTTGGGGGAAAAAGGAAATACTTGAAGTGAGAGAAAAACAACAATAAGGAAGGAAGGTGCTCTGGTGTGCGGTATGCTAAACGGCATGAAAAAACAAGATATATACATATACTCAAATCGCGCCCTTGGCTTTTACAGGTGCACGCGACCATACTAATCAGGTGACGGCGTTCATCGACGCTTCCACGGTGTACGGTTCCACGGCCGAGGAAACAAACCAGCTGAGGTCCTTCCGGAAAGGTTAGCGCACGCGTGCGCGTCGTCCGTGTTTGGAAGTGGAAGTTTTGAGCGTGACGCTGTATCATGCCATGAAAATTATTTTTGAAGCCTCTGCCACTCTCATTGAGACATTTCTAGCTGATCAAAGATTCTCCCACATGGTCGATATACACGTTAGCAAGCGATGAGCCTCTCCGATATCGCCTCTCCGCAAGGGCATGAGGTAGTTGTAGTTTTCTTTGCCCTATCGACGGAAACTATCACTCAGAAGACTTTTTTGCTAGGATGTTCACTTCATGAAAAAAAGAAAAAGAAACTGGCCTAACGATTTGTCGTGAAATAGTAAAGGCACGGAAATGACATTATGTGCTGATCCTCGCGTCTTAACAAAGACTCCGTGCGGCGAGCACACTGCACATTTGACATGCCGTTGGTCGGTGCATGAGAATATAGTGGTGAAGAAGCAACAGTCTGTAGCTGTTATGGCGTCGTCTGATGGACAAGCATGGGCTATGAGCGTGCTGAGATATCTGTCTGTTGACTCTGAATTCATTGTCCGTTCCCGTAATGTTGAGAGAAAACTGTATATTTGCCAGGGGTCTGTCTGTGCAGCGCGATTACGCTGTATTTGAAAATCAATCAATCAATCAATCAATCAATCAATCAATCAATAACTTTTCCAACGTACTCTGCAACAATCGTAAGATCCAAGTGCTGGCGCACAGATACGTAAAAAAAAAGAAATAACATAACTGCTACAGAAATTAATAAAAGAAAAGATGGCAAAGATAAACAAAACGTGCAGAACAAGTGGTCACAAACGAGATATTAAATATAAAGGAACAACACTGCAAAGGGCTATTTACGTAAAAGGCGCGTGGCATATTGAAAAACGTGGCGATATTGAAAAACGGCTCGCCTCCGCAATGACGTCACGGTAACGAGCGAACGTAACTGGTTAGCGCATCTGTACAAATTACCTGCGATTTGAACGGCGGTGTATTTTTGCTTCGTTGTACGACGAGGGTGTAGTCTACCGCAGTTAGTTCGTTGTTTTTTGGGATGCCGCGTTTCTCGATGTATTACACGCATCGATTATTATAAACCGAACATTTTGCATGCGGCACAATTGCCCGTCCGGCCGCGTTATACGATGCGCAGGCATGCTTCGCACGCTGGACACAAAGTGGTCCAAGCCGCTGCTGCCCCCGGGCTCCGAGGCCGAGATCCTCGAATGCCAGGAGAGGGGTCGGAACTCCAAGTGCTTCATGGCAGGTTTGTGCAACTCCTACACACCACTCTATATATTATAGGAAGTTGTAGTTGGGGGGCCAATCTCGATCTTTCTACTCAAATGCTCGCGAGAGGCAGAAATTTCCTTGGGCAACAGCTGGGGCTTTTTTTTTTCCTGGAACGTGACAAATATTCAGGAACCTTTTCTGCGCATATCTCATGAGCGGAATTTGTATGTGCGCGTGTACATGTATCTCATATTCTTAGATTGTAGCGCGAAGTGACACAGAGACTAGAAGCAGACCAGGACGAGCGCTAACTCTCAACTAAATTTTTATTGAAACTGTCAACAACTCTAACCAGCTGTATAACTAGCTCGCCCGACTTTCTATCCTTTTGCATGTACCTCAGTTGTCGGAATTTGTATGTGCGCGTGTACATGTATCTCATATTCTTGGATTAATAATAATATTTTTTGTTTTACGTGCCAAAACCACTTTCTGATTATAAGGCACGCCGTAGTGGAGGACTCCGGAAATTTCGTCCGCCTGGGGTTCTTTAACGTGCACCTAAATCTAAGCACACGGGTGTTTTCGCATTTCGCCCCCATCGAAATGCGGCCGCCGTGGCCGCATATTCTTGGATTGTAGCGCGAAGTGACACAGACAGAGAGAGACTAGAAGCAGACCAGGACGAGCGCCAACTCTCAACCAAATCTTCATTGAAACTATCAACAACTCTAATCAGCTGTATAACCAACTCGCCCGACTTTCTATCCTTTTGCATGTACCTCAGTTGTCGGAATTTGTATGTGCGCGTGTACGTGTATCTCATATTCTTGGATTGTAGCGCGAAGTGACACAGACAGAGAGAGACTAGAAGCAGACCAGGACGAGCGCCAACTCTCAACCAAATCTTCATTGAAACTATCAACAACTCTAACCAGCTGTATAACCAGCTCGCTCGACTTTCTATCCTTTTGCATGTACCTCAGTTGTCGGAATTTGTATGTGCGCGTGTACATGTATCTCATATTCTTGGATTGTAGCGCGAAGTGACACAGACAGAGAGAGAGACTAGAAGCAGACCAGGACGAGCGCCAACTCTCAACCAAATCTTCATTGAAACTATCAACAACTCTAACCAGCTGTATAACCAGCTCGCCCGACTTTCTATCCTTTTGCATGTACCTCAGTTGTCGGAATTTGTATGTGCGCGTGTACATGTATCTCATATTCTTGGATTGTAGCGCGAAGTGACACAGACAGAGAGAGACTAGAAGCAGACCAGGACGAGCGCCAACTCTCAACCAAATCTTCATTGAAACTATCAACAACTCTAACCAGCTGTGTAACCAACTCGCCCGACTTTCTATCCTTTTGCGTGTACCTCAGTTGTCGGAATTTGTATGTGCGCGTGTACATGTATCTCATATTCTTGGATTGTAGCGCGAAGTGACACAGACAGAGAGAGACTAGAAGCAGACCAGGACGAGCGCCAACTCTCAACCAAATCTTCATTGAAACTATCAACAACTCTAACCAGCTGTATAACCAGCTCGCCCGACTTTCTATCCTTTTGCATGTACCTCAGTTGTCGGAATTTGTATGTGCGCGTGTACATGTATCTCATATTCTTGGATTGTAGCGCGAAGTGACACAGACAGAGAGAGACTAGAAGCAGACCAGGACGAGCGCCAACTCTCAACCAAATCTTCATTGAAACTATCAACAACTCTAACCAGCTGTATAACCAGCTCGCCCGACTTTCTATCCTTTTGCATGTACCTCAGTTGTCGGAATTTGTATGTGCGCGTGTACATGTATCTCATATTCTTGGATTGTAGCGCGAAGTGACACAGACAGAGAGAGACTAGAAGCAGACCAGGACGAGCGCCAACTCTCAACCAAATCTTCATTGAAACTATCAACAACTCTAACCAGCTGTGTAACCAACTCGCCCGACTTTCTATCCTTTTGCGTGTACCTCAGTTGTCGGAATTTGTATGTGCGCGTGTACATGTATCTCATATTCTTGGATTGTAGCGCGAAGTGACACAGACAGAGAGAGACTAGAAGAAGACCAGGACGAGCGCCAACTCTCAACCAAATCTTCATTGAAACTATCAACAACTCTAACCAGCTGTATAACCAGCTCGCCCGACTTTCTATCCTTTTGCATGTACCTCAGTTGTCGGAATTTGTATGTGCGCGTGTACATGTATCTCATATTCTTGGATTGTAGCGCGAAGTGACACAGACAGAGAGAGACTAGAAGCAGACCAGGACGAGCGCCAACTCTCAACCAAATCTTCATTGAAACTATCAACAACTCTAACCAGCTGTATAACCAGCTCGCCCGACTTTCTATCCTTTTGCATGTACCTCAGTTGTCGGAATTTGTATGTGCGCGTGTACATGTATCTCATATTCTTGGATTGTAGCGCGAAGTGACACAGACAGAGAGAGACTAGAAGCAGACCAGGACGAGCGCCAACTCTCAACCAAATCTTCATTGAAACTATCAACAACTCTAACCAGCTGTATAACCAACTCGCCCGACTTTCTATCCTTTTGCGTGTACCTCAGTTGTCGGAATTTGTATGTGCGCGTGTACATGTACACTCTAAGAAAAATCCCGGGGAAAACGGGAGTAACTGCGCCGTTAGTCCTAAAAAGGGCGCTTTCGTCCCTCAAAGGACTAACTGCATGAATGTGCGGGCCGTGTGCAAATTTCGGAGAGTAAGTGTTTAGTCCCTGCTCGGAAAGAGAGCAATGGGAGGACGAACGGCAACAGTTACTCCCCAGGCACTTCGCTGTTTTCGTCCGTGTCATGGAGCGATGCGGCGAAAACGGTATTGTCTATAAATCGTGAATGGTTCGAAGTTCGTGCATTGTCTATTGAACTACATGCAAAGCGGCACCTTGCCTCTTCGTGAGAAAATTACGTGAAACTTAAAACTGGAATGTGAAGAGGCATGCCCTTCGTGCGCACCCCATAAGTGAGCGATACACATTAAACGCGCAAGTCACTGATAGACGGCTAGATTTTCTTGGTCTATAGTACCTAAGTTCCTTCCGTTCCAAGGAGGTTGCGAACTGAAGCGATGTGTAGCTCAAACGGCACGCGCTAAGCGACAGAGAAATTGCCCTTCTCTGTCGTCTTCGGTGCCCCGTTTGAGCTCGCTACACGTATACATGGCGTAGTGCCTCAGTTTAAATCACCCTAAAAATACTTGGGCTGATTTCTTTTCGCAGTCGCTTATGGTTGCAAGTACACTCAACGTTAGGCTCTGACTGCATAGCTTGCACAAAATACAGTCACTTTTATATTGCCGCACTTGCGTTCCCATGCTTAACCTTGTCGAAATAGCCCGTCTCGCCAAGGAAGCGGCGTGGTGGAGTGGTTAGAGTACCTGACTTGTGAGCGAGAGGACGTGAGTTCGAATCCTGCTGTCGGGCACGTTTCTTTTTTCAGCTCATTGATTTTTTTATTAGAGTATAAATGCCTATTTTAATTAATTACACCTTTGCGGAGCATCGGAACGAATTACAGTTACTCCCTTGAGGACCATCGGGCAGGGGCAACTGTTAGTCCCCGAAGGAGTAAGCGCATGGGGAGTAACAGTTCATCCCATGTCAGTTCGTCCCCAAAAGGACTAATGGTTGTGGCAAATCAGTTAGTCCCCAAAAGGACTAACCTCCCTACCCCTTTTAGTCCTTTTTTTCTTAGAGTGTATCTCATATTCTTGGATTGTAGCGCGAAGTGACACAGACAGAGAGAGACTAGAAGCAGACCAGGACGAGCGCCAACTCTCAACCAAATCTTCATTGAAACTATCAACAACTCTAACCAGCTGTATAACCAGCTCGCCCGACTTTCTATCCTTTTGCATGTACCTCAGTTGTCGGAATTTGTATGTGCGCGTGTACATGTATCTCATATTCTTGGATTGTAGCGCGAAGTGACACAGACAGAGAGAGACTAGAAGCAGACCAGGACGAGCGCCAACTCTCAACCAAATCTTCATTGAAACTATCAACAACTCTAACCAGCTGTATAACCAACTCGCCCGACTTTCTATCCTTTTGCATGTACCTCAGTTGTCGGAATTTGTATGTGCGCGTGTACATGTATCTCATATTCTTGGATTGTAGCGCGAAGTGACACAGACAGAGAGAGACTAGAAGCAGACCAGGACGAGCGCCAACTCTCAACCAAATCTTCATTGAAACTATCAACAACTCTAACCAGCTGTATAACCAGCTCGCCCGACTTTCTATCCTTTTGCATGTACCTCAGTTGTCGGAATTTGTATGTGCGCGTGTACATGTATCTCATATTCTTGGATTGTAGCGCGAAGTGACACAGACAGAGAGAGACTAGAAGCAGACCAGGACGAGCGCCAACTCTCAACCAAATCTTCATTGAAACTATCAACAACTCTAACCAGCTGTATAACCAACTCGCCCGACTTTCTATCCTTTTGCGTGTACCTCAGTTGTCGGAATTTGTATGTGCGCGTGTACATGTATCTCATATTCTTGGATTGTAGCGCGAAGTGACACAGACAGAGAGAGACTAGAAGCAGACCAGGACGAGCGCCAACTCTCAACCAAATCTTCATTGAAACTATCAACAACTCTAACCAGCTGTATAACCAGCTCGCCCGACTTTCTATCCTTTTGCATGTACCTCAGTTGTCGGAATTTGTATGTGCGCGTGTACATGTATCTCATATTCTTGGATTGTAGCGCGAAGTGACACAGACAGAGAGAGACTAGAAGCAGACCAGGACGAGCGCCAACTCTCAACCAAATCTTCATTGAAACTATCAACAACTCTAACCAGCTGTATAACCAGCTCGCCCGACTTTCTATCCTTTTGCATGTACCTCAGTTGTCGGAATTTGTATGTGCGCGTGTACGTGTGTCTCATATTCTTGGATTGTAGCGCGAAGTGACACAGACAGAGAAAGACTAGAAGCAGACCAGGACGAGCGCCAACTCTCAACCAAATCTTCATTGAAACTATCAACAACTCTAACCAGCTGTATAACCAGCTCGCCCGACTTTCTATCCTTTTGCGTGTACCTCAGTTGTCGGAATTTGTATGTGCGCGTGTACGTGTATCTCATATTCTTGGATTGTAGCGCGAAGTGACACAGAGAGAGAGAGACTAGAAGCAGACCAGGACGAGCGCCAACTCTCAACCAAATCTTCATTGAAACTATCAACAACTCTAACCAGCTGTATAACCAACTCGCCCAACTTTCTATCCTTTTGCATGTACCTCAGTTGTCGGAATTTGTATGTGCGCGTGTACATGTATCTCATATTCTTGGATTGTAGCGCGAAGTGACACAGAGAGAGAGAGACTAGAAGCAGACCAGGACGAGCGCCAACTCTCAACCAAATCTTCATTGAAACTATCAACAACTCTAACCAGCTGTATAACCAGCTCGCCCGACTTTCTATCCTTTTGCGTGTACCTCAGTTGTCTCAGTCAACTATCAGAGTGCCTCGAGCGACCAGTCGCGCGGCAATATTGCGTTTATTCGCGGGCCTCTTTTAGGCCCGGCGAAACACTTATGTAGCACGTATTGGGCAACAGTTAAAGCTGTATCGCGGAGTTTTTCGTGCTGCTCTACAACTTTCTCATTGACACTTTTGATCTAATTATAATATTTAAGAAGTTGATTAACTAATTATGACTAATTATGCATTTACGCGGAACGCAAAAACTAATCTGAGCATCTCGAAGCGACTGCAAACAGCATTACCTAGGTGCTCTCTAGCTACGGGGCATTTGCTTATTTTTTTAAATCATGGTGCGTCATAGTTGGGACACCATATATATATATATATATATACGATTTGTTTTAGCCGCACCAAATTTATTAAAATTGCCTGAGGCAGATACCACAATTCTAATCGTAGATGTAAATTACTCGATCAGGGGGTCATTGCTTCAACAATGAATCAAAATAATTCAATAATTACCATAATTACGCTAATTATTTTTTATTATTAGCTTTACGACCAATATTTTAATGTGCCTGTGGGCTCGCAAGGCGTATTCACTTGGAACGAATTCTCCGGACTGCACCAGTTTCGAAATACTAATTTTCAATATGTCCGACGATATGCACCGGCGTTCCAGTTCCTTACTTTTATTCAAGAAAAAGCTGTTTTATTCAGTGAAGCGCAAAAGTAACTGGAAAAACGAAGAGAAGGAAAGGTAGAGAGGCTAACCAAGGTCATGTCCGTTTGGCTATCCTACACTTGGGGAGGGGGAATTGAAAATCGATAAGATAAAATAGAGTGAGTTGCAAGTCATTGCGATTTCCCATTTGTAGCCGGCGAGGCGACGAGACATATCCGCTTACTACGTGCGAGAACTCTATAGACAGTGTGTACAAGCGTGGCCTCCGAGATCCACCGCGGCGCGCGGGGGTAAATCTCGGAGGCCATGGTACAAGCTATCGATCGCTCGCTTTCGCCAACAGGTGACTCTCGAGTCAACGAGCAGCCCGGTCTGACGGCGCTCCACACCGTCTGGATGCGCGAGCACAACCGAGTGGCACTCGAGCTGTCGACTCTCAATCCTGGCTGGGACGACGAGCGACTCTTTCAGGTAAGTACGTACTAACTACGAGAACGACTTTTACCAAGCCTTCGCGCAAGTTGCACCTCACCCGCCGTGGTTGCTCAGTGGCTATGGTGTTGAGCTGCTGAGCACGAGGTCGCGGGATCGAATCCAGGCCACGGCGGCCGCATTTAGATGGGGGCGAAATGCGAAAACACCCGCGTACTCAGATTTAGGTGCGCGTTAAGGAAGCCCGGGGGTCCAAATTTCCGGAGTCCCCCCACTACGGCGTGCCTCATAATGAGATCGTGGTTTTGTCACGTATAAAACGCAATGATTTCATTTACTTTAAGAGTGAGCCTCCTTTTGGCATTCTACTATGATAATTTACTAATCCAGCTGAACTCTTCGGTTTTATTTCGAGGGTGTCGCGAGACGCCATCGTCCGTGCACTGGAATTGACAATCCTGCCGACAGCCGTTGACGACGATCGCTCCGTCTCTGCTCGCAGGAGGCGCGGCGAGTGGTGGCCGCCGAGGTGCAGCACGTGACCCTGGCCGAGTTCCTGCCCGCCGTGCTGGGCGAGTCCGTGGCGCAGATCTTCGGCCTCAAGCCGGCGTCGGGCCACTGGCGCGGCTACGAGCCCTCGCAGAACCCCGGCGTGTCGAACGTGTTCGCCGCGGCCGCCTTCCGGTTCGGGCACAGCCTTGTGCCGCACGCTTTCCACCGCTACGACAAGCGGCACAGGCTACTGCTCAACGGTGAGCTTTTTTTTTTTTTCTGTGTGGCATTTGTACGCCGTTGTACGCCGTTGTAAGCGTTGGTACCACTTGAAGGAACATGAAATTTACAAGCCCCCCTCTCCCCCTAAAGAAGGATAAGAAGAGAAAACAAAGCCGCTCTTACGGTGAGTGGGTGGAGGGTCTCGACTTGGCAGACCGGAAAGAAAAGTAAGAACAACTGACTTTTTAAGGGTTCGAGAAGTCGGTTTATTCATAATACCTCAAAAAGAAGTCACAGAACGGAACATAGCCTGAACTGTGGGCTCATAGCGAAAACGGGGGGTCAGGTTAGGTGGCGTGATTTGAAAGATGGTTTTCAATGGCAGCTTTCAAACGAAACATGTTGGCGATCAGAGCGATGTCAGAGGGAAGGGTATTCCATGCTCTCGCTGAGTGCAAGAAGAAAAAAAGGAACGTTGATATATACAGCTTCGCCGTCTTTCATGTATCATTTGCCAGTATATGAGATAAATCGGTGAAGTATTTTTTTCTTTACCTTTACTACCAAGTGACCCGCATAAAGGAGAATTTTCGAGGTCCCGAGCTCTTCGGTACAAAAAGCGTTCGACTGTATAGCGATTCCCCCACCCCCTTCCCACCTGACGCGGAATTAAGTGAACATCCCTGAGCATATTTTGCCTTCGTCGTGACGTTTTATCCCGTTCTCGACGCACCCCTCCGCGGTCCTCTGTGCAGACACCCCTCTCCACTTGGAGTTCTTCAACCCGACCCACTTGTTCCGACCGGGCGCCGTGGACCGCCTCGTCCTGGGTCTGGTCAACCAGGCGGCGCCGGGTATGGACGAGCAGCTGAGTCCCGAGGTCACCAACCGGCTGTTCCAGCCGCAGGGCCAGGACTTCGGGCTCGACCTCATGGCGCTAAACGTGCAGAGGGGCCGCGACCACGGGCTGCCCCCGTACACCGCGTGGAGGCGCCACTGCGGGCTGCAGCGGGCGCGCGGATTTCAGGACCTCGAGCAGTTTGTGGGGCCCGCCGCGGCACAGGCTCTTTCGAAGCTCTACGCGTGAGTACGCAGCTTCGACGAATTATGGCCTCGTTGAAACTTTGGAAACATGCATGCGCGAGGTTTCACCCCATGTGGTACACTCGTATGAAGGGAGTTATTTCCTAAGGGAAGGGCAGGGCTTAAACATGTGGTATACCGCCTGTTGCCTCCCTTACTCGGTTCCTAGGCTATAGACTGAAAAATTTTCATTTTCATTTTAGATATTGTAGAATAAAATAAAGGGAGATGCCTAAGGGGAGGAGGGCGCCTAATGTCGGAAGTGATGAGCCATGCGTCACTTACGGCTACCGGTAGTTGCGCATTGCTCTTACTATTATTTTTTTATTAGAAATGGCTACTTTTGCGAGACTTTCATGACGCATTCACTTCTCATTTCAAACGTGAAATTTCGCAGGGCAACTGCTCTATATTAACGCCGGCATAATACGGCCTTCAAAATTTTGTTGCAATCCACCATTCATTCTAGGGCCAGTATTCTGGACATTCCGCCATTTTCTTTCGGTTGCGCCGCGGGGACGCGACGCGAATAAAATGCCTCAGATGGTCGCATTTTGCTTTCGTAACGTGAGGCCAACTTGACGTTTTGCCTAAGAAACTGAAATGAAGGCGCTGAACGTAAGGTTTTCGGTAAAGCAAAACATTTTTCCTCCGCAGTATAAGTAAAGCAGCTAGCTCAAAGCGCATGATTATTCCGTGGAAAACGCTTCTCGCTTCCGTCGTCTGCTGCATACAAGCCGTCGTCTGCTTCATTAGCTAGGATGCGTGTCCCCGGGAAATGAAATGAGTCATCGCATGTTGGCGCCAACGCGCTTGTTTTCTTGTTTGAGACAACATACGCGACCTACCAGCTGTGACGCGTGCACGTTCTAGGCCACGTTATCGCTATCTCGTGAAACGCAAGCGACTCAGCCCGACTCCGCTGGCTGTGAAACGGCCGAATGTCACCGATAGCGTTACACGCCCCAGAGATATCCACTATAGCGCTACGCAAGCGCCGGCGCTGCCATCTCTTGTTCACTTCTCTAGTTACTCGCGCCGCGGGAGGAAACTTCAAGGCACCGCCTTGCGTACATTTCTTTTTATAAATTAAAAAGACGCAGTTGTCGTAACTTTTCAATGTGCGAAAAGGCATTAATCTTGATTACAATACAAATGCAGCAGTGAAAAGTGGACAACAAAGCTGCACGTAGCCCGCTGCGGCTGCGTCCTTGATACAGCCTATACCATTTTTTTTTTTTTCACTGCCAGCGTGCATATAACAAAGTAGCGATACGCCGGTACAGTACACTTCAGCGCCGGTAAGAACCGACGAACTATATATCATAAGGTCTCTGCGAAAAAAAAAGTAGATAGTTTTATCTACGGACCTTACGACGAACACGTGCGAGACGCTCCCTCCACCCGCGCTAGCAGACGACGAACTCGTGGCGCGTGGTGCGAAGTAGAAACTACCGGGGGCCGTTCGGTCGAATCCATTATACGGGAGCAACCACCCAATTTCTCGATGCTTTATTTTCATAGGTTAATAAATAAATATCTCTGTGGAGATAAAAGACATGTGTTGCGTTATACTGGGACGGCGAAACAGTGTCTCGAAAAGTTATTTTTATGACTAAATGTGATATACTTTTAAATATAGAAGTTGCCGGCCTTGGTTCAATAGATGAGTTAAAAAGCTTGTGATCAACATCTGGCAAAACCAATATTCGAACCTTTATACCCTCACACATGCGAGAGGCCCTACATATGTTTTAACAGATTAAGGTATCCGACGAAAATGCCAGTTGAAATGAAGAAAAGAAAATACTTTGCTTAAATGTACCCCAACGTTCAGATTGCCTACCAATTCCCCATGAACTGTCACAGGAACCCTCTGTATCCCGATAGGTACGCATGAATGAACAATTGTATCATCCTCCCTTCTGCAGCTGGGCTGTATACCTCTATCGTCCAAGGAAATTTTCGTGTCGTTGTTGGCGTGGTAAGCAAAAAAAAAATGGCAGTGGCTTAGCTCGGCTACACCAGGATATACGTAGCGAAAGCTAAGGCACAGCATGATTAGCCTTGGTTAATCTTGATTGCAAGTACAGGTTAGTCTGGTTGTCTAGCTGAGTTGTCGCATTCAGGCGACACGTTGTTGTTTTAGACAAACACTTTATTGCATATTCACGGCGTTTAGCCAGTCGTTCGGCGCGCTGTTCGCCTGTTTCCTGGGCGGTTCGTTTCCTCTTCCATCTCGTTCCGATGTCGATTCCAGGCCTCCTCCTGCTTATCATAATTGCCGCCGTCCATACTGCCGCCTTAACTGTGGTTGCGGCGCACGCGAGCTCTCCTTTTCAATCCTCCGAAGTGCTATCGGCCATGCGACGCAGCTGGCGAAGCGAGCGGAGGCGAGCGCAACGACGAGGAACGCGGTGTGACGTCGTGTGCCTCCTCGGAGCACGGCCACGGCGAAAACGCAAAGTTCGCGGCCAGTAAAGCTTTCGCTCTAAAAAGATGTGGGCCGATCCCGAAGATAGTGCAATGCCGGGCTGACTCGCGGCGAAAGCGAAGTTCGCCATCAGGCGCCCAGATACACAGCTTCGCCAGCCATCCTTCTTCAGAGAGTGGAAGGGCTGATGAATTTTTTGTCTCTCTCTCTACACCCTACCCATCTCCCTGCACCCCAGAAGAGGTCACAGAGCCATCCCTTGTGAATGAAATTAATTCGTTCATTCCACGTTTGCGCGCTATACGACTTGACGTTGGCTCAAGCGACGAAATCAGAGCATTCGATATTTTATTTTGCCCCTGAAATCAGCTTTCGCCCCGGCTTCAGCGTCATGCATCAACTACATTCCGCAGTTGATGTAAACCGAAGGCCCGTGACTAATGCTGTTCGTTTTGATTGGTCGGGCATGAACAATACATTGTGAATGTTTATGCTATACAATGACGACATAAAAATAGAAACGTACGTGGTTAATGCTTTACGCGTTAAGCAAATTATTCTTCGTCGCTGTTCCTAGCAGTGTGAGATTTCTAAAACCATGGCTGATACGACGTCACACTCTCATTCCCGGCGGGTGCAGATGCGGGGATTGAGGAATGCACCGGCGAAATTGCGCGGGCATTCAGCTATTGTGCCGTCCCTACTCATCGCCCTCTTTCCACTCGCGACGGTTGTCGGCGGCGGCGCTCCACTCACCATGGTTTGCGAGAGGGGTCGCTCACGTCGCGATCTAGCTAAAACCCCTTAAACTTCGTAACGTAGCGACCCTCTCCTCCGCCTTCATTCCTCCTCTTTTGTCCTCTTTTTAATGCTCCCTCCTCGACCGTTGCGCCGCCTACAACGCTCGAGCGTAGCAATGGCGCCAACATGCACTCCTCGCCACTCCATAGACGCTTCTCGAGCGAAAATGGCGCTGAAGCACAGCGCGAGGGCCCACGTGATGCTATTAGGCCAATAGAGACGCGGTGTCGGCCTCGCGGCCACGGCGCGCGAGGAGCAGGTGGCATTTTTCAAAGCAGTGCCACTACTTTACGAACTTTAAAGGGGTTTTAGGGCTAGCCGCCATCGGCTCCTCCCGACGGGAGCGCGGGCCTTCACCACAGGGACAGCACCGGGTGTACGTACGTGCTTTCCTCTCCTTCGCCGATGCCTGTGTGTCCAGGAACTTGAGCTCGCGCACGGTGCGTTTGCACGTGCGGTGTGCGCGTACACCTCGTGTTGATCCCTTCCGGACGCTAATCCGAGGAGCGGTGCCTATAGTGCTCGCGCGAGGTCGTACCACGCCGAGTCGCACTTATCGGAGGCCCAAGCCGAAGGAGATTGCCCGAGCTCTCGCGAGTTGGCCCATTGGTTATCATATAGCAACAGCGAGTAGCACACCCGCCGGGTCTTTGCCCAGCGGCGTGTCCCAGTGGGAGCTTTTACACTCGAAGCGACGTTCTGTAGGTGCCCCTGTCTGTATTTCCGCGCTTGGCGCAGGAGCCCTTTGGTTCCCGCGATCTTACGGGTTTGTGCATTGTTGTGTGCCGCCGGAGACAAACGGTTTCCCCCATGTCACGGCATTACTGTGTTCTCTTGCGTGCATAGAGCTCGGTAGCCCCTTTGTCGCCTGAGCTCGTGCGTAGCGGCGCGCTAAAGGCGACGGCTGACGCGGCCTTGTGGCTCGCTAAGCTCGAAACCGCGGTGGTCGGTACTCTTGCCAGACCCTAGGACCCCCATACAACGTAGAGCAATATGACGTGCTCCGGTAAGGCCTTCGGGTTGCTTTCTATAAATCGCTTTGAGTGAGACGTGGTCGCCAAGATGGGCACAGACAAAGGAAAATTGGCATTTATTTTTTTCTTTCACAAACCAGCAGGAAACAGGGCCAAGCGCCACATTGACAGATACGAACTATAGAATGCTTTGCTCCGCAGTTTGATCAAGAACAACGTAACGGGGCAAGTTGGAAATTTCTTTTAAAAGGTCTTCAGATGTAGTCTGCAGGTCAGTGGTACTCCATAAAACCAAGTTGAGCCTACAGCTCGAGCAGTTACTCCTGCACAAGAAGAAGTTGCCGGAACACCATTTTGTCTTGACACGGTGGGTCATTCGACTGCACCGGTTCTCGTGTCGCCGTGGTGGCCAACATAGCAACAGTACCAGCAATAGGTAGTGTCAAAAGCCATGCCCCATAGATTGGCGCCCTCTGTATTTAAGATGCGCATCCTAAAGGTTGTGCTTCTGCCGATTGAATGCAGTGGAAACAATCTCGGGAGCCGTGAACAAGTCTCAAACGTCGAGTTTTGGGAATCAAGTTATTAAAAAAGGAACTAACACGTTTACTAAACCATAAATAAGTAAACAAATAAAAAAGTAACTAGTTTTTGTAAATGGATGGATGGATGGATGGATGGATGGATGGATGGATGGCTGGATGGATGGATGGATGTTATGAGCATCCCCGTTGGAACGGGGCGGTGGGTTGCACCACCAAGCTCTTGATATACTAGTAAATACTAATTAAAAAGCGACGCCTATGAGACTTTCCTTGAGGTGCATTTATTGGTTGATTCATTGGTGCATTCATTTATTCACTGATCGATTTTCGAGTGAGCAGGTCAATCGAGGACGTGGACCTGTTCCCGGCAGGGATCGCGGAAAAGCCCGTGCTAGGTGGCGTGGTGGGTCCCACGTTCGCGTGCCTCATCGCCGAGCAGTTCGTGCGCATGCGCAGGGGCGACCGCTTCTGGTACGAGAACGGGGGCCTGGCCTCGTCCTTCACCACAGGTATGTGTGCCGCACGTCTTTCGTTTATCCACCCTTAAGGCCCTTCTCAGGGCATTACATTTTTGGGGAAAGGAAAATATGGTATTGTAATAACTACATTTTTATAATATGCCACAATATAAATGATAGTCAGGAAAAAAAGTAAAACAAACAAATATCGCAGTTTTGTAAAGTGAACCTGTCATAGGCAGACAAAACCCATTTTTCGGCTCCCACGTAAATCGACATACCGTGTGACCCAGCCAACGTCGGCCAAGCTGTTCAACAACAAAGAAAAAGACATTTAAGAAACACGGTGCAAGGTGCAATTGTAAGGTGTACGGCGATCGGCCATAAGAATTCTGGCGACCGACGACCACAGGTCTCAAAGGGACAGACAACCACTGAGGACATGAATCGAGATAACCCCGCCCACGAGAGAAGCTTTCTATCGGTTAAAACCAGCCCTTTCTTTCCCATTAAATGTGGCTTGATAGTATTAACCCCTCATTAACAGTAGCGAAATATGACCCATTGGTATCCCACGCAGCAAAAACGAAGATGCACAAGTGACCTATCACGTGACATTCTACTAGTGTACGGGGTTACCGGTCTTTTTATCGGTATTAAAACGTGGTACACTTCTTTCGATTATAAGCTTTTTTCTAACTCACGATGTGCCGAAAGCCTTCGTCTGTAGCGAGTATAAAAGTGGCGCTGCCTTCGCCTTGGACGAGTTGGTTTGTCTCGTCTATGTATTTATTTACTTATTTATTTACAGGATACTGCCGGCCTTAGTCTTAAGGCCTTGGGCAGGAGTGGACAGTGCGATATACAGATGAACAAAACAAAAACTAACAGCAAAAATCATTACAAGAATTCAATACATTGCAATAGACATATTCCCTGATCCGCACAAGCCGTACAGAGCATTCCAACAAAAAAAAAAGCATTACAAAATTTCAATATATTTTAAAATACGGATATTCGCTGAACCGCAAAAGCTGTACAGAGCATAATGATAACAACGGGATATTGATAACAAGGAGTCGCATTCATACTGGTATGCTGAAAGACATCGCGCATGCTCGGTAGGTTGAGCAGCAAGAAATCTACAAATAGTAATGACAGCAAGCGAAAATAGCACAGAATAAGGACACCGTGGGCCAGCCAGCCATGACGCAGGCGTGTACGTAGGAGAAAATACGCCACAAGTATGACAGATGTCCGTACAACAATGCGAACTTATTGCACCAGCTTTTTATTTTCGAAAGTTTAAAAATTAAATTGTGGGGGTTTTGCGTGCCAAAGCCACTTTCTCATTATGAGGCACGCCGTAGTGGGGGGACTCCGGAAATTTCGACCACCTGGAGTTCTTTAACGTGCACCTAAACCTAAGTGCACGGGTGTTTTGCCATTCCGCCCCCATCGAAATGCGGCCGCCGTGATTCGATCCCGCGACCTCGTGCTCAACAGCCCAACACCAAGCCGCTGAGCAACCACGGCGGGTATCTTCAAAAGTGGTTGAAAAGGTCAAAATGGTATACGTGGTTAGCCACAGTTGCACGCACTGCCGTGAAAAAAAGAGCGATGGGCGGCTCTCGCAGTTTCCGAGGCGGCCTATAGGCGTCGCTCTCACTTCTCAGCATTGCTGGACGAGGGACTCTTGCTTTTTTTTTAGAAGCTGCTCAGATTGAAAATTTCTTACAAAATATCCACGCGCTTTTGGAATTGCTCCAGGTGCGAACACTACAGAGGGCGAGTTTTTCGTTGTGCCATGGAAAAAACTGGGTCCGTAGAAATCAGTCACCAGTCCCTTTGACATCATATCTTGCACCGTGTTTCTTTCGATCTTTTTTCGTTGAAGAGCTTGGCTAAGGGCAGCTGGGACACCTTATATAGGTACACGTTATATGGGCACGCTATATATATATAAGGTGTCCCAGCTAACGGTAGCCAAGTCCCAGCAAACGTCAGCCATGCTGTTCAGCGAAAAAAAATAACCCTTAAACGAATACAGTGCAAGATACGATCTTAAGACCTAGCTAAGAGTTCGATCTCCAGGACTCTGATGACCTGGCGCTGTTGCTTCTATAATTGTATATACCACCGTTTTGTTTTCTTCTTCCTTGAAGATGCTTGGCTAACATTTGCTGGAATACACGGTGTAGGTGCTTAGTAAAAAGAGGTGAGATAAATACCACGAGAAATCATTACAACGCCCGAGCACGTGCGACAAAGTGTTCACAATGCATTTAGACGCTGACGCAGTGTCCAGCGGCCGTTCCTTAGGAACAGCTTCAGTGCTTGCTCTTGTACCTTCAGGCATGGATGACGTGCCAGGCCACTGTCCCAGTGCCGTGGGAACTGTCGATTGTTCTGTGGCTTGCACGGAGGCAAAGTTTTCTTGCACGTCCAAGGCACTGGGGCATACTAATAACGCACGCGTTGCGTTGTCACGTACACGTCAATCACTTCCAGATCAGCTGCGCGAGCTGCGGAAGGTCACGTTGGCGCGTGTGCTTTGTGACAACGTGGACGACATCGATACGATCCAAGCCAGAGTCATGGAACAGGTCGACCAGAGACGGTGAGCACTATAACTAACAACCTTTCTTACTAGCGTGGGCTCACAAAAAAAAAAAGAAAACTTAGATCGCGGCGTTGGAATGGGGAAGAGCAAGATGTAGAACGCTTCATAAAGTCTTACATAGAGTACAAGAATTTGGGGGATGAACTAGAACCGTGTATCGTCGATTATAAAATGCGCGAACAGAAAGACGCGAACAGAAAGGAAGTGTTTTGTCATTGACGCTTTATTATCCATTGACGATCATGATGCATCGCATGCAAGAGGCTGTGCTGAATGCGTACAGGGTAATCTTTTTTTTAATGTTAACAGAATTTTTAATCTTTCTTTAACGTTAAGAGAATTTTTCTTTAATTCCTCGCGTCATACCGCACGAATTTAGATATGAGCTGCAGTACTCGAACAGGTGGGCATTACTTACAATGGAAATCGAAATGCGTTTTTGACTAATTAACAAAATTTCGCTAACCAACGTTTTCAAGCAATTCATTTCGCGCACATATTGTAATATGCAAATGAACCCAGTGATTTATGAAGGCGCGTTCTCTAGGAACGAATTTTGAAAGTAGCACTAGTGTTGTGCCGAGTTCCGTTAAACCTAAAAGCTAAATTATGGGGTTTTAAAACCACTTTCTGATTATGAGGCACGCCGCAGTGGAGGCCTCCGGATATTTAGAACACCTGGGGTTCTTTAACCTGCACCTAAATACACGGGTGTTTTCGCATTTCACCTCCATCGAAATGCGGCAGCCATGGCCGGGATTCGATCCCGCGACCTCGTGCTCAGCAGCCCAACAACACCATAGCCACTGAGCAACCACGGCGGGTCCGTTAAACTTTCGGCAAAAGTGCACTGTTGTTCCGCTTTATTTTTCATCAATTTTCTTTTTTACACATTGCAGTTGCAAGAATTACTGGAGCACAAGTGCATAATTTTTCCAAATTTTGGGAACGCATATCTCGAAACATACGCCGTCCTCAGAATTCGTTTCAATTCGTGGATATGGCTTTCGATGTCGCCGGCTAAAGTTCGTAAATTTCAACACGTGCCGTTAGTCGGGTAAACATTATTGGTCAATCATTTAAATTTTTTTGTGCAAAAAACTCACCGCCTCCGAGAGTAATCCAGCTCAAGAAGTCAGGGGCGAGTTTTAAAACTTTTGTTAACGTTGGAACAACGTCAGCGGCTATATAGCGGCAAATGCGAGAGAACTACGTCATCACTACGTCAGATCTCTTTGAGACACCGTATTCATCTTTAGACCGCATTCACCACATTGCAAAGTTGTTCGTCCGGAGCACACTGGATACGTGTACTGCCTTTTCGTGGACCGAAGGGCAATTGACGATACATATATATAGTACCTCTACCACGTGACAGGCTTCCCACAATTCAGACGCATATTTTTTTCCACTTTTACGCTACTAATGCTAACGCACTAAAAAAAAGAACACCTCGTATATTACGTGTTTGCAGGGAAGCCCGTAACGTTAGTCGGCGCTTGTTTTAATTACATTCTCCCTGCGAATATACTTCTGTTGTCGCGCTCTGTCGCACTTCGGGAGCCGTCGATCGTGACTGTTCTCTCTGTTCTTTCCACTGCAGGAACAGGAGGCGCCCCTGCACAAGAATCCCGGAGATGAACTTCTCCTTCTGGAAGTATTAATGCACTCGAATCAACTGTGAACACACCGAGGACTTTGAACGGCGCAAATTTCTTGAACCTGACGTATTGCGTAACGTCGACCGTGACCCTGGTCCCCCCGATCGTCGACCTCTCATCTTGATGCTGCTCATACCGCACGGGGTCGCGACTCTCGACTGCGGCGGTCGCATTCCGGCTGGAAGCGGCATGCGGAAACGCTCGTGAACAGCGCCAGTCGACCGCTCGTTAAAAGGACACTGAAGAGAAAAACTAATTCGGGCTGTATTGGGAAATGTATTAATCGAGCTGAATTTGTTGCCCTTCCAAAACAAATAAAGGTAACCTCTATCGCGAGGCGAGGCCTAGTATGCCGGGAAAGACGCAAGGAGAAAACAGATGCGGGTGGAGACGCCGTCGATCAACACCCCGATTGTCACGGATCTGATATAGTTGTATGTTTATCACTAAATGTCTACCTTATGTTCCACGGAAACCTTATAGTCAGCTTATAGCAAGTGTCGAGGACTTTTTAATGTGTTTACCATTCGTGTGACCGTTCTCCTGGGCAGGTCTCGAAGGTAGTGCAATCTAACAGAGCGGTATTAGCGCCTGTGTATCGCAGCGTCCATATAGGCATTCGCAGATGCTGTTACGAGCTGGTACTCGAAGCTGTGCACGAGATACCGGTTGCCTCCGGCATACGGGCAATACCGCGATGCCACACACACAGTTCTGATCGCGATCGGGCCCGTTCCGGATCGGATTTCTTGATCGCTATCAACAATGGTCGCTGCTACATTGTCCAACGATCCGCATCGAGTTATTGTCGTCTGGTGATCGTCTGCAACTCTCAGAGCTACATAATGCCTTGTCTGCAAATGCGTATTGGCAGACTGTGGTTAAATTTGGACAATAATGCAATGCTGCAGCTTACTATTGCTGATAAAATTGTTTTCAAAAGGTATTTCTATTGTTATTGAGCCGCAGCTTTATTCTTTTGAGCGTTTTCAGAATACGGCGCTTGAGGGCGTCAACGTCAGTCTGGGAACGCGCTCGTCGGGTCGCGATCACTATCTGACAGTGACTGTGTAGCAGCATACGGGTCTACATTGTGTTTAATCCAGATCGACCCTCGTTCGCAATCAGAAGTGCACGAGTGACACCGCTATCGCACAGTGCATGTGCATAATTAGCTGAGCGCGATCCATAACTAGGGTGGCTCAATACGCTCGGGAAACGCTCCGCGAGGCGCCTTACCGACGACACATTTGTTCTTTCTTACTTAGAGAACAACGACCAAACTCATTGAAAGCATTATCAAATGTGCTTGTTTGTCGCAAGATCAGAAATTAACCAGCCGAACTGCTTGGCGAGCTGTAGACTTCAGTCTTGTTTGTGTTTGGTGCATCTTTCAAAGCCCTCATTGTTGCTCTAGGTAACAACGTAGCTTTTCATTAAATAATCCTTTATTGCGTAGCAAAGACCCAAATTACTTAATGAGATAATACATAATATCTTCTTTGGAGTGGGCCCTTTATAAGAACGTTTTCACTAGAAACAATACATTTTATCACTTGCATTTAGAGTGTTTGCATCAAGGATAATGGACAATACACTTCACTACTCGCTCTCCGCTTGCAACGGGTTTCCACCGAGGAGATTTCGACGGACTCCGCCCCCATTTCACCCTGTGAAAGTGCATGCACAGCGAGGCTGGTCCGGAAGTTAGACAAGCGCCACCACCACAGGCGACGCACGCCCGCGCACGTGTGCAAAAGTGCAGCATAGATTCCCATTTTCGCAGGCCCTCCACCTGGTGCAGCAAAACTAAAGCGCAATTTGCGACACAAACTGGTGCAATCCTAAATACCAGCGAAAAGAAACGTTTGCAGGCATACATGTGCAAACGTGCACATGTACATGTGCACATACATGTGCATACATGTGCATGAATACATATGCATTGCGTGCACATGTATTCGCGGGCTTCTTTCAGGCTAGTAGAAACACTTACGAAGCACGTACTGAGCCACAGAAAGCTGTACCGGGATTCTTTCACGTTGCTCTTCGATTACTTCATTGACACTTTTCATCGAATCACAATATTCGAGAATTTGAATTTGGACTAATTATGTAGTTAGGCGGAATGGAAAAAATATAATCTGTGTATCTCAAGCGACGGCAAACATAACCTTGGTTGTGTCCAGTTACGTTACATTTGCATATATTTAAATGTTGGCGCACGATAGTTGGGGCACCCCATAGACGGCATTTGATGAATATACGAAATGTTGCCAGTGAGTTTGCAATGCGTATCCAATAGGAATGAATTCCCAGAATGACACCAGTGTGGACATATGCGCCATCAAACTCGCCGTAAGAATGCACTGTTCTCCACTTTTTAACGAAAATGCTCTTTTATGCATTGAAGCCTGAAAGTAACTGGAACGCCAATGTATTTCGTCCCACACTTTTAGAAATAATACCTCTAAACCAGTGTCATCCTAGAGATTCATTTCAAGTGGACACTCCTTGCAAACTCATCGCCTACAAGTCGCAAATTGCAATACATGCCGCACAGTAAATAATTATGAGCTTCATTAACGAATTTCGATATGTTTAATTGAAAATTTTTCGCTTTCTCGAGCTACAGGAATGTCCGCCTCCTCGAACACCCTAAGGACAACAATTATGCAATCGGCCCAAGGTGATTTCTAAAATTTTCCTAAAAGTTAAAAATGATCACGTCGTACATCTCGATGGAGCGAGCAAAGTAACAAGTACGGAAATCGTTAGTGTTTATATAAAGCATACCCACATCATATAGCAGTAAGGGTTGCGTGGCCGAGATAGCAACGATGAAAAACAAAATTTAGGACGGCTTTTCAAAGGCAAAAGCAAACAAAAATTTTGAGTTTTGAACCCAGTTTAAGGCCATGCACCATCGCATTTGCCGCAAGAAGCACTTTTGTTCCACCTATATTTAAAAAAAAAGAACGCTCTTTTTTTAAATCAAAGCACTAAAGTAACTGAACATCCCGCACATGGGGTAATATCTCGAAACCGGTGTCACTCTGGAGGTTCATTCAAGTGGATGCGTCTTACAAGCTCACCCGCTGGAATTCGTAAATTGTAATATGAGCCGTGTAGTTAATTAAGAAGTTAATTTGTGACTTTTTTATTTAGTTGATTACAACGCCTAGAGATCGCCTCCGTTCACGCTACATACCGCTCCGGCTAATTGTACAAGGCGGCAGCATTCAACAAACTCACTGCAGAAAGAAAAGGTAAAAGAAAGCTCTCGCACTGACGAGGAGACTTTGTAAGCTTGGTTAATCGCAATAAAATGCTGATTGTTGGCGCGCGACGGCATCCTGAAGTGTCCGCACTGACTGGCCATAAAGTCACGAATTTTCACACTGCATGCTCAGGAGACCAGCTGATTGACGGTCGGCGTAAGAGAGCATATACGCGCCATCCTAAAGCAAGAAAAGGCACAAGTTTACTCAGCCACGCGAGCCGCACCCAAAAGAAAATTCTGCAAAATCCATACAACAGTGACACGGACGCACGGGCGCCAAGGTCTCGACGGGGAAATTAAAAAAAAAACGGAAATCGATGCCTTCACTGTATCCACAAGTTTGTGGGGTTCTCGCACGTGCTCTTGGGGCAAAGGAAAGACAACGCAGTAGTGGAAGGGCATTTATTTTGCCTTTCATACACTAATGCTTGCCAGCCGAATTGCTATCCACAATATGTGCGGATGGGCGCGCGACAAATCACGGCAGTCCCGACTCACCGCGACCGGATCGCGGGCGAATATGTTTGCCCCATGCTGGACACCAACCGGCCCGGTCGCTCGCGTGTACGCTCACGCGAACGGTGTGGCGTTCGATGGACGATGTTCGTCCATTCCGGTGTCCTGTTCGTAGGCCTCGCGAGACGGTCTCGCAGAAGCCTGGATCGGCGCACGCGCGGAACGTCCGCGCCACTTGCCGAACCCGAGCCAGAGACATGGAATAAAGAACCAACTTTGCCAGAGAGGAAGAGCTATACTCCCTATCGCGCCTGACCAACCCCAGCTAACTACAGCTAACCCTAACTAACCCTAGCTAACCCTAGTTAACCCTAGTTAACCGCGGCTAACCCCAGCGCCACAATCGCGCCATCTCTCGTACTGCACTGCAACCCGACCGCACGCCGCCGGCACTAAGCTACGCGAAGACACCGGATTACAGAAGACGCGAGACATGCGGGGAAACAACATATCAGGCAAAGCGTGAGAATCGCGCATCCCCACAAGTTGTGAACCACTATTACGTCAGGCAATCGAACGATAACAATATTGGCCTCGAGCTCCACCACTGGAAAAGCTGGCGCCACCGTCGGCGTGACGTGCTAGGAGGGATCACGTGGACATAGCGGCCGCGTCGGCTGCTTCGGGAGCGCCGAAACGAGCTGAAAACGAGTTTGAATTCCCTCGTACGCTACGGTCCTCATTTAGTGGCGAACTTTTCCCGCTTCGAGTATCTCTTTTACAACGCTTGAAAGCACCACAATAGGTAGTGGCTGCTTTTGAAGGCGCGCAACATTGTAGGCTACTGCTCGGTGCCGCAGGGCCGGACGCACGTAACGGAGGCCGGTGTCAGCCTTATTCACACTTAGCCGCAGGACAAGAAGCTGCATGAAGCTTGGCTCGCGAAACATAAAACCGGCAAACAGTCATCGGCTAGAACTCGGGTGTGCAGCAAGCACAGACGCGAGGAAGATTTCTGCTACGGCGCCTGGTCTGCGATGTTCTGAAAACGCGCACTGAGACGCTCGCCCGAGTCCGCTGCCCGACTAATGTCATGACGGTTTGGTCTATGAACTTGTCGATGCTATAGATACTGGCAAGTTTAGTGGAGTGGAAAGGCAGCGGTAAGAAGCACATTTAAAAAAAGCATGGCATATGGTCATGTTTGTGTTATGAATTAATGCACTGGATTACAAAAAAGGAACAGCGGGAAATTGCACGCTGAGAACACCGATAAACATACAGTGCGACGCAACTCGAGAAATAATATTGAAAAGTCAAAGACTTTAGAAGAAAAAAAAATGATTGAATCGTCGCGACGGCACATCACAGTCCCCGTAGGCGTCGAAGTCTCTACAATGAAATTATTTTTGAACAGCTCTGTTAGCGCCCACGCAACAATGGTTGTTTGTATACTGTCAAATGCTCATATTCTGCGGCCTAAAGCTCATGGCACGGTGCGAAAACGCGCGCGCGCGGTGAAAGCGAAACAGTGCGCGGACAAGCATGCAGACGCGCAGTCGGTCGCTGCGAATCTGCGCGATCGCTATATTGAGGCTTCTTTCTATTACGCTCCATTTAGTTATACAAACACTATAAGAACGTATTTCACATAGTTTGCTCTCAGCGTTTACCTACCTTTCACGCAAGAAGCCGGTTCGGTAGACTCCATCGCGGCGACCGCGCGCAGTGGCGTTCACTGTACGTATTCGGTGAAGTGATAGCGTCTGTAAACGATTGTGTGCTTTCAGTTTGCCCAAGATTATTATTTAGACAGTAAAAAACGTCTCTCGTTTCGAAAGTACTTACAGAAATGTCCGGGAGAGCGCCCGCGTGGTGTTTTCAGTGAGCGTTGACAGCAAAACCTATGAGGAGCACGCCGCGTGATCCCTCATACTACGCCAGCGAGGCGCTTCCGATAGATGGCGACTCCGTAACTCCTCACCGCCAATTATAAAGGAGCGGTTGCACAGTTCAATACCATAGCATTCTATAGATCACGCACTAGATCAATCCGGCGTTGCTCCATATATATAGTGTTCTGTTATAACGGGCCAAGACAAAAAAAAAAAAGAGCTTTGAAGCACCAGACAGCGCCCCGACAACGAAAGTATTCTAATGCATTCCGACCGCCCGTTCGCCAATAAAAAGAAACGAACCAAATAATAAATATAGGAATTAGTCAATTGAAGAATCCTCTAACATTCAGAAAGGTAGCTACCGTTAACATTCCATCCCTTTAGGTTTTACAAAGTAGACATGACAATCACGACACACAAGTGCACGTCGAACTTTAAGTTTAAAGAAACATGGTGAATATAGCGAGAAAATGGGAGCACATAGAGGGAGAAGGATCTAGGGCTTCGAGAGGATCGATCTTTCGCTAAGCCCCAACAGACGAACAAGCAAACATGGTTAAATTATAATAATATTATCCTGCTTATTTTATCTGACGTCAGGGCCAATTTCATCGTGTGGTGTAACACCGCCGCACGTGCACGTTGCCTGTCACGTATGTAACACATCTCAATAGTCGCGGTTCTTGTTAATGGCCTAGACACGCCTAGACTTGCAGAATAAGCTGTGCAATATTGAAAACGACGACCTTTTTGAGTTTTGAACGAAGCTTTAGCGTTTGGTGGCAGCCGAGAACTTCACTGACCTAAGTGTTGAGGGAACCGAAAACCGGTATTGTCACCCATATTTAGTGAACCGTAAGCATAACAAGAGAGCGGCGGTCAATTCGTGGAGGAGAGGATGGCGGTCGTATTTCCTCACGCCAGGCACCCTCTCTACTGACAGTCAAGTGACGCGGTGGCCCCTGCGAAAGAGACCCCAAACGACGTTTATTGGGAAAGCTTGGAAAGCGTTTAGCCATGCTCTAAAGTAAGGAAATGTCACTGAAAAAAAATGGTTGTAGTAGATTTACGAATTCGGCGATTGCAGCTTACTAAATTCTTTCCTGTACATGACTGCACTAAGTTCAACTCGAACATTTTCATCACAGCTGCAGCAGAGAACAGCCCATTTGTCTATATTCAACGTACTAATTTTCCAAACATGTAAATTTGTGATGGCCGTTGGATATCCATAAACTTCACATTTGAAGGTAGGTATTCTAGACAGAGAGAGCGAGAGATAAACTTTATTGCTAGACGAGGCTTCTTGAGCCCAAAGGTGGGTGGCCACCTCATGCCAGGTAGCCATGGCTCGCTGCCTCCGCCCGAGCCAAAGAAAAAAAACTAAAGCAAACGGTAGACGGTACCATTACACAGGCAATCAGACAGAAGGCCAGCTGTACCAGCAAATTAATACACGTTTAGCATGAATGTGTCCCAGAAGTTTGGCACGTCGCATCACGTGGCTTTGCGACGAGTCTTCGGCTTAAAGCTACAAATGGCCTCAAGTGAGAAGCTTGAATTAACGTAACTACTCGTTGAGCAGTTTCTATAAGCAGGCGAGCCGTGCGAGGTGACGTTGATAAGTTGCCTGTAGCCAAGCAGCTCACCAGAATGTGCTTGCAATGAGCACACTTATGCTCGAGGAAACATAGAGGACAATGTTGTTTATTATCTGTGTCGCTATGTCATTCATAAAACTCAGAAAGGGCGCACCATGTGATCTATGCATAGCGGACATGAGCTCTGAAATCCCGGCCGTTGGCGGCGACAGTTACTTAATTGCGTACAGAAGTCTCAAGCAAGGTTCCCTAAAGCACCCGACGCCAAAGATGCTAGGCTTTATGGAAACTGCTAACACAAGTGTGTCAGCTTCCATGGATGAGACAGGCCTTTACGGAGAGATATTTTGGAAGGTTGTAGATTATCTATAAGTTGGACACAACTTTAGAAAAAAGGGGAGGCCCCGCCCAGATGCCTCACGAAATCGTACTTCTCAAACGCGAAATTCCCGGTATAAATGAAGACTTTTGTATTTTGATGACTGGTTTAGCAGAGCTCTCATGTGTTACTGCACATGCCGGATCGCGAGAGAAATACAACCCCGTGTCTTCCACAACGCTGGCCATCGTCTGCTCTTTAGCTTCATTGTGAAACTGACAAAAGTAGAAAGAGCAGATCTGCATGGCTTTTGCGCTTGTTTACATGCACACGGCACCTTTACTACTCCTTTTCCGAGCTTAAAATGAATTGAACAAGTACTTATATAAAACAATGCATTTATCGCAACCATTACAAACCTGGGGCCTGAATACGGTAGGCACGAAAGGAACAGAAATGCTTCATTCATCATTTTAAATAAATACTTTTGGTGTTAAGTAGCTTAAAATTAACATTTTTTTGTTTTTTCAAAAAATTTTCCCTTCTCACTTTTTTTTGCGAGCCTGCAATCCCGCCAGTTCGCGAAAGGCATTCCGTGCAAGTTTTCCGACATGGAACCCAGCGAGGTGACATCGGAATGTCGTGTCGCCTCGATGTCCACACCACCAAGGAACCTCGAGAACAAGAGTGGCCACATCCTGAATAGCGATTCACGCAACGTGATCCTCCACTGGTACACGCATTGGCGTAATTATCGGGGAGCCTGAACAGAGCGTGGAGGCCACGACCAAGTTTGTCGCCGTGATGCTCGGTGTCAGCGAAAGCACAGCACTCAAGGTAAGGAGGGAGCTCAAAGCGTCGCATATTTCGGGTGCCAAACTGCCGACGCCGTCGCGAAAGCGCCCACGAAATGCGGAGAAAAGAAGACGCAGCACGAAGTATGACAGCTTCACGTTGTTCGCGCTGAGGTCATGTGTGCACGATTTCTTTCGCCGCAACGAGATGCCGACAGTAGAGAAGATGAGTTCTCGAAGCGTATGGATCTCCCATCACTGAAGCGGTGTACTCAGTAGCGTAGCAACAGGGGGGGGGGGGGGGGGGGGGGGGCCGTGGGCCCCGGGTGCAAGGGGCCAGAGAGGGGAGGGGGGTTGTCATATGCGTCTGAAGACACCCCTCTTTCCGCCAGCTCCACCCGGGGATGGGGGTGACAGAAGACCCATGGGCCCCGGGTGCCAGACGACCTAGCTACGCCACTGGGTGAACTGTCCGTCGACTGCTTTTCGAGATCGGATTCAAGCACGAGAAGAGGAGCGACACAGTACGCGAACACACCCGTTGCTGACAGTAGGCACCAGACTTTGGCAGAATTTTCTCGTCGTAACTTCACTCGGGAGCGAAAAAAAAACATGGAACAAACACGAACGGTGTGTTTGTAGCGTTCGCCGCGGGTTCCTGCTGACAGGCGAAGCGTAGCGCAGCGTCAGCGATGCTCGCTGCAATGTTTCTGCGCTGGATCGCGGCTTAGAATAAACGCACTTGGCACAAATGCCGCATCGTGAGCTCGCAGTAAGATTTCCGGCATGATAGACCATCGCAAACAGTTTGGGAATTCACTGTGACGAGATGCTGACTCACACAGCTGACGCGACTTGGCCCAGAGTGCCCAGATCGAAGCGCGGGCGGCCATCTTCTCCGCCGTCGGGATCACCGGCGGTCCGGCTCATGACGTCAGTCCAGAGTGCGCGCCCATTGGTGGATGTTCGTGTGCATCCGCCCTAGCAGACGTCGGACCGGCGGATCGTGGTGCGTAGTAGAAACTACCGGGAGCCCGTTCGATGAATTTTTTTGTACGGCACCAACCACCCAATTTATCGAGGTGTTTTTCAATGTTTTAAATAAGGAAATAAATTTATGGGATAAAAGAAAGGTGTTGCGTCATATTTAAACGCCGAAACAATGTATTGAAAAGTTACTTTTAGGGAAAAATGTGATGCACTTTCAAGGATAGATCTTGCTGACCTTGTTAAAAAAGGTTGGTTAAAAAGCGTGTGGTCAACATGTAGCGATGGGTCGATCGAATCCTTCATATGTAAATGCTTTTGGTGCCTGGATTGCCCGTTGAAGTGTACAAAGAACTGAGCTTACGTAACAAGGAGCCCTGCCGTGTGCATAAATGCGATCGTATGGGTGTTCTCCCTCATAAATTGTATCTTCCATTTTACCGCCGCAGCTGTGTATCTCTACACTCCAAAGAAATTTTCGTGTCGTTAGCGTGGCATGCAAAAAAACTCCCATACGTGGGCCGATCCGGAAGATAGTGCTGTGCCGGGCTGACCCGCGGCGGGGGTGCAGTTCGCCATTCGGGGGCCCACATACACAGCTTCGCTGGTAATCCTTCACATATCGATGGGGGCGAAATGCGAAAACACCCGTTTACTTATATTTAGGTGCGCGTTAAAGAATCCCAGGTGGTCGAAATTTCCGGAGCCCTCCACTACGGCGTGCCTCATAATCAGAAAGTGGTTTTGTCACGTAAAACCCCATAATTTTTTTTCCTTCTTCATAGAGTAGAAGGGCGCTGAGATAATTCTTTTTATTGGCATGAGCATCGAGTGAGACTTGGTTTCTAGCGCAGCGCTTCCGGTTCGCCTTCCGATACGACCAGGGACGAAATTCGAAATAAATCAGAAAAAAAAAACTAGAAAAAATAGTGCGGTACAAAATTTATGGATTTCATTATACCAGTAGATATATCAGAGCATAAATTTAGCTACAAGTTGACTTATACTGAAGTGGCTGTAATGATTCGAATTAATTATAAATCACTCATTACCGCAAACCAAAGCACAGAATCGTAGGCTTTAGAGACTCGCCACGTGTGCACGACTTTGGCGAAATTCCTGGAAACCCGGAAGTAGAAAGCGGAAGTAATGACATCACACAACATAACGTGTCATATTTAACCGGTTAATTAATAGTAAACAATTGCCTCGGAGTTCGGTTCGTGCTTTGCGTTCGCCTAAAGTTCACCTAAAAAACACCAAAGCCGAGGTGCGAGTTCCACTAAAAGACAGATAAGTCTGAGATTAGGGTCCCCTACCATTTTTTTTTCAATAGTTCCCTATCACTTATAAAGCTGCCAATCACATACATTTACACTGTACTATAACGGTTAAATGACCTAACTTCGCACATTCGCACGGATAGATTTTGCTGGCGTACTCGCCAAGGAATGCTCACCCATTAATTAGAGCGAGAAGCTGCGGACATCAGTGTAAGCAAGCCTTAATGGCGACGTCTGTCTGCGGCAGATGCAGTGCGTTTTTTGCGGTCGGTGATTTGGATTCAATGGGGTGCAGTGCCGCAAATTAAGCGATTTGTACAGCGAAGCTGTATGTAACTACCCTCCGGCGGTGGTCGATCTGGTGGTTAAAGGACACCACATAAGTACCAGTACTTAGCCCCCGAGATCTTTCGCCGCGGAGCAGCCAAGGTGGGGGGGGGGGGGTGCCTATTCTCGGAAGTCATGGAGGGGAGTCGTGCGTTCCAAGTCATGCGTCACTTCCGGTAACTGGCAATTGCACATTGCTTTTGCTATTTTTTTTATCCGGAAAGGCTGCTTTTGCGAGACTTTCATGACGCATTCACTTCTCATTTCAAATGTGAAATTTCGCAGGGCAACTGCTCTACATTGACGCCGGTATATTACGCGGCACAAAATTTCGTTGCGATCCACTATTAATTCTAGGTTAACCACTTTTACTCGGAGTGGAGAGCAATTGAATGGAGCAAGTGAATGGAGTAACCATTCGTTAACTCTATCCAGTAATGTTTGACTCCTTTTGGGGAATCCTCGTGTACTGACACGGTTGAGTGCCCAACGAAAGGCGGAATAAAACACGCTTACAAATTTCCCTCGTGCAAGACAGCCCTTTGGGACGCTTGATACGTTTGCGGCATCGCATAGTAATATTTTACTTATGAAAATTACGGCAGAAACTTCACTGGAGTTGTCTAAGTACGCGTAAGCATTGCGCCAATTGCTCATCTCCACGCAGCCCGGTGCATTCACAAATCTTATCAAACTTGATCCGACCAGTATAATCCATTATCAACGCTTATCGGTAGTTACCAACCTTATCGGACTAGACAGACCCTTGTCAACTCTTATCGGCTGTTATCAAAGTTATCGGACTTGATCCGACACTTATCATCCTCACGGGTCCTTATCAACGTTATCGCAATCGACCCGATACTTATCAGCCCTTATCGATCCTCTTCAACCTTATCAGATATAATCCTTCTCTCATCAACTCTTATGGTCCTTATCAACCTAATACGACTTGAGCTAACCCTCATCAACCCTTACCGGTCCTTACCAAACTTATCGGAATCAATTTTATCCTTATCAAGCTTTATTCGCCCTTATCAACCCTATCGGACATGATCGGGCCTGTATTAACCCTTATCGATCCTTACCAAACTTATAGATGAGGGTTGAGATTATGTGACACAATCGCCAAAATTCGCTGTGCGTCTCTCGTTGCAGCGTGGCCATGTGGCACATTTCTAAAAAAAAAAGTGCAGCACGTCGTATCTTGTGACTCAACACGTTATTCATGGTGAATAAAACTTGCAGCGACTCTGCAAGTCAAACGACGGGGTTTGGCGGACCCGTTCGTCACTGAAATCTGCAACAGCGTCCAAGAGCACGTACCTCGTCGTGATGCGCCATATTGCTTTGCTGGTTCTCGAAAGCTTCGCGTCCGCCGATTCTCATTGCAAGTGAAATCAGCGTAATTTCTTACTCGAAACCTCCTTAATATCAGTTGGAGGGAGTGAATTTACTAAAACCGCATGTAACGAAAACATGTGACAGCATTGGCGTTTATATCTTAACAACCGTATTAACCTCACGCCTTGCTTTGGCGTCAATGTCTAGACAAAATAAACCATCGCTTGATCACGCACCACTCCCGTGCACGGAAGACGCGGTTGTCCAGCCACGCACTATACGAAATCGGAGTCAAATTTAGCCTCGCGCGATGTTCGGAGATGTGTAGCTCGGGGGCATATATATATATATGTGTGTGTTTGTCCAATCGAGCAAGAATGGTCGCGTTTCCGATAGCTCACATATGCCACAGTAGGTAAAAGCCGAAATCGAAAAGGCGTTCATCGGGAGTTGTGAGGCCTACAAACGTCCAATATGTTGAAAAAAAAAAATGAGAAAAGATCCGCGCTTGCTCGCGGCGATGCATCCCTTCTCTGCGTCCGACACGTATGCTATCGAGAAATGACACGAACGGGCTCGTGCAAGCAAGGCAGAGGGACGTCCAACCCATTTGAATATGGCCGGACGTGTCCGTCTCCGTATAAGGAGCGCAATACCACGGGAGACTGAGGCAAGCGCAGGCGTCCCAACCAATTCCCAGTGCGACCGGGGGCAGGGTGGTCTCGGGTGCCACCAGTGTAAAGTGGGAAGTCATTTTGGTCGCCCTGTACTTCCCAAACACCTTCGGCAAAACAAGCGAGCCAAGTTCGACAAGGGAGCGAGCACGATTGCAAAACTAGACCGCGAAACCTGCCACTATGTGTAGCGTAAGTTACGCAAATAGGCATTCTAATGCGTGACTAAATCTAACTCCTGTACACCGCCTGCAGCACGAACAGGTAGCTGCACGTAGCCTGCCTGCGGTTGCGTCCCTGATACAGCCTACCATATTTTTTTTCTGCCAGCGTACGTATACAAAAGTAGCCATATGCCGGTACAGTATACACTTTAGTGCCGGTAAGGAGCGACGAACTGTATATGGAAAGGTCCCTGGGAAAAAAAACGTAGTTTTATATAGGGACCTTACGGCGAACACGTATGGGACGCTCCTTCCACCCGCACTACTCGCCTCGAGCTCCACCACTGGAAAAGCTGGCGCCATCGCCAGTGTGACGTGGCATGAGGGATCACTGGGACACAGCGGCAGCGTCGGCTGCTTCGGAAGCGCCGATGCGAGCTGAAAACGAAAGTTCAAGTCACACCTGCGCCGCGGTTATGATTAAGTTGTCCGGCTTCACCACCTTGGGTATCTGCTTAACTTCTTAATAACTACTATAATAGGTTGTGGCTGCCTTTGGACGCGTGCAGCATGGTAGGCTACTGCTTGGTGCCGTAGTGCCGGACGTACGCAACAGATCCCGGTGTCAAGCCTTATTCACACGTAGCCGCAGTGCAAAGAGCTGCGTGAAGCTTGGCTGGTGCAATTTAGAACCGACAGACAGCCGTCGGCTAGAGCTCGCGTATGCAGCAAGCACACACGCGAGGAAGATTTCTGCTACGGCGCCGGGACTTCGCGATGTTCGGTGAGTATAGCAGAAACCGTGCACTGAGACGCTCGCCCGGCCCCGCTGTCCGGCTAATGTCAGGGCGGTTTGTTCTATGAACTTGTTGATGCTAGATACGGGCAAGTTCTCTGCAATGGAAAGGGAGCTGTAAGATGCATATTAACGAAAGGCATGGCATATGGTCATATTTGTGTTATGAATTAATGCACTGGATTACAAAAAGAAGAAGCAGAGGGAAATCGCACGCCGTCAAGACCGATAAACATACTGTGCAACGCAACTTGAGGAATAATATCGAAATGTGCAAGAATTTAGAAGACAAAAAAAAAATAAGATTGAATAGTCGCGGTACGGCACTTCACAGTCGCCGTAGGCGTCGAAGTTTCTACAACGAAATTATTTTTGGACAGTTCTGACAGCGTCCGCGCAACAATGGTTGCTAGTATTCTGGCAAATGCTCATATGCTGTGGCCTAAAGCTCACGGCACGGTACGAAAATGCGCTCACAGCGAAAGCAAAATATCGTGCGCGGACATGCGTGCAGATGCGCAGTCGGTCGCCGTGAACCCGTGCGATGGCTGCACGCATATTGAGGCTTAGTTCTGTTATGAGCCATTTGGTTGTACAGAACACCCACTATAAGAACATATTTCACATAGTTTGCGTTCGGCGATTGCCGGCCTTTCACGGAAGAAGCCGGTTCGGGAGACTCCATGGCGGCGACCGCGCGCAGTGGCGTTCACTGTACGTATTCGGTAAAGAGATGGCGTCTGTAAACGAGTCTGTGCTTTCAGTTTGCCTAAGATTATTACATCGACAGTCAAAAACTTCCCTCGTTTTGAGAGTACCTACATAAATGTCCAGGAGGGCTGCCGCGTGGTGTTTTTATTGAGCGCCGTGAGAGAAACACACGGAGAGCGCACCGCGTGATCCCTCATACTACGCAAGGGAGGCGCTTCCGACAGATGGCGACTCCGTAACTCCTCGCCGCCAATACTCACGGACAATTTGTCTTGGCTATGCATGGAGCGAAGGCTACGGAAACTAAGCGCGTCTCTTTCACCGCTCTTGGAAGTAGGCCTGCAGTTTTGCTCTCGGTTTCTTAGGTGGGAAATAGAAAACAATACTTTTGCTTTTTACAGCACCTGACTTGAATCTATACGTAACATTCAGCGGTCAGCTATTGGTATTTTACTGTATTTCTAGTTTGCTCTTCCGCGTTGTCGCACACGCGAGAGTGTCGCACGTTTTGCGCATTCGTCAAACGCAAAATGCCGCCCGTGTCTTCTGGTGAGTGTTTGTCGCCTGCTGTCCCGCTAATTAATCAACTCCCTTAGAGGCTGGTGGCCAACTTTAGCAAAAAGACTCTTGAAGCACACCGAATAAGTTTGTTCAGCGTTTGCACGGAAACCAAGCGAACCAATATGGGAATCGCCACCATCGGCATGTACAATGCTCATGACACGGAATGAAACGCGACAAGGAGCATTTGGTAGAGCCCTGCATATGCGCAAAGTAGGCGAGAACTCCATGTCATGTCGCAAGGAATTTGGTCACCAAAGGTGACGAGGACTCCGACGTAGGTGTACGCGCCAGAATTACGTCGACGTGACACGAACTGCAGCCGGTGGAAACGAAAGTGTGCGCATTCATTACTTAGCCCTAAATTGACGCGTTGCATTCCGTGAGCACTGTACAAAGAAAGGGCCGAGCGAGCTGCACTGCTGCGCCAGCTCTACCGACGCCAGCGTCGGTTGCGCGTCCAATTCCTAATCGACGCCATAGGCTGCTTCGGAGCTCCGACACGGGTTGCTATGCTCGCTGTTCAAAACTCGGTATGCGAATAAACACTGATTCACGCCGAGTTAATTGTATCTGCCTTGACTAAAGTAAAGCGGTTGTGCGAGGTTGGCGAAACCGAAACCGGTGCCCAGCGCGCCCGGACTGCATTGCGCACGAATACAGTCGCGTGCAGAAGCCCCGCCCCCGTAGCTTTCGCTTCACAGCCAAGAAAAGTTGTCCGCGAGCACAGCAGACGACGGAGCGACGGCGTGCGGTGCCTAGTAGAAACTACCGGGGCCGTTCAGTCAAAACCCACTATACGAAAGCAACCACCCAATTTTCTCAAAGCTTTCATTTTTCAAATAAAGAAATGTTTCTAGTGGATAAAAGAAATGTGTCGCTTCATATGAGGACGCCGAAATGGTGTCTCCAATAGTTATTTTTGCGACCAAAGGAGATACACTTTCTGCAAGACCGGTTGCCGACCGTGGTTTAACAGGCAGGTTAAAAAGCGTGTCGCCAACATCTGGTGTTTTAGACGTTGGGATCACTGCAACTTTCAGGAAAGAACTTATAAGGTCAGACTTGTGCCCTGCAAGACCGACATGGCTGTTTGTGTGTTGAGTGCAGTCCCTCAGTTGGGCTGCACCACAACAGCCCCCTTGTCCGGGAAGGACCGTTGGCCCGAACCAAGTCCCCCCACCCAGTCAGCCCGGGTTCTGGGGGAGTACCGGGGTCAATGTATCGAATGGTGCTGGGTTGATGAGTACATGAAAGCTCTGGGACGCGGCGCCTCTGGTTGCCAAGTCCTCTTCCCATCTGACAACGGTACATTAAAGTGCAGGTTGAGAAATCTAAGTTAGGAAGACTGCGTAAGTGTGCTCCGAAGTGGTGAGGCACCCCTTCCCCATGCCCCGTATATATATAGAGAAAGAAATTTGGACGAGATCGGATACTCCCATAGGGGCTAGCGGCTGAATTCACTGTAGCGCACGAAGCGGTTTCTATGAAGTCCTTCCGGTTTCGATTTTGGGCGCGCGCGTTTTGAACGGAAATAGGTGCTCGCCACGCCAGCTCCGCTGAACAGCGCGGCATTAATTTTTTTTTTCGCTTCTACTACTGAACCACGGCGGCCTAGGCGCGGAATTATATTATTTAGAAAAAAATATTCTTGCGAACGATCTTTACAAGGCCTCCACTGAATGTGTCACGTGCAATTTCATAAAGAAACGCTAGATGTCTTCTGAAATGACGAAATGTTTATTTTGCTATATATAAATGCTACTTCCGGGCTTCTTATGCATTCATCCAAAGTTGTGGAACCAGGTAAGCAACAGCTGTTGCCGTACGAAGCTACAGCGGATGCCAACAGCTGAAAAAAATTAAATTACAAGCATGTATAATTTCGGTATATTGGCCTAACAGGAACACTGCGTCTAGTGGCGAAACCTGCGTAAGTGGTGAATGAGCGGCATTACAGATAAATTCACTTTTACATACGTTTCGTAGGAAATAGACTCCTCCCAAACTATGTCATAAAATCTGAAGAAAACATCCGATTTTCAAGCATCCCTTTCTTCCCGGACATTATTTCTTGCACTTTAAGGGCACAAATACACGGGTGACTGCGCGTTTCCAAAACAATTTGGCTGCAGTCGAGGCGATGATACCCCAAGTACACAGAGGTGGCTACAACACGGGCTCTCAGGCAGACCATGTTACACGCTCGCAGAATGCCTTCTAGTCGCACTCAAGACAGATTCGTGGGTGCAAAGCCGGAGAAGCGACACACTCCCCTGTTATCACTCTCGGCAATCGCTCGTCACGGTTTCGACAAGCGTGAGTACCGAGATAAAGTACATGCTGTTACAGGGCCATAAATCGCGTCACAAACTTGTCCCACTAAAATTCGGTGCTCGCAAAACTAACTCACCACCGCCGGCTTGCTTTTTTGCTAACAGCTTCACAACCCCAGGCGCGGCAGCATGCCTCAAAATTATCCCCAAAAGTTACGAAATAAAGTAATATTTGGGGTCAGAGAATGTGTCATGAACTTGTTACAGCAAGGTTCAGTGCACGCAAAACTAACTGCGGCACACAGCCGAGCTGCTTTTCGCTAACTGCGCCACTACGCCGAGCGCGGCCACTGTGCTCGAACAGTACACAAAAAAAGTAGCGAAATTAGTTCCAATAATGTCTGGGGTCAGAGAACACGCCAGAACTTGTCCCGGTAAGAATCAGTACACGCGAAACTGCGCCACACGGCCGAGGTGCTTTTCGTCGCAAAGCCAGGTGCGGCGAGCGTGCCCAAAAACTACCGAGATAAGTTATAATAACGCTTGGGCTCATAGAAAGCGTCGCAAACATCTCCCAGTACGAGTAATTAACTCAAACTAACTAGGCCTGGAGGGCGGAGCTGTTTTTCGATAAATGCGTCACTGTATACAGGTTCAGTTTTGTGCAGTAAGCCTAAATGTGCTTGAAGTGCGTTGCAGAGTGCCAAACAAAATTCCTCACCTTGCTGTAGTCCAGTAGTGCAGCGGTGCCGTATCGAAATGCAGACGGAACACAAGAGAACGCCGGGAGCCCAAACAACGGGTTACATCCAAAACAGACAGGTCGCCGAGCACACGAGCTTCACAAGCGTAGCCACCCTCGCTCTCTGGCGCATGACGTATGCACGCGTGTCTGGCGTGCCGCTAGCTTGTTGCTAGGCAACGCAAGAAAAGTAAGTCGCAAGTTCGTTTAAATGCAAAACTTTTTTAGTTTTAGTGGGAAAGAACAAAAAAAAATAAAACGTTGTCTGTAAGTTCAATTCACATTCTTTTTTTCTGATACTCTCGTCAACTAACGGATGGAGTTTAAACTAGGCGTGACGTGTTTCCTGTTGCCAGTTTTTGCCGAGTGTCCCCTCTTGCTGAATTTCTTTCTGCACTCTTAGGCAAAGTTACACCCTTTGGCTTGCCCCTTCTGCCACACAACAATAATCGATATCTGCCTTGATGCGTTTCCTTTCTTTAACGCTGCGAGCCCGGTACTTTCCAGTAACGAACGGCACGCGCGTTATCAGCATAGAACAGTTTACACCCTTTGGAGTGCCCCTTCTGATAACGCGCATTCCGTTCGTTACTGGAAAGTTCCAGGCTCGCAGCGTTAAACAAAGGAAATGCATCAAGGCAGATAACGATTATTGTTGTGTGGCAGAAGGGGCAAGCCAAAGGGTGTAACTTCGCCTAAGAGTGTGTATGCATGTACTTTGAAAGGAAACCTGTGTATCCCGATAGCTATGCATAAATGCGATCGTATATGGCTACTCTCTCTGGTCAATTTCATCATCTTCCTTTTTACAGCCGCAGCTGTATACCTCTACCGTCCAAGGAAGTTTTCATGTCGTTGTTGGCATTGTGTGCAAAAAATTCACCATATACGCGGGCCAATCCCGAAGATAGTGCAATGCCGAACCGACCCGCGGCGGAGGCGCAGTTCGCCATTAAGGGGCCCACCTACACAGCTTCGCAGACCATCCTTCTTCACCATGTGGAAGGGCGCTGAGTTTATTTCTTTAGTGGCACGAACATCGAGCGACGCTCTTGTTTCTTGCGCAGCGCTTCCGGTTCGCCACCCGAGACGACAGGGGACTAAATTCAAGATAGATCGGAAAAGAATAGAAAAAACCGTACAGTACAAAATTTATGGATTTCATTATACCTGTAGATACGATATCAGAGCATAAGTATAGTCACAAGTTGATTGCTGAAGTGTTCGGAACAATTAAAATTAATTAAATATCACTGAGATGACCATGGACGAAATTCAAACTAAATCAGAAAATATAGAAAAAATAGTACACCAGAAAATGCATGGGCTTCATTATAGATATGATATGAGAGCATAAGTTTAGTTACAAGTTCCCTTACTGAAGTTTCGGGAATGATTAGAATTAATTAGAAATCATTGATTATACCGCACACCAAAACACAGAATCGTAGGCTTTAGAGACCCGCCACGTGAGGACAACTTTGCCGAAATTCCTGGAAACGCGGAACTAGGAAGCGGAAGAAATGACATCACACAAGATAACGTGTCATATTTAACCGGCTAATTAATGGAAAACAATTGCCTCGGGGTTCGGTTCGTGCTTTGCGTTCGCCTAAAGTTCACCTAAAGAGCACCAATGCCGAGGTGCGAGTGCCACTAAGAGACAGCTAAGACTGATATTGGGGTCACCTACCTCTTTTTTTTTTTCAATTGTTCCTTATCACTTATAAATCTGCCAATCATATAGATTTACACTGTACTATAACGGTTAAGTCACCTAACTTCGCACATTATGCGTTTTTGTGCCGATACAGGGCATTTCACTTCTCGGGTGACGGACAGATTTTGCTGGGGTACTCGCCAAAGAATTATGCTCAAGAATTAGTAAGAGCGAGAAGCTGCGGACGTCCCCGTAAGTAAGTCTTAATGGCGACGTCTGTCTGCGGTAGATGCAGTGCGTTTTTGCGATCGGTGCTTTGGATTAAACGTGCGCTGTGCCGCAAATTAAGCCATTTGTACAGCGAAGCTGTATATAGCTACCCTTCGGCGGTGGTCGATATGGTGGTTAGAGGACGCCACATAAGTCCCAGTACGTAGCCTCCGAGATCCTTCGCCGCGGAGCAGCCACGATGGGGGAAGGGGGAGAGCATAGAGTTTCCCACTATAACACCTGGAGGCAAATCTGGCTCCACCGTCTATGGGAGTTTTTTTAAGGAGGCGCCGTGCCTAAATCGGAATGACGGTATCTGCGAGGCTGGTGTTGGCTGGTGTTGTAAGAGGCTTCGTCTGAAGCGTTTATATTGCTAGAAAAATAAAGCGAACGTAACCTCTTCATAAAATGTTTCCATTCACGCATATTACATCTTTACTCACCTATAATGCATGACGAAGCGAAGAAAAGCAACAGACGATAAATTGTTTCAAAGTGAACGCGAATAGTGTCGTCTGTCCTCCAACTATATATATATATATATATATATATATATATGTGTGTGTGTGTGTGTGTGTGTGTGTGTGTGTGTGTGTGTGTGTGTGTGTGTGTGTGTGTGTGTGTGTGTGTGTGTGTGTGTGTGTGTACGTGTGTGTGTGTGTGTGTGTGTGTGTGTGTGTGTGTGTGTGTGTGTGTGAACGACAAGAACGGGGGTTAACCGAGGGACCTGATTTTTATTGGTCTTATAAGAAGCCACAAAGTGCTATATATATATTTGTCCAACCGATAGGGAATGGTCGCGTTTGCGAAAGTTCACATATGCCACATTAGGTAAATTAACAGAACTCAAACTGGCGTTCATGGGGAGTCGTGAGGCCTACAAACGTACAATATGTTGAAAAAAAGAAATGAAAAGAATCCGCGCTTGCTCGCGGCGATGCCTCTTTTTCTCTGCGTCCGACACGTACACTATCCACAAATGACACGAAAGGGCTCGTGCAAGCAAGACAGCGGGATGTCCAACCCATTTCACCATGGCGGAACGTGTCCCGTCTCTGCAATTGCGGAGGAGACTGAGACAAGAGCATGCGCCCCAACCCTTTACGAGTGCGACGGGAGCAGGGCGGTCTCGGCTGCCACCATTGAAAAGGGGGAAGTCTCATTTCTTCGCACTACATGCTTCCCAAACACCCTCCGCAAAAAAGCGAGCCAAGTTCGACAAGGGAGCGAGCACCATTGCAAAACTAGACCGCAAGACCCGCCGCTATCTGTAGCATAAGTTACGCGAGTAGGCATTCTAATGCGCGAATAAATAAGCTCCTGCAACCGGATGCACCATTTCTCTGCCCTTCAGCGCCAAAAGTCTATGGGCACTTTGCTGAGCTAAACTGCGACAGGTGAAATCCTACCTGTGTTGCTTTTTTTTTCACTCGGAATCACCTGTCAACTTTGATGGATCACCCATTGTTCACGTAAGGCCACTGTCAACTTTGATTCATCACCCATTGTTCACCTAGGGCCATCCATCAAGCGCTTTGACAGCTGTCACCGGCTGCGATTGATCACCGCTTTCTTGCGTCTACCGCGGACTGTGCACGGACACTCATGAGCCACTGAAGGCTTACGCCTTAGAAAACATCGCCTGCAGCACACACAAGTAGTTGCACGTAGCCCGCTGCGGCTGCGTCCCGGGTAAAGACTACCGTATTTGTTCTTTGCCAGCGTACACATAAAAAAGTAGCGCTACGCCGGTGCAGTACACTTTAGCGCCGGTAAGGATCGACGAGCTACATATCATAAGGTCCCTGTGAAAAAAAAAATTGGAGGCTTATCAAGGTTAAGCCCAGTGGATGCGAAGCATCCACTGGGCTTAACCTTAGCGTATCCTTAGCGTTTGGAGGCATCTTCACCGCATACACGCCCGGCGCAAAGACGCTGGCGCGGTTGCGGGCACAGAGACTGACGCGACGGCGGGCGCGCGCCGCTTCATCCCTGGCGTGACGTCACATATCACGTGATGCAGCGATGGTGGCGCCGCCGCCGCGTCGCGCGCGACGGCGCGAACCGAAGCGTGGAGGCCTCCGCCGGGCGACGTCCGACGGCGCGATATGAGGCCCCATCTGCAGCCGGTGTGACGTCATCACGTGACCTCATGTCACGTGACCCCACTTCAGGGTCAATGGTGGCCACCGCCGGGCGTCGCGCGAAGGCCCGAAACCTACGTTAATATGCTTCGCATGAAAAACACAGATAGTTTTATCGAGGGGCCTTAGGACGAACACGTGCGGGATGCTCCCTCCACCCGCGCTAGCACACGGCGGACCGGCGGCGCGGTGCCTATAGTAGAAACTACCGGGGGCCGTTCGGTCAAATCTATTACGCGGGAGCAACCACCCTATTTCTCGATGCTTCTGTTTTCATTCTTTTAATAAAGAAATGTGTCTATGGGATAAAAGACCTGTGTTGCGTAATACTGGAACGTCGAAGCAATGTTTCCAAATGTAATTTTTTTGACCAAAGGTGATACATTTTCAAAGATATATGCTGCCGACCTTGGTTTAATAGGCGTGTTTAAAATTATGCTGTCAACATCCGGTGAGGAAAACAACTGAACTCTTAAACGTCGAATTGTATGTGGCTTATTTGTACATATCTATAATAGCACATTGAGGTATTGAAGAAAAGCAAGACATGCGTAAGCGTACATCAGCGTTCAGAAGGTCTGCCGCTTCGGCATGCACTAGCGAAGGAGTCCTATGCATCCCGACAGGAATGCCTAAATGCGATCAATGCGTGTTTTCTCTGAACAGTCTTACAATCTTCCTATTTGCAGCGGAGTCAAGCCCGTGACATTCCCATAGGGCCAATGGGGTCGATTTTCGCAGGCGACGCTAGCGCCGTCTGGATTCTAACGGTAGTTGCACTGATACGAGAAAAATGTTTACCCACTAATAATAGATAATGTGTTTAATATTATTCACTTAAAATCTAAACTTGAAAATGACAGGCGACATCTGAATAGTTTCTACTTGCTTAGCAAGTTAAATGTGTATCGAGAGCGCAATGACGCTTGTGAGGAGTACCGCACAGCAGGCGACCGACGCCGGTGTCGTCTGGTTCTGCTATTGCTATTGCGCTGCCTGCTTGCTTTGGCCAGGCAAATCTCAATATATACGTGCATATATATTAGGGCTCAGAATTAGCTTCTACATTTGCCTATGAAGGCTGGCACTGCTGCATAGGCCGAACGAAATAACGACGCTAACCACATTAACTTGCCGCCAATAAACAGCGTTATTATAACATGATCGATGTTTACATGAAATAAAAATCACGTGAATAGCGTTTCAGAACATCTACTGGTGCGTAACATGCATAGTCGTTTGTGTGCAAAAAAAATATTACGTACAGTCTCGCCACACATTTCTGGAGAAACACAATCTGTCCGCTGTTGAATCAAGAAATACATCCTACCACACAAAGCCGCCGCACGCTGGTATGTTGCTAATGTTCCTCCAATTTTGTAGGTGAAGATGTCACGGCACTTCGTTCACAATATTCATAAAGTGCAACTTGATTTGAGTCAGTGCCTCCTGTTTGAGAAGAAACACGTAGCTTTCACAAGGGCGAATTCTGTCGCGACTTCTGGTCCAGAATGCCTGCTCTCCCTCTCTTGCAGTTAACCATTCGAGAAGTCACGTTATGAAAATTTTCAGCGTTTAAGCTGAATTTGCTTCGAAAAGTTTATAATTTCAGATAGAAATGTTCTTCAGCGCGTGCTGGTTTGATGCGTTGCAAATAAAGTTTACATAATAAAGGCTTAGCGGGCGTTTCGATTACCGCTGCCGGCGGTGCGCTGTCGTCGTTGCGATGGTGGCGCCATCCCAAGGCTTGGACGCGAAACACGCCGCATGCCACAGGCCTGGCGGAGCTGTATACGTCCAAAGAAATTTTCGTGCCGTTGATGGCGTGGTAAGCAAAATAACTCCACGTACGCGGGCCGATCCCGAAGGTAGTGCAATGCCGGGCCGACCCGCGGCGGAGGTGCAGTTGGCGCGCCATTAAGGGGCCCAAATACACAGCTTCGCTGGTCATCCTTTTTCACAGACTGGAAGGGTAGCGAAATTTTTTTTTAATGGCACGAGCATCCAGTGCCACTCTTCCTTCTTGCGCAGCGCTTCCGGTTCGCCTCCCGAGACGACCGGGGACGCAATTCAGAATAAATTAGAAAAGGATAGCACACTACAAAATTTATGCATTTCATTATACCCGTAGATAGGATATTAGAACATAAGTTTAGTCAGAAGTTGATTACTGAAGTCTCTGGAATAATTAGAATTAATTAAAAATTACTGAGATGACCATGGACGAAAAGCAAATTAAATCAGAAAGAATTACAGTAGAAAATTATGGGCTTCATTATAGATGTGATATCAGAGCATATGTTTAGTTATAAGTTGACTTACTGAAGTGTCTGGAATGATTGGAATTAATTAAAAATCACTGATTGTACCGCACACCTAAACACAGAATCGTATAGGCTTTAGAGGCCCGCCGCGTGAGCACGACTTTGGCGAAATTCCTGGAAACGCGGAAGTAGAAAGCGGAAGTAATGACATAACACAAAATAACGTGTCATATTTAACCGGCTAATTAGTGGAAAACAATTGCCTCGGAGTTCGGTTCGTTCTTTGCGTTCACCTAAAGTTAACCTAAAGAGCACAAACGCCGAGGTGTGAGTGCCACTAAGAGACAGCCAAGTCTGAGATTCGGGTCACGAACCATTTTTTCGACAGTTCCTTATCACTTATAAAGCTGCCAGTCGTCGTACACATTTACACTGTACTATACCGGTTAAATGACCTAACTTCGCACATTATGCATTGTTGTGCAGATACAAGGCATTTCACTTTCCGCGGGACGGACGGATTTTGGTCGGGTACTCGCCATAGAATGCTCACCCATAAATGAAAGCGAGTCTTAAGTCTTAATGGCCACGTCGGTCCGCGGCAGATGCAGTTGCGTTTTTTGCGGTCGGTGCTTTGGATTAAATGGTACCCTGTGCAGCAAATTATGCACTGTTTTTTTTTTGTTTACAGCGAAGCTGTGTTGAGCTACCCCCCGTGCGGTGGTCGATGTCCGTCCTCCTACGCGTCGCATCGACGCGAAAAATATTTCGTCTCCAGTTTCTCGCGAATGCTCTGTAGCTCTCGATTTGACGCAGGCATCTTGGGGAAAAAAATCATATTGAAATTGGCCGCTAAGACTACTCTATCATTACGCCGAGTTTCATTTACTGGTCGAAATTAGTTAGTTCACAGTGAAGTTGTAAACGTTATGCAGAATTCCCGATCGTTGCCGATACATGTCCGTCTATATACGGAAGGAGTGTGGTTACCGAAAACTGCTGTAACTCTTGTTTTATAGAAACCACCCCGAAAAAGTTATGTATCAATTAGCCGCTAAGACGACTCTAGCATTACGGCGAGTTTCATCTACTTTTTGTAATTACGTATAGTTCACAGTGAAGCTGTATAAACATTGTGGAATTCCCTGCTGCTGTCAATAGATGGGCTTCTACGGTTGGAAAACGGACAGCCTCGTGTTTTTCCGCTAGAATAAAACTCTAGTCAGTGCAGGTTTCGTCCAAATAATTAACTAGGAAGTGCGCTCAATCCGAAATTACAAACGTGTTTTATTCCGCGCGCTCCTTTGACTGCGCCCCGGTCAACGCAAATCCTTGCTCGCGTCGAGACTTGGGTCCTATACACACTGTTACAACCAGTCGGCTTTGTGTGTTCTTGTAATAATAATAATAATAATAATAATAATAATAATAATAATAATAATAATAATAATACCTACATATACATAGATGAATTTCGATTGAAGTAAACCACAGCACAGCTTCGCTGCTCATCCTTCTTAACCGAGTGGAAGGGCTGATGAATTTTTGTCTCTCCCTCGACACCCTACACATGTTCCTGCACCCCATAAGAGGTGACAGAGCCATCCCTTGTGAATTAAATTCATTCATACATTCCACGTTTGCGCGCTATACGACTTCACGTTGCCTCAAGCGCCGAAATCGAAGCATTTGATATCTTATTTCGCCCCCGAAATCAGCTTCCGCCCCGCCCCGGCTGCAGCGTCATACATCAACTATTTTCTGCAGTTGATGTGAAGCAAAGGCCCGTGACCAATGATGTTCGTTTTCATTGGTCGGGCACGAACAATATATTCTGCATGCTTATGCTATACAATCACGACATAAAAAATAAAGACGTGTGTGTCTTATGCTTTTACGCATCAAGCAAATTATCCTTCGTCGCTGTATCTAGCAGTGTGGGATGTCTAAAACCATGGCTGATATGACGTCACACTCTCACTTCCGGCGGGTACAGACGTGAGAATTGAGGAATGCGCCGGCGTGATTGCGCGGACATTCACCTGTTGTGCCGTCCCCACGCGTCGCACCCTTTCCACTCGCGACGGTTGTCGGCGATGGCACTCAACTCACGATAGTTTGCGGGAAGGGGCGCTCACGTCGGGGGCTAGCTAAAGCCCCTTAAACTCCATAAATTAGCGACACTCTCCTCCTCGGCCTGCTCCTCCTCGTTTCTCCTCGCCTTTACGCTCCCTCCTCGACCGTGGCGCCGCCTACAACGCTCGAGCATAGCAACTGCGCCAACGTGCACTCCTCGCCCCTCCGTAGACGCTTTTCGAGCGAAAATGGCGCTGAAGCACAGTGCGAGAGCCCACGTGATGCTCTTAGGCCAATAGCGACGCGGCGTCGGCCACGCGGCCACGTCGCGCCAGGAGGAGGTGGCATTCTTTAAAGCAGTGCCGCTGCTTTACGAACTTTAAGGGGTTTTAGGGCTAGCCGCCGTCGGCTCCTCCCGACGGGAGTGCAGGTCTTCACTTCCGGGACAGCACCGGGTGTACGTACGTGCTTTCCTCTCGTGCGCCGACGCCTTTGTGTCCAGGACATGAGCTCGTGCACGGTGCATTTGCACGTGAGGTGTGCGCGTATACCTCGTGTTGATCCTTTCCGGACGCTGAGCCGCAGAGCAGTGCCTATAGTGCTCGCGCAAGGTCGTACCTCTCCCAGCCGCGCTTATCGGAGGCGCAAGCCGGAGATTTCCCGAGCTCTCGCGAGTTGGCCCATCGGTTATCATAGCGACAGCAAGTAGCACACCCACCGGGTCCTTGCCTAGCGGCGTGTCCCAGTGGGGGCATTCGCACTCGTAGCGACGTGCTGTAATTGCCCCTGCCTGTATTTTCGCCCTTGGCGCGGGAGCCCTTTGGTTCGTGCGAACTTCCGGGACCGGGCGTTTGTGTAGCGTTGTGTACCGCCGGAGACAAACGGCTGCCCCCACGTCCGGGTATCACTGGGTTCTCTTGCGTGCGTAGCGCTCGGTAGCCCCTTTGCGGCCGGAGCTCGCGCGTAGCGACCCGCTACACTGTAATATAATATAACCCTTAAAAGTGAAAAAGGGGTGTAAATGTGTCTATAACTCTCACCTGTAGGATGTCCGTTATACAAAGAACACCCTAAGTGTGTGAGTTATAGGCGCATTTACACCCTTCTTCACTTTTAAGGGGGTAAATTATTTTACAGTGTGGAGGCGACGGCTGACGCGGCCTTGTGGCTCACTAAGCTCGAAACCGCGGCGGTCGGTACTTTTGCGAGACCCATACAGTATAGAGCAATATGACGAGCCCCGGTAAGACCTTCGGGTCGCTTTTTATAAATCGCTGTGAGTGAGATGTGGTCACCAAGATGGGGACAGACAAAGGCAAATGGCATTTTTCTTTTCTTTCACGAACGAGCAGGCCACAGGGCCAAGGGCCACACTGAACGATTCGAACCATGATATGTTTTGCTACGAAGTTTGATAAAGAACAAGGCAGCGGGGATGTTGTAAATTCGTTTTAAAAAGTCTTTAGATGTAATACGTAGGTCAGTGTACAGGGGTATACTCCATAAAGTCAAGCTAAGCGTACAGTTCAAGCAGTTACTCCTGCATAAAAAAAGAGTTGCCGGAACACTATTTTGACTTGCCACGGTACGGCATTCGACTGCAATGGTCTCGTGTCGCCGTGGTGGCCAACACAGCAACAGGACCGGCAATAGGTAGTGTCCAAAGCCGCGCCCCATAGAGTGGCGCCCTCTGTATACAAAATGCGCATCTTAAAGGCTGTGCTTTTGGCAACTGAATGCAGGGAAAGGATCGCGAGAGCCGTAAACACGTATCAAACGATGGCTCTTGGGAACCCAATCATTAAAAAAAAAGAACTAACGTTTACTAAACCGCAAATAAGTAAACAAATAAGAAAATTACTAACTTCTGTAAATACTAATTGAAAAGGTGACCCCTGTGGGACTTTCCGTGAGGTACTTGATTGATTGATTCATTCGTGCATTCATTTGTTCATTGATCGACTTTAGAGTGAGCAGGTCAGTCGGGGACGTGGACCTGTTCCCGGCAGGGATCGCGGAAAAGCCCGTGCTGGGTGGCGTGGTGGGTCCCACGTTCGCGTGCCTCATCGCCGAGCAGTTCGTGCGCATGCGCAGGGGCGACCGCTTCTGGTACGAGAACGGGGGCCTGGCCTCTCGTCCTTCACCACAGGTATGCGTGCCACACGCCTTTCATTTATCCACCGTAAAGGGTATTACATTTTTGGGGGAAGGAAAAAGCAAAAGAAACAAATATCGCAGTTGTGTAAAGCGAATCTCTCAGAACAGCTCAAGACGACAAAATGTTATTTGCAGACAAAACCTTTTTTCGGTTCCCATGGAAATCGATATACCGTGTGTCCCAGCTAACGTCGGCCAAGCTGTTCAACAAAAACAACAAACAAGATTGAAGAAACAAGGCGCAAGATGCAATTATAAGACCTACGGCATTCGACCATAAGAATTCTGGCGACCAAACACCACAGATCTTGAAGGGACAGACAAACGCTCAGGACATGAGTCGAGATAGCCCCGCTGATGAAAAGGTTGCCTATTGGGTAAAACCAGCCCTTTCTTTCCCATTAAATGTAGATTTATAGTATTAACCCTTCATTAACAGTACCGTTCTCGTGGGCCGTTCTCGTGGGCCGATCTCGAACGTGTGGTGCGGTCTAACAAAGCGGTATTAACACGCGGTGGTATTGTACGGTACGGCACAACGCGGTAGTAACGACAGCGTTCGCGCGTTCTTCGCTCGGTGGTAGCGCTTCGAGACGCTGTCGTTTGATCAATCAATTTTTATTGTTACATAAGAATACTGTACCGATAGAGGTATACAGGACGAGGTCCCATAGTTAAAACTGAATTGGGACCTCCTGCTGCGCCTCTGGTCGAAGCGACGGACGCTGCCGCTTGGGACGCTGCGCCTGTGTCGCGCAGCGTCCAGAGGCATTCGCAGACGCTGTTCTGAGCTGGTCCTTGAAGTTGAGCTCGAGATACAGGTTGCCTCCGGCTTACTGGTAGTATCGCTGTCAGACATGCACTTCTGATCACGATCGGACCCGTTCCGGATCCGCTGTCTTGATCGCTATCAACAATGGTCGCTGCTACATTGTCCAACGATCCGGATCGAGTTATTGTCGTCTGCTGTTCGTCTGCAACTCTCAGGGCTACATAATGCCCTGTCTACAAATGCACTTTTGCAGAATGTGGTTAAACTTGGACAGTATTCCCGTGTGAGAGCTTACTATCGCTGACAAAATGTTTTCAAAAGTTACTTTTATTCAGTGGCCTTATTCTTTTGAGCGTTTTCAGAATATTGCGCTTGAGGGCGCAAACGTCAGTCTGCGATCGCGCTCGTCGGGTCGCGATCACGATCTGACAGTGACCGATCTATAGACCGTGCACACAGGTATATAGATCGAGTTCAATGATGTTCTCACTTAGCGAATAAGGCTTGTATGTTTTCACTTTGCTGACAAGGAAATTTATTCACCCGTAGGCATGCTTACAACTGTGGTATGAACGAAAAGTACAATATAAGGCACATCACATTTAATACATCATACTTGATGTAAACAAAACAGATTAACAAATGAAATAATAAATGGTGCCTTCTTGACACTGGCTTTGCCACACACAACAACAACTACAACAAAACTCCTAACCGCATCCACGCAAAAGCATTATTGTCAGCCTCGAATTTATGAAAGGTACCCGGGGCACATGCAGATACAGTCTGAACTCAGGTAACAGAATTGGCCATTATTCTGGCTGTAGAAAGACTGCCTCGGGAGACGGTTATGTACCGCGTAGACCAGCGGCGAAGAAACTCGGTGAAGCCGAGTTTGAACAACTGTTCTTCAAGGTGACCCCATACTATCACCCGTCGTTTTCGCATTCTGGGGTACATTGCTCTATTTGACTGCCGAGATCGTTCTGCGATGTTGCGGAAGCACCACAAATCGTAGCTAGCGCTGTAGTAGGCGAGACTCGCAAACCGATCTCGGCGCTGTGGTGGCCGTACGATGGATATTCCGAACATTCTTGCAACTAGCTTCCGAAAGCTGCGTGCTACAACGCAGTCCTTTACTACATGCGCTTTGCGAGTGACAACGCAAGAGCGCGTCGCCGACCACAACTGTCTGGGGAGCCGCGCACGGGTCTTGTTTGTGTTTGGTGCATCCTTCAAAGCAGTCATTGTTGCTCCAGGTAACAATGTAGCTTTTAGTAAATAATTACGTTTAGCGCAAGAAAAACTCAAACTGCTTGATGCGATAATATACAATATCTTCTTCGGAGTGTGCCCTTTATCTGAACATTGTCATCGGGAACAATACATTTTATCAATTGCACTTAAGAGTATTTTCATGAACGATAATGGACAGCACACTTCATCACTTGCTGTCCGCGTGTAACGGGCTCCCACCAAGGAGATTTCAACGAACTTGGCCCCCATTTCACCCGGTGAAAGTGGACGCACAGCGAAGCTGGTCCGGAAGTTAGACAAGTACCACCACCACCGCAGGCGACGAACGTTATGCGTGCCCGCGCACGTGTCCCAAAGTGCAGCATAGATCCCCATTCTTGCAGGCCCTCGACCTGGTGCAGGAAAACTAAAACGCAATTCGCAACACAAAGTGGTGCATCCTAAACACATGCAAAAAGAAACGTTTCCAGGCATAAATACACATTGCGTGTATTCGCGCGATTCTTTCACGCTAGGAGAAACACTTATGTAGCACGTATTGAGCCACAGAAAACTGTACCGGGAATCTTTCACGTTGCTCTTCGATTTTCTCGTTGACGCTTTTAATCGAATTACAGTATTCGAGAACTTGAATTTGGACTAAATGTGTAGTTTGGCGCAATTGAAAAATGATTTGAGTATCTCCAAGCGGCGGCAAACATAAGCTTGGTTCTGTCCAGCTACGTGGCATTTGCATATTTTTAAATGTTGGTGCACGATATATTTGGGATACCCTGTACAGGACATATGATGAATATACGAAATGTTGCCGGTGAGTTTGCAAGGCTTATCCGCTAGGAATGAATTCCCAGAATGACACCAGTGTGGAGATATGCGCCATAAAACGAGCCGTAAGAATGCACTGTTCTTCGCTTTTTTAACAAAATGCTCTTTTATGCATTGAAGCACAAAAGTAACTGGAATGCGAATGTATTTCGCCCCACACTTTTAGGAATAATGTCTCCAAACTGGTGTCATCCTGGAGATTCATTTCAAGTGGACAAGCCTTGCAAACTCATCGCCTACAAATGGCAAATGGCAATATGCGCCGTACAGTAAATAATTAAGAGCTTCATTAGCGAATTTCGATCTGTTTAATTGAATATGTGTTTCTCTTTCTCAAGCTATAGGAATATCCGCCTCCTCGAATAACTCAAGGACAACAATTATGCAATCTGCCATAGGCGATTTTGAAGAATTTCGTAAAAGTTCAAAATGATGGCGTCGTACATATCTTGATGGAGCGAGCAAAGTATCAAGTACGGAAATCATTAGTGTTTATATAACGCATACCCACGTCATATAGCAGTTAAGGTTGCATGGCTGAGATCACAAAAACAAAAAATTTAGGGCGGCTTTTCAAAGGCAAAAGCAAACAAAAATTTTGAGCTTTCAACCCAGTTTAGGGCCATGCACCATCACACTTGCCACAAAAAGCACTTTTGTTCGACCTATTTTTTAAACAAAACGCTCTTTTATAAATCAAAGCACTAAAGTAACTGGAATGTCCCGCACCTGGGATATATGTCGCAACTTGTGTCATCCTGGACGTTCATTTGAATTGGATGCGCCTTACAAACTCACCGGCTGCAATTCGTAAGTTGTAATATGAGCCGTATAGTAAATTTAGAAGTTCATTTGTGACTTTTTTGTTTAGTTGATTACAACGCTTACAGGTCACCTCCGTTCACGCTACATACCGCTCCGGCTAATTGTACAAGGCGGCAGCATTCAACAACCTCACTGCGGAAAGAAAAGGTAAAAGAAAGCTCTCGCACTGACGAGGAGACTTTGTAAGCTTGGTTAATCGCAATAAAATGCTGATTGTTGGCTCGCGACGGCATCCTGAAGTGTCCGCACTAACTGGCCATAAAGTCACGAATTTTCACACTGCACGCACAGGAGACCAGCTGATGGACTGTCTGTATAGGAGAGTATAACGCACCACCCTAAGGCAAAAAAAAAAGGCACAACCTCGCATTGGGGAAAGTTTACTCAACCACGCGATTATGCTAGGAGAATGCCAGCAAACTTGAGAGTAGGAAAAAATCGAGAGGCAGACATAGGCAAAGAGACAGGAAGGTGGCTGGGCTAACAACTGAACTTCATTCAAGAAAACGACGTCCCCCAAGTCCGTACTGAACATGCGCAGGCACAACCAAACAAGAACACGGTCAACACCTAAGGTGTTGACCGTGTTTTTGTTTGTCTTAGGTGTTGACCGTGTTTTTGTTTGGTTGTGCCTGCGCATGTTCAGTACGGACTTGGGGGACGTCGTTTTCTTGAATGAAGTTCAGTTGTTAGCCCAGCCACCTTCCTGTCTCTGTCTATGTCCTGTCTCTTTGTCTATGTCTGCCTCTCGATTTTTTCCTACTCTCAAGTTTGCTGGCATTCTCCTAGCATAACCATGTACCAACTAGCCCAACAAGCCACTCTCATCAACCACGCGAGCCGCACACAAAAGAAAATTCTGTAAGATCCATAAAACAGTGACACGGACGCACGGGCGCCAAGGTCTCAACGGGGAAATTAAAAAAAACGGCAATCTATGCCTTCACTGTCTCCACAGGTTTGTGGAATTCTCACACGTGCTCTTGAGGCAAAGGAACGACAACGCAGTAGTGGAAGGTCATTTATTGTGCCTTTCATACAATAATGCTTGCCAGCCCAATTGCTGTCCACAAAATGTGCGGACGGGCGCGCGACAAATCGCGGAAGTCCCGACTCACCGCGACCGGATCGCGAGCCTGTGTGTTTGCTCCATGCAGAACGCCCGCTCGTTCGCGTGTACGGTCACGCGAACGGTGGTGCGTTCGAATGACACCAACGCCCGGTCGTTCGCGTGTACGGTCACGCGAACGGTGGTGCGTTCGAATGACACCAACGCCCGGTCGTTCGCGTGTACGGTCACGCGAACGGTGGTGCGTTCGAATGATCGTGTTCGTCCATTCCGGCGTGCTGCTCGTAGGCCTCGCGAGACGGTCTCGCAGAAGCATGGATCGGCGCATGCGCGGAACCTTCGCGCCAGTTGCCGAGGCTGAGCCAGAGACATAGAAATAAGAATGTGCCCCCTATGCAATGTGCCCCCTATGCATAAGCATTTTTGCATTTTGCCCTCATCAAAGTGTCGAGTTTGATCCACAGTCGAGTTTGATCCTGGGGCCTCGTGCTTAGAAGCGCCACACCACGGCCGCTAAAGCCACCACGGCGGATACCAATTACGATTACCACATACAACAACGCAATTGGTTACAGTTACCAATTATTGCTCTGTAAAAGTAATTGAGGGATTACTCAAGAAATAGAGAGAGTACTACTTGGAGATTGCGATTATTGATGATGGTGATCATGATGATGATTGATTACGATCTCCGCTTTTTCCCGCAACTTCCACTCAACTCACTGCCGACTAGCATCCAAGAATGCGTCCGAACTTTTTTGTGGATCGTCTTTAAAGCTTCCGCTGACGTTCCTGCGAGAGATTTATGGCACTGTTACCGTTATACCTCAGGTCAACGCACCCCAAGCGGGACGGGAACGCTCATATTCAGAAGGAGGGAGTATGCATCGGATCCCGTATTGTTCCCATTCGTAGTGACTTTTTCTAGTCAAACTTGACAGAGAACTACAGCGGCGCCTTGAAGACAGTAATGTATTAAAAATCCAGGTGTATTGACGATTATCTGGTTATAACTGACTGCGACGAATATTATTTGGATTCCGAGTTTCCTGACCTATTAACGCATATCAAACAAAGCTGGATGCCGCTGGTTACAGTAACGCACAAACTCCCAGCTTTAGATATCTCTGTGAGGTCTTCAGAAAATGTATTTCATTTTCTGCGAGATCGCACGTGTTAGAAATACACCCCTCGCGGACAGAAGCAACCGCTACCCGACAAGTTGGCACACTCGAAACACGTAAAACGAAGTGTCGTCAGGCTGTGTTTTGATAATTCATTGGGGAAGTCCTGCTCCTGCTCCGTTACTGACAGTTTGTCCGCTCAGTTTGATTGCCTCTTGGATGCAGAATTTGCACATCCAAGTGGCTGTAGCCGATGTTTTGCTGGAACAATCGCTTTCACATGAGCTTGCTAACGCTCTGAACATTCCTAAATAGGGTGCGAGAACGAATTTCCTCACTTGTCCCTTACTTGCACAATTTCGCACCGCCGGATGAAGGTAGCAGTACACGCGCAAGTATGAAAGTAGACTTTTCTGCCTCATACGAGTTGTCTAGGTTCCGCAGTATGACGAAACCTTTCTGTAGCAATAAGCAAGGGCGCAGCAGAAAACTAGATATGTTACCTGCCACAGAGGGCATAGCATATCAAATGCCCCTTAGTTCCTATGGCGAATGTTACGTCGCGCAGAAAAGTCGCTGTCTAAACGACAGGCTCAGAGAGCATAACGACGTAACAAAAAAGAAACCGTAAAAACTCAAGCGTCGAGAAGGTTGGCTTGCCTTTGAAAACTGCAGAACGGGTGGGCGTAATCCGTTCCTTCAGAGTTGCGCAGTTCTGACATGCTCTATAGACTGATAGGTTAATCAGCAAAACATAATAGTCTCGGTTCCCAGTGTGTAAGCATCTCTTCCCTATCTCACTCATCAATATAGTTATCGTTTTTAAATGTAGATTAGCCCGCGCACCACGTCTAATCCATTTGGGGGTCGTCAGTGTAAGGTGCTGTTTCAGATAAACGAATTGTTGAAGTTAGGACATGCTTGTACCCTCCTTATGTATTTCTTTTTCTTTTTTTTTGTACGTGGTTTGCTTGAAAAAAGGTCATCGGGAAATGGGGGGGGGGGGGGTTCTGCCGACTTCTAACGCTCACATTCATCGCAACACGAATTCTACCAGATTGTTTCTTTACGATGTTGTTGCGGACGAAAAAAAAAAAAAGAAGACGAAACGCTATAAATTCATAACTATATCCTGTTTCGGACAACGTTTCCCACATGTCGGATGAGGAAGGGTTCAAGGAGAAAACAAACACACTCTTGTGAATGGGCTTGTGTTGCTGATGGCATCGGGACGGCATGGGAGACGTGCTCACCGACATATACAGGCCAACGGAGCCCGCAGGACGCGCTCGCCGGCTTAACAACGTTGAGCTAAAACTCCCTATTAACTCCGAACCTGCAAACACCGCCATCGACCACAGCCCGTCATTCATGCGTTTAGCAGATCCGAAGCGGCCATGACAGCCGTGAGATATAAGGCGGATGGGAATTACCATACCAGCCCCGATCTCCAATACGTATCGGCTTTACAGGACACTCGCGGTTTGGAAACCGGTCCCGTAGTTAAAAAACACGATCGTAGTGCCGTAGATACCGTGTGCTTGTTCGGTGCGACCAAGGCCCCACGCAAAGCTAGGCGTTTCGCACACTGTTGGCCAAGCGCGTGCATCCATGTTTTTCGAAGCATCATCGCATCCCAGGCCGTTTTTACTGCGCGCGTCGGCCAACTTGGGACACAAGCAACCACCGGCGGTGAAGATGCTTGAACACCCACCGCCTACCAAGTCCGCAGACGAAGTCGCATATTGCTCGGCAACGGCATGGTCGTTTGGAGAGCAGCTTGCGGTTATTTATGTATGTTTGCGTCGTTTGCACCTGCGTGTGGAAAGCGCCCCTTGGAGCAAACTTTGCCTTCAAATTCGGGGGTGTAGATACAGTCTTCAGTTCCATGGTGCGCGGCTTAATAAAGGGTGCCATGCTTTGAGTGCGCCACTAGTGGTCGCCGAGGCACAGGTTTCACCGCTTGGTGAAGGTCACACGCAGGTGCAAACAGAAAACGACGCAAACATATTGTTACAAGCACAGGGAAAAGAGGTTTATTTAGGCGTGCGAGAGCAGGAACGGCAGGCTACGAACAACAGGATCAACAACAACAGGAACAACAGGCCGCTGCACAGTCTTCGTTCTCCTCTTCCCTTCTCTTCTTGATCCCCGCGTCCCTTTTACGCGCTTGGACGTAACATACCTCTCCTCGCAGACAAAGCCCACTGGGCGAGTCAACTAGCTTGCGTGGCGTGCATGGTTTCAACCGTGCGACATGCGCGACTTGTGTCCCAGCAGAACGTTTACCAGTGTTCGGGAAGCGCGCGAGAGTACAGTTCACTTCGCTGACTATGTCGTTGACAACATACGGTCCATCGTAGTTTGCCAGCAGCTTTTGGCACAAACCGCGCTTCCGTGTGGGAGTCCAAAGCCAAACGAGATCACCAGGGTGATACGTATAACAGGCCGATGTCATACGTCGTAGCGGGCTTTGGAGTTTTCTTGTGATGCCAAAGTCCGCAGACGCGCAAGTCTCCGAGACTCTTCAGCGAGGCATAGCGTATCGGCGACCGTAGGATTGTCGTGGTGGTAAAAAGGGAGGTAGGTGTCAAGCGTATACCGGGGCGGCCGAGCATATAGAAGGAAGAAGGGGCTGTAGCCGGTTGTCTCGTGCTTGGCGGTGTTGTAGGCGTAAGTAATAAACGGTAGAACTTCATCCCAATTCTTGCGATCGGACGCAACATACATGGAAAGCATATTGGTGACAGTTCGATTAGTGCGCTCAGTGAGGCCGTTCGTTTGCGGATGATACGGCGTCGAGTGCCTGCATGAGGGGCGAGTTACATAAACGCACAAGCTCTTCCACGATGTCCGCCGTGAATTGACGTCCCCGGTCGCTTGTGATAACACAAGGCGGTCCATGTCGTAGAACAATAGCGTGAAGTAAGAAGAGCGACACTTCGGTGGCCGTGGCTGATGGTATAGCCGCCGTCTCGCAATAGCGCGTGAAATAGTCGGCGTAGACAATTATCCAGCTGTTCCCCTTAGATGACTTTGGAAAAGGGCCTAACAGATCAATTCCAACTTGCCGAAAGGGTGAGCTGGGAGACGGCACAGGTTGGAGGAGACCAGACGGGGCAGCGGTTGGGCGCTTCCGACGTTGGCACTGTATGCAGCTGGCGACATACAACTCAACCGAATGTTGCATCCGAGGCCAGTAAAAGCGTTCTTGAATGCGATAAAGGGAGCGCACAGTGCCTAAGTGACTGGAGGTAGGGTCATCGTGCATAGCCTGAAGTATCGCTGGCCGGAGACGCTCCGGCACCACTAGAAGGAAGCGTGCACCCGTGCTTGAGTAGTGTTTGGATCCCACCGATGGCAACGGTTGTTGTGGTCGCACCGATGGTACGACCTGTTGTGAACTCGGCGCTGACGCCCGTTGTTGCACCTGGGTCGCAAGCCCCAAGGGTAGCGTTGGCCTGGCGGCCTGGGGTACAACTGGAAGCATCCGAAGGTCCCGGCAAAGCATGAGTCGACTGGTAACAACAAAACAACTTGTTTATTTTAACATCGCAAAGAGTTGGCGGTCAGGTTGACCGAAGTAGAGAGACGGGAGAGCACTTTACTCAACAGAAGAAATCGGAGCCCTCTTTTGGCGTCCGGGGGCAGCTGTTTTTATACTCTCGCAGTTGAGGGCAAGAAGGAACCCCTCAATAGACGAGCACGTGATTGTACAATGAGATAAGGTGACGCATACTGTCGTAGCGCCGCCGGTCGGGCACAAAGACTGGGAGGAGAAGGTGACTCCTACTGTCGTATCGCCTCCGGTCGGGCACAATGGCTGGGAGGAGAAGGTGACCCCTGCTGTCGTATCGCCTCCGGTCGGGCACAATGGCTGGGAGGAGAAGGTGACCCCTGCTGTCGTATCGCCGCCGGTCGGGCACAATGGCACATACACTCACACACGCACATGAAGACACGTGGCATCGGAACATGCCTGGACGCGCTTGGCGGGGAGCGTAGCGGCGACGTCGAACGGGCCAAAATGTCTGCCGCTTTGTTGCAGTCGCGCCGGCTAAACCGCGCGTCGTAGGCGAAACCTAACAGACCGCCCCGCCGGGGGAAGGAGATCCCGATGGACAGGGGACTGCATCCGCTGTCCGGAGGGATGTCGCTCGATGATGCTCATAACCGAAGTCGGGCGTCCCTCGACGTTTCTTGAGCGCAGCGCACAGAGAAGGCCTCGTTCTCTCGTTCAGGTTCGCACGGGACACTGCAAAGTGACTTCGGGAGAGTTCACATTTTTGTTCTCGTTCCCGGCAAGCGTTAGAACTACGCTCAAACTCAACCGCTCAGTCAGCAAGCACGGCACAACCCTCACTAAGCCCTGCCAGGCTCTTTCCCCTTTTATACCACTGCCTAGTTCCTTACAGTACTCTAGCAGCACTCAGAACGCGTCCACAAATTGGAAAATTGCACTAGAAAGCATATCATCACTTTGAAACACTACACCAAAAAGAATATGTTAAAAATCCTGCCTCAGGAAGAAAAACATCAGTAACAAACAATTTTGAGGCTGATTCCTACGTTAGGGGCTTCGACTTAAGCCATCGGCGTTACCGTTGAGACTCCCCTTTTTGTAACGCACCTCAAAGGAATATTGTTGCAAAGCGAGGCTCCAGCGCAGGAGGCGGCCATTTTTGGGAGAGATGGTCTGCAGCCATTGGAGAGGGCAGTGATCCGTCTCAATGATAAACCTCGAGCCGGCTAGATAGCATGACAATTTCTGAACGGCCCACACAAGACACGCACACTCTTTCTCGGTGGCGCTATACGCCTGCTCACGACTGGTCAGCTTACGACTGGCATACAGGACGGGGTGTTCTACTTCTCCATTTTCCCGTTGGCACAGTACAACGCCCATGCCTCGCTCACTAGCATCGCACTGAACTACGAACCCTTTTGTGTAGTCTGGCGATCTTAGCACAGGCTGGCTTGTTAGGGCGCTCTTTAGGGCGCTAAAAGCTCTTTCCTTTGTCTCGTCCCAGACGACTGTTTGAGGCTCTGTCTTTCTTAGAGCATCCGTCAGGGGAGCCGCGATATCAGAGTACCTGGGGATGTACCTCTGATAGTAGCCGGCGACACCTAAGAACGACCGAATATCGGTCTTCGTGCGCGGTTGCGGGAAGTCTCGCACAGCGGCCACCTTTATTTCAGAGGGGCGGCGACGACCCTGACCAATCACGTGACCGAGGTAGACAACCTCGGCCTGTGCTAACTGGCACTTAGGAGCCTTTACTGTCAAGCCCGCTTCGCGCAGGCGGGTTAGCACTGCCCGCAAGTGTGCCATATGCTCAGACCAGGATGCGGAGAATATCGCTACGTCGTCAAGATACGGTAAAGTGAATTCTTGCTGTCCCCGCAACACTTTATCCATGAGGCTTGAAAAACAGTATGGCGCGTTCTTCAAACCAAAACTCAACACTTTAGGACGGAATGTTCCCATTGGTGAAATGAACGCCGCATACCTACTAGCCTCTTCTGTAAGTGGAACCTGCCAATAACCCCTGACAAGATCTAGGGTGGAAATAAACTGAGCGCTACTAACTTTCTCAAGGCGCTCCTCGATGTTAGGGATCGGATAAATTTGATCCTTAGTGATGGAATTAAGCCTGCGGTAGTCGACGCAAGGACGAGGTTCCTTGCCCGGTACCTCAACTAAAATCAAAGGGGAGGTATAATCACTCTCACCTGCCTCAATAACACCGAGCTGTAGCATTTTCTTTACCTCAGCCTCCATAATATCGCTCTGGCGGGGTGACACCCGATACGCCTTGGATCGTACTGGCTCTGGGGAGGTAAGTTCTATATCATGAGTAAGTACAGAAGTCCTACCAGGCCTCTCAGAGAACAGACCTTGAAACTCTTGTAAGAGCTGGTGTAGTTCGGTTTTCTGCTCAGGCGACAGCGATGCTCCACTGACTAAGTCACTAATGACTTGACCGGTGTCTTCCCTGTTCGTCACTGAGCCTAGTCCCGGAAGCTCGACCGGAAGCTCTTCAGGAACGTTTACCATCATGCACACCACTGCTTCCCTTTGTCTATAAGGTTTGAGCAGATTACAGTGGTAAACTTGCTGTGCTTTCCGCTTTCCTGGCAGACTTACCACGTAGTTAACGTCCGACAGTTTCTGAACAATTCGTGCTGGGCCCTCCCACTGCACGTCTAGTTTGTTGTTTAGCGATGTGCGCAATATCATGACCTCATCGCCCACCTCAAAACGACGGGCCCTGGCGGTCCGATCATAATAAACCTTGGCCCTCTGCTGGGCCTTTGCCATTGCTTCACCTGACAACTCCTGTGCCCTTCTTAAGCGTTCGAGGAGCTTAAGCACGTACTCCACCACGACTGGGTCGTCGCCCCTGCCTTCCCACGATTCTCGAAGCATGCGAAGCGGAGATCGAAGCGAGCGACCGTACACCAGCTCAGCTGGCGAAAACCCCGTAGCCGCATGCGGCGCGGTCCTTAATGCAAACATCACCCCAGGCAGACACAGCTCCCAGTCAGTTCGATGTTCAAAACACAATGCTCTCAACACGCGCTTCATGACGGAGTGGAGCTTCTCAACGGAATTCGACTGTGGGTGGTACACTGAGCTGTGTAGCAGCTTTACCCCACACCTTTCGAGAAAAGTTGTCGTCAAAGCGCTAGTAAACACTGTGCCCTGATCTGATTGGATTTCCGCAGGAAAACCAACTCGCGCAAATATGGACTGTAGTGCATTGACTATCTCAACTGAGCTGAGTTCTTTAAGCGGCACTGCTTCAGGGAACTTTGTCGCTGGGCAGATCACAGTCAAAATGTGTCTGTACCCCGTGGCTGTTACCGGCAGAGGTCCCACTGTATCAATAACGAGCCGTCTAAAAGGCTCCGTAATGATAGGTACCAATCTCAACGGCGCCCTCGATTTGTCCCCTGGTTTGCCCACCCGCTGACAGGTGTCACATGACCTCACGAAGTGGTCTGCGTCCCGAAAACACCCTGGCCAATAGTACTCTTGCAAGAGACGGTCCTTAGTTTTCTTAACTCCTAGGTGTCCGGACCACGAACCCCCATGCGTCAAGCGCAACAGATCCTGACGATAGCATTGAGGCACGATCAGCTGATCGAACTCCACTCCTCTGCGGTCTAGATACTTCCGGTACAGGACTCCACCTCTTTCCACAAAACGCGCATTTTTCCTGGCGATACCTTCCTTGACATTGCAGCGTATGTTTTCTAGGCTACCATCCTTCTTTTGCTCGGCTATCAAAGCCGACCGGCTGACTTTTAGCAACCTATCAAGTCCGTCTGACGTAGGCGCGATGAGCAAATCTGCAGATAGCTTTTCTAACTTTCCCGCATCGGGATTTTCCTCTCCGGTATCTGGTGCCTTTAACGTTTCAGACTCAAGTTTATTCAGTTCAGGCGTGCTCTGAATATCGGCTTGCTGCGCCTCTGACCCTTTTTCATTGTTTGATAACGTCGGCCCCGCAACTACCGCCTTTGCAGCGAGCTCCCGAACCTTCGACCTGGTTAATGCCTGAACGCTAGTCTCACCAAACAAAAGCCCCTTCTCGCGCAGGAGGTGATCGGACCTGTTTGAAAATAGGTACGGGTACTGGGGGGGCAGCATAGATGACACTGCGGCCTCCGTCTCAAGCGCTCCGAAAGGTCCTTCGATAAGCACTTTTGCTACCGGCAGACACACGCTATGAGCTTCCACGGCTTGCTTGATCCATGCGCACTCGCCCGTGAACATATCGGGTTCTACGTAGGACGGGTGAACTACATCCATCGTAGCTGCGGAATCGCGAAGCACTCGGCACTCTTTCCCGTTCACGAGGAGGTCTCGCATGTAAGGCTCGAGAAGCTTCATGTTCTCGTCAGTGCTGCATAATGACAAAAACACAACTTTTGTTTTTGTTTCCGGACACTGCGCCGAAAAGTGACCCGGCTTCTGGCACGTATAACACACACGCGCTCGCCTCATCTCGAACCGCTTTCTGCGTTCGGCTTCGGCTGCCGCCGTCTCTTTACGTTTGGTCGGACTGCTTTCACTCGCATCCTCACTACGCGTGTTCCCCTTTGCTCGCATGGGTGTGAACTTCGGCCTCTCAAACTTCGAGCCAAATTCACCCTTTTGACCGTCCTTAGCTCCGCGCGCCCGACGCGTCACAAACTCCTCGGCTAGCTCAGCGGCTTTAGCCACCGTACAAACGTCTGGCCTATCCAAGACCCAGTACCGCACGTTCTCAGGTAACCGACTATAAAACTGTTCTAGCCCGAAACACTGCAGAACTTTATCGTGGTCACCAAACGCTTTCTCTTCTTTGAGCCACTCCTGCATGTTTGACATAAGCCTGTACGCAAACTCTGTATATGACTCACTTTTACCTTTCTCATTTTCCCGAAACTTCCGACGGAACGCCTCCGCTGACAGCCTGTACTTTTTTAGAAGACTCGATTTCACTGTGTCGAAATCCTCTGCCTCCTCTCTATCCAAGCGAGCGACTACGTCAGCCGCCTCGCCGGGTAACAAAGTGAGCAAGCGCTGTGGCCACGTTTCCCGAGAGAACCCCTGCTTCTCGCACGTTCGCTCAAAGTTAACCAGGAACAAACCAATGTCCTCTCCAAGCTTAAACGGCCGCATCAGGTCAGTCATTTTGAACAATACGCGTTCTCCTGCACCGTGTGCCTGACTTCCATTACGAGCGCGTTCCATCTCTATCTCGAGACGCTTCATTTCCAAAGCGTGTTGACGCTCTTCTTTCTCTTTCTGTTCTTTAAGTTCGCGCTTGTTTTGATCGGACTGCTGGTACGATCGGTTGGGAACTCGGCGCTGACGCCCGTGGTTGTACCTGGGTCGCAAGCCCCAAGGGTAGCGTTGGCCTGGCGGCCTGGGGTACAACTGGAAGCATCCGAAGGTCCCGGCAAAGCATGAGTCGACTGGTAACAACAAAACAACTTGTGTATTTTAACATCGCAAAGAGTTGGCGGTCAGGTTTGACCGAAGTAGAGAGACGGGAGAGCACTTCACTCAACAGAAGAAATCGGAGCCCTCCTTTTGGCGTCCGGGGGCAGCTGTTTTTATACTCTCGCAGTTGAGGGCAAGAAGGAACCCCTCAAAAGACGAGCACGTGAATGTACAATGGGCTAATGGTGACGCACACTGTCGTAGCGATGCCGTAGCACCATGTCGAGCACGATCTCGTAGCACCCTGTCGTGGCGCTGCCGGTCGGACACAATGACTGTAATGAGAAGATGGTCCCTGCTTTGGCATCGCCTGTTTCGGGCACAATGACTGGAACGAGATCCCTGCTTTGGCATCGCCTGTTTCGGGCACAATGACTGGAATGAGATCCCTGCTTTGGCATCGCCTGTTTCGGGCACAATGACTGGAATGCGAGGATGATCCCTAGGCGGTCGCATCGCCGCAGTCGCGCCTGGAAACACCTGGCGATGAGTGTTGCGGCGACGACGATCGGGCCAAAATGTCCGCCGCCCCGCCGCAGTCGCGCCGGCAAAACCACGTGTCGCAGGCGAAACGCAACAGACCGCCCCGCCGGGGGAAGGAGATCCCGATGGACAGGGGACTGCATCCGCTGTCCGGAGGGATGTCGCTCGATGATGCTCATAACCGAAGTCGGGCGTCCCTCGACGTTTCTTGAGCGCAGCGCACAGAGAAGGCCTCGTTCTCTCGATCAGGTTCGCACGGGACACTGCAAAGTGACTTCGGGAGAGTTCACATTTTTGTTCTCGTTCCCGGCAAGCGTTAGAACTACGCTGAAACTCAACCGCTCAGTCAGCAAGCACGGCACAACCCTCACTAAGCCCTGCCAGGCTCTTTCCCCTTTTTATACCACTGCCTAGTTCCTTACAGTAGTCTAGCATCACTCAGAACGCGTCCACAAATTGAAAAATTGCACTAGAAAGCATATCATCACTTTGAAACACTAAACAAAAGCAATATGTTAAAAAAAATCCTGCCTCAGGAAGAAAAACATCAGTAACAAACAATTTTGAGGCTGATTCCTACGTTAGGGGCTTCGACTTAAGCCATCGGCGTTACCGTTGAGACTCCCCTTTTTGTAACGCACCTCAAAGGAATATTGTTGTAAAGCGAGGCTCCAGCGCAGGAGGCGGCCATTTTTGGGAGAGATGGTCTGCAGCCATTGGAGAGGGCAGTGATCCGTCTCAATGATAAACCTCGAGCCGGCTAGATAGCATGACAATTTCTGAACGGCCCACACGAGACATGCACACTCTTTCTCGGTGGCGCTATACGCCTGCTCACGACTGGTCAGCTTACGACTAGCATACAGGACGGGGTGTTCTACTTCTCCATTTTCCCGTTGGCACAGTACAACGCCCATGCCTCGCTCACTAGCATCGCACTGAACAATGAACCCTTTTGTATAGTCTGGCGATCGTAGCACAGGCTGGCTTGTTAGGGCACTCTTTAGGGCGCTAAAAGCTCTTTCCTTTGTCTCGTCCCAGACGACTGTTTGAGGCTCTGTCTTTCTTAGAGCATCCGTCAGGGGAGCCGCGATATCAGAGTACCTAGGGATGTACCTCTGATAGTAGCCGGAGACACCCAAGAACGACCGAATATCGGTCTTGGTGCGCGGTTGCGGAAAGTCTCGCACAGCGGCCACTTTTATTTCAGAGGGGCGGCGACGACCCTGACCAATCACGTGACCGAGGTAGACAACCTCGGCCTGTGCTAACTGGCACTTAGGAGCCTTGACTGTCAAGCCTGCTTCGCGCAGGCGGGTTAGCACTGCCCGCAAGTGTGTCATATGCTCAGACCAGGATGCGGAGAATACCGCTACGTCGTCGAGATACGGTAAAGCGAATTCTTGCTGTCCCCGCAACACTTTATCCATGAGACTTGAAAAACAGTATGGCGCGTTCTTCAAACCAAAACTCAACACTTTAGGACGGAATGTTCCCATTGGTGAAATGAACGCCGCATACCTACTAGCCTCTTCTGTAAGTGTAACCTGCCAATAACCCCTGACAAGATCTAGGGTGGAAATAAACTGAGCGCTACTAACTTTCTCAAGGCGCTCCTCGATGTTAGGGATCGGATAAATTTGATCCTTAGTGATGGAATTAAGCCTGCGGTAGTCGACGCAAGGACGAGGTTCCTTGCCCGGTACCTCAACTAAAATCAAAGGGGAGGTATAGTCACTCTCACCTGCCTCAATAACACCGAGCTGTAGCATTTTCTTTACCTCAGCCTCCATAATATCGCTCTGGCGGGGTGACACCCGATACGCCTTGGATCGTACTGGCTCTGTGGAGGTAAGTTCTATATCATGAGTAAGTACAGAAGTCCTACCAGGCCTCTCAGAGAACAGACCTTGAAACTCTTGTAATAGCTGGTGTAGTTCGGTTTTCTGCTCGGGCGACAGCGGTGCTTTACTGATAAGGTCACTAATGACTTGACCGGTGTCTTCCCTGTTCGTCACTGAGCCTAGTCCTGGAAGCTCGACCGGAAGCTCTTCAGGAACGTTTACCATCATGCACACCACTGCTTCCCTTTGTCTGTAAGGTTTGAGGAGATTACAGTGGTAAACTTGCTGTGCTTTCCGCTTTCCTGGCAGACTTACCACGTAGTTAACGTCCGACAGTTTCTGAACAATTCGTGCTGGGCCCTCCCACTGCACGTCTAGTTTGTTGTTTAGCGATGTGCGCAATATCATGACCTCATCGCCAACCTCAAAACGACGGGCCCTGGCTGTCCGATCATAATAAACCTTGGCCCTCTGCTGGGCCTTTGTCATTGCTTCACCTGACAACTCCTGTGCCCTTCTTAAGCGTTCGAGGAGCTTAAGCACGTACTCCACCACGACTGGGTCGTCGCCCCTACCTTCCCATGATTCTCGAAGCATGCGAAGCGGAGATCGAAGCGAGCGACCGTACACCAGTTCAGCTGGCGAAAACCCCGTAGCCGCATGCGGCGCGGTCCTTAAAGCAAACATCACCCCAGGCAGACACAGCTCCCAGTCAGTTTGATGTTCAAAACACAAGGCTCTCAACACGCGCTTCATGACGGAGTGGAGCTTCTCAACGGAATTCGACTGTGGGTGGTACACTGAGCTGTGTAGCAGCTTTACCCCACACCTTTCGAGAAAAGTTGTCGTCAAAGCGCTAGTAAACACTGTGCCCTGATCTGATTGAATTTCTGCAGGAAAACCAACTCGCGCAAATATGGACAGTAGTGCATTAACTATCTCAACTGAGCTGAGTTCTTTAAGCGGCACTGCTTCAGGGAACTTTGTCGCTGGGCAGATCACAGTCAAAATGTGTCTGTACCCCGTGGCTGTTACCGGCAGAGGTCCCACAGTATCAATAACGAGCCGTCTAAAAGGCTCCGTAATGATAGGTACCAATTTCAACGGCGCCCTCGATTTGTCCCCTGGTTTGCCCACCCGCTGACAAGTGTCACATGTCCTCACGAAATGGTCTGCGTCCCGAAAACACCCTGGCCAATAGTACTCTTGCAAGAGACGGTCCTTAGTTTTCTTAACTCCTAGGTGTCCGGACCACGAACCCCCGTGTGACAAGCGCAACAGATCCTGACGATAGCATTGAGGCACGATCAGCTGATCGAACTCCACTCCTCTGCGGTCTAGATACTTCCGGTACAGGACTCCACCTCTTTCCACAAAACGCGCAGTTTTCCTGGCGATACCTTCTTTGACATTGCAGCGCACGTTTTCCAGGCTGCCATCCTTTTTTTGCTCGGCTATCAAAGCCGTCCGGCTGACTTTTAGCAACCTATCAAGTCCGTCTGACGTAGGCGCGATGAGCAAATCAGTAGATAGCTCTTCTAACTTTCCCGCATCGGGATTTTCCTCTCCAGTATCTGGTGCCTTTAACGTTACAGACTCAATTTTATTCAGTTCGGGCGTGCTCTGAATATCGGCTTGCTGCGCCTCTGACCCTTTTTCGTTGTTTGATAACGTCGGCCCCGCAACTACCGCCTTTGCAGCGAGCTCCCGAACCTTCGATCTGGTTAAGGCCTGAACACTAGCTTCACCAAACAAAAGCCCCTTCTCGCGCAGGAGGTGATCGGACCTGTTTGAATATAGGTACGGGTACTGGGGTGGCAGCATAGATGACACTGCCGCCTCTGTCTCAAGCGCTCCGAAAGGTCCTTCAATAAGCACTTTTGCTACCGGCAGACACACGCTATGAGCTTCCACGGCTTGCTTGATCCATGCGCACTCGCCCGTGAACATATGGGGTTCTACGTAAGACGGGTGAACTACATCCATCGTAGCTGCGGAATCGCGAAGCACTCGGCACTCTTTCCCGTTCACGAGGAGGTCTCGCATGTAAGGCTCGAGAAGCTTCATGTTCTCGTCAGTGCTGCCTATTGAAAAAAACACAACTTTTGGTGTTGTTTCCGGACACTGCGCCGAAAAGTGACCCGGCTTCTGGCACGTATAACACAAGCGCGCTCGCCTCATCTCGAACCGCTTTCTGCGTTTGGCTGCCGCCGTCTCTTTACGTTTGGTCGGACTGCTTTCGCTCGCATCCGCACTACGCGTGTTCCCCTTTGCTCTCATGGGTGTGAACTTCGGCCTCTCGAACTTCGAGCCAAATTCACCCTTTTGACCATCCTTAGCTCCGCGAGCTCGACGCGTCACAAACTCCTCGGCTAGCTCAGCGGCTCTAGCCACCGTACTCACGTCTGGCCTATCCAAGACCCAGTATCGCACGTTCTCCGGTAACCGACTATAAAACTGTTCTAGCCCGAAACACTGCAGAACTTTATCGTGGTCACCAAACGCTTTCTCTTCTTTGAGCCACTCCTGCATGTTCGACATAAGCCTATACGCAAACTCTGTATATGACTCACTTCTGCCTTTCTCATTTTCCCGAAACTTCCGACGGAACGCCTCCGCAGACAGCCGGTACTTTTTTAGCAGACTCGATTTTACTTTGTCGAAATCCTCTGCTTCCTCTCTATCCAAGCGAGCGACTACGTCGGCCGCCTCGCCGGGTAACAAAGTGAGCAAGCGCTGTGGCCACGTTTCCCGAGAGAACCCCTGCTTCTCGCACGTTCGCTCAAAGTTAACCAGGAACAAACCAATGTCCTCTCCAAGCTTAAACGGCCGCATCAGGTCAGTCATTTTGAACAATACGCGTTCTCCTGCACCGTGTGCCTGACTTCCATTACGAGCGCGTTCCATCTCTACCTCAAGACGCTTCATTTCCAAAGCGTGTTGACGGTCACGCTCTTGTTGCTCTCGCTCTTTCTGTTCTTTACGTTCACGCTCTTCTTTTTCTTTTTGCTCTTTAAGTTCGCGCTCCTGTCTTTTTGCAGTCTCTCTCTCTTCAATGGTCTCAAGGCATTCCGACAGCTCGTCATCCTCAGCCTCTAACTCAAGAATAGCCTTTATCAGTTCCGGTTTTCTTAGTTTGTCTGAGACATCCAGACCCAACTCTCTTGCAAGCTCCAACAATTTCGGTTTGCGCAACGACTTCAAATCCATGGCTGCTCTGAATGCTGCTTTCTCTACTGCTTACTATTGTCTTGCCGCAAACTAACCCGGCAGCAACGACAACCACAATTACCAGCTCCGTTTCTAACACTAACAAAAGCCTGGCAAAGCTCAGAAGAAGAAAGTCCCGCACTCACCAAACCTCGCAGGCAGGAATTCCGCGCAGTCGTTCCGCTGCAGGCAACCAGTCGTCACACAGGGCTCGTTGCACTGCTCCCGGATCGTCGTTGAGCTGCTCAGCATACAGTCAACTGCATCTCTTCGCTGCTGGCCTCCGTTGTCGCGATCTCACCGCTGGCAGACAGTTGTTTGAAGTCGGAGGCGATCTCACCGCTGCCAACCAGATGTTTGGATCGTGCTGCTGGTACGATCGGTTGGGAACTCGGCGCTGACGCCCGTGGTTGTACCTGGGTCGCAAGCCCCAAGGGTAGCGTTGGCCTGGCGGCCTGGGGTACAACTGGAAGCATCCGAAGGTCCCGGCAAAGCATGAGTCGACTGGTAACAACAAAACAACTTGTTTATTTTAACATCGCAAAGAGTTGGCGGTCAGGTTTGACCGAAGTAGAGAGACGGGAGAGCACTTCACTCAACAGAAGAAATCGGAGCCCTCCTTTTGGCGTCCGGGGGCAGCTGTTTTTATACTCTCGCAGTTGAGGGCAAGAAGGAACCCCTCAAAAGACGAGCACGTGAATGTACAATGGGCTAATGGTGACGCACACTGTCGTAGCGATGCCGTAGCACCATGTCGAGCACGATCTCGTAGCACCCTGTCGTGGCGCTGCCGGTCGGACACAATGACTGTAATGAGAAGATGGTCCCTGCTTTGGCATCGCCTGTTTCGGGCACAATGACTGGAACGAGATCCCTGCTTTGGCATCGCCTGTTTCGGGCACAATGACTGGAATGAGATCCCTGCTTTGGCATCGCCTGTTTCGGGCACAATGACTGGAATGCGAGGATGATCCCTAGGCGGTCGCATCGCCGCAGTCGCGCCTGGAAACACCTGGCGATGAGTGTTGCGGCGACGACGATCGGGCCAAAATGTCCGCCGCCCCGCCGCAGTCGCGCCGGCAAAACCACGTGTCGCAGGCGAAACGCAACACGCTCCTGTTTCTCTTTTTGCTCTCTAAGTTCGCGCTCATGTCTTTTTGACCTCTCCTCAATAGTCTCAAGGCATTCCGACAGCTCGTCATCCTCAACCTCTAACTCAAGAATAGCCTTTAGCAGTTCTGGTTTTCTGAGTTTGTCCGAGACATCCAGACCCAACTCTCTTGCAAGCTCCAACAATTTCGGTTTGCGCAACGACTTCAAATCCATGGCTGCTCTGAATGCTGCTTTCTCTACTGCCTATTATTGTCTTGCCGCAATCTAACCCGGCAGCAACGACAACCACAATTACCAGCTCTGTTTCTGACACTAGCAAAAGCCTGGCAAAGCTCAGAAGAAGAAAGTCCCGCACTCACCAAACCTCGCAGCCTAGAGTCCAGCGCAGTCGTTCCGCTGCAGGCAACCAGTCATCACACAGGGCTCGTTGCACTGCTCCCGGATCGTCGATGAGCTGCTCAGCATACAGTCAACTGCATCTCTTCGCTGCTGGCCTCCGTTGTCGCGATCTCACCGCTGGCAGACAGTTGTTGTGGTCGCACCGATGGTACGACCTGTTGGGAACTCGGCGCTGACGCCCGTTGTTGCACCTGGGTCGCAAGCCCCAAGGGTAGCGTTGGCCTGGCGGCCTGGGGTACAACTGGAAGCATCCGAAGGTCCCGGCAAAGCATGAGTCGACTGGTAACAACAAAACAACTTGTTTATTTTAACATCGCAAAGAGTTGGCGGTCAGGTTGACCGAAGTAGAGAGACGGGAGAGCACTTTACTCAACAGAAGAAATCGGAGCCCTCTTTTGGCGTCCGGGGGCAGCTGTTTTTATACTCTCGCAGTTGAGGGCAAGAAGGAACCCCTCAATAGACGAGCACGTGATTGTACAATGAGATAAGGTGACGCATACTGTCGTAGCGCCGCCGGTCGGGCACAAAGACTGGGAGGAGAAGGTGACTCCTACTGTCGTATCGCCTCCGGTCGGGCACAATGGCTGGGAGGAGAAGGTGACCCCTGCTGTCGTATCGCCTCCGGTCGGGCACAATGGCTGGGAAGAGAAGGTGACTCCTACTGTCGTATCGCCTCCGGTCGGGCACAATGGCTGGGAGGAGAAGGTGACCCCTGCTGTCGTATCGCCGCCGGTCGGGCACAATGGCACATACACTCACACACGCACATGAAGACACGTGGCATCGGAACATGCCTGGACGCGCTTGGCGGGGAGCGTAGCGGCGACGCCGAACGGGCCAAAATGTCTGCCGCTTTGTTGCAGTCGCGCCGGCTAAACCGCGCGTCGTAGGCGAAACGTAACAGTAGTTCCTTTTGTACAGGAGCCCGTCACGTAGACAGTAGCTGCTTGTTGCGCTTGAATGGGCAGAAGTGAAGAGTGGCTCCAATTTGGTGTCTGTCCGTTGTTCTGCTTTGAATGCATCGATATCTGGAAAAGCGGATGTCACAGAAGCGACGAGATGATCGAAATCGTCTGCGTCGCAGTCTGTCGTGGTAAGCGGCATACGGGAAAGGCAGTCTGCGTCAGCATGTTTTCGGCCACTCTTGTAGGAAACAGTGAAGTTATATTCCTGTAACTTCAAAGCCCAGCGCGCAAGGCGACCACAAGGATCGCGAAGGTTCACTAGCCAGCACAGGGAACGGTGGTCTGTGACAACTAGGAATGGGCGTCCGTACAAGTACGAGCGAAATCGCTGAAGTGCAAAGATTACATCGAGGCATTCTTGCTCTGTCACCATGTAATTTCATTCAGGTTTACTTAATGAGCGGCTTGCATAAGCAATCACGTGCTGACGGTCGTCATAACGTTGGACCAAGACGGCATCCAGACCGACGCCACTAGCATCTGTGTGGATTTCTGTCGGCGCAGTAGGATTGAAGTGGCGAAGGATAGGTCAGGAGGTCAGCAGGAAATTCAACTGACGAAATGCAGACTCGCACTCGGGTGTCCACTCAAACCGTGCGTCTTTATGTAGCAGATTTGTCAGAGGATAAGCGACGTGAGCAAAACCAGGAATAAATCGGCGAAAGTAAGACCAAAGACCCAGAAAACTACGAAGTTGCTTCACTGACTGCGGTGTATTGAATGCCTCAACAGCTGCCGCCTTGAGGGGATCAGGCAGGATACCGTCTTTGTCAATAAGATGACCCAGCACAACGGTTTGACGGTCACCAAAGTTACATTTCTTGGAGTTCAGAACCAGGCCGGCATTTTTGATGCAGGCGAGGACAATATCCAGGCGCGTATTGTGCTCATTGAATGTGCGCCCGAATATAACAACGTCGTCAAGATAGCACATACAGATGTTCCATTTTAACCCACGCAGAATGGTGTCCATGAACCTTTTGAAGGTTACTGGAGCGTTGCACAGCCCAAATGGCATCACATTGAATTCGAATAATCCATCCGGGGTTATGAAGGCTGTTTTCTCCTTGTCTGCCGGGTGTATCGTGATTTGCTAATATCCTGAGCGCAGGTCCACTGAAGAAAAATACGAGGCCGAATGAAGGCGTTCAATTGCATCATCAATCCGGGGCAGCGGGTAAACATCCTTCTTAGTCACGGCGTTTAATCTTAGATAATCGACGCAAAATCTCCATTTATCGTCTTTCTTTCTGACGAGTATGACCGGAGCAGCCCAAGGACTCGAGGACTCTTGTATTATTCCATTTTTCATCCATGTCGCTCACTTGTTCCCCGATTATCTTGCGCTCGTTAGGCGACACGCGATAAGGATTTTGCATGATCGGGCGCGCAGATCCCGTATCGATAGTACGGCGCGTTCGTGACTCGGGAATCGAGAACGCTTTGTCCGGCTGCGCAAAGTCAAACACTGACAGATGCTTAGAAAGCGTATCCACCAAGGTATGGCGCTCCCTTGTGCTGAGCGACTTGCTTATCAAAGACAGAAGCTTTTTGTCTGAGACGTGGCGAAGGTCAGCAGGTTCACACGGCGGTTCTGTTAGTACGGCTACGGACGAAGAGGTGTATTCTGTAAAGTAGGCGAGTTTCAAGCCGTCTGGAAGCAGGACGGGTTCTGCCGAGCAGTTGGCCGTCCACGAGCCAGCACGCCCGTTGCCGATGGATGACACACAATGAGGGACAAAAACGTTCTTCTTCACACAATTTAGATGCATTGGCTCTACGGAGGCATCGAAACTGTCTGGAACTTCACCGCGACATACGACCGGCACGCACACAGAGGTGGACGCAGGCACAACAGTATCTGCAGGCACACAAAGTTCACCTTGACTGCAAGTCTCCTCTAAGAGCCCGGACGAAACATGGCCATCGACGCAAACTTCCCCCGTGCGACAGTCAGCGGTCGCACCACGCTGCCGCAAAAAGTCGATGCCCAAAACCACTTCGTGCGTCGATCGGGGAATAACTACGAACTCCGTCGCGAAAACTCCACCAGCCAAGGATACGTCAGCAGTGCACACACAAACAGGGAGCAACGACTCGCCGCTCACTCCACAAAACGTTGCAGCCTGGTCCCACGGAAATACAACTTTGCGCCCCAACCGACCGTTAAAACCGAGACTCATTACGGATACAGTTGCTCCGGTATCCACTAAGGCCATTGTAGAAGCACCATCAACAAGTACATGCACTTTGCTCTTAATCATGGCAACTGCAGGGGGCATTTCTGTCGATAGCACGTGTCGAGCGACCTCACCCCCATCGGCCGCGCTAGCTAGTTTTCCGGTTGTGAAGGCGAGGCGGAGCGGCGCAGTGGCGGTGGAGACTGACGTAAACGCGGTGCACGAGAAGTCGGCGGTGGCGTCAAACTCCTGTCAGATGCCGGCGAGCGGCTCCGAAAGCTTCTCTGCCAATAATCGTTGCCGGGAGGGACGCCAGCTGACCAAGAGGCGGTGTACGGCTGTTGAGTTGTCCTCGTAGGAGGTGTGGTCCTTCTTGGAGACCCCGATCGACCATTCCACGTTGTTGGGCGACGATTGCAAAATCTTGCTATGTGGCCCGCGACACCGCATTGGAAACACACCGGCAGATGCAGCAAATTTCTATGTTCTTCCACGTAGTCACGCATGTTGCTGTCGACTGCATAGCCAGCAGGTGGGTCACATTCATCATGGCTAGGCGTCGGCCGCCGGGAGGCGTGCGTGCGGCGAGGGCGTTGGTCGTAGTCATGATCTTGATAGCTTATGGTCCCTCTCGTTTGTGGGGTAGACCTATACTCGACGGTCGCTAAGTGAACCGTGGGTTGCCATGCGGTTGAAACGGCCGCGTTTCTCATCTCGTGTGGTAAGTTCGCACCAGTGATGCCGGGTGTGCAACGGTAAATCTCTCCCCGATGGAGCAACTCTTCGCGAACAATCTGCCGTATTGTTGATGGAAGGTCAACACACGAGCTCGGGTCTACACTTGCCACCGTCGTGACACTAGCCAGGCGACCAAACTTCGGTATTATCCGTCGCATCTTCAGCGTCTCAAAGGTCCTGCAGTGGCGAAGGACATAAGACACGGAATCCAAGCTTTCCTTGCCGATCAAAAAATTGTAGACGTCTTCGGCTATTCCTTTCAACAAATGTCCAACTTTGTCATCTTCAGAAATTTGCGAGTTGACTATTTTGCACAGTTTTAGCACTTTTTCGATATAAGTCGTACAAGTCTCGCCGGGAATCTGAGCTCTTTGCGAAAGCGTCTGTTCAGCGCGTTTCTTTTTTGCGCTAGAGTCTCCAAAACCCGCTCTGAGCTCCTCGACGAAAAGCTCCCATGAAGTGAGCGTGTCTTCGTGATTCTCATACCAGACGAGTGCTGTGTCGGTGAGGGAAAACACAAGACTGGACAACTGTGCGGTAGAGTGCCAACCGTTAGACCGGCTAACTCCTTCGGTAGTTCGTGAGCCACTCGTCGACATCTTCTCCGGCTTTTCCTCCGAAACTGAGTGGCACCCAGTAGTACTGCCACGGAACGCCAGGTGCTGGCCTTGAAGCCGCGTCAGATCCTTCGGGAATCTGGCAGGCGTATTCAGGCATGTCAGGTGAAGGCGGCGGAAGTCCGGCAAGTCGACGGCTTCGGCGAAGTTGTAGCAGCGTAGGCTCCGTGGTTACGAGGTGTACCCCGCACCGTCCACCAATTAGTTACAAGCACGGGGGCAATGGGTTTATATATATATAGGCGTGCGAGAGCAGGAACGGCAGGCTACGAACAACAGGAATGGCCGCTGCACAGTCTTCGTTCCCCTCTTTCCTTCTCTTCTTGATCCCCGCGTCCCTTTTACGCGCTTGGACCGTAACAATATATAAAAAACCGCAAGCTGCTCTCTAAACGACCATGCCGTTGCCGAGCAATGCGTCTTCGTCTGCGGACTTGGTAGACGGTGGGTGTTCCAGCATCTTCCCTGCCGGTGGTTGTTTGTGACCCAAGTTGGCCGCCCTATACGCGCAGGAAAACGGCCTGGGATGCGATGACGCTTCGAAAAACAAAGCTACAGGCGCTTGTCGGTTCGCAAAAGGCCTTCGCGGAGGTTTGGGCCATACTGAACAAGGTCAGCGGTATCTACGGCACTACGACTGTTTTAACTATAGGACGCAAGTTTCCGTTAAGCCGGTACGTAATGATTTTCGGTGATGGTATTAACCATTCCCTTCCGCCTGTCTCCGTCCTGTCATGGCCGCTTGGGTCTGCTAACGCATGAACTACGGCCGTGGTCGATGGCGGGGTTTGCAGGTTCGGAGTAATAGGGAGCTTTAGCTCAACGTGTCAGCTGGCGAGCGGTTCCTGCGGGCGCCGTTGGCCCGTAATAGCCCGGCGAGCATAACGTCTCGAATGTCAGTCCCGAAGCCGTCAGCAACACAAGCCCATTCACAAGAGTGTGTTAAACCTTCCATGAATATCCGACACGTGAGATGTTGGAAACAGGATAATTGGACGAAAAAAAAGAACACTCAGAGAAACACTATAGTGTTTCTCTGAGTGCTCTTTTTTTCGTCCGCACCAACATCGTAAAGAAACAATTCGGTTGAATTCATGTCGCTATGAATGTCGACGTTAAAAGTCGGCAGAACCCATTTCGCCATGATTTTACTTAAAGCGAACTACCAAAAAAGAAATAAAAAGAAAGATGAAAACGGAAAAAAAAAGCATAAGCAGGGTACAAGGGATGCCATAACTTCAACAATTCATTTATCTTAAAGGGCCCCTCACCAGGTCTGGCCATGTTGAACTGACAAGTGCAGAGCATACATTGCGCGATAATGATCGTGTCTGCGAAGTATCACATCGCTACGCGCCGCGGATAGATCTGAAATTTCAAACCGACCGCCGTTTTTCCTTCTCCTCGTGACCGCTGCGCTCCAAGCCGGACGGTGACGTAATCGTGCCCCTGCGCCTACGTAGTCGAGTCCGCAGTGTGACGTCACTAGTGATGACGCGTGACTTCAAGTATTATTCAAAACAACATCTGTTATCTGTGCGATCTCTTGCTTGAATTGACGAATCGAAGTTTAGAGAAATAATAAAACACACAAACGGAACGTCTGCGTGTTTTTTGCTTTACTTCGCACCGAAGCAAGAGAGATGTACTTGCGCTTCGTCTGCTTGTTCCCACGGTCATGCGGTCACGTGCGCAGGTACCGAAACTGTGCCATTTTCTACCGTGTTCCAGCGCGTGAGCATGCTCTGCGATACGCTTGTTCTGCCTCAGTATTCGTCTAGCACTGAATTATACCGCTATGTTTCCTAGTGCACAGCGCCCAAAATCTTGCGCCGCGCGAAACGATAACAGCTCGCGCGCGGCGCCGCTAGCGGAAGTGCGCATCGCTGAAAAAAAAAGAAAAGCGAGGAGAAAAAAAAGTGAAGGCGGGACCCGTGACGTATGTGTCACGCGATCCTTGAGGTCCTGCATGGGGGAACGCAGGGAAGGAATTTCGCTTGCGTAGGCTAGACGGGGCGAGTGGAGAGGGAGTCTCGTTATACAGTGGAGCCCACCTGCTGAAATCGTGGGTTCGTGGCACTGAAATATTTATGTCTCTGCTATTAATGAGCCGATTTGAAAAAAAATTTTTTTTCCGGCAGAACGCTCCCTATAGATGACGCTTAACAACTTCCAGCGTATAATCAAAATTTCCCGTGGGGCCTGGTGAGGGGCCCTTTTAACGGGGCTCCAGCATATACCCCACACGCTGACGACACCCAAATGGCTCAAATTAGATGCCGTGCGCGGGTTAATCAACATTTAACAACGATAACTACATGTGAGAGACCCGCCGTGGTTGCTTAGTGGATATATAGTGTTGGGCTGCTAAGCACGAGGTCACGGGATCGAATCCCGGCCACGGCGGCCGCATTTCGATGGGGGCAAAATGCGAAAACACCCGTGTGCTTAGATTTAGGTGCACGTCAAAGAACCCCAGGCGGTCGACATTTCCGGAGTCCTCCACTACGGCGTGCCTCATAATCAGAAAGTGGTTTTGGCACGTAAAACCCCATAAAGGATGAAAAATAACTATATCAGAGAGATAGGGAAGAGATGCTCATGCACTGAGACTATTTTTTTTTTTTTTTTTGCTGATTAAACTATCAGTCCAATTAGAGCGCGTCAGAACTGCGCAACTCTGAAGGAACGCATTACATGTGCACCCACCCGTGCTACAGTTTTCAAGGCTAGTCAACCTTCTCGACTTTTAAGTTCTTACGGTATTTTTTTTTTGTACGTTCTTATGTTCTCCGAGCCTGCCGTTTAGGCAGCGACTTGTCTGCCCTACGTCACATTCCCCATGTCAGAGAGAATTTGATGTGCTGTATGCCCTCTGTGGCAGGTTACATATCTAGTTTTCTGCTGTCTATTGCACCCTTGCCTCTTGCTATAGCAAGGTATGGTCATCCTGTGGAGCCTAGACAATTCGTACGAGGCAGGAAAGTCTTTTTTTTTTTGTACTTGCGCGTACACCGCTAACTTCTTCCGGTATTGTGAAATTGTGCAAGTAAGGGACAAGTAAGTGAATTCGTTATCGGACCCCATAGGAATGTTAAGCGCTGGTGGTGTCGTCTTCTCGTCACGTGTCCCGTCTACGCTTTGCGCTGTTGACACCAGCACGGAAAACCAACAAGCCCAAGCTGCTATTCTAGCGAATGTTCAGAGCTCTAGCAAGCTAACGTGAAAGCGATTGTTCCAGCCTAAATTTCGGCTACAGGCACTCGGATGTGCAAATGGTGACCAGCATGCAAGAAGCAATCAAACTGGGCAGAAAAACTGTCAGTAACGGAGCGGCAGCAGGACTTCTTCAATGAATTATCAAAACACAACCTGACGACACTTCGTTTTACGTGTTTCGGGTGTGCCAACTTGTCGGGTATAGCGGTGGCTTCAGTCGTCGAGGTGCGCATTTCCAACACGTGCGATCTCGCAGAAAATGAAAGACAATTTCTGAAGACCTCACAGAGATATCTAAAGCTGGCAATTCGTGCGTTGCTATAACCAGCGGCAGCAAGCTTTGTTCGATATGCGTTAATAGGTTAGGAAACTCAGAATGCAAATAATCTTCGTCGCAGTCAGTGATAACCAGATAATCGTCAATACACCTGGATTTTTAATACATTACTGTCTTCAAGGCGCCGCTGTAGTTCTCTGTCAAGTTTGACTAGAAATAAGTCTCTACGAATGGTAACAATACAGAATTCGATGCATACTCCCTCCTTCGGAATATGAGCCTTCCCGTCCCGCTTAGCGTGCGTTGACCTGAGGTATAACGGCAACAGTGCTACAAATCTCTCGCAGGAACGTCAGCGGAAGCTTCAAAGTCAATCCACACGAGAGTTTCAACGCATTCTTGGATGCTAGTCAGCAGCGAGATAAGTGGAAGTTGCGGGAAAAAGCGGAGATCGTAATCAATCATCACCATGATGATCACCATCATCAATAATCACAATCTCCAAGTAGGACTCTCTCCATTGGAAAACGACCTGGATCCACGCCAGGGATGGCACCGGTGCTGATTGTAGGCCTGACGTAATCGTGACGCAATTGTGACGCAATTTGTCCCCGCCCACAGGAGGCACGCGGAGCTTCCCTGCACTGAAGGGGGTTTCCGCTTTTCTTATGCAGTCTTGATGTTTGTGCTGAAGGTGGACGAACTTGCATATTTTAAATACCCGCTTCCAGAAAACTTCGCTGCGCTTAGATTCTAAATGTACACCGGATATGCGTAACTGCTTCGCTTCTTTGTGTACCTCTCTTTTCTTCCAGCCGCGTGCAGAGTTCACAAGACGCTGCATTGCTTTTCGCTGCTACAACTGCGCACTTAGAAAACGTCACCTTTCATAAAGGTGCACACTTTTTTTCCTAGTTCAGGCGACAATCGTTTCACAAAATAATGGCATAAGCGTTAAACAACTTAGACCGAAACTACCGTGACGTTTAAGGCTTACACTAATAAGAGTTCACTCTACAGGAAGCAAGAATACTGAGTTACATTTTTTTAATTAAAAAATCATCTTAACAAATATCATGCAGATACCGTCATCCATGTATATAAGGTGATGGAAGCAACGTAGTTCATTGTTTCTGAACACGTTCTACAGCTTCTCAAGTTGAAGTTATGCGCTAAAAGAAATATTCTTTTTTTTCATAACTAACTATAATTAACCTGCTGCAGCGCCACTACCGTTAGATTGGTGAGAAAGTGAGGCACGCAAAGGAAAACAAGTCAGTTCCAGAATATAGGGGGTACGAGCCAGTGACGGTGGGCAAACAAACAAAGCAAACAAACAAACAAACAAACAAACGACTCAGCTGCAATCGAGGCATCATCTTGTCCTATTTGTCTTAGGAGCACAAGCCCTCTCACGAAACCTTCCATAAATTGGAGACGGTCTGATCGACCTCGCCGTCTCGACATTGCACACCTCGGCGTTATTGCTTCTGTGATGAGGCTTCCGAGTATTTTATATGATGTGCTTCACGTTTTCTTCGGGCTACTCTTCTGTTTATAGTGTCTCTATGCATCCTCCCACACGAACTCAGTGCTTACTCTCTCCCTTTTTCTCCTCCTTCTATTCTTCTTTCCCCCCCCCCCAGGGTAAGGTAGCCAACCGGGTGCTCGTCTGGTTGACCTCCCTGCCCTTTCCTGTCCTTGCTCTCTCTCTCCCTCTCTTCTGTAGCCTAAATGTTCATACTGGGAGAATGCCAGTAAACTTGAAAGTAGAAAAATTGAGAAGCAGGCATAGAGAAAGCGACAGAAAGGTGGCTGGGATCTTCCTGTCGCTTTATCTATGCCTGCTTCTCGATTTTTTCTTTCAAGTTTGCTGGCATTCTACTAGTATAACCATGCACTAACTAGCCCAACAAGCCCCTCTCATGAACAAACTGTTCATGGTAGTCTACTGTGGCCTACTATAACAGAACAGCGCCCCACAAGTTTGTTTATTATTTTATAGCATGTGCTTTACGTCTTTTTTTGAACGTTATCATTAAAGAATGCGTAAATATTTCTCTTTCTTTTAGTCATAAATTTTTTTGTGTCTCTTGTTTTTCCCAAGCAACGGGGCAAAGCACCCAGTCTAGATGTAGCTTAGCAACTTTCTGTGCTTGTCCTAGCATACTTTTTTTTTTTTGTACAGAAGAAATACTGAAATAAATTGATTTCACGTGACTCGACCGCGGACGTCGGTAGCATGGCGCTCCTGCCTGAACACGAAGTGGTGACCAGAACCACCCCCAAGCCACCACTGCCTCCGCAAACTAATTAATCGTGCTTTAAAAAATTGTGCAACTGAAAAAGACGACTGCGAGAATTACACAGTTGGTTTCATTCATCGCAGACGTACCGCTCTATTCTAAAGTCTGTCTCAAGTTACGTGAACCCCCGAATATCTGCCGAGATGCGGACCGACTCACATACCGACCAACATATGCGAAACCATGGTGGGCTATACAAAGAATGCTTAGCTTTAAACGTCATGAAAACAAACAAAACAAAAAAAAACCTGGGTGCTTCCACAAGGCGACTGAAAGGGACGCAGCTACAAATATAAGTATCTCTATCCTCGACGGTGTTACAAACACTGGCAAGGCATCAACTTGCGGGTACTCATTCAAGAAATTTGCACGAACTACGAGGCAGGCATGGCATGCCTGCCTCGTAGCTGTACGGGTCATTAGTCATAACGCGTAGCGCAACTTTTACAGACGCGTTTTTGGAGTGATGGAACCCATACAGCTTCCTATTAAATCTATTACAATTATCTCTGGCACTATACGGTCCCTGAGCTACACTGGGAACTATGAATATTGGATCATGCATGGATTTGTGTAATCCTCATGCCTGCGGCTTCGAACATTCTCGCGGGCTTATTTATTTACACTTCATCTTACAAAAAATTTCCAAGCAATCAGGGTGCCCTAAGCCACGACAATGCAATAGGTATCCGCTCATTATAAGTGGGAATTCCTGCGTTCAAGGAGCGATATTTTGTTTAAAAGTGATGAATTTGCAAAGTTGCAAAGCCCGAAGCAGATGCAGGAAATGGTCCGAGGATGTCCAACCGACACGAAAGAAGGGCTCAAGAGAGGAAATGGGGACAAGACAGATGACTATTACTGTTGTGTTGCAAAATGGTGTAATTTTGCTTAAGGCTGTACCTTTCATTGCGCAAGAAGACCACAGGTAAAAGAAGCGTCTCGTTTAAGAAGATCTGTCAGCGGTAATCACTGCCTAAATTCTTCACAAACCGGCGAACATAGGAGCAGAGCAGTAGGGTATACACACAAGTGTAATAAATATTATGCCACCGACATGTAAAAACGAACACACTCGTTCACGAACACAGCAGAACGGAAGTGTAGGACGAAGTAAAAAAGGCTCAAAATAATAATCATAATAGCACGAACATAATGTACTACGGTGTGGTAAACTACAGCCAAGTAAAAAAATGCCTCGAAGTTTTCACAGAACACCTGAAAGGTTTATCAGTAACAAAGACCGTTGATAGCTTTTGCAATAGACTTTGTCAGTACTAGTACATAACAGGTAGCAACCTGCCATCAGTGGCAAAAGCACAAGTTGTCTATAAAATAGAGCTTTCTGAAGACACATATATTCAAGCATACATTTCTAGACGATAGCAATATTACAGGTAACAAAAGCCGATTCCCCCCATGCAATTAAATATTATTGGTCTCTGCAAAGAGCACTACTAACACAGAGTTGTAATGCATCTTTGCAGGTGACTAGAACCTGAAGGTGCGCGCCTTTTGTGATCAGGAAAACTGAAGGCAGAAAGGTGGTCCAGGACCGCCTTTCTGTCAAAGAAAATACTTGTTGTTTGTTGTCGTACAAGTAACTTTCTATCTTATGAAACCAAGAGGAGCCCAGGAAAGCTTATGGGAATTTACTTGCAGTTCTTAATTTGGGATGAATAAACTTTTGCAGTGAATCAGTATCCTCGCTGCGTCTTTGTTCGTGACCTCTTCCGGTGTTTTACGTTGTTTCAATATCCCCAACAAATGATGGCCTAAAAGTGGACGAGACAACAACTTGCAGTTTGTGCAAGTTGTTTCTTTCGTCCCCTTTTCATTTCCTTTTAGCTTATCCTTCCTACACTTCTGCTAAAAACTACACAAAAATTTCCCTACGCCGTTTTTATTTTCATTATCTGTTGGTTACATATTGTCATGATTGACAAAAATAGGGCCACTCGGTTTCGGTTCTTCAAGTAACTTTCTAGCGGCATCTGGTCCCTCTCAAACGTAACACATTGCGCAAACAAAAGTTTTGGGGAGCAATTCCTTATCGCCTCGTACAATAAAAAAGAAACAAAACAACTGCAGGCAACTGTGTGCAGGTTATAAAAAAAAAGTCGCAGTTTCGCCCGAAAGGCGAAGCGTTGACTGCGATAGCAAATTAGTAGACACGTACATGAACTAATGATAGTCGTTTTGTCGGCAGTATAAACTCGCCAACATTCGCTTACTGCCTAAACTAACAAGCTTGGTGTCACGCGCACGCGGGCGAACACCAACACATCTCACTCGATGAGCGCGGAAGCTCGCTGTCAAAACGCTGGCGTGAGGAAGAGCGGCAGCAGCACCGAGTGAAGTGGCCTCCGTGCTGCCTCTCGCTTCAACCGAGCGGCGAGAACACAGCGCGCACGAAGCTATGAGCCCTCGGCGCACATAGACTCAGTACTCATCGCAGATCGCTTTCAAGATAAGGGCCACGCGACCCCACTAAGCGGCGCCAAACGCCGCCACTGCTGTAGTAGTAGAACGACGCCTTCACCCACCTCCCCGCCTTTCTCCCTTGCGCGCGCGAGATCAAGCCACCGAGAACGCAAGCAAAAACGCCCATGTATCGTGCAACCGCTGCACGTCAAAAAAGCCACAGGTAGACGAGATCAATTCGGAGTCCAGTACAAAGTGCCTCATATTTTCATACGATTCCGGTATAGGTAAAAGCCCCAGAATTTAGTTAACACGCATGGGAAATACGAGAAGCAGAAAACGCAGCACCAAAATGGAACTTTCTGTGAATGCTGTGGTTACAGGCACAAAGCAAGAGGCAACAAACAACAGAAGTTGCAGAATAAAGAACTAATAATTGGTGAGTCGACGTCAATGAGACAAAACAGTGTCACATCACGTCAGCAAAAGCATGGCCAAGCCAGGACAAGCCGGTTCTTAACGTCAAAACAATACCGACACGCGATAATTATATAAAAAATAATAATAAATCCCGCATATTTTCAATCAACGCATAGCACAGTATCACTCTCATTTAAATGAGTTAATTGTTTCAGAGCTTATACTGACGGGTTATTCAATTAACCGAACTGATCCACAACGAAATCATTTTCATCAAGGAAATGTATTGCCGACATCAAAGCACACCCCTCCTTATTGAAACCTCGACAGCTCATGTGAACATGTCGAAAAGGCATGCTGATAAAAAAAAAAAATTCTGCAGAAAAAGAAAAGGAAAAACGCCACCGAGAGAGTTATCGCGTTCAGGTGTGGTAAGTTCCGAACAAATTTCGAGCAGTTGAACTTATTTAATGTTCACTAAAAGCACGGTACACGAGCCTTCCCGCGTTCCACCTCAATCGGAATGCAGTGGCAGGGAGTCAAACCCGGGACCTGAGCAGAAGAACGCCATACTCAGCCCCCACGGCAAATGCCTCGCAAATTACAACCCAAAATCTATCGAAGCTGTTAGTGCGATCATGCACTCAAAGCAATGAAGCATCGACACACAATCTACTAAGAATTTAATGAACGTTTAACGGAAAGTGAATAAGATATCAACGTCTGTGCTTGCGCGGGGAGGTTGCACGGATTGTTACTATTATACTTTTCTTTTCGTGGCAGTAAATTTATCGAAATAGCAGCTCACTACCGCAGCCTTTCTCCCGAGCCTATAATATTGAAGCATGTCCTCGCAGTGCAGTTCAAAATGAAATAAGTACGCGTGGCTTCAACCTCTTCGTATTGTGGGGAAAGTACCACTCGTAAGATCGCCAACCCAACCAACACTCTCCGACCTACATACCCCACCCCCGGGGCCACCCAAAAGCTTCTAACAGTGCATCCACTCTCAAAAAACATGCACCCAGTCCACCACCAAGCTCGACGCGCAGCAAGAGCCCAGGCACCACACAAACGGTACAGCCAGCACACGGAGGCTGTCTACGTAGATGCCGCGGCATACACCACTCAGCCAGCCTTTGCCATTTGCGCAATCGGTAACAATCTTTCACCTCTATAGCAGCTGTATCGGTCCTAACGCACACCTCACTAGAAGCCGAAGAAGCTGCAATTGTCCTTGCGATCTCCTCAACCACTGCCACACTCGTATTCAGTGACTCAAAAACCGCGATCAGAAACTTTGCAAAAGGACGGACGCATGCCGTCGCCGATAAAATTCTCAACTCCTCTCAGCCCCCCACTAGGCCCGTTCAACTCATATGGGTCCCCGCGCACGCGGGCCATCCAGGCAACGAAGCCGCCCATGACACCGCTCGAGCGTACGTCAACCGAACAGGGCAAGCCGCCGAGCCAGGAAGCGCCCGGGACCGAATGGTCACATACCACGAAATTTCACTCCACTACAGAGAGCAACGACTCCACTATCCTCCGCCTCACAAATCACTCACTAAATTAGAGCAGGTGACGTGGCGCCAGCTACAATCTCGCACTTTTCTCTCCCCCGCCCTTCTAGCACTAATGCACCCAGGGCTGTTCTCTCCAGAGTGTACCTTGTGTGGAGCCCCAAGAGCTGATTTCCATCACGTACTGTACATATGCTCTGAGTTCCAGCCGCCATCAGAATGGCAACTCACTGACCTCGAGCGATGGGAGGTCGCGGTGTCCAGCTCCGACCCAGCTGTCCAAAAGCAGCTGGTGGGCTGGGCTTCGGAAGTCGCCGGACGTCACCGACTACTGGCCACTTCACGAGACCAAGGGCCAACCCAGGAATAGCTTAAGATACAGCTCAATATTTATTTAAGTTTATCACCACCACCATGCTACGTACAACACACGCCAGCGCATTTCGCTATATAATATATAGCGATAGAAGCAGACCCAGAATCTAAGCTATCTCTCAATAATGTCGCAGCGATTGCTGGAATAGTCGTCAAGCGCAATGTATGTATTCAAGAGACGTCAGCAAATTTCGGCAAAATCTAGCGAGAGACAGGGACAGTATGAAAATTATCGCTGACCAGACTATAAACGCACAACGAAGCGCGCGGTTGCAAAGTGCAGACGAGCTCAACCTTCCGGTATTGCCTGCACTTTTGGCGCGTGTCAAATAAACAAAACAAATAAAATAAATAAAGAAATGGACGTCACTTAACAAGGAGAAAATAAATATTTGAACAAAGGCAGGAACACTGCAGAAGACGAACAGCTGCTCCTAAAGATCATTTGGCAGCAGACGGCAATATGGCGCCGTCCCTCCCCAAGAAACCAGCAAGAAATGGCGGCGAGGTGAACGATTCCGGAACTCCTGTCTCCCCCTTTCCGTTTCGTGCTCGAGCTCGCGACCGCTACGGGTCCGGAGTCAAGCATCAGGTTAACAAATCAGCAAGCTCTTATTCTTTTATGTTCGCCGAGGTCGCGCAAGATTACGGAAACCGCTACAATACCAGCTTTCTGTATACATTCATGAAGCCGGAACAACTAACTGGGCGCGAATTCTGAGAGATGAAAAAAACTGCAATATCTTTCTTTTTTCTTTTATGTTCTCACAAATATACACTTTATAACTCGAAGAGGCAATCAGTAGAGGAATGTGTACGTATTAGCTTCAAATGTACTCACGTTTGGAAGCCCTGCTCAGCGTTCTCAAGGTTTGTAGAGGCGAACCGCGTACCTCCTTTCCCCGGGCAGCCGTCCTCAGCTGTCCGCACAACATACCCTCAAGGTTTCGTCGGCGAACACCACAATGAGCCCAGAGTTTTGCGGCACATCGACATGTAAGCTACCGAAGAACAGCAAGCAGCTTGTCTCGTCGAAATGTCCAACCGGTCCACAACTGCAGAACATGATGCAACAGCTTCGTAGCAAATTCATGACGCTTCCCCCTCAAGAGACCATAGTCACACACGGAGGAGGAAGGGAGGGCGAGGGGGTTCCGCCGTCTTCGACGCTGCCGCGACTGCGAGCACTGGGTCCGCGCCAGGTCATCGGCCTAGCTCTTCGGTGCCGTGTGCATGTGTTGTCTTATTGGTTAAATTGAGTCACGAGATTTGCCGGTTCGCTAGCTAGCCGAATGATCGACACGTGATAGAGGAAGGCGCTGTTTGCGACGATGTTGCGCCTGTCCTTGAACTCGTTCGTTGACCCCGGCGGCTGCGTCGGTATATTGGCGGGAAAAGGGGGACTCCGCGCGTTTTCGTTTCGGCGGGAAAACGTGATTTTGGCGCGAAGACGCATAAGAAGCAGATGTTTGATGGCGACTTTGGGCGCGGTTTCATTGGTGAATATTTCCACTGCATCGGTGTTTGTTAGCCTCTACTTGGTCGGGATTTTCGTGTCCGTCAGCGAAAAAAACAAAGAAGCAAACAAACAAAATTGAACCGAAAATAGTGCACATCTTCTTTGGAATCAGGTATACAACACACGACTCAGTATTCATTTCAATAAAGGAACTCACAAAATAGGCGTCAAAACCGCATGATGGATGATAAGGCGCGTTCCTTCTTCCCGCGTGTGTTTCCCGGTAAAGATTGCGGTTGCATAAGCTGCTCCGGTGGGAAAGGGGCAACAGCAGCATACAAATCAGTGAGTGACGTCATCAACCTTCATATACAAAAGGGAGACCTGCCTAGCAACCCATTCAGTTCGTTGCAAGACCGCTGTGGTTAGACCACGCGGAGACTCCCGAAGGGCAGCGTGAATGCGATGAGCGTCGAACAGTGCAAAATTGTAATGCTCAACAGCGGTGTCGTGCTAAGATTAGGCAGAACATTAAAACACTTCGTATTTCCATCGACGGCATTTGAGTGGTTTAGACTAACAGCTTCGCTGGCCATCTACTTTCGCAGGGTCGGGATGGCGATTCAATCCCCCCCCCCTTTTTTTTTACGCAAACAAACGAAGGAGATGAAGTCATCCTACAATGATGACGCCTACTCGTTTTCGTTTCGACTGGCCCGTCCTTAACGCCAGTCGAAAACCTGCACGTAATGCATCGTTGGTCGCTGTGTTCCTTCTAGACAGTGCGATATACCAAAGAAGGCTCCTGTGTTCGTAGTGGAGAAAGCATAATCGGGAGTGCGCACTGGAAACCAACCCTTAATCGCTCTGTTGCGTGTTGTCATAGCTGCGAACAGGCAACGCTCATAGTGTGCTAGATGGTGTGGCCGCTTCCTTTGCTTTTATAACCCGTCGAAATAACCCTTCATTTTTTTTTTTATGTGTGTGGGCATTTGTGTGCGTGCTTGCGTACATTTCCGACAAGGCAGTACACTCGTCTGAATTAAGTTTTTTTTTTTTTGCGAATTGCGCAGCAGCTTCTGGCCTGCATGCTGCCGGTGATGAACGAGCGCCGAACACAACCTCCGCTGTTTCTTGGTAGTCGAAGCAGAAGTGCTAATTATTCTAGGTTTTGCAGTTGAGTAGTGTTGTGGGTTCGGGGTGGAGGACGAGAGACGGACTCATTCCGCAGGCGAAGAAGAAACGAAAAACTTTATACAATATTTACAGATAGTGTATGATAGCGCACATGAAGAGCGCATCAGACCGACTGGGCGGCTGGAGGCGACTCTCTGTGTTCACAATGCGCCGGTTCTCCCTTAAATCCCTTTGGCGACTCCTCGTCGGCAGGAACCAGGCGCCGGGGCGGGTGCTGACGTCACCAGCGTCGAATTCTTGATTCGTCGCGGGGAAGTGCGAGCTCTCGTCGCCTCGATGATAGGCACGTACCATTGCTGGCTCTGATGCTTCAAGGCACACCATGCAGACACAATAGGCACAACAGTAGGCACGGACGTACGTAAGATAGGCACGTAGTATGACACACCAGTAGTGACGTATACGGCCGCGCGCTTGCGATCTTAACTGGCGCGCTTCGCGTGGTCTTGATAAGCTATTTAGCGACCGTTGTGACCTTGCTTCCGAATCAGTTCCTCATTTCTGTTGTCCCAGGCTGTCTATGCAATACTGTGTCTGTACATGTGTGTTTGTACGCGAGGTTAGGTGCTCTGCGATCTATTAAACTGATTTTCTACTCTTTTTTGTTACCTATATTATATTGCATGCATTTTGCAGTGTACGAACGGTTTACTAGGGTGTTAGGACCTCTGTCAGGCTTCTGCCCTTGACTATCCCACCTTCTCTCGATTTCGCAAGAAAATAACATAATGAAATGAAATGAAATTTGCACCGAGACTTGCCATGATGTATTGTTCCATAACGATGCAGGGCGTGTCCATACCGTGACGCTTACGTTTTATCATTTGGTTGCCTTTCCTGGTACAAATGTAGGCATGCGGCTTTTTTACCACGTCATTGGAGAAAAGCTGCGATTCTCAGCGACTCCTTTGGTAAGCTTGCTGGCTTGAAATGAGAATACAGCCTATGACGTAACGGAAAGTTATTACGCGTATGACTCGGCGTTCTGCTGCGGTTAGCTCTTGCACATACAGCGAGTCGGAAAGAGATATTCAAAGCTTACTATTTCTATGAAGCTCTCGTGAGATTCACGTTGCGACGAAGTTTTGCAAATGTTTTAAGTGCTTCCAACATGGCGCCGTTTCGTCGCGTGCGTAACGATTTCGGATGCCATGTTTTTTTTTTTTTTTTTAACCTACTGTGATACCATCGCTTGTCTCCTGGCAAGTTCAAGGCGGCTTTAGGACCTGAAATTAACCAACTGGCAAAGTAGGCTTCATTTTGCTTTTTTTTATATTCAGAACGCCATCGGCAGCAGTGGTCAAGAAAGTCAACTCAAAAACTCCCGGTTATACCAGCTTGACAAAGCAACGCTATTACACGAAGACCTCCCACAACAGTTGTTGATGAAATATTCTGTGAGCTTTAGAGAACACGCCATTGTCAAACTGCGTAGTTCTCAGCGCTCCTGCAAGCTCTGATTATTAATTTCCGTTTAGCACCTCGTATTATTTTTTTTCTCAAGAATTTTCCCACCATAAGATATTTAGTATAACGTTTTACTTTACGTTACCACTTGTCAACTAGTCAGTGTCGCTGGATTCAGTCCTTGGGATGAATTAGATTCAGAGACCAACAATGACTCGAACTTTTTAATGAAAGTTGATGATGGCCATTCGACGAGGAATACTAGATCTTTTTATGTATGAAGACAATTCAGACATGAAAACAATGCGCAATAACATACAGTGAAAAGAACAAGGTCAGAAATCAAGACAGCGCATAGAAATTGCAACTGGAGAGAGACAGAGGAAAATACAACTTTTTATTGATAGGTAGATATTTATGCCGCCGTGCATCTATGCGCCTACATGTTACTCTGGCGTAGGAAAGGGGGTGATGACGGAAAGGCCGTAGGAGGGGGAGGGCGAGAAATAGCAAATGCATTCCTTTTTGGCATTCATCCGCGGAGTGGATAGACAAGGTTGGACGAACAGCGATACATCTGTTCTGCAAAAGGCCTCTCGTTGGGACAACTCTTTTGAACTATGATGTTTTGAGAGGTACTGCGGCTTGACGTTGTTGTCCAGTAGCGCACCGGTACAGTATATGCAAGGGCAATGTGTGCTTGCGAATGTGGAGTATTTCGCAAAAGTGTAAAGGTTGTCGCTGTCGTCGTCAGTGTTTCCATGTGCTGTGCGCGCTCTGAGCTACAGCATTTTTCTTTATTTTGCTGCATTTTATTCTTGTGTGTTTTTGCCAGAATGTGAATCGGCTTGTTCGACATCAGGGTCATGTCGGGTGCATCGACTAAAGGATTGTTTAACGGCTCGATGAAGATATGTACCCCTTAGACGAGACATTCTAGTCATACGGACATATAGGCAGAGATTCGGGAAGGACAGTGGCGACAAAGAAATCGAAACATAAACAACATCATCATCATCATCATCATCATCATCATCATCATCATCATCATCATCATCAGCCTGGTTACGCCCCCTGCAGGGCAAAGGCCTCTCCCATACTTCTCCAACAACCCCGGTCATGTACTAATTGTGGCCATGCCATGCCTGCAAACTTCTTAATCTCATCCGCCCACCTAACTTTCTGTCGCCCCCTGCTACGCTTTCCTTCCCTTGGAATCCACTCCGTAACCCTTAATGACCATCGGTTATCTTCCCTCCTCATTACATGTCCTGCCCATGCCCATTTCTTTTTCTTGATTTCAACTAAGATGTCATTAACTCGCGTTTGTTCCCTCACCCAATCTGCTCTTTTCTTATCCCTTAACGTTACACCTATCATTCTTCTTTCCATAGCTCGTTGCGTCGTCCTCAATTTGAGTAGAACCCTTTTCGTAAGCCTCCAGGTTTCTGCCCCGTAGGTGAGTACTGGTAAGACACAGCTATTATATACTTTTCTCTTGAGGGATAATGGCAACCTGCTGTTCATGATCTGAGAATGCCTGCCAAACGCACCCCAGCCCATTCTTATTCTTCTGATTATTTCCGTCTCATGATCCGGATCCGCCGTCACTACCTGCCCTAAGTAGATGTATTCCCTTACGACTTCCAGTGCCTCGCTACCTATCGTAAACTGCTGTTCTCTTCCGAGACTGTTAAACATTACTTTAGTTTTCTGCAGATTAATTTTCAGACCCACCCTTCTGCTTTGCCTCTCCAGGTCAGTGAGCATGCATTGCAATTGGTCTCCTGAGTTACTAAGCAAGGCAATATCATCAGCGAATCGCACGTTGCTAAGGTATTCTCCATCAACTTTTATCCCCAATTCTTCCCACTCCAGGTCTCTGAATACCTCCTGTAAACACGCTGTGAATAGCATTGGAGAGATCGTATCTCCCTGTCTGACGCCTTTCTTTATTGGGATTTTGTTGCTTTCTTTGTGGAGGACTACGGTGGCTGTGGAGCCGCTATAGATATCTTCCAGTATTTTTACATATGGCTCATCTACACCCTGATTCCGCAATGCCTCCATGACTGCTGAGGTTTCGACTGAATCAAACGCTTTCTCGTAATCAATGAAAGCTATATATAAGGGTTGGTTATATTCCGCACATTTCTCTATCACCTGATTGATAGTGTGAATATTATCTATTGTTGAGTAGCCTTTACGGAATCCTGCCTGGTCCTTTGCTTGACAGAAGTCTAAGGTGTTCCTGATTCTATTTGCGATTACCTTAGTAAATAGTTTGTAGGCAACTGACAGTAAGCTGATCGGTCTATAATTTTTCAAGTCTTTGGCGTCCCCTTTCTTATGGATTAGGATTATGTTAGCGTTCTTCCAAGATTCCAGTACGCTCGAGGTCATGAGACATTGCGTATACAGGGTGGCCAGTTTCTCTAGAACAATCTGTCCACCATCCTTCAACAAATCTGCTGTTACCTGATCCTCCCCAGCTGCCTTCCCCCTTTGCATATCTCCCAAGGCTTTCTTTACTTCTTCCGGCGTTACTTTTGGGATTTCGAATACCTCTAGACTATTCTCTCTTCCATTATCGTCGTGGGTGCCACTGGTACTGTATAAATCTCTATAGAACTCCTCAGCAACTTGAACTATCTCATCCATATTAGTAATGATATTGCCGGCTTTGTCTCTTAACGCATACATCTGATTCTTGCCAATTCCTAGTTTTTTGTTCACTGCTTTTAGGCTTCCTCCGTTCCTGAGAGCATGTTCAATTCTATCCATATTATACTTCCTTATGTCAGCTGTCTTACGCTTGTTGATGAACTTTGAAAGTTCTGCCAGTTCTATTCTAGCTGTAGGGTTAGATGCTTTCATACATTGGCGTTTCTTGGTCAGATCTTTCGTCTCCTGCGATAGTTTGCTGGTATCCTGCCTAACGGAGTTACCACTGACTTCCATTGCACACTCCTTAATGATGCCCACAAGATTGTCGTTCATTGCTTCAACACTAAGGTCCTTTTCCTGAGTTAAAGCCGAATACCTGTTCTGTAGCTTGATCTGGAATTCCTCTATTTTCCCTCTTACCGCTAACTCATTAATCGGCTTCTTATGTACCAGTTTCTTCCGTTCCCTCCTCAGGTCTAGGCTAATTCGAGTTCTTACCATCCTGTGGTCACTGCAGCGCACCTTGCCGAGCACGTCCACATCTTGTATGATGCCAGGGTTAGCGCAGAGTATGAAGTCTATTTCATTTCTAGTCTCGCCGTTCGGGCTCCTCTACGTCCACTTTCGGCTATCCCGCTTGCAGAAGAAGGTATTCATTATCCTCATATTATTCTGTTCCGCAAACTCTACTAATAACTCTCCCCTGCTATTCCTAGTGCCTATGCCATATTCCCCCACTGCCTTGTCTCCAGCCTGCTTCTTACCTACCTTGGCATTAAAGTCGCCCATTAGTATAGTGTCCGGAATTCCGGAATCCGGAAGGCATCCGGAATTCCATTCTATATTCCGCGCTGAATGTTCGTTGAATACCCAACTCTGTGCACCTCAAGGACTTATGCTGGCTTCCGTGAGTCCCACTTAGTGTCCATTAGGTCTGATGATGTCTGCGGCCTCGGTCCGAGCCTCTGAGGAACTCCGGCCTCGGCAATTCTCTTACGTCATATACCGTTATGCTCGTAGCACGACCCGAGCCCCTGGTGGGATTAAAGAGCGGTTTCCTACAGATGACCGTGGCTAAAATCTTTCAAGCCATAATGGACTTCGGTTTGAAGCTGAATCGGAAGCTGAAAGGGGAAACGTAAATAACTAATTTCTCCCCAAACAGGGCCCCGGGACGCAGCCCTTCGAGATGGATCTTCATGATCTCATTGCATAGAAAGGCGCATTGAAAGTCATGGCACTTAGCGCGGGCAAACTCATCTATCGGTCAAGTCGCTGATGGCATTCTGAAAGCAGCTCCCGAAAGCAGCTCCCTTTGCTTTTATTGGGCAATCAATTTTTCACCATCGCCCCCCACCCCCCTCCCCCAAGGAAGCATCTTCCAATAGAACATTTTACTTGCCAAGATCTTCGAAGAAACTGAAAAGCTACGAAAGTTCTCCACGGGCACGTGATCTTCTGCAGTTCACTTTCTTGAATATCGGGACGGGAAAGGGCTGTGGTTATCCAGTCGTGGCATGGGTGGAGGCTGGAGTAGGAGACGTATAAGGGTGTGCTTAAATTGTAGAAATGCGCTTTATGAAAGGCAATATTTGCACGTTAATGAGCAGCATTAAAGTATGTAAGCATGCTGATTATGAACGTGAGCCTTAGATTGTCTCCACTAAAGGAACCTCTTATCACAGGGAAATATCGGCACGGACAGCCACCCGCTTTTTAGCGTTCTTGGGCCGCTCCACCTAGCATTTGGGTGCGTTTGTTCCAAGCCGATAATCTGCATAAAATTAAATGTTTCTAAGGAGCAAGCGTGAGTTGATTGCAGAGGAAAGCATTTGCCTTTGTGCTCTGCTTACAGCGCCTTATCAGAGAGTACATTTCCGGAAATCAGTTGATTGAGCGATCAGTTAGTCATAATTGAGCGTTATGATAGCGTTATCACATGGACAGACATGTTTGCATGGGGGCGAGTACTTGCGAGGGGGGACACCAACGTGTGTGTGTGACAGCGACGAGACAATAAAGATGACAGCGGCCACTGTTTTCTCTGCTTATCTTCATATGTAAAGCTTTCCTTGCCTTCATTGTCTGTTAGCTTTTTACGGAAACGTTCTAACCTGTTCCGTTACGACTTGGGTCGATGCAGAAGGCGGTACAAGAAGACAGAAAGCCGAGAGCAAATGCGCCGTCTTCCGTCGCGCGAACGGCCGTGGGGTGCTTAGACGATGAGCCAGAGAAGGCGGAACATATAGCCCCGATCACTCGGCGAACGAGTTGAGGAGAAAATGCATGGCTATGGAGAAGGGTAACTAATTGTAATCGTCCGTAGCTCCCTTAATGTGAGACACTTCGCACAAATTATGGTGCGAATGGTTTGGTGTAGCTGTATCCGACGCGCCTACGAAATTTGTCCGAACCGCCGGTGCCATGCGCGCGACGGAATACGGCGTGCTTCCTCCCCTTGCGCATGTGACATTGAGACGTCATCGTCTGTTCACCGTCGCACGCTTTCACTGGGACACACGCACAGCGTACGACGTGCGAGGACGATGTAACCACGAGACGAACCCACTATGTATGCATCGCAAAGAGAACCAGTTACTGCCAGAGGAGGTCAATAACCCAGTGCGCATTCGCCTTACTCCTCCATTTTGTTCAACATTACCTACACATTTCCTTCACCTCCAGGCGCCTTCCTCGTTCGCTTGCTTCGCCGCCCGAGGCAAACACCGCCGATTTGAAGAGCTGTAAAAAAGAGTATGAAATCAACGGTCCCTTGACGTTCATTAACTTCTTGGAGTTCCACAACCTTCATTTCGCCTCTTTGTCCACTGCGCATAACGAATATTTGGGTTCCTTCGTCAAGGCAAGTTATTCAGTAGTATTCTGGCAGAACTGTTCTTAAGTGCTGTGGCTAAGAGAGCAAGAGCGCGCGAATTACCTCGCAGCCTTTGACTGAGAATTGCACTACTCAGCGCAGAAACGGCTCCATCCGCGCAAACCGAAACCGAAAAGGTTGTAGCAGTTCTGATTAAAATTTTGTTTGGCTAATCAAATGAAGCTTTGTACGCTCATTTTAGAAATTTGTAATTTGTAACTTGAACGTATTGCATTGGAATGCAAAATCATTGGACTGTAGTTGACTAGAATGCTTGCTTGCGCCCGTATTTTTCGAAGCGATTTCAGCGCCACCAAGGTAAATATACCTGGTAGTACAGTGCACTAGAAAATATTGGGTAGTGGAAGAAGCGGCGGTCCGGGCGCGAGGCATATTGTGCAGAAGCTCACCAGATGGCGCGAGCTCTCACTTCCCGAGCACCGGCTGAGGGAGTATGCGGCAGAACGCAGCAAGCGAGTGCGGCGGCACAGAGTTTCAGAATGCTGCGTTCATTTTTCCTCATGCCAAACATGTAAATATGGTTTTATGTAAGCTACCATAAGATCTGTAGCATCGGATGGCAGGGCACAGCACGTACCTGCAATGTCTGTTATAGCGATGCACGCACTTCGTGCGCCCCCCTCCTCCCTGCAGCGATAGAGTGCACTTCTAGCATTAAAATTTCACTTCTTTTTTTTACCCAGCTGCAGCAGTAACAAGTCCTGTTCATAACATAGAAAATCTATTTGTGCTGAATGCATGCATATTTATTTATTTATTTATTTATTTGTAGAGAACCTTACAAGGCCCCTACATGGGGATTGAGTAAGGGGGGCCTAGAATCAATTAAGTACACACAATCTAGTAACAACAACAATATGAAATAATAATAAAAAGCACCAGCCAAGTGCACAGCCGAAAAGTTGAGAAACATAATAGCTACATAATGCTGTATATAAGTACAATAAAAAAGAACTCTTAGGTTTGTGACAAACGTATTATAGTGCAAGAAAAAGGTAGGAAAAATAACACAGAACAGTGAGTGTGATATCAATGGTTAACAAAGGTTAAGCGAGTTGAATGAGTGCCTGAATTTTTCACGATCAGTTTCCACAACTATGTTGTCGGGGAGGCTGTTCCAGAGCTGAATGGCACGGGGAATTGCAGACGAGTTGAATGCTTCTGTTTTACCATAGATGCGCGTAAAGCTATCATGATTGTGTAATCTGTACGACGTGTGCGATGACGTTTCTAGGTGTAGGGAGCGTTTGTTAGTGTGGTGAGCGTATTGATGAAATAATGACAAAAAGGCTATGTCGCGACGATTACTTATCATATCTGAAGTGAAAGGTGAATTTTTATTTGGGTTACGCTAGAACGGTAGTCCTAATTTCGGGAAATGAAACGTGCGGCTCTATTTTGGATTGATTCCAGCATGGTAATTAGGTAATTTTGGTGGGGAGACCAGAGTGGAGCGGCGAACTCAAGTCGAGGGCGAACAAATGTTTGAAATGCCAGATTGCGGATAAGTGGAGGTGAGTTCCGAACGTTACGTCGCAGGTAACCCAGTGATCGAGAAGCACTGGCACAGATGTTAGTAATGTGAGAAGTCCAGGAGAGGTTTGTTGAAAGATTTACGTCTAGATATTTAAATGATGAGGTCCGAGATAATGGGACATTTTTACTGCAGTAGAAATAGTCGAAGCTAGTGCGTTTGCGGGTGAAGAACATCACTTTACATTTTGATGAATTTAGAGTCATTAGCCAGGTGTCACACCAATTAATAATTTGGTTAAGATCATTTTGGAGGATCAGGTGGTCATCAGAGCTGTTAATAGAACGATAGACAATGCAGTCGTCAGTGAAAATGCGCATGTATGATAAGTTATTGGGTATGTCATTAATGTATATCAGAAAGAGTAAGGGACCAAGAACGCTTCCTTGTGGTACACCAGATGGAACATCTGAAAGGGGCGAGGAGAAGCTGTTAGCGAAAGTAAACTGCTGCCTGTTAGAAAGAAAATTTCGAAGCCAGGATAGAGTTAGTGAATCAAGTTTTAATGATGATAACTTCAAAAACAGGCGACAATTGGCTACGGTCAAAAGCTTTAGAAAAATCCAGAAAGATGCTGTCAGTTTGAAGGTTCGAGTTTATGTTAAAGTGTAAATCTGACATAAATTCAAGCAATTGCGTTCCGCACGACATCCCTCCTGAAACTGCTGCATTATTCTATCATGATGATTTAAGCAAGCCATGAGCATGTGCATTTCAGAAGCATGAGCCTCCTGAAGACAGTTTATTTCACTCACAGTATCAGTGGATAGGGGGAGGCATTTTCAAGAAACATGCTGCAACAGAAGAATTCCACGGTAGGGAGTACACAATACGATTTCACATACTTATGTACAGCGGCTCAACTTCAGATATCTTGAGGTCTCCCGACCGTTATCTTTCGAATGGTTTGAGGACTTCACAAAAAAGTGCAGCCGTGTGGTAACATGAAAAGCTACAACCTTCACCGTCAATGATTCTGCATGGCTATCCGGTCTTGGCGGTTTCTCTAAACAATACCAATAACATCCATAACACTCTCATGATGCAGCTCTTGTGTACTGAATGTACACAAGAGCTGCACCTACCTCGACCACCTCTACCTCGACCACCGCATGCAGCTCCCATTCGGTCAGGTACGTCAGAAACGAAAGAAGCTTTTCCATAGAAGCAGATTCTGGCCGTAGGGCCTCTCCCATTTTCCCATTCCTCTCCCATTGTTTCTGCCGGTCATTGTCTTTAGGCGCTCCAAAAAGAGACAACGTGCGCCCATTTACTTCCCGAAAACCCGGATACCCGCTCTTGCATCCGGGCGCATAACAATGCGTATCGCTTTTTTTCTTCTTCTCTTCCATTATCCAAAAAGCGACAACAGGGCAGCATCGAACAGAGAAACGGTCACGCTCGGCACTTTCACTAGCTTCACTTGCAAAAATGCGAAAAGCACGGTGGCTCGTAGCAACAAGAATGACGCGGTAAAGCGCACGTGGGCAACGCGAGCGCCAACCGGCACGGTCTCCTCGGGAAGAGCACACCAGCGCCCCTAGCGGGAGTCTTCGCTCTTGGCTTCACGCTGCCTGTGCGCCCAGCCCTCCGCTCTTTGCACTACCCAATACTTCTAGCTCACTGTACCTGGTAGCGAAGCTTCCATAGGAGCCCATACGTTCAAAACATGGCGGTCCATCGACGGATGGATGGATGGATGGATGGATGTTATGAGTGTCCCCTTTGGAACGGGGCGGTGGCTTGCGCCACCAAACTCTTGCTACTATGCTGCCTAATATCCTACCTTGGTTAATCAATGAGAAACAAAAAAAAAGACACTATGAACTACCACGTCCAAATTTTCTGATACCCTATTGCGAACTGTGCTTTTGTACGTCTCCGTCTTTTGTCGTTTCCCTACTTTTCTTCCACCAATCCTCCAATCGCCTCTTACTGATGTCTATTGCGGACCTGTTTGCTTTACCACTGCTCCCGCTGAACCCAAGGGCTTCAAGGAGGCCAGTGGTGCCTAAATCGACCGCTGGATAGACGTCTTCACATTCTAATAAAATATGCTCCGTCGTTTCCCTAGCTTTACCGCAGCAAGCACATGCTTCTTCTTCCTTCTTATATCTCGCTTTATAGGTGCGTGTTCTAAGGCATCCCGATCTCGCTTCGAAAAGTAATGAGCTTCCCTTTGAGTTATCATAAATGGTTTCTTTCCTAATTTCGTTTTTTCCCCTTAAGTAGTTACTCATGGCAGGTTTCTTTTCCATTGCCGCCACCCATGAGATTAATTCAGCCTCTCTGACTTTCCGCTTGACCTTCTTTGTTGCTGTGTTGCCCACCCCACAGGCCGCATACTTGCTGGTAAGCTTCCTAGTTCTTTTCCTCCACTGTGAATCAATGTTTTGCCTGTACAGATACCTGAACACTCTCCCAGCCCATTTACTTTCCTCCATATTCCTCAGCCGTTCTTCATACTCAATTTTACTGCGAGCTTCCCTCACTTCAAAACTAGTCCAGCCCATATCCCCTTGCACAGCTTCATTTGTAGTCTTCCCGTGAGCGCCCAATGCGAGGCGACCCACTGACCTTTGGTTCCCGTCGAGTCCTGATTGTACCCCTGATTTAAAGCAAACAACCGCATTTCCAAAAGTAAGTCCTGGAACCATTACCCCTTTCCACATACCTCGGAGGACCTCGTACCTATTGTATCCCCATAGCGCTCTGTGCTTCATTATGGCTGCATTTCTCTTCCCCTTGACTGTTATGGTTTTTTCCTGTGTTTCCATATATCCGTTGCCTTCGTTTATCCATATACCAAGGTATTTATATTCTGTTACCCGAGGTATTTCTTGGCCCTGTATCTCCACTGTCTGTTCACTGTTATCATTGAATACAATAACACCTGATTTTCTAACACTAAATTTCAAACCTAAATTGTTGGCTTCCTGTCCACAGATATTAGCCAGACGTTGCAAATCACTTTGCTTGTTTGCGAGCAACACAATGTCGTCCGCATAAAATAAACCTGGGAGTTGCTGCTCTATTACTGTACCTGCCTGTTTGTATGATAGATTGAACCCGATATTACTTCCTTCTAGCGCCCTCTCCATCCTCACCATGTACATCATAAACAGCAGCGGAGATAAAGGGCACCCCTGCCTCAGTCCCTTGTTGATATGAACTTTCTCCGCGCTCCTCCTCCCTTCCCATTCTCCTCCCTTCCGACGGTTCATGGGGCTTAGCGCCATCTGTATGTGGTGGGAACACTTCCGGCGGAAGAAAAAATAATGTGACGCCATGTCCGTTAAAAGCAGAAGTGACGTCATTCTGTTTTCGAAGGCGCGAAATTTGTTTTGTTGTTCTTCCTTTGGAGCTACATATTCAAAGGCCCCGCCATTCGACTTGATGGGCGTTTCGAGCTTTCAGCGTGGAAAGCGATGCAGGAAAAGGCCTGCCGTACCGTTGTCGAAGTCGCATCCCTGCACAGAACATACTTTCTTTGGAGGCCGACGAAAGCTTTAGGTGTAGAGTGCTGATCCTATTGTCGGATGCCAAGCCCGTCGGCCAGCGCAGTCGCACGAAAACAACTACACAATTATCTGGCGGTCGTAACTCACTGCTTTTGACTGAACAGATTAAAAAGCAATGAAGCTACCCGCGTCACCAAATTCAGACAAACTTCGACAAGCAAGAAAGCGTAAACTGTGAGGGGGGCGTATTTCAACAGGTGATACGAGTGCGCCTTTCTGCCCATTTCAAGACGTACATTGCATTGCGAGTGATAGTGGCGTCAACGCCCCCTGTAGCGATGGGCGCTGAAAAGAAATGCATTTATTAATAATAATAAAATTAAACTTGTATTTTCTTAACTCGTCACGAGTACATAAAATTGACTAGGAATTTTATTTTCATTGAATGAATCTAACTGTGTCTCGTTTGAATTAAAAAACGTGTTTTTCTTTCCCAATATTTGTTCCCTCCAAACATAGTCGCGCTTCAATCGCTGCTCCCATAACCCCCCATGCTGATGTCGGTGACAATCTGTACTGAACCGCTTTTCGTCCAAAGCTTCGCGACCTATTTGGATCGACCTTGGCGCCACCGCTATCAAGCCCGCAGGCTTTAGTTTAGTTTTGGTGTTTTGAGTCACTGCAGGCAAAGCAGCTGTTCGTCGTGTTTCAGAAACTTTCCCCGAGCCGTACTTCATCGGTGAGTTTCGCTTCGCACGACAACACGTGTTTTTTGCTCGAGCCGTGGCTTTCAGATCACGTTCCGAACCGTGTCCACGGTCGCTACCGGCTTTGTTCGGCCCGTGCTCGAGCCCGTTCGCGCCTTGCTGGGTTTGTTTCATGATCGCGTGCAATTTTCTTCCGGGGCGAACTTTCCAAGTTCCACGGCGCCTTCGGTTTAGCGAGTGCCGTACGTTAACCTCGCGATCTCACGTGTTTGACTATGGCTCGCGATTCACCGCGGTGGTGTTTCGCAATTAAATGCCATTACTGCTCTTGTCGATCACAGTTCACCTTTCGTGGCCGTGTCACGATTTTCATTGCATCATGTGTCCGCATGTGTCTGTCATCGCCTTACGACGCGACAACAAACCCAGGGGGTTTCTGACAGCTGTCTTATCGGGGGGATAGGGCGATCGTACATATGTGGAAGGCGTACCACTGAACGCTTTGTTTAAAAGCTCTTTTGACCGATAGAAGTTCGTGTCTCCGAAGTCAAAGCTACTTAGTTCGCTCTGCTGTGGGCCGTTACAGTAACCACTTTACTAGATGAGTACGGGTGAGAGATGTGTCCTTTCTTGCATGTTATTCGAGGGGACGATCGAGTTATCTATGTAGTATTTTCAGGCACGTCGTAGTTATGTTTCGTTGAGGTTGGAGTTATTGCGTAGCAATGCCTGCGCATCATTTGAGACGAAGTTTCACTTGCCACGCACCTCGTGCGCGCACTGTTTATAATATCTCCGAAAAGAGACGAGGCGGCCAAACTGTTACGCGGTGGTAGTTACGCGTATAACTGACAATGCCTTCGAAGATCGGAGAGCTTATGTTCGCGAGTTAAATCCTTTCGGGGGCCTATATGTACCGAAAGTAAAGTAAATTTAAAGTTTAAAGGTTAAGTTCTAGTCGTCAAGTTCATATGGGTAGGATTTCACAGGGCCATATACGCATAAAGCAAGGTGTCAATCATGTTCTACTCGGCTGAAGTATTCGGTGCTTATTTCCCGTCGAATGAGTCATATCTCCATCGCCTGCGTCAGCTGGGCTCGCAGTCGAAAATGTTACCAGCGTGTTTCCTCTTGAGAGTCCCACATCGCAAATGTGCATTTATTAGCAGTAATTTTTCCACTGAATGCCACATTCGCCGTTTTGATTGACAGCTATTTACATATCGCAAATTATGGGTGTTGGCAAATTGTGACTGTGCGGGTAAAAACTAGGCTGTCGTTTATTTTGTTGGTGCAACAAAAGCAAACCCGTTGCAATCGATCTGTCCACACGCCTCTGTTGCTTGCCGAACATTTTTATGCTTACTGAAAAAGAAAGTAAATATTAAGAAATAATTAACTAGCACAAATGACAAAAGCTGTCATAAGCTGCCCCCTTACCTCTTATATTGCATCTCCTGTAATTGTCATTTGTGAAATCGCATGTTTGGACGACTCACAGCCTTGGATGGTTATGCGTTCATGTTGTGAATAGCCTAGCTAATGCACGAAATTTTGCAAATTCTTGTTTTGGATTCACAAACTGCGTCATTAGCGTCAACAAGACGGGAGAGATAAGGTGAACACTAGAGCTCACTGAGAATAAAAGCTTTTTGAGTTTAGTTTATAGGCAGCTTTCTTGTAGCTTGTTCAATCAGTTACCTGATCGCTGACTTACATGTTGAATGGTTTGCATTGACATCATTGTGGGCGCTAGCATGCTGAGAAGCTGCGAAAAGAAGAAACGTGACAGCGCAACAGGCTCATCTTGCACCGAGCGGAAAATCATTAACGGTGATATTCCAGCGAGTAACAGTCACCACTAAAAAGCAAAATGACGTATACGGGATGACATGGTGCGCTGACGTCATCATGGCCGCCCTGTTTCGGTACTAGCACAGCGAGAAAGCTGCTTCCTTGATTGGATTGGAAAAACTTTAATAAAAGTCCTGCAGGACCCACGTCAGTGCGCAGTGGGCGCCTTCCTTGATGTCATGTACAAACTATCTATGCCAGTTTGCCCAACTTTCAGTTCTGCTACACGCTTCGCTCTCGACTGGCATTGCTGCAGTGCCAGCATGGACGCCACGTGATCGGCTGGACGTACTGTTGAATCCCCGACGTCATGCCAGCCACGAACCTGTGGGCGGTGGACAGCACGGGGCGTGTGCACACGCTGTCCACCGCTGGGTCCCGGTGGCAGGAGCTGCCCTATTCTGGTGTCGACCTCAAGCGGGTGTCGGCGCTGCCCAGCTGTGCCTGGGGGATTGGCAGTGACCACCAGGTGTACATGTACTTGCCCCAGAGTGATGTGCCCATTAGAGTCGCTGAAGTAACCTATGAGAACCAGGTTAGTTAGTTATCTGTTGACTTCTCGTTAGAGCAAGTGGTAAAAATGAGCATTGTAGTGAGCGGTACCCTTCAGGTTTCTACAGCCTCTCTCATACCCCACTGCATTGCTTCGGGGCATTAGAGAAGTACTGAAAGTTTTTCTTTCATTTTTATGTGTTTAGTGTCCCTTTAAACTCGACCATCCAAACAATCAGATATCGATTTATTTGTTGGTCAATATCAAAATTAAAACTGTTTGGCTTTAAGCTCCAAAGCAATACATGGGCTATGAGAAATGCCGTGGTGAGGAGGGGTGTATGGATTGATTGTGACCATGTGGGTTTCTGCAACGTAAGCTTAAATCTAAGTACATGGGCATTTTTGCATTGTGCCTCCGTTGGAATGTGGCTACCACAACTAGGAATCGAACCTATGACCTTTTGCACAGCAGTAGAACATAATAGGCAACGTGGCAGGTTATCACCTAATTAATCAATCAGTTAGTCAATCTAGAGAACTGACAAACAGATTAGTTGGTAATGATTCATGCTAGTAACAGCAGTGCGACTTCTACAGTGACTTGAAAGGCAAACAGGCTTTAGTGTCTGTCCCATTTTTCTTTCTTGTCCTCATATTTGTATTGTGATGCAGTTATTATAGCTAGTCAATCAAATAGTTCTTTAATCAGTTAGTGACCCAATTAGCCAGTCAATCAGTTGTGACTTTTCAGCCATGCCTGCAGCACTGGAACTGCATGAATGGGTCTCATCCCAACTGCTGCTTATCAAACATTGTTGCTTCAAGACATCAAACCTTAGGAAAAAATTGATGAATGAACAAACAAATTAATGAATGAGAACATTCAAAACAAACAGGTTGCATACCTTGGTGCTGTTCATGTTTGTCTTTAGTTGCACTACATTGAACGTTTTTGTGATGCTGTACCAACATGCCTGAAAATCACTAACTTGGTTGAATGAATGAATGAATGAATGTGTGAAGGAGCCAGTAATGGCTTTACAATTATACATCTGCAGCGCTGGAACCCCAAAGATGGCTTCTGCGCCCGACTCCTGCCCACCGATCGCCCTTCCTGGAGCAGCAGGGACGGACTCGTGGCCCGTTACAGGGAGAACATCCACCCGCCATCGTTGGGATGGCAGTGGGAGGGACGTTGGTACCTCGAGGACAACATGGATGGCCAGCTGCTTGGAACTGAGGTGTGGAACAGGGGCTCATGTCTTTGCAGGCTGGACATTCGAGTTCTTTACTGTAGGCAACCGGGAGCCCATGCTATCAGACTCTCATTTTTTGGGGTTATCTCTCAGTGCTTGTCGTTTGGCTGTACTATGTGATAAACAAAATGCATGAGATAAGGAACAGGAGTTTGGCAGGGTGGATTATAGAGCAATGTAGCCAATACATTATAGTTGGAATAAACAAGGCAGAATAGTTTGGCAGGCCATGTAATGGGTAGAACAGATGTCCATCGGTATATTAGAGGTACAGATTGAGTGCCAATAGAAGAGAAGTGCGGTAGAGAATGACAGAACTAGGTGGCACGATGGAATGAGGAAATTTGCAAACATAGAATGGAGTTTGCTGGCACAGGACAGGGGTTATAGTAGGAGATTACTGGGAGATGTGTTAGTCCTGCGGGGGACATAATATAGGCTGCTAATGATGACAATAAGTGGAATGACATGCCTTTCGTTAGCATTAATTTTCGTTTCGCACAGTTATCCAGCATGTTGACAGCGTACCTGTCGCCTCTGGTGACGCTTTCAGCAGACCAGCACAAATAAAAATAAAATTGAAGACAGAAGATAAGACAAGGATGAAGTGAGTAACTTCCCAAACAAAGGCTCTACTCCTGTATGTCCCAATGGTTAACCTCTTTAGCCCCCAAGTTCTTTCTGTGAAAAATTGAAAAAAATTTTCCTAGATTTCTTTTACTCCGCCTTTACAAGTAATGCCCTCATTTTAAAAATGTACTTACAGCTTCATCACATGTCAACATAAACTCCAGTCATCTACGTTGACGTTAAAAGTATGAAGAATGACGTTTTAAATTTGCCTTGTTGCAGGGCTGGACCTATTCTGTGGATTTCCCGTTCACTTACACCCACGAGAAGCGCTGGAACTCGATGGTCCGGCGGCGCAAGTGGATTCGATATCGGCGCTATGTTGCCACTGACCGCTGGGCTGAGGCGAGTCTCGTTGCCAGCCTATCATCCTGTTGTCTTTTCTCACAGTCTTTCAGCTGGTCATTTTTGGACTCACTGAGTGCTTTAGAATTTGGGTTCCGTGTTCTGCTAGGTGAAAGATGCAATGGAATTCTGCTGGTTCTATTGGAGCAATGTGCACTAAGTTGACTGTTTCCTTAAAGGGCAACTCCCGCGATTTCTTTACCATGCCAGGGTGACGACAATTTCATGTTCCTGAGACTCTTTTATCACACATCTGATCGTCTAATTCCCAAAAAAATTTGAAAATAATTTTACATAACCAAAGAAGCATGAAAATGAATAAGGAGCACCCCTTCATGTATGTAAATGGTAGCACACCAGCATAGTAGGTGGACAAGGCGTGCTGTTCTCACCAGTGCGGAGAACGAAAGCAACAAAGAGCAGACGCTCAGCTGATTTGTGACAGTGCCAGACCATTGACACAATGTCTTCGGGTGACATTGTCTAGTTACATCATTACTGACAAGGAAGAACACCTGTGAAGTACAGTCGTGCCTTAGTGTAATGAAGTCGCGTCTTACACAAAATTATTACTGTCATATCCAATATATTTTATAAGCATATAATAATTACATGTCAATATTGGCTAGAATTATTTGAAATTTACTTTGTTATACCTGCGTTCATTATATTGTGGTTCGAACTGTACATTCTTAATGCCACGAGATCGTGCTGCTATTTGGGATGAAGTACTAACACAGTGAACTTTGATGTGGTTTAGGCTTTGTCCATGTGTTTACATAAACAACAGGGCACTTTTTTTTTGCTCAAGAAACTTGAGAGATGGTCACTCATCCATCATGCGGTCACTTTGCTGCCACTTTCCTTATTGCCCATGATGGTGTAGGCACGTTGTAACACTACCATTCTTTTAAGTGGAACCTCTGGTTCAGTAGCTTCTATCTAAATACATTGGAATGCAGAAATAGTTTTGCTTATCATCTGTAGCACCGATTTTGATAAAGTTCATTGCATTAAAAAAGGGAGTTAAGGTCTGCTGACTGTAGGCAGCAAATATTTTATTTAGGCCGTCAGTGTTGTGGAAAAATCCTGGAAGTAAAAAAAAAATGACAGAAATCTAGACTATTAACTTTGCAACTCTGTAACTTGGCAATAAAAAAATGCAGTGTCACAGTTCTCACTGAAGCGCGCACGTTGAGACGTTGAAAGTTGACAAAATTGATGTATTATACGCTGCTCTGAAATATACCACTGGTTGGCCTTCCACAAAAGCCAGCTGGACATTGTAACATTTGTGTGCTTCAGGCATTCTAACTGATGGAGTTCACACAAATGCGATCTGTGTTTTTCGGTGCAGGGTTAGGAAATAGTCAACTTTGTGGGATGGTTCCTTTTAACACATTCAATAATTTTGACAATTTTTATAAAAAGATTTGAAGCCCTAAAGAAAGGTTCTGCTTCCTGCAGTCAGTAGAATACAGCTTTCTCTGTTAAAAGTAAAGAACTCTGGACATTTAAATTGGTTCTCTAACGGTTCTCAAGTTGCTTATCTAATGAAAGCATTTCTGCATTTCAAGCAAGTTTGAAATGGGGAAATCAGAGTTAGCCCTGAGGTAAGGCTCCCTTTTAAGAGGAATTGCCTGGTATGAAATGCATTGCTTGAACATGAAAAAAACAAATGCTTTCAAAACATGCCTTTGCTGCAGATTGAAGGGATCCATTCAGATCCCGTCCTCGAGCCCGTGGTGGATGTGTCCATTGGCGGTGTGGAGGTTCCTGGTGGTGACCCTGACCACATTGCTGTCTGGGTCGTCACTGTGATTGGCAGGGTGAGTACTCATTTCATCATTCAGTCCCTGAGCAGACTGAGAATGCCTATTCAGCATACGCTATGTGACTGACTCGCTTGCTTAGTCCACTCAGTCAATCACTAACCTGTATGCTAGTCACCCAGTCACTCCTATCACTCATCCACTCCACTTAATCTGTAACTCACTTATGCACTCGCTCGATCAATCAATCCGATCCTTCCATCCACATAATCCAATCATATGCTCACTCAATCGCTGCTTTCATGCTCACTCAATCCAATCAAACACTCCACTCAATTACTTACTCACTTACAGTCACTCTGAACACCTCCTCACTCCAGCCTATCACTCACACGTTCGCTCACTTGTTTCACCTAATCATTCACTCACTTAATATACACTTACTCTCTGGCAGTAGTAGAAAGAGAGAAGTGGAACCGAGTTTTAAACATGCACTGCAGGCATCTATAAAATGGGGCGTTGTTTGTATTGTCTTGGTTTCAATGAAGGAGAAAGGCCTGCGAGAGCAGTCGATTTTACTGAATGTAATTTAGCACTCCTTTAATTACCACTGTAAGGCAGTCTGTCTTTCACCCCTAAGGACACCAAGAGAACTGAGGAAAAAAAGCTTGATGCCTTTCTGCGTGATTCTTGGCTCACCTGCCATGGTGGTTTTGCGGCTGTGGTGCTGCGCTGCTAAGCACGAGGTTGCAGGATGAAATATCGGCCGTGGCAGCCTCATCTCGATGAGGGCGAAATGCAAGGACGCCTGTGTCCCGTGCTTTAGGGTGTTAATGACCCCCTGGTGGTCAAAATTAATCCGAAGTCCTCCACTACGGTGTGCCTCATAACCAAATCATGTTTTTGGCACGTAAAACCCCGGAATTCAATTCGATTCTGGGCTCACTTCCTTGCACTTGCGTTTCCAGGTGTTTTTCCGTGAGAATGTCACACGAGTCTGCCCTGAGGGCACGTCGTGGATTCCGGTGCCAGTTCCCGAGAACTCCGAGGTCAGTCAAGTCTCTGTCGGTCGCACCGGCCTGACTTGGGCGGTGGCCTGGAATGGAAATGCACTTGTTCGTCTCGGTGTATCACGCTACAGTTATATCGGTGAGTTTGACATCTAACATCACTTCCCTCTTCTGCTTGAAATGTGTGGTCTGGCTTACTGTTCTCAGTCATAAAAATTGTCATAAATTTTGCCAGTGTCTGGTTACGTGTTACCCATCTGAATAAGCATTTACAGCAGCAGCTTCTTGCTGGGAGCCGGTTGGCTCAGCTTTGATACTGCATCTGAACAAGTGCGTGGAAAAAAAACAGGCATTACAGGACACGTGCTCACTGCTTGGTTGGCTGTTGGTGTTTGTCCTCAGTGCTTGGTAGGGCCCATAGTACCTTTTGGGAAATGGCTGGCACAGGACCGGCAGGCATCCTTTTTCTCACCCAAAGATATCCTTGGTGCAGAGCATCCACTGCAGCTGTGGGTGGCAGGCTAGAGCTGTTTACCAGGTACCTACCTGTAAAATAGGTACAAGTGCACTCTTGGGTTGGTGCCCAGACACTACGGGACCTCTACGCTTGGTAAGGAGTGCAGCTCTTTCAACCTGAGGGTGCCCCACCCGATAGGTGCTTCATGATGACATTGCCACCATGCAATCAGCACAGTACCCTCTTTTTTTTTTTCCCTTAAGGGTTTGTTATGCCCAAAGGTCTCAGTGGGATTTGCATGGTGCGGGCTCCTTTTCTGAGGCAGCTCACCCATCAAAGAAAGAGTGCCAGGTTGGTGGATGCCTGTGCCGATTTAGACAACCAGTGTATCACCGGTTATGTTGACCGGTGGGTCACCACGTCCACCCGCAGTCGAGGCGGACGCTCCACCACCAGGCCACGACTGCGGTCTGGTTGCAAGTGCGGCCTGCCTGGTCGGCAGTCGGCACTTCTTCTATGATGTGTCTTTGTTCAAGTTGCACTGTTTTCGCTCATATTCTACTACCGTTGTCTTGACTCGGCCCAGAGGCTGAAGGCTCAGAGAAATTACTGAGAGGAGTGTTACAGGAGAGAGTAACAGTAATATATATACCAATAAGAATTCCTTAGAATATTAATTATCTGTCACATGGCACTTGTAAAGTCATTCACAGTAAATGACATTCATACCGAATGTCATTGTGGTCTTGCGGTTATACACGGGTATACAAAATGGCATTCGCAATTCATGGCGATGTTTATCGGCACGCAGGCAGTCCGCAATCTACATGTATACTTTCAGGTTGTGCTTTGCCATGCACAAATTGGTGAGGTGGTCTTCCCACACTTTCAGCAGCGCGTGCGTCTCGTCGTCGGTCCAGTGTGCTTTTCGCTGACAAAGCTGAAGAGTTGGCTTCCGTGGTTTGTGGATAGGCTACAGCGCGACACCATTTTGAAAACAATATGCAGAAATGGAAAAAAAAGCAGACGAGCGTTTGTAAACACGGCCGACAATAGGGGCTAGTGGGCAGTCGGAGACTGTGAACAAGAATATAGCAGCACAAACTGCTTCAACTATCGCACTGTACATTAAAAATGTTTTAAAAAGTTCGTAACAGCAGTAATGACAACCTTTACTAAATTTCGTTTTGTCGATTTCGTAATTTTTTGCCAAGCCCCTGTCATCAAGATTACATAAGTCGTGCTTGCATGAGTTCGGGAAACTCGTTCAATGGGCGAATGCCATTAGCTGTGAATGTCATTCCCTATGCCCATGTAGAAGCAATGAAAGTGGCATTGAGACGTAATCTCATTCGCTGCGAATGACATTACATGTGCCCATCTGACGGGTATTAGCTGCTAGCGCACGAAAACAAGCATTTTCATGAATGGAGGCAACTGAGTTCAGAAGCTTATTCCACTCCTTTGAAGTTCGTGGAATGAATGAATGCAGGCAGGTCATTGTACAGCACTGAGCAATACTGAACTTGTTGGCGTGGTCGGTGTGTGAAGAAATGTAGGAGGATGGGGACACTGGGTGAAAGCGCAGCTGTGGAATATGATAATAGTTCTTTTTTTATGGGACAGAAATAGGTGACAAAATTTGCGGCAGGATGTAAGTGAAAGAGGTTCAAGTGTCAAATAGTTTGAGTTGGAACCAGAAGCCAAATTAAATTTGTTCTGCCTGCGTGGGTTGCGAAATTCGAGTGGTGTTTATTTCTGGTCACATGGTGTACACAGTGGTAGGTGCCGCGCACAAGACGAACCAAGGAAAGGCAGGGCACCTATATTCGGTCATTTAACTACCGTACAAACCTACATGCGCTGAAGCCAAAGAAACATTGCGGAAATGAGCTTCTACTTTTAAAGGGACACCAAAAGAGAAATTCTGGATCAGTTGAGACTGATAAAATATCCATTCAAAATTATATTTTCTATAATTTGAAGTTAATAGCTTGACTATTAAAAAAGAAAGGAAGTAAAGGCCAAAGTTTCATTTTTAGAATTTCGCGCTGAAGCCCTGGTGCCGTTATGGCACTGTCACGTCACGAATTTCAAAGTAGAGTAGGACCCCATTATACAGTTTATAAAGTAATGTGAGAAAAGAAAGCATACCGAACTCACTAAAAGATTTAGCAGACTCGGGAATAGTTGATACCTAAGTAATGCAAAGTGTTCTGCGAATCGTTGCAGCTTGAGACGTCGATGCCCGCCTAACTGGTTGAATGCAAGCGGCCGGAGATGCATGTTGTCGTTATTGCAACTTCCGTACGTTTGCATTTACACTCATCAAATTCAGCCCGTGTCAGCAGCTTCTTTGGGCGAAGTATTTTTGAAGGGAAGTTCTGATGTGCCCACTCGGTGAGAACCACTGTGGCATGAGACATGGTCAAGCGTGAAGCTGGTCGGGCTTTGGCTGCCCGAGACATTCTATATATCGTGTTCCTATTGCGCTGTGGTTAAAAACGGTAACGTGAAACTGGAGTGAAATTGAGCTGGTGGGCGATGCCAGAAAATAATGGCACCAGAACAAAACATGACACTCGCTTCGTGCAGCCTGCAGCAAGGAACAGTGGCGTGTTTGGGTTATCACCTGTCAAAAGCATGCAGTCCGTTTCGAATGGCACTATGCCACACGTGCTGTGGAACAGATAGGTGAAGATGCTTATCCCAGTAGGGTTGGTGGCGATAGCTGAGAATGCGACATGAGACAGCCAGTGAAATTTGCTGGTACTGGTAGAGGAAACTGAGTGCATGGCACGGGCAGGTGAGTACTGTGGGCAAGTTTCCATGGTGTGTGCCTGCTGCTCTCAATTGTGCATGCCTTGCTTGTTTTCTTGTTCAAGCAGGATCTAGCGCCCAGAATACGTATCGCACGATCGCAGTTTGGCAAGTACTGAACGTTGGTGTCGAAAGATCATGGTGTTTGGGAACATTTTCCCGAACGTTTTCGGTGCTGTTGATAAGTAACTTACTATACAATTCAAATGACTTCTCTATTTGGTGTCCCTTTAGTGAACAGGTTTAGTACTTTGTTGGAAAAGGTCGCTACTATGTCTTTGTTTTCTCCTGCAGCCAGCTCACAGTGCATGTAGTGCTTTAGCAATTCAGCTGTTGTGACGATGGCTGTGCCCCATCTACTTTCTCAGGCATTTGTGAACATATGCGTGGGGCTTAGCCCAGGGAGTATTGGCCATTGTCAGTGTTCACAGACATGACGGCGAAACGGGAAAACCCAGTAATCTGTGGCCAATGTGTAGGATGTTGTGCGAAACCTGTTTATATTAGTTAGTAGAAGTGCAGCGAGCTACTGGAAACGGGCCCAGATGGTGCACATAGAGTTTGAGCGTTACAGAACAGTGCATTTGTACGCGTGCAAAGGGGTAGAGGCTGTCGTGAGCTGGCTGCGGACGGACAAGCATCTACGGGGCAGTCGACTAGAAGTTATGTCGACTAGATGTAACTTAAAAGACTAAGAATTCTGTGGTGGGTGATACAAGAGTGTGCCTTCAGGTTCGGCCTGCAGGACATTACTGGGCAGACAATTCCACGCTATGTTGAAGCCAATGTGTCACTGAGTTACACTGCACATTTTTAAATGCAATTTCAGTTTGTAACACGATCTACCTTTTGCCCAGCCTTTATGTGAAACTCCATATATGGGTTATCTGAGTATTGTAAAAAAAATGAATGAGTGAACAAATAAAAGAATGGTAGGCAACGCTAATCTTCGACTTTGGTGTCTCTTAGTGGCACTCCCACCTTGGTGCGGGTGTTCTTTAGGTTAAGCGAGCGAACGTCTCTCCCCTAGCACAATATGCGGGCGAGGAGTAAGGGAGGGCGAGGAGGAAGCACAGCAGGTGCCACCTGCCGGGGCATAGCCCCCTAGTGAGTGGCGCACGAAGTGCACCTTACGCACCTTATCCGGTGCTGACGTCAGAGCATGTAACGAGCGGGCGCAGCTGTTGCGAGCAAGCGAGCAAACAAGTGAACGCTGGGAGAGGAGAAGCGAGAGAGGAGGAAGTGACGTCACATCCGCTCTGCTAGGCAAATATTCAGTCTATGCCAAGCAGCCATTTTTCTTTAATTAGCCGGTTAAATATCGCGACACCTACTTGTGCATGACGTCGTTAGTGACGTCATTGCTACCACTTCCTACTTCCGTGTTCCCAGGAATTTCGCCAAAGTTGTGCTCACGTGGCGGCTCTCTAAACTCTACGATCGTGGGCTTTGGTGTGCGGTAGTCAGTGATTTCTAATTAATTCTAATAATTCCAGACACTTCAGTAACTCAACATGTAACTAAACTTATGCTATGATATCATATCTATGATGAAACCCGTGAATTTTGTACTATACTATTTTTTTCTATCTTTCTCTGATTTAATTTGAATTTCGCCCCGGGTCATCTCAGGAGAAGAACTGAACTGCTGTGCAAAAAACAAGAGTGTCACTTGATGCTTGTGCCACTAGAAATAAATAAATATTTCTGTTTGGCATAATGGTGTTAACTGCATTCCTTCTCGGAAATTTAGTTTGAATCGACGCTCAGTATTTATCAGAGAGACCTCTGGCAGTTAAACGTAGAAGAGTGCTAGAGTTGTGAAGATACCTGTCATTGCAGGAACTGAATGGACAGAAGTGGCTGCACCCGATGCTGAAGAGAAGTTGTTGCAAGTTGCTGTGGGGCAGAACATGGTGTGGGCCGTTGGAAGAAATGGAACGGTCAGTTGCCATTTCTGGCTTCGTCACTCTTATTGCTGTTAAACCCAGTTTCAGTAGGGGTGTCCAGTTAGTGAAATTTCCTAATCGAATCGAATACAAATATTCTAAAGAAATGTGATCTCCGTATGTAAAATAGTTTCTCGTTTCTAAACAAAGTGAAATATAATGTATGCATGGAATCCGTTTCATAAACAAGAGAGTTATTTAAATTCTCTGATACATTGGTGTAATACGATTTGCAACTGGATGCACACGATTTCTTTAGAGCCTGCCCTGAAAGCAGAACTTTTCGGGGTTACATGAATACTTTATTAATGAAGATTTAAGTTAGGATGCAGCACAAAAGCAACAACAAACTTGGCTCAGCAAATATGCTAGCAAGCAAAAGATTGTTTTCAATGTCATAGCAAATGTCACAGCAACTTTGCTGTTAGTGGTTTTGCCTGCAAGAAACTTGTGTACATAAACTTGCTCGAAGCAAGCACCCCGCTTTTGTCCTCTCACCATCAAAAGCCTTCCAATGGAAGGTTCTGAGACGGTCCAGCGAAACTTTTCTACGAGCGGTATTTTTCATAAAACTTGACTCAGCATTCGTAAAATCGCAAATCAAGCCCCAGTTTGTAAGTTTCACGAGAAACTCAGGAGTGTTGGAAAGTGTGCTCTGGGAAAGTACTATGCTTGTGTAGGGCCCGCACTTAAAAAAAAAAAATCTTTTACAGGGTGCGGGTCTTGCACGAGGCAGGTTTATGACTACTCACTGAAGCGTCAAAAAACTGCTTGGAATGTTATGCAGAATAACGCTGGCAGCTGACTAGGATCACTTTTATTCAGTCATCCTCATGGTTTCCGCTGCCCTCGTCTTTTGACGAGCTTGCCTCATCGGTGCTCTCTGAGAGCTGGTTGTCCTCGGCGCCATCATAGTGTTTGAGGTTCCCATCACTTTGAAGCTCTTGACGACAGTCTCAAACGAAACTGTAAGCCGTGCATACAAAATCCATGTCCACACTTCGTGCAGTTATGCCCTCTACGTGCACCTAGCGGGGGGCCTTCCCGTGATCGCCCTCCTGTGAAGCCGACACTACACATTGTCGTGTGCTTCTCTATCGTCACCAGCGGAATGTGTGTGAAAGTGTGATGCAGCTAAGTGCACCACAGCACAGCTGATAACCGTTGGAGCCCAGTGGACCTGTGCTGTGTTGATACAGTGATGATGAAGATACCATCGTCTCCAGGACAGTAGCTAGTGCCATCTACTAGCGGCTTGTAAGAATTAACCAGCGCGTGGATATGTAGGTGACGCGTAGTGAAACTCCTAATATTATTGCACGCCGAAGTGGAGGCGCATGGTCCTTGCACAAGTTAATATGGTAGCCCAATGTTTGGCTTGGGCTGGCCTTTATTCAAGAGGGTTTTGTAACAACGAAAATCGAGTTGGAGCAAGATGGGAACCACTCGCATGTGACAGACCTGACTGGTGCAGAACTTTTTGTTGGGCTAGTTGGTGCATGTTACTGAAGTACTGGTGCAGTCTCGTGCTATTACCCAGATATGCCACCGGACTGGAAGTGAGAGTGCTTCAGCAGGCAGAGCCTTCAAGCAGGCTTGCCGCTCACTGATTACTGTTGTGGCTTTTTCTGTGAGATATTTATTTGGCAGGCATGCCAAAGAATTGGCAAGTTTCACGCAACTGTGCTGTGCGCGTGACTCCCTCGCAGGTCTGGTTTCGCAAGGGCATACGGTGTGACGACCTCGGCTGTCGGGCCTCTGTCACGGGGTCTGGTTGGGTGAAGATGATTGGCACGATGGCCATGATCAGTGTTGGCCCCAATGACCAGGTGAGTTGCGATGTATTTGGCTTCCGATTTTTTGGAGGCTGAAGTTATTCTCAGGCTGTTGTTTCATTTCAGAGGGGCTCTTCGATTACTTTGAGGGAAAATGGCATGTGCATAAAAATAAAGAACTCTATAAAAAAAATTATGTTGAGCTGTATGAGAACATTACCATTCTAAAATGTGCAGTCAACGTCCAATTTTTCAGACTTCATAGGGGTTGCGAAGGCATGAAAAAAATTGGGCAGTTTTTTATCGTGCCTAAACGGCCCAGAATCGCAAAAGAAAGGAACAGCAATATCTCTGCAAACAGAAGTCACCTAAATGGAATTGCCACTTAAAAGGACTGACAACTGATTTTTAAGGACTCAGTTTTTTACAGTGCAATAAAAACCTCATCGTCTGAAATGTTTGTGCCTGCAGCAGTTACTTCCAAAAGTGGGGAAATTTTGTAAGCAGAAGAATTGATCTGAGTAACCTCTAAAATGTAGGGTTCCAGACACCAGCAACACTGAAAAGTGAGAGCGATGATAGCTTGCCTCACAAATTGGGAAACCACAACGATGGGCGGCTTTCGCAAGTGTGACTGAAACTTGTGTCAACCATCCACATTTCGACCTTTCCAGCCACTTCTTAAGAAAAAAAAAAAAAACACATTGCAATAGTAAGCTGCTGCATCTGCGACTACTGTGATTCCTAGTGTATGCGGCAATTGGGTGCCCTCTTTTGGCCGTGGGCCCAAGTTTGTGTATGCCACTTTAGCCTTCAAGATCGGGCTACAGCCTGCACTGCCCAACCTCAAAGGCCATGGCGCCATTTTTCTAACCTTATAACAACTGAAGATGTAGCTTGTAGGGTTCTCACACCCGCTCTTGGGACAAAGGAACGACAACACAGTAGTGCAAACAGTCACAAGGGCATTTATTGCACCTTTCATAGATGAATGCCTGCTAGCCGAGTTGCTATCCACCAAACATGCCGATGGGCGCGTGACAAATCTAGAAGTTGGACTTACCGCGACCGGATAGCGAGCGAGTATGTTCGCCCCATGCTGGATCCCAACGCCTGGTCGTTCGTGCGTACGGTCACACGAATGGTGGCGCATTCCAAGGCGGCCACGCGAGACGGTCTCGCAGAAGCGTGGATCGGCGCACGCGCGGCATGGCACGTACGCACTGCTCGCTGTCCCGAACCAAAGATTGAGCGCCTTGTCTTTCGGCGCCGAAGTAACCCCGCCTGTCGGCGGCGTTAGCAGCGCAACACTCGCGCCATCTCTCGTACTGCGCCTCAACCACTCCGACCGCCGCGGGCGCCAGTTCACGCGAGCCATGCAAGAAAACAACATATCAGGGGACGCGTGAGAGTCGCGCATCCCCACAAGCTGTCCATTGTAAGTTACGGGGAAGCTTATAGGAAAAAAAGTGTATTGCATTTCAGTATTTAAGAAAAGGCTCAGCAGCTGCACACACTAACAGACAGTCATGTGACAGGCCATCCTATTTGTTGGTAGCCAAAATTGTTTTTTGAGACTTGTTATGAAGAATTAAAAATATAAATCCTCGTTTACTGAGAAAAACAGTGCTCGTTTCAGTCAATACGAGACACAATCTTTCCATCAGCGAGATTCATGTTCCAAAGTTTGTGTGTCCCTTTAGATAAAACGACAGCCCCTGAATTGGTTATTTGTGTATTTGGGTAATGCAAAAAAAGCTTTCAATAATCGGAACCAAAATTTTCAGCAACTCTGTAAGTGGGACCACAGAAGTAAGCTCTAAAGCATTTTTTCAGAAAGTGGCAGGATGCGAAATGCATTCTTGCAAAATATATTTTGCTCTCCTGTACAGAAAGCCATCCTTACAAAGTGGCGGCAGAAAATCAAGCAGGCAGAAAGTTGATAGTATTTTAATATATGGCATGCACACATTCCTGGATGGCTCCTTCCCAGCACCCCAATGTGGTCTGTAGGTGACCAGAATTAAGACAAACATAATTTTGGATGCCTTGCAGCATGCCACTCGATAATTTAGACTCCCTCCGCATGAGCATGCATTATTGGGCCGCTGAGCCATGTACTGTCTTAATATGCGACCGATGCCTCTATGAAACTGAATCCAGTGGTGCCTATAGTCAATCCAGTAGTTAATGACTGCACCCGAATAGCTGGCCAAACTAGCTGCTACACTCACTTTTGATTTCTTTGTGCTTAACATATCTAAAAGGGTTAAGAGGACGTACGACATATATAGCGCTGTATCTCTGCACATCACGCTGAGTAAACTGAACTCCTCTTAATCAGATCATATTTATCCAATCCTTCGAGGCTCCATTTAGCGAGATTCTACTGTGCTTAAAAATTCAAGGTGTTCCACTGTCGTACCTGTACTGTGGTTTCAATACAAAACTGAAAAACAAAGCTGTGACCTTTGGTTTTTGTTTGAGCTAATCAGCATATTACTGTGAAATTAATGACAATACAGTTTTGAAAGAAGACATTATCAGTGTAAACTAAATTAGTGTTGCTCTTTGATGTACTTTTTATTTTATTAAACGCATCGCTATTTCTTCAGGTGTGGGGCATCACGCGCGACGACCGCCAGCTGTGCCTGCGCACCGGCGTCACGCTCGAGGAGGCCAGCGGCCGGGAGTGGAAGGAGATTGTCGTGCCCTTTGGGAACGCGCCGAGCCGCACTGCAAGCGTGAGCTCGCTGACATCCCTGGGCAGCCTTCGGCTGGCCACGCCCTCGTACGCTGCGGTGGCGGCGGAAAGCGGCGACGATCCGCCGCCGACTCCGGACCGGAAGAAGATGTCTCGTCACAGCTCGCGCTCGGGGTCTCCGTGCAGCGACACCGTGGTCACGAGACACCAGGCGAGTGACGAAGGATGCCGCGGAGCACGAATGTACCGCAGCCGGGGCTCCTTGCTGTTGTCGTAACCGAGCAGTGGACGACGGTATGGAAAATGTTGGCTAAAAGGAGCGCACTCGAGCCGCTTTGCAACGAAGTTGCATCCGACACGAAAATACCTTCGTTGCATCCAGTAAACTAGTCCTCCGTTAATTCGACCCTGGTTAATTCACTTTCTTGTCTACTTCGATCCGAACCAAAGGTCCTGCTGGTGCCAATGCATTTCTATGGGCTCAAAACTTTCGTTATTTCACTCCTGAAATTGGCCTTGATTGGCCAGAGCATGATTCTTTGCTTTGGCTTGGAGTGCAGGAGGGCACTCCATAACTTGGATATCTAAAACGTTGGAGGGGCGGTTGCATGCTGCTGCCGATCATCAGCAACATGCAAGGGTAACGGTATGTGACATCATGTCGTAGTCTTTGAAAAGTGTTGCCTAGCAAAACAAAGCTTAGCAGCCGACGCCATTGCTATGATTCGAACTCGTGCCTTTGTGACAACGTACAGTTGGAAGCCGAGCAATAACTAACTGTCGTGCTGTTACGAAACCTTGGCAGTGGGCAACTTGTGTGGTTCTTTGCATCCCAGACAGACTCTGAGAGCAGTGCACTTGCCCGGGTGTCTCGGAAGTCACGGCAGTCATTACTGTAGTGGGTGAGGCCGATGCTGCGTGGATTGCAAAGAACAAGTTGTTCTTGATTGCAGTGGGTGCTGGAGCAAGAGCCTCCTGTCGCCACCATTGAGGAAATTCAGAGCCACAGGAATTTTTTGTGCAGAATCAACAGCTGGCTGTAAACGCAGGACCGTAAATTTCTAGACGGGTCGAAGGATTTGGATCCTTGTGAAAACGTGCACAATGCATACTGACTTGGATAGTCTGTGGACTGTGTAGGCAGTCTTGGAAAATTGCATTTAGAAATGGAATCATTGAGCAATCACTGATGTCTACTGAATTTTTTCTCTGCAGACACAAGTAAACCGTAAGTGTCAGACCATAAATTTGCACATTGGCCTACAGACTTAGATCACTGCGTAAACTTGTACGATGTAACAGCGTACACTCTCTTAGAGGGCCTATGGACTTTATAGACAGTCTTGAAAAAAGTACGTTGAGAAATAGAATCTCGAGGAATCGGTGATGTTTGCTTATTTCTTGTTTATTTTCTTTGCAGGAATCCATAGGCTCATCTCCAATGCATAACTTTGCACACTCGGCATTTGGCGAGCTCTCACCCTGCATGTAAGTGTATTACAATGTGCTCGACATGGGCACGTTGTAGTGACGAAACAGAAATGAAAGATAAGGCGCTTGCGAGAATCAAGCTGTCTAGTCAGGAGAGATTAATTGCGCTTGTGAAATGAGGAATGACATTGGTGACAGCAAAAAAAGGTTTGACAGCCGTCGAATCGAATGGCATGGCTCTCACTGGCTTGCGAGTCAATCACGACAATTTTTGAGATTCATGGATTGATTCATAGGGTTTAAAATTGTAACCTGTTCCGAACGAATACAGAAAGAATGCAATGTTTGCTTTCTGCGTCGCCCCTCCACTCATCCTTCCCCTCAGCCAGGGTAGTGTAGATAGAAATGGCTTGGCCGTTGCTACTTTCCTTTCTTCTTTCCACGGTGCGTGTAGGTAGCCCTCAGAGGCTTGCGTCTGGCAAAGGTGCCTGAGGGTAACAAAGGAATGCTGACAGGACAGTTGGGATGCATTAACAACAGCCATTTCCCTGTTTCGTAGAAAATACGAATGGATACATGTGCTCAATAGCTGGCATCTGTGGGTTGTCCCGCTTGATGGAATGTATTCCCTGACATTGCCTCAGACGGAAGAAGAGCAGGGGTTTTGAAATCCGCATAAGGGAGCAAGCAATCTGTTACAGCCAAACATAGATATATATAACGAATGCAGATATAATGAATTATAAGATGTAACAAAGTTAACCTAACCTGTGCCTCACCTATATTAGTGTGTAAAGAATACATGCTTATAGGGAATGTCGGATATAACGGAGGTATTTCCGTGACGGATGCGACTTTGTTATAATGAAGTTCGACTGTATGTGAAATTGAGGCCTCCTCCCTCCATGACACGAAATAATACAGTCAGCTTTCTAGGAGGCTGCCAAGACAGAAAAGCAGCATTTTCAGTTGAGACCAACACATTTTCGATGCGTTCGCTGTCCCTCATCATCATCATCATCAGCCTGGTTTCGCCCACTGCAGGGCAAAGGCCTCTCCCATACTTCTCCAACTACTCCGGTCATGATCTAATTGTGGCCATGTCGTCCCTGCAAACTTCTTAATCTCATCCGCCCACCTAACTTTCTGCCACCCCCTGCTACGCTTCCCTTCCCTTGGAATCCAGTCCGTAACCCTTAATGACCATTGGCTATCTTCCCTCCTCATTACATGTCCTGCCATGCCCATTTCTTTTTCTTGATTTCAACTAAGATGTCATTAACTTGCGTTTGTTCCCTCACCCAATCTGCTCTTTTCTTATCCCTTAATGTTACACCCATCATTCTTCTTTCCATAGCTCATTATGTCGTCCTCAATTTTAGTAGAACCCTTTTCGTAAGCCTCCAGGTTTCTGCCCCATACGTGAGTACTGGTAAGACACAGCGGTTATACACTTTTCTCTTGAGGGATAATGGCAACCTGCTGTTCATGATCTGAGAATGCCTGCCAAATGCACCCCAGCCCATTCTTATTCTTCTGATTATTTCAGTCTCATGATCCGGATCCGCGGTCACTACCTGCCCTAAGTAGATGTATTCCCTTACCACTTCGAGTGCCTCGCTACCTATCGTAAACTGCTGTTCTCTTCCGAGACTGTTAAACATTACTTTAGTTTTCTGTAGATTAATTTTTAGACCCACCCTACTGCTTTGCCTCTCCAGGTCAGTGAGCATGCATTGCAGTTGGTCTCCTGAGTTACTAAGCAAGGCAATATCATCAGCGAATCTCAAGTTACTAAGATATTCTCCATTAACTCTTATCCCCAATTCTTCCCAATTCATGTCTCTGAATACCTCCTGTAAACACGCTGTGAATAGCATTGGAGAGATCATGTCTCCCTGCCTGACGCCTTTCTTTATTGGGATTTTGTTGCTTGCTTTATGGAGGACTACGGTGGCTGTGGAGCCGCTATAGATATCTTTCAATATTTTTACCCCCGCAGGGGCGTCTGCGTCAGCAGGCGTTTGGTGTGTTGCGACACCACGTACCCGAGCACACGAGGGTTGGACCCTCCCGCGTGTAGCCGTGCGCGGCTCAGCCGTGTCCGGGGAAAAGGGGATCCTGGGGGTTGAGCCGATGCTGGGTGTTTGGACCTTTAAGGCCCCCCGGCGGAGGCAACACACCCCTTTGGCCTCTGCTTCACGTAGACGGCACCCCCGGACTGACCCACCCGGGGGAAATCGGTAGTTGCCTTTTCCTGTCTCTCTCTCCCTATTACCTTCGTCTTTCCCTTACTTTCCGCCTTTCCTGTCTCCTTCTCATTTCTTTATTACTTCCGACCTTCTTGGCAGCAAGGGTTAACCTTGTGTGAGTAGCCAACCTTGGTTATGTCATATTGGGTTATAGTGGCAACGTACAGCTGGCGTTTGCAGGCCCTGTTTTTCAGGCCCTGCAGCGTCCCCTTGTTGGACTCCATGGTGGGTGGCTGGCGTTGCTGCCGAAAACTATACGTCCACATATGGCTACTTCCTTCCCTTCACTACCTGATCGCCCTCAGAAAAGAGGGCGCACCGATGAAGTCTTTCAATTTTTTGGCCGCCAAAAAGAATCGTTCCCGTGTTTCCATGTTATCCATTCTGCAAAACCAGATAAACCAGTAAGAACTATCTCACCCTTCCTTGTTTCGAAGTCATTGACTGAAGCCTTTGGTCCTGGCTATAAGGCGTCGAGGATGGCAAGCGGGGATCTCCTCTTGGAGCTCCGCGATCAAAAACAATATGAAAAATTGTCAACACTAGTGTCATTTGGGGAAACCCAGATAATTATAACCCCGCACCGCACGATGAACACCACCCGTGGTGTTGTCTCTGACGATGACTTGATGGAGCTCACTGAGGCTGAACTCTTGGAGGGCTTCAGTGACCAGAATGTTATAAATGTTAAACGAATTAAGATTAGGCGAGATGGAAAAGAGATCAAGACGAAACACCTGATACTCACTTTCGGCTCAAGTGTCCTTCCCGAGTCCATCGAGGCTGGTTATATCAAACTTCGTGTTCGACCATACGTTCCCAATCCTCTCAGATGCTTTAAGTGCCAACGTTTCGGCCACAGTTCACAGAACTGTCGAGGCCGGCTGACTTGTGCCAAGTGCAGTGACAATGAACATTCCTCCGAAACTTGCCAGAACACCCCACACTGTGTCAACTGTGATGGCGAGCATGCCGCATACTCGCGCGCCTGCCCGTCCTGGAAAAAAGAAAAAGAAATTGTGACCATAAAAGTAAAAGAAAATATCACTTTCAAAGAGGCACGGAGGCGGGTGTCATACCTGTCTAAGAGCAGCTTTGCAGATGTGGCGCGTAAGGGGGCAGCGTCACAAAGGCCTCCGGCGGCTGTCCGACCCACAAGCAGTGAGTCGGCAGTTACGCCATCTGCCCCCGCGGCGGTCGCAGCTAGCGCTGCTCCGTCAACAGAGCAGGGGGGACCATCGACCCCGAAGGTGGGCGCAGCAGAGGGTGCCCCAATCTCCCCGGCCCCTCCCAGCGCTGGCAACAGCCGGCGCAGCCAAATCCCGCAGGGTGCCCCATCGACCTCCGGGCTGGTGGGCGCAGGGGTGTTGCCCTCCAAGGCGGGACCCTCTCGGGAAACTTCTCGCTCGCAAGAGCAGGTGTCCGGCGCCTCACAAGAGGCAATGGACACTACACCTATTCTCAAGGCGCACCAAGCGCCTAAGGAGCGGCGAGGCTCCCTCGAACGCTCCAGAAAGGGCAGAACCCCCGTTACAGGGCCTCGAAAGAGCTCTGTAACCTAAGCGGCATCACCTCAATTTCCGTAAACACAGCACAAATTTTTCTTTAAATATGGATACACAAATCATTCAATGGAATGTCAGAGGTCTTCTTAGGAATCTCGATGACGTGCAAGAACTTATCCATAAACACAATCCGAAAGTGCTGTGTTTACAGGAAACACACTTAAAACCAAAACACACAAATTTTCTTCGACAACACGTTACTATTCGCAAAGATCGCGATGATGCTCTCGCATCATCGGGCGGTGTTGCAATTATAATTCAAAAAAGCATAGCCTGTCAACGTTTGCAGCTACGAACGGCCCTTGAGGCAGTGGCGGTTCGAGTCATTCTGCTAAACAAGCTTATCACTATTTGCTCACTTTATATACCCCCACATTATAAACTAAGCAAACATGAATTTCAGTCCTTTATTGATGAATTGCCAGAACCCTACGTTGTTCTTGGCGATTTCAATGCACATAACTACCTGTGGGGCGACCCTCGTATAGATGCGCGAGGACGTCTTCTCGAACAGTTCCTCTTTTCTTCTGGTGCTTGTCTGTTGAATAAAAAGGAACACACATATTACTCTCTTGCAAATAGAACCTATTCTTCCATAGACCTAAGCATAGTCTCCCCGTCTGTATTGCCTGAACTTGAATGGGAAGTTGCCGACAACCCTTACGGCAGCGACCACTTCCCTATACTGCTAAGATCACCTAAAGAAAATGAATATCCACCACACGCTCCTAGGTGGAATATTGACACAGCAGACTGGGAGAGGTTCCGAAACTTAACTAGTATATCATGGGATGACATGTCTTCTTTAGAAATCGATGCGGCTGTGGAGTACTTCACAGCCTTTATAATAGATGGTGCATCTAAATGCATACGTGAAATAAGCGGCTCGGCATGCAAACGGCATGTCGCGTGGTGGAACCATGAATGCAGAATCGCACGTAGGAATCAGAACAAAGCGTGGGAGATGCTACGCGCTTCGCCCACTGCAGAAAATCTTGTAAACTTTAAAAAAGTAAAATCCCAAGGTAGGAGAACCCGCCGACAGGCCAGAAGAGAAAGCTGGCAAAAGTATCTATCGAGTATTAACTCGTTTAGGGATGAGGCCAAAGCCTGGAACAGAGTTAATAGGATTAGAGGTAGGCAAACATACTCAGTCCCCCTGGTAAACACACAGGGCGATTCACTGCAAGACCAGGCCAACTCACTTGGGGAGCACTTTGAGAGTGTATCAAGCTCAAATCATTATTCGCAATCCTTCCTAAAATATAAACAAATAGAAGAATGCAAGCCACTCATCAATAAATGCCGAAAGAATGAACCGTACAATTGTCCTTTTAGTGCTGCCGAGTTGAAAGCTGCCTTGAGCGCATGCAAGAGTTCCGCACCAGGATCTGATAGAATCATGTATGAAATGCTCAAAAACTTACACAATGACACGCAGGTTACACTACTCACACTTTTCAACACCATCTGGGATGCAGGGTACCTTCCAACCGCGTGGAAGGAAGCCATTGTAGTCCCTGTTTTGAAACAAGGCAAAGACCCTTCCTCAGTGGCAAGTTACCGCCCGATAGCCCTCACAAGTTGCATTTGTAAGGTGTTCGAAAAAATGATAAATCGGCGACTCATTCATTTCCTTGAACAGAGCAAAATGCTTGATCCTTATCAGTGCGGCTTCCGAGAAGGGTTCTCCACAACCGATCATCTCGTGCGTGTTGAAGGGAATATCCGGGACGCATTTATACATAAACAGTTCTTCCTATCGGTATTTCTCGATATGGAAAAGGCGTATGACACAACGTGGCGTTACGGAATCTTAAGAGACCTGTCAGAAATGGGCATCCACGGTAATATGTTTAATATAATAAAAAGCTATCTGTCAAATCGTACCTTCCGGGTAAAAGTCGGCAATGCACTCTCACGTCCTTTTACGCAAGAAACGGGTGTACCCCAAGGAGGCGTGCTCAGCTGCACCCTATTTATCGTGAAGATGAACACGCTTCGTGCTTCACTACCACCCGCCATCTTTTACTCTGTCTACGTGGACGACATTCAAATAGCTTTCAAATCTTGTAACCTCGCAGTCTGCGAGAGACAGGTACAGCATGGCCTGAACAAAGTGTCAATGTGGGCAGACAAGAATGGGTTTAAGATCAATCCTAACAAAAGCTCTTGTGTTCTTTTTACAAGAAAGAGAGGACTTATCCCAGATCCTTGCATAGAACTGCGTGGACAACAGATACCTGTAAACAAAGAACACAAATTTCTAGGTGTCATACTTGACTACAGATTCACTTTCGTCCCCCACATTAAATATCTTAAAGAAAAATGTCTGAAAACAATGAACATAATCAAACTTCTATCCCAGACTACATGGGGTAGTGACAGGAAGTGTTTAATGAATCTATATAAAAGCCTCATTCGATCGCGACTAGACTATGGTGCCGTGATTTATCACTCTGCCGCCCCGAGCGCACTAAAGATGCTAGACCCTGTGCACCATCTAGGAATCCGACTGGCCACTGGCGCTTTCAGAACGAGTCCCATACAAAGTTTATATGTAGAATCAAATGAGTGGTCACTTCATCTGCAGAGAACATACATCAGCCATACATATTTTCTGAAAGTCCACTCAAATCCTCAGCATCCCTGTTTTAATACCATTAATGACATGACATATGCTACTCTCTTTCGCAATCGTCCCTCCGTAAGACAGCCTTTCTCGCTGCGTGTGAGGGAGCTTAGTGAAGAAATGCACGTTCCACTCCTCGAGCTTCGCCTAATGCATCCAGCCAAGCTGCTACCTCCTTGGGAGTGGCAGCTCATACAATGTGATATATCTTTCGTGGAAGTCACAAAGCATGCTCCAGAGATTGAAATCCTAATGCATTTCCGGGAACTCCAGCACAAATACTCCTGCACGGAGTTCTACACAGACGCATCAAAGTCACACGACGGGGTGTCCTATGCAGCCGTCGGTCCATCCTTCTCGGAATCCGACGTACTGCATCCGGAAACTAGCATCTTTACGGCTGAGGCCTACGCACTCCTGTCGGCCGTAAAACATATAAATAAATCACAACTCCCGAAATCAGTTATATACACGGACTCCCTCAGTGTTGTGAAGGCCTTGATGTCTTTCCGAAATCACAAAAATCCAGTATTTAATGAACTCTACTCCGCACTGTGCAAATCATATATATCTAACCAACATGTGATCGTATGCTGGGTGCCTGGACATAGGGGCATCGAGGGAAACGTTCTAGCCGACCAGATGGCCACATCAATCTCATTGCATGCAGTTAACTCTACTGCTTCGGTCCCTGTCACAGACCTGAAGCCTTTCTTAAGAAGGAAACTACGAAACCACTGGCAACGCATGTGGGACGAAGAAATAAATAATAAACTGCATGTAATAAAGCCACAATTAGGTTTCTGGCCTCCTGTAACAAAATCCCGCCGGACAGATGTCCTATTCTGCCGTCTAAGAATAGGACACACATTTGGCACACATAACTTTTTACTCACGGGAAACGAGCCTCCAACCTGTGGTAGATGCGGGGAAAGGCTGACCGTCCTCCACGTCCTACTGGAGTGTCGGGAAGCCGAATCCGAAAGAAAAAAACATTTTCTCCTAGCATACCGCCACCACATCCCCCTTCATCCTGTTATGTTACTAGGTCCAGAACCACTCTTTGACACCAGCGCCGTCCTAGGTTTTTTGAAAGATGTTGTGTTGCATGTTATTAGCCCCACACGTTCGTAGCGCTTCCTCTCTCCAGAGGATGCCGCTGCGATAGTTATTTTGAATAGCACATGCCTCTAGGCCCTTGTGGTTCAAGGGCTCGGGTGAGGCAGTAGTGCTGTAACCAATTTAACATCGCGCATATTTTAAACAATGCATCATTCTTTTACGATGGATTTTAATGTTCATAGTCATCGCCATAATTTTATAGAACGTAGATTTTACGCACTTTACAGCGACTATTTTTAGGCCACTTTACAGCCAAGTCACATCTTTCATAATACATCGTTAACGCTACCACTTGTCATGGCGCTCTTTGGCCAAACCTGGCCCTTGCGCCACAAAATAACACACATCATCATCATCAATATTTTTACATACGGCTCGTCTACACCCTGATTCCGCAATGCCTCCATGACTGCTGAGGTTTCGACTGAATCAAACACTTTATCATAATCAACGAGAAACTGTCCCTCAGTGCTACTAAAACTGCAAGTTGGTGACCCCAGTGGCTGCAGCCATTGGGTCTATGATTGGGGCATCTTTGCAGTCTGGTGCATGTGTGCTCATCGGTCATGTTTGAATTGTGTGCAGGCCCATTTCAGGATCCAAATAACGGAAATTCTTCGATCCATAGAAATGTATGGGTGCTGACTGGGACATCCAGTTGGGATTGAATAAGCCGTAAAATTGAATTAACAGGAGCTGAATCAATGGGAGTCTACTTTACTTGGCTCGCATCTCCACGGCAGCATCGTCTACAGTACAGATGGGGAACATTTTCTTACCGTGTTCAAAAAGTGTCAGTGCCCCGTGAAGTGTTTCATTGTGGGCCCACATTTTTTTTTTATCAAGGAATTCCACTTACCCCGACGAATGGCCAACCCCTGCTGTCCACGATGCAGTCGGCTCCGTCACGTGGTCTTGGGTCAGTGGTACCGCCTGCACGATTGACTTTCCCGGTGCCCTGCCCAACTGGTTCAGTCTGACAGGTGTGTGGAGGACGTGTCGCAACGGAAGAGTGTTGGTCGTTTTAGCACGTTCTCTGCTGCATCTAATGGATTCCGAGTCTCTTTAACATAGGTGTGCATTATCTGTTGTAAATACAAGCAACCCTGGTTTCCACCGATTCTAACCACAGGCACTGCAAATTTAGCCTGTACCATACCATTGATTTCCCAGGGTGCTCTGTTCAATGGGTTCAGTGTGACAGCTCTACAGCTGCATTGTGACCATATTAGCTGATTTCTCACCAGATCTGGCAGATTTTAGCCTGCTTTAGTGATGAATATTGGCATTTCGTGGGCAACAGTTTCTTTTAGCAGACCATGTGTGACATTTTTATTTCACAAGTATATTTGAGCCGTTCTGATGCTTGTTTTGAAGGTTGTAGTGCAATAATTTTAAGGAGGACTGCTGGCAACATTGGTGGATAAGGGCTTGGTATCCCTGTAGGGAAACAAATGTTTATTTGCTCAGTGTATCATTCAGTAGCTGTTTTAAGTAGTGTAACGGTAGCTGTGCATACAGTCTGGGCAGCAAAATGACCTGCTGGAGTTCAATAAATTGGCTGTGCAATTCTTTACACTGTGCAGGTTCAACGGTTGATGGCGCTGTTCGACACTTGGAAAATGCGGAGTGGCGGAAGCTCGTGCTGCGTCGCCTCCGAGACCGTCGGGAAAAGGAGACGGAAAACTACGACTACGATTCCGCGATTGAAAAGGTGACGTCACATTGCTCGATAAGGCTGTGGTGGTTTGCATTTCTCTGTAGCGGTCCTTGTGAATGGCACTGAGAGAAAAGGGTGCGAAAGAGAGTACCGTATTCAGCCGATTATAACATGTTGTCGAAGCTAATGCACACCCAGTTTTTGTAGCTTCAGTCTAAGAACAATAATGTGCGGCCACATCCAACACAAAACCCGGCTTTATGACCAGGAGGAAAGCAGCGTGCCTCCATCTTTTGCAATCGGGACAGGATGAAACCTGGAGAGTTTACTTTCACGGAATGTGAATTTGTTGACGCTGAATGTCACTGTCATTGTCCCTGTCACAGAGCCCTGTTAAAGTGACCTATATGTTCTCCGTGTGGTTTACTGTGTTCGGTGTCTCGTGTTTCTCAAATTGATTGCTCCGTAACCGTAGTGATAGAGTTGGTGGGCCATGTCTCGACTAACGACTCCACCAGTTCATCCTGCAATACATGCAGGTCTCCAGAGCGTCACAGATGCATGATGCGACTCTATCGCAAGCCTGTAACGTAAAATGACTTTCTTAAATGAGCTGTTGTAATGAAAGCGGCGAGGCCATTCCCGCTTTGCCAGCTTACGTGAAAGCTGGCATCGCCATCTTGTATGCAGATGTTGCTTGCTCTGATGGCAGGCTGTTGCCAAGGCAGCAGACATGGTGGGGAATTATGAAGTCACGAGTCCCAACATAGGGTGCAATAAGCTTGTTTATTGTGTCTCTAAATTAGTAGCGGGTGTAAAATGCAGCACAATAGAACAGTGCTAAAAGAAAGCAGCAGCTGCAGGTGCGGCTTGATGATTCATGAGCCGCACAGCATGCCTTGTTAGTCTCTTGCGAGGTCATGCTTATATCTATCTCTCCGCCAGGTGAGATGCCCCAAGCTAACCCCAGAGCCCTCTTATCAGCTGCTTGTGTTAAGGCCAAAAAGGCGCGGTGCACAGCTGCGAAAGCGGCGCCTTGCTGGGAGAAGCAGTGACGCGGCAGAAACTCCAGCATAGCCATGTCGGGGAGGTGGCTACAAGAATCATCATAGCGGTTCTAGTTTTGTATTCATTCGTAGGCAATTTCAAACTCAGGCAATTTTCAAACCTATTTTTCTTTAAAAAGAAGTTAGGGTGCCCATTAAAATCATGTAAATAGGTAATGGGATTTTCAGGCCCTTTCGTGCAGCCATCTACTCTGTGGTCACTCTCTTCTTTCGTACGGTTAGAGATGGAAATAAAAAAGTCCGTTTCACTGCTCCTTTGCACAGTCTACATGGGTCAAGTGTGCAACTGCACAGCTGTGGCGGGACTCACACCCCTGCCAGTGGGTGCGCTGTCGGCTCGAGCTGGAACGGCTTGGCTCGGAAGGGGAAGCCTGTGACCTGGCCATCTTGAGGCTGCTCTACCACCACGCTGGTTCTGACAGGAGGGTAAGGACAGTGTAGACACAAAGCCGTCGTTGGTTAGCGACACCAGTGTTAACCTGTCGTGAAAGGCAAGTTATGTCGGAGAGTGAAAATCAAGTTTATGACAGGCCATGAGAAGCAAGTTGTAATGTTGGAAATGAGTCATACCAAGTCATGAGATGCAAGTCATGAAAGGTTATGAGAAGCAAAGTATAACAGGTTGTGAGAAGCAAGCTGTGTCACGAGTGAGATAGTGTCATGAGGAGTGAGTTGTAATGTCATGAGAAAAGAGTTGCAACATGTCGTGAGAAGTAAATGATAACATGTTACGGAAAGGAAATGTCGTAAGGAATGAATTGTAAAGCTGGAACCGCATGGCGCGCTTTTCGCGAGTGAAAAACGCGACGGGCGGCAAACGACCGCGTTGCCGCCGACGCGCGAGCACCCGTACGAAAAAAAGGAGCGGCGCTTTCGCGCCGCGTTTTCCGGGTTGCCAGACAACATAACTCTCAACGACATGTATTGTCTCTGTTACTGCATATATAATATGCCCTTAAACTTACAGAACACTACAATAAAAATAATCTGAGTGTAATTAGAGAGCGACATTTCTTTCCGAAGTGTATTTATCAAGCTTAATTTCAAGCAGCAATATTGTGTGCGAAACTGCGACTATGTACCTTCCGCATGCTGAGGAGCCACTGCTTGTTTACAACTTCACATATAAAAAGGAGGGTCGGCCGCTTACTACCGAGCAGAAGAGGCGATTGCTACTATTAAAGGGGATGCTGATACTGAAGCAAGAAAAAATGCGGGTCAGGAGGTACATGTGGGTGCGGCCTGCCTGGTTGAGAAGAGAGCGAGCACCATACACTGGTAATATTATTAGCAAATTGTCTTGCCAGTATTAGCAATGAGACGCGACGCTTCTCCACTTTAGTTATTAGGGCCACGTTGAAGGTTGCTTTGTTCATTTTAGGTGAACACGATGCGCGAACGAAATCATGGTAGCACATATTTTCCTTGACGCGCACGCCAGTTCTGGCGAGAAAAAAAAAAAATTCCGCCACGGAGGTTCCGTCGAGATGCGCAGAGAGCAGGGCCATCTGGTGGCAAAAAAAGAACCAAAATACCACGTGACCAAATGCCACGTGACACCTGAACTCTGATTGGTGGACGCGCCGCGCGACGCGTTTTTTACTACTCCGAGCAGCAGCATGCGGCGGCGCGATGTCGTGACGGATCATGCTGGGCACGCGTCAAAATGACGCGCGCATCCCACTATCCGCGCGTCAATCGCGCCTGAAATCGCGCCATGTGGTTCCGCCTTAACACGTCACTAGAAGCAGGGTCAGGCTCGTAGGGCTGTTAAATCTCTGGTGGACAAAAAGTTGGTAAGTCCTTTTGAATGGTGACTCTGAGAGGCACTGATTGCTTCTGCCACCTTTACCATTTTTTTCCCGTTGTTTGTATCTCTGTCAGATGGCGTTAAATCTGGCCGAAGTGACAACTGCTTGCGACCTGTCAAACCGGGAACGCCGTCTGCTGGGGATCTACACACAGACTTTGAATGAGAAGCGTTCCTGCATAAAGCTTGCATTCGGCACTGACGACGAACTCGAAGACTGGGTCTGTATCGACTTCTACACTTCTTCCTGAAAAGAAGCTCTTCTCCTTGCCGTCCTATCTAAACGCCTTCGATTGCTATGAGCATTGTGGCAATTGTGGCACTTATCCTGTGTGTTAATCCCCTTAGTGCCATGAGAAAAATTGAAACATTGATGAAGAGTGCAGATTTTTACCTGCATTTATTTTGCGATCTTTCTTTTAGAATTATCATACCGGGAATGCCTATACAGTCAACGCCACATTTTCGGAACATGCTAGATAATTCGAACGCCTTCGCGGCACCGCCACATGCTCCATAGAGCGAATGCATAAGGACGTCTGAAATTTCGGATGCTGAAACCTTTTACCGTCTGATTTTCCGGACTTTTTGCCGTGAACACAGGTCCGAAACGGCAATAATCGAAACCAACGTTGCCACCATTTTTATTGCCTTGCAGCATCAAACCAGTGCGCTCGCACACCAATACGCTAGCAGGTGTAGCTACCACTGCAGCAATGCTAGGCACAGCTGCTTCGACGTTCGCTACAATGCTTCTAGCTGTTTGGTGCCGTGTTTTTCATTGAATGTGCTGCTGTCCGCAATGGCACCGACTCTGCCTTTGTGATCTTCGCCGATGGCTTTGAAGAGTGGAAAGTAGGGCAAGGGTCAAATTTTGCACAATGCTTCCCGAAAGTCAGCTTTGCCGCAATACATGGGTCTTGACGTGGTGAAGCATCCTATGAGCAAAAACGGTCCACTGTCGCAAGGCGCTGTGTGTATTCTTTGATTATGCATGTGGGCACCCACCTTATCCTGTCACAGCACCAGCGCTGATACTCCTAGTAAGTGTACTGGTAGGCCTTCGGAGCTGTTGCGGATGTGCCTGTGGTGATTTAAGCCCTTGGGGGGTAGTGAAAGGCAATGCATTCATTGTTTTGGACTGCCTGACTTTACGGACATTTTCGCAACCAATAGGACGTCCGAAAAGGTGATTAACAAACAAAGATAGTTTGTTATCTTATCTTTGTTATCTTTATCTTTGTTAACTAACAAAGATAATGACGAGAGGCATTGCATATTTTTTGTTTATGCATCAAAATTATGAGTAGGCGCAGCCTATGTCATGCCGAGTTGACTCGTTGAGTGTTAGATTGAATAACTCCTCGTGGCGATGCAGAGGAGAGACAAAGGCAAAACATAAACATTTGACATGTTGTGGAGTAACTTTGGGACCAGCATTCAGCAAAATTTCGAAATGTGGTTCTCACATTGTCCTTTATCACCATCACAGATTGCGACGCTGAACCTGGTGGCTTTCGGAATGCGAGGCATGACTGACAACGCAGTCCACGCTGGCGCTGCCTGGGGAGTCACGGAACGGGGTCACGTGTTCGTTCACGAAGATGGCGAGCCAAAGTCGCCCATCGACGACATGGCTCTAACAGACATGTAGGTATAGTCTCGAACGCTTTATTTGTACCTGTTAGCGCAAGGACAACCCTTCAATTCCTTGCCGTATTCCTCTTTTTGCTCATTCAGTGCCATATCCTCCTCAGGTGCCAGTTTATCCTGTATATTGAAAACATAGTTTCTCCACGTCTTCCACATCTTAAGAATCATTAAAAACACACTGCTGCAGAACAGGATCATGAATTTTCACGCCTTCAGCAAATTTAATCATGTCTACAGAAATGTGGACTTCATGTGAGAGTAATCTCTTACAGGAACATCAGATATGAGAGCCTCAACTATTTCATTGTTAGCATACTTGGAAAGCATACATCCAGCCACTTGAAGTATTATGCTGGGTGTAAAACATTGCGAAAGACAAGGAAAGAAGTGAACCGGCCTCACGATGACATACTGAGACCGAAAGCAAATGGGCGTCCATCTACCGTCCAACTCGTTTTACTTCAATATCAACTTCCTTATTTCTTAACGGATTTTTATAGAAATGGCATAAATGTTTCAAATTTCTCTGTGATGTTTCCATGAGAGTTTTTGAGTCATGCCATGAGAAGATCTTATTCACCAGAATTTTTCTTCTTTGAACGTTCTGGAGGTCCTGGGGAGCTTAAAGAACACAATGGAAGGCTCGTTGAGCATTGAGTGCATGGCTAAATACGTGCTGAAGGTTGTGACATTCTTGCTTTTTTTTTTTTTCACCACACATTTTTGTATTGTCATTTTTTATGTTAAATTCACATCAAGCGCATTTTCAGGCTGAACGAATAGCCACATCCTAAATTTATAAAAAGTCATGATAAAGAACGCGAAAATGTCTCGACCTGCACTGTTGCCCAAAAAATTTTTTGTTCTCTTTCACGAACCAGCTGCTGGCGTCACCTGGGTGGTGGCCACTTCCAGACGGTCGAGTCGTGCCCTGCCGGCATCACGTGGGCATTGGGCAACAACAAGACGGCATGGGCCTACACGGGAGGTTACGGAGGAGGTGTCTTCAAGGGTACGTCTACCTGCCCTGGTGGCACAGTGGCTTTGGCGTTGTGCTGCTAAACCTCGAGGATGCGGTATCGAATCCCGGCCGCGGCGGCCGCATTTCAATGGGGGCGAAATGCAAAACTGCCCGGGTACTGTCAATTGGGTGCACGTTAAGGAACCCCTGGTGGTATAAATTAATCCGGAGTTCCCCCACTACGGCGTACCTCATTATCATATCTTGGTTTTGACATGTAAAACACCAGAATCTATGTTTTTTTAATTTTACCAGTACGTCTGGTTGAGGCTCTTTAGGGTAGCTGCGTATGGCTCACCATGCACTCAAATCCTTTTCAGCGTCCACGTCCATTTTGGCATCATTAGCCTTTTTCTTGCCTTGCATTCTTCCGAAGCGCAACAGTTTCAATTTTCTAAGTAACACATATGCGGACCTTAAAGCGAAATGCCATTTATTAGTGATATGTTGTTGGATATTTTACAAACTTCTTAATCTGAAGATTAAAAAAACTATCAATTATGTTATTGAATGAGTTAAATAAAAAGCTAGTGTTCCTCTGGCAAAATGACCTCTCCATCAATTTCGTCCTTGAAAAGCACCTCGTATACTTTGAGATATATGACAACGTTCCATTTAAAGAAAGAGATTCATATCAGCAGGCCTCTGGAGTCATGCAAGCTATCACTTTCACACTTAATGCCTTGATCTGTGCTAGCTACAGTATTTCCTCTCTTGGCTCACTCCTGCATGGCATCACATCAGCTGTCAGTCTGGAAAGCCCTGCGATTGGCACCTTAGATTTTCGCTGCTGTTGCTATGCAGGTTTGACGGGCCACAACGTACGGGTCGGGCCCATGTCGGACATGAAGTGCGTGTACATCTACGAGAACCAGCGCTGGAACCCCATCTCGGGGTTCGCTCCCCGGGGCCTGCTCACCGACCGTTACATGTGGAGTGATGCCTCGGGACTGGTCGAGTGCACGAAGAACGGCACCAAGCTCGACACTGTCCACTGGCACTGGGTGAGTTGATGAGGTCTTGGTTTTGCAATCAGTTGGCTGTCTAGCGTGTGTGCTGTACACTCAACTTCCGTTAATGCAACCTCGGTTAGTTCGACTTTTCGCTTAATCCTAATGCAATGGAAAGCCCCAGTGAGAAAGCAAACATTGCTGTGGAATGAAAATTCATTTAGTTCGAACTTGAAAGCGAGCTGCATTTGTTAATTCGACCTCCACCGGCACCTCTTCTGTGCGCAGCAGTTACCAAAGGCTTGAAAATACAAGAAATTACCCGCCGTGGTGGCTTAGTGGCTATGATGTTGCCCTAAGCACGAAGTCGCGGTATCGAATCCCGGCCGTAAGCGGCTGCATTGAGATGGAGGTGAAATTCGAAAATACCCATGTCCGATGTATTGGAGGTGGGTTAAAGATCCCCTGGTGGTCAACATTAACTCGGAGTAGCTTACTACGTTGTGCCTCATAATCAGATCAGAGTTTCGGCACGTAAAAGCGCAGAATCCAATCCACAAAAAATTCAGCAGACTGGTCTAGTGCTTCCCTAGGCATGAAGCTGTTTTATTTTTATCCTTTATTGGCCGCTTCCACCTGTGAAGCCATCCGTTCCCGCTTTTTTCGTCTAATGTCACACTGAGGCAATGTTTAAACATGTTGGTGTTCTTTACCGCATGCTGTTTGAGCTGTACTTCAAGAGCAACATGCAAAAAGACATTGCAGAATACATCAAGCAATGAAAAAGATTTGAATTCGGTCATTTTGCCACCATTTTGTAATTCAACCTTTCGGACAATTAGACCAAATCCTGATCTCCCACGGGGGTCAGATTAACGATAGTCAACTGACTGTATCACATGCATAATGGAAGTTCTATTGTTTTGTGCATGCGCGATTGCTACAGCTTGAGATGAGAGCTCATGCTTATAGAATCGAACCTTGCTGTAATGAAGTCTCATTTGACACAAAAATGATTTCGTTGTGTTATATATTCGATACGAGTGCACATGCTAATGTTGGCAGAAAAAAAATAAAACTGCTGCTGCATTCGAGCTTGGTTGTGGCTCTTTGCGCTCAGTGACTGCTCACACGCAGGCTGCATTGCATCATCATGGCATCGGCTCTCACCACAGCAGCCGTACAAACTGTACTTAGCCGACCTCCAACGTGGAGGCAGTATAACGCGATGTGAGAAGCAAAAATTACGGATTACTGACTGAACCTGCTGTGCATAAAAGTTGCTGTCTATTTAAATTAGATATATGCAAGGTACCTTTTATTTTATAATTAATCATTACGTTTCAAGGCGAATTTGGGGCCCTGACACGCCTTGCATTGCATTTGCATTTGATGCAGTGGAAACCCCACCCCAGTTATGCATCCGCCTATTTTGCGGCGTCCCGGATTCTACAACAAATTTGTGCAGTCCCGACGAACTCCCCACAGAAGCAATGCATTAAAAACATCCTCTCATGAGAAGCTCGTGCTGTGATAGTAGAGACCTGTATGGCAGATGCCTCTGTACTCTTGTGCTTAAGGGCCTTGGTGAGGCAGTAGTGCTACTTGTAGGGACATATTTTAGTACATCACCTCTTCGTAGTGCGTTGTTTCTGCAGAGCATATGTCGTGCATCGTTGTCTAGTTTTATTATGAATATATTTACGCACTCTCTACCGAATATTTTTTAGGCCTCTGTACAGCCGTGTTTCAGCCACATCTCGATATTCGCTATTCATTTACCAGTGGCAGTCTCTTATAGCCTTGGCGCTCTTTGGCCACGTCTGGCCCTTGCACTAGTGAACTCCGATCGTCATCCTCATCGTCATCATCAAAACCTTCGATTATACATTGAGATATTATGCAAGCTCTGTCTTGTACGACAACCAGTGCGAAACTGCGAACCCAGTGGCAGGTGTGTGAGCCTCGGCAGTTGCTCTCCTCTTGCATTCTCTTGGCAGCACCTTCTCCCGTCACCAGATCCGTCCGCGTGTATGGCCAACAACATTTTTGCCGCGGTGCGGAGCTTACTATCTCTGCACTGTGCCAAATGTGCTGTCGACCGTCCAGTGCGAAGTTTTGTGGACCAACACTATCTCCGAAAGTGATCAGCTGTATACTGTCCCATCGTCGACGGAAAGTTCAAATGCATGTGCCAAGATTGAACTGCTTAGCTGCTGGAATGCACACAGATCGTGACGGATATGTGCGTTCACACACGCAGTTAGGAGCTTACCATTTACGTGCAAGCGTACAAGAATTCTCATGTGTCTGTCACTTGGGTCTCTGGTTTCGCACGGGGCGTTGCATGAGAACGGACATGCGAGGAGGCATTGCCTCATGTCGGCACTGCTGACACTACTCAGACAAGTACAAAGCTGCAGATGCTCCCGTGCCTACGTTGGCAGATGCGCTGCATAGCGTCATATAATCATAGTCACATAATTAGTGTTCAATCATACCAGCCATGCCATCGCACGCTGGTCTTGACTGCTGTGCAAGAACCGTTGCCGAACTCCCCTTAACAGCTTTGCTGTAAAGTCGCAGTCGTCTATGTGTCAAACAAATGAAGGTGTAAGTGGTGCCTCTCATAGGTCAACAGCAGGTCTCCCGCCAACTTTGATGGCCCCTTGGCAGCTTGCTGGCTCTATACATGGCACATATTGTCACATGCCATATGCAATGATAGAGGCCACAAGGAAAGTGCATTGGCTGCTTGAAACATGTCACTGATCACCAGGTCTTTCCTAGTGCCGTTGAATAAACACCTTTTGAACATTCACCAAAATGTGTGAAGTCACTCAGTGGAACTCGCAGGCACAACTGGGAAGGCACTCTTATCTATCGCGTTTATCATCTCTACCCATGGAGAGTATTGTGGATTTTCTGAGCCTCAAAGAGGCAACACGCTGGAATGGTCCAAGTTGACACGGAGTGAGTAATGCAAGGGCGTGCGACATATTTGAAGGAAAGAAAGCTTATTTCAGGAATGATAGCTTGTGACCCAATTGGAAAAAGGGTAGAGGTGTTAGGTGGCACTGGAGCTGTGGGAACAAGGCTATTCTTGAATGTGATAAAGAATCCTAGTCGATGCGAACAAGCTCTGCATGTAGCTTGAATTTACTCTTGTGGCTGTACTTTGTAACTCTTGTCTTTTCTTTCGTCCTTTGTCATTGGCCGTAATTGTGAGTATTGGCCACCCTCTGCCATGCATGATAAAAATTGAATTGAAAGAACAGTCCTTATGGAATACAGCTCTTGGACATAAAAACTTGCAAGAGTTTCTCGCCATGCCCTGCCGTGAATTTTGGTGAAACAGTAAAGTGAGAGTATGCCAGTGTGTGTATAATCTGTGTAGGGAAGGGATGACAAATGGAAAGGCACTAGAAGCTAAAGGGAAGGTGACAAAAAAAAGTTCTAAAAGTTGTACGGTACAGTACAATACAGGATGACTTTTACTGCAAGAACATTCACCACTTGAGCTACACACCGCTTGTTAACCTAGTGAGGGCCTCTGAATTTTTGCATTTTCACCTCCCTATTACTGAACATTCCTGCACACAATACTCTCCTTGACTTTAGGAAATGAAGAGGGAATGTAACTCGTCATCGTCAGCCTAGTTATGTCCACTGCAGGACAAAGCCTTCTCCCAGCATTCTTCAGTGACCCCTTGTCTTGCGCCAGATGACCTAAACTTGCGCCTGCAAATTTCTTAATGACGAGTAGCCATCCTGAAGCAATTACTTGTTCAAGATAGGCATCACTCCTCAAATGTAAGCATCCACTAAGAAAGCACTACAGCGATGTATAGTCCTTAAGCGACTAGAGCAATCAAGCAACAAGCAGTTTCATGCTTTGTGTAGTTGAATGCCCATTCATGAATACATGCACAAGCGTCAACAAGGGTGTGCTTTCTGCAAAGTTTCATTTTAGGCAAGACTACTCAAAGACAAGGCCTCCATTTCATGCCTGACTTGGCAGTTTTTGCCCATGGAACATGACAATGAGTGAAGCATGATCAATGAAATCGTCAACTTCAATGTTTGCTCAGGAGATGAAAGCAGGCAGTGTTTTCAGGGACAAGATGACTATCTGTTTATTAGTGAAAAAGAACGAGAAAACAAGTAAAGAAAGAAAAAAAGAAAAAAAATGGTTTCTTGGCATCTGGTGCCGCTTGATCAGCCACACCTCCCGTTGTGGCACACTCCGCTTTGCATCCACCTGTTTTTAGAGTCTCCCTTCTGTAATCGAGAGCAGACGATTTTACCGTGTTAGGGCACTTGAGTTCAGGCTGCTGCAGACAAAATATTTCAATAGAACCGAAAGTTGGGCGAGTTGGTACAGTAAAACCTGGTTAATATAGATGAGGTATGCACTAAGCGATGTGCTAATTAACCAACAATGGCAGATGAGCAGCTATAGACTTACTGGCCAAAAAAAGAAGCATGTTATTTCTCTCTCAAACACACATGCAGACAAGCTTTATTTGCGATCGGGCAGTTAAAAAAAAAGAATCTTTCACTTGTCGCTGTGGCGGCCGTGCGGCAACGATGTCATCCTCGAACTCAGCAAGGCTGCGAGCCAGTTTCTGCATCAGGCCCCACTTCGCTGCGAATGCCCTCATTACAGTCAATGCACTAGCCGCGTCAGATACGGCTAGCATCCACATTGTCATCCATGACAACAACATGGAAGCGCTAGAAGCTATGGGAGCAGGAGATGTGTCATGACTGCAATGTTTTGATGCGACTATTGGTGGTGACTGCAGTCCGGGAAAGACCCGTGTGCCCCAGTTTCACTATCTATGGTCCCCGTGCATGACTTTTTCGCCGATTTCACGCTTGTACACATTGAAAAATGAAGTAAATACTGCTTACTAACGGTTCGGCTTGTGTCAGGTGACTATGGCTTAAAGGGACACTAAAGGTTACTATTAAGTCAACGTGGACTGTTGAAATACCATCCCAGAAACCTCGAAACGCTTGTTTCGTGCCAAGGAGAGACTTATTTTAAGAGAAAATGCGTTCTGAAGCGTCCGCGTACCTATAGCGCAGTTCAAATCGCCCGCCCTCCGATCGAGGAGAACTGACATCATGGTCTCATAGTGACGTTGCGCCATCGGTGAGTAGAACGGCGTCCGCAGACGGCGCTACGGCTTTTCTGCGCAAAACGCGAACGCGCGGCCAGAAACAGAGCCAAGACAGAGCCGACAGCAGAGCGAAAGCGGGAGTATGGTGGCTAGCGGAAGGAGAAACGAATTACGTCCCACGTTACGTCCCACGGCACACGGAGAGTCCGTTTTCGTTAAACTATAGGCTGCAGCGAGCTCGCAGCGTGGTCGGCGTGGTCTATGAGAAGCGACGAGCCTTTTCGCACTCGCAACAGGGCATAAAAATGTGCGAATCGACGCAAAACTCGGCCTAGAAACGTGCTTCGCCACAGCCAGGGCTCAATACGACCCAAGCTGGCACGACCCAGATGTCGTTTCCCGCACCGCCACCAGGCGCCGCTACTATACCTCACACTCCAGCGCAAGACGCCCATAAGCTGGTACTTCATTCTATGACGCTAACTTCGACACTCGTCGCAATGGACCCTGACACCGACAGATTGGCTCGCGATGGTGGGCTCAACTTCAGCGATTTGAGCACCGACGAGCGCGACCTGCTTCTGAGGGCTCGCACTGCCGGCGTCGTTGCGTACTACGACGGCGGCCTCGACACCGGCTCTCCGGAGCGGGAAAGCAACGAGGGCTTCCCACGATATCACATGGACGTGGCATTCTCGCTGCTTGTTCCAAATGAAAGTTTCGCGAGCAGAACCCTCACAGCACGACGCGATAACGAAACTACTGAAACTCCAAAGCGTGCGCGGCGCAGAGTCGAGCGAAAACGAAACCTTTCGAACACCCATATTACTGAAGGGTAACGTCAAAATGTTATTTTTTCCTAGAATCGAATAGACGTAGACAAGTAGCATTTTTTCCGGCTTATAATCGAATGAAATGATATTTTTAATACGAGTAGTTGAGTATTAGTAACACAAATTATGAGGAGACCTTTCGTCATCGGGCTAGTACCGGAATGTCGCTGGGGGGTCTCAAATCGTGTCATGCATTTACCTCAATTTCTCGGTTACTAAAGCTCTGTTCGCGATTATATTGACGCCTTAGACGTTCTAGAACATTGCTCTACCACTTTAACTTGAGTTTCTGGTAACCTTTAGTGTCCCTTTAAGCGATCAGCCAATGTGTTAGGTTCAATGGCGCCATGGCGTGGCATTCATCATGCTTGCATTTAAACCGGAATTACTTATTGTGGGTACAAATTAATGAGGCTTTACTGTATTGATTCATTATTGTAAGTGACACATACAGGCAGAGGAAACAAACAGTATTAAGCCTCCTCTGAAGTCCGAAGTTCGATGAAAGACTGCCTGGTCCAGATGAAAACATTGATTCTGTATCCTCTGATCAATTGACTGACTGGTATGTTTGGAAACAGGAAATGTACGTATAGAAACTGTCTCTTCATGTTTGATTGATAAAAGCTTTTTATTCGCTTGAACATAGAGATGATGCAACATCATGTGACGGGTTACCATGTTGATGCTGCCTGCTTGATTTTGATGTTATCTCGCGATAATCTAAACACTTCACAGGTGCTCTGAGTCGTCTGTGGTGACCCTGCGATCTAGACCAAATTACCTCTTGTACATTACATTGCACATTGCTTTCAAATTGATACTTTATATGTGTACTGATCTACGTTACCTGGAAACTGCCCTTAATGTTCTTCAGAACTTAAATGCAAGAGCATTTTTTGCTTTTCTCCTGCATCAAAATGCAGCCACGAATTAGACGTGCGATGTTTTCGCACCTTCAGCGGAAGACCATAGCTTTTGAGACAGTGTAGGGGTTGTTCTGTCCTTGAGAACGGCCTATAGAAGTTTCAAGCACCAATACCACCCCAAATCCATTACGAATTCATCACTAGCACAGTCGCTGCTTGTTTGCGCTGCTCTGGTTTGTTATATAAAAACCACCACGACCTGCTCTCAATCTCTAACATGCAGCAGCACTGCCTACTTGCATAGATGAATATTCATATTTGAGATGGGGTATTGCATGTGCCACCACGCTCTTAACATAGTTCATATGCAGCTTTACCATCTTTAGATATGTTTTAATTCTAGCCCCTTGCTGTGTGTAATGGAGTTAAATATCAGTATACGAAACTTCAACACACACACACACACACACACATATATATATATATATGCATGATCACTTCAGTCTGAATACATACCTGTTTTTATTAGACATCCCAGTTGGTTCTTGTCTACCTATGCACTAGAAATATTCCAAACATCTCTTGCATATATTTGCTGTGCTGTTTAGCCGCTCATTGCAGTCCTTAAATCCCCAGGGCCTCATTCGTATAGTCTGATCACATACTTATCAATTTTTGGATGTATAATAGTACATTTTCGCATTCTAACAGGATATGTGTAATCGTCTTTGCACCATTTTATTGAGATAGCAATTATATGGACACTCCAGGCACATTTATGCCATCAGCGTCACCGTGAGGTTCCATATAAAGTCCAAGGGCAATAAAATCGTCGCCGCACCATATGCTGTATGTGCGAGTGAAAGCGTGTGAGGGTGAGCCGGTGAACGCAGTTCAATCATGCGCGAGCGACTAACGCGGCCCGGATGTGTGCCCTCTCCTGTCGCACACGAGGCAGGGGAAGGTTCAGGCAAGGTTCAGGCAAGGGAAGAGGGGCATTCTTTTCCAGCGGCTGCTAGGATGCCTCGATGTCCTCACCCGCCGCTCCATACAGAGTGGAGACAACTTCGGTGTCTACTAAGGCATTTCCCATGCAAATCGCGGATGCCGTAGTAGACGCCGTTGGCGGACGTCATAGGGACATGTTGCCAGCACTCATGTGTCTTGAAAGCGATCTGCTATGTAGCCAAAGTGTACACCCGTGCACACCTCAATTTCAAAGCGATCTGTGATGTAGATCTGTGATGGACCCGTAGACTCGTATGGGCTGTGCTTTTGACTTTTCATCCGCATTAAAGCGAGAGATGCATGAAGGTCAATTTACATGCTGCTGCCGCAATTCCTCACTCCGGAATTTTGAAAGCGAGTTTCCGCGCTCATCGGGCAAGACGTGTTCATGTTTACCTGTGCGTGCGTGACACCGTGCTGGCTAATTTAGTTAAAACACATTGGCAGGCTAGTTGATTTGAATCCATGATATAATGTGTAAGCGCGACTGAACAAGGACGTAGAAAGAAGCAGACACACGAAGACAGCGCTCTCTCTGTGTGTCTGTTTCTTTCTACGTCCTTGTTGAGTCACGCTTACACATTCTGTCATTGTTAATTTAATTAGTAAGCGAATGTTTACAAGTTTGTACGGCCGATAAAACTACTTTAGCTACATTGTACAGCTATCTAGTAATTGCTATTGCAATCGGTGCTTTGCCTTTCTGTCAGAAGTGTGAATTTTTGCATTATGCACAGATCTTGGGTAAACATTTGAATTTCATTTTCCGGGTTAGTCTGCTCTACCTGCAAAAATAAATGCCCTGCTCCTCGAGTTATTTCAGCAAATTTCGTACGTTCTCGGCACCACTCACCCAGTAGCGGCAAGGTTCATTGTCCCGGTTTTGACGGAGGCGGGTGTCTGTGGGTTTCAGGCGGCACCACTCGATGCAGTGGTTCACCGGGTCCTGCGCAAGCAACAGCGATATCAAACATAGCTGAAAGCTTCATGCCAATAAAGCAACAGAGCAGAAATTGTTAGCTACTGTTCTGCTGCTCTGATGGTTATTTTCGAAACTATATCACCCGAAATGACCATGAAAACAGTACCCGTGGCTTGTCACCTCCTCTTCAAATTCCTTTCATGAGCTGCTTACAGGACACTAAGGGCAGTTATTAAAAGGGGCCTGAAACATTTTTCTAGCTAATCATAGAATGGCCTCACCATTAAAGGACGTCGTCTCACTAATGTCATGCCCCAAAAATTTTTCGCCTTCAACTATAAGTTCAGATATCGCACCAATACCTGGCTTTCTACTTTTGTCTTTGCTAGCTTGCAAGAAGCTTGACAGTCGAGAAACCAAGAGGGCAAAACCCCGGCTGAAAGTTGAGTGTCACAGCAGCAAAGGGGCTCGTCGTGGCACCCCTGTGGCAGCCGCGGTAGACTACGCTATGCAGCACGCCGCGGTGATCTCTGAGGACATGTGCAGCAGACCTAGCCACTAGCAGCACAAAAATGGAATGATTTTCCTATCTTCTTGAGGCCACAAACAATTATTTCTCATACGTTTAACTCAATATTAGCAATTATGTATTACTGAGAATGCTTTTGCGATCACGAAATCAGCCAATAGTGTTGGTAGGCCAGCTGCTTTCGATGACTGCATAATGACATAGCTGGAGTGAGAGCAAGTGATTTTTCGCTGTGTTTTAAAGCAGATTGTAGGTTCCCTGCTGCATGGAGTGTAATGGCTCACATGTTCACAGCAACCTCTGCTACAGATTGGTAACATTTTCATACTATGTTATAAGCACTGTATACTACACCTAGTGATACATCCAAAGGGGACAAAATTTATGTTTTATACACTGCTCTCACATATACCACTAATTTGTGAGTAGGACTTTTGCAGAACCGTCATATATAGTGTAACGGTGTTACATGAGCTATCGATTCAATATTGGATTTGCCCGCATGAGGTGGTACAACAGGGGCAGTTGCAAATTGCACTTTCGTGCTTGTATATTTTAAGCTTTGGCATTTACCAACAATTGTTGTAAAAAAATTCAAGGCCTAAATCAAACTTGTGGTTGCTAAAATTTATCTTTTTCTCAAATCCAACGAAATCCATTCCAATCGTTCCACGAGTTGGCTAAAAAAAAAAGCATTTTCTGCATTTTACGTGTATTTGGATCAGGAAATTCAGGAGTTCGCCCAGGGCTAAAGCTCCCTCTTCAGCTCACGTATAGATACGCCACTTTTCGAAATAAACATTCAAGTGAAAATTAGTGCAGCTGTCAGTATGTCTACACCACTTCAAAAGCTACGATCGCTGCCAACCAGCCCAGAGGTACCCAGTTATTTGGGCACCACAGGCACCACTAGTGCCCACGTCAGGCTCTTATTTGCTCAGTGCACTTACCAAGTAGCCCAAAAGTGTGCGCTCTTGCCATTAGCGTCCCTTCAGATAGTCTAGACTTACGTTATCTCAAGTTGGGTTTAGGTTAGCTTAGGTTAGGTTAGGCGATGATGAGTGCACTTACCACAATGCAGTCCATGCGTCCCCACATCCTCTGGTCATCCCGGGAACTGGCTGGTCCGTCCTTCCCCTTTACACCTTCTAGTTCTCCACCGGAGAGTCCCTTGGGCCCTCTCCCTTTGTTGTCGTTGTTGTTGTAGTTGTCGTCGTCGTCTCCAACATCAGTGTACGGATCCCGGTGACTACTCCCGACCCGTCCACCTGATCGTCCGTCTCCTTGCTTTCCTCCTCCTCTTCCTCCTCCAACACCGCCATGCTGTTTTTTTTCGTTTGTTTTTTCGCAAGGGAGAGAAGGTAGTAAAGATGAGAAAGACATGTCTGTCACAGATTTGTATTTAACTATATTTAGAACTTATTTGGAACTATAAATTTTTTTTTTCAAATATTGTTAGTTATTCGAGCCACCTGCAAATAGTTTCTATTTCAAATGATGCTGGGCTCTGGACATACTGAACTTAGGATGATGCTGGACTTGGGACGGTGCTGGATTTCTTGCATATGTGTTTATTTTCTTCCTACTGGTTTTCATCTTAGTTGACTATGTACCAAATCGCCCAGCATTTAGCCTTGCTGTGAAAGTGTAAGAGACGTGTCTGTCAGACAGTAGCAAACATTTTTCCAGATCAAATTGAATGTTTTAGCAGAATGTGTCCCCTCATACTGAATCATACTAAACCTTGTTCGTGGGCCTAAAGAAAGATTTTAGCAATGTATAACTAAATCGATGTAAACCCTCAGTCTGCCTAAGAGGCAAACATATTTCTGTTTCTTAGTAATGCAAGCAAGCAACCCAGTTTCTCTTTGCTAACGTTGATTATTAGTCTGCAGTATGTTTACGGGACACTAAACAGAAAGAATAAAGGAACACCGAGGCATTTTATAGACCAGGTAAGAAAATGTTTCCGACCTTTAAGCAATGCTGCGAACCAATTATTTTGCTACATGCGACAGGGAGCCCATACTTACAATAGACCACTTGCTCTTGTCCTGCTACTTTGTAGGTCCCTCACATTTTAAAGTGAAGCTTTTTATAAATGGGTGCTCCAGGCGAATTCTCGCCGTCACTTGTGTTCTGTATAAAGTGCGGAACATCATGGCTGCATACCGTTTTTGCTAACCTTCTCGGACCCTCCTAACCATGGCTGCTGGTGATGATGTCTTGAAGACTTAGAAGAGTTTGGGTGCGAGCTAGTTGGTACGGGTCATTCATTTTAAACAGCGCCAAAAAAAAAAAACACGGACAAGGAAGAGCACAGGACCAGTGCTGTTCTGTGCTCTTCCTTGTCCAAGTGTTTTTTTTTGTGCTGTTTAAAATGAATCATGTCTTGAAGACTCGTGGCGACGCTACCTTGAAGTTCCCATGCGAGCTTGCTGTGACAGCATGGATTTTGACGGGCTTTGCTTTAGCCTAGCTCATTATCTCATAGGTAGAGAATGACTAAATTGTATTCCGCAGCAAGTTTCGAGAACCTTTACTGAGCCTCAGCGACCCAAATACAGAAAGAATACATGGAAATACGGGAGGTCACACTGACGCTGGGGTTTCAGCACGCAATTCATTACTTAAACATTCATGTTCTCCCCGAATATTCAACCAATTTTGCGCAAATTACTGTGAGTTTTGTCGACTGTGCACTGAAATCTACGAAAAAATTAATTTCATCCATGTAAGTTAATTTAGGGTTTCTCCTTACAGTGTTATTCCTTCAAATTGATGTTGTGGCAAGAGAAAAAAAATATTACCGGCGAGGAGGGGCCCGTGACCCATTCCACCCTCATTGCACCTTGAAACGAGAGAGTTGTAGCATGCCGACAAGGAACAAAGACACGAGAAGGCACATAAGGAGTACACACACCTCGTGTCCTCGCTACAACCTCTCGTTTCAAGATGACCGACAAGCCCACATTGCCACTCTCGTTTAATTACCATTCCACCACTCTGATCCTCCTCCTCTGTTCCCATTCCACCTTGAAACTAGAAAATTGCAGCACACAGACAAGGAACAAAGACACAAGAAGGCACATGATGAATGCACACACTTCTCGTGTCCTTGTTCCTTGTCCAAGCTACAACCTCTCATTTCAGGATGGCTGACAAGCCCACATCGCCGCCCCGTCGTGTGCATACCATTCCACTGCTCTGATCCTCCTCCTCTGTTCCCATTCCACCTCATTCCACCTTGAAACTAGAGAACTGCAGCGCACGGACGAGGAACAAAGACATGAGAAGGCACATGATGAATGCAAGCACTTCTCGTGTCCTTGTTCCTTTGTCCCCGCTACAAACCTCTCGTTTCAAGATGAAACCACCAGCCCACATCGCCGGCCCCGTCGTGTGCGTACCATTCCACCACTCTGACCCTCCTCCTCCTCGTCGGCGTACAGAGTGTCGCCGTCGTCGCCGCTGCTGTAGTCATCGTTGTCGTCGTAGTCGCGTCTCCCGCCCCCAGCTCCTTCAGGCGCCGCCATGGCTGCGTCCGGGCCGCCATGCGCCACAGGCGCGGGTCGCGGCCGGGACTCCGGCGAGCCTGGCTGCTGCTGCTGCTGGCGGCGCAGTCTGCGGAGACGCGCCGCTCTCGCCCGGTGGACAGTCTCGAGCCGGTCTCGTAGCGCGACGTCACCGATGGCGTCCGATGGGACGCGCTCCTCCCTCGGCGCGAGCTCAACGACCGCTGGTCGGTGGCGCTTGGCGAGAGCCGCTGTGCAATCGGTGTTCCACCGACGGCCATTAATAAGACAGTCGACGGAGAGCTTTCAGCGTGTCCGGTATTCCGGTATGCGCAGTGACGTTTGCGGATAATTACCCGCGCGTAGACGTGAGCGGAGAAAGGCGCCGGTCTCCGGCCCAAACGTCCACAGTAAACAGTTCAGAGGTGCATGAACTTTTAAGTTGTAAACTAGGCAACCATATATATATATATATATATAAACGAGAGAGGAATAGAAACCGAGGGGCTCGATCTTGCTAATCGTGAGCCGGTGGTCGCGATTAACGTGTCCAACTATATCACAGCCGCCGTCCTGTCACCGTCACGGCACCGTCGTCCATCAGGAGAGCGCGTTCCTTCGCCCGCGACGGCTACGGGGACTCCCTGTCCCTCGCCCGTTTCCCCATCCCTAAAAGAAAGGGAGAAAGAACAGAAGCCGGTGACATTATCGTTCAGTGTCGCCGGCGTACCGTTTTTCGGGATCGAGAAACGGTCGAGGAAACGCTCTCTCGTGGCGGACGCCGGTGCCGTGACGGTGACGGTGACGGCGGCTGTGTCAGTTAGGCCTAAGGTTACTTGAACGCTGCTTGAACGGGAGACCGAGCCGTCGCCGACAGTCAGCAAGTAGGCAGGGCGACGGGAAGGGGGGCGTTGTGGCTCACCTGCAACGCAGAGTAGAAGGCAGAGCCGTACGAGCATGCCACCGCGCTTGACACCGGGCTAGCCTTGTGCCGCAGCTCGGCCTGTCCCGTGCGCTCTCGTGGCTGGCGGCTGCGAACGTTCGGAGCCCGTGCCGCGCACAGCGCGCGGTGGGTGGCGCGTGCCGCCTGACCTTTTGAACCCTTGGTCGGCCAGCGGCAAACGATTGTGGCCGTCGCAGTGTACGTCTGCTGCAACGACATTGCGGGCCTCTTGCATACGGGGCTGTGTGGGTGGAAAAAAGTGCAGTTTCGAGAGCAGCGTACACGGGACACTTCGACAGTTTTGCCAACGTTTAAATTTTGTCTTAAGCGTCGCGGGTTCGGCCTCGCCAGAGGCGATGCCGCAGTCAGATGGGCGGCGGAATGCGAAAAAAAAAGAAAAAAAGGAAGAGACCTCGCGTAGTTGTTGTACCGTGCATAGGATGCACGTCAAAGAATCGCAAGCGGTTTCCGCAGTCCACCCACTGCGGCGTGCCTCATATTATCGTATTGTAGTTTTCGTACGTAAAACTAGAGAATTTGATTAAATAGATTTTGTCATCCTTAATTGATTAAAGAAAACAACAGTCAGAATCGGCGTTTGCCCTTGGTATGGCCGTGGGGTGCAAAGGGTTAACAATGGAATTTACTCAGCGCGGACGGGATGGGTAGGTAGGCCGAGGAATTGGAGGTGTGGGGGGAAAGTAAAGATAACGAAACGGGATCTAGGACGTTATACCTAAATAGTGGAACTACTTGTAGAGGAAACAAAAGAAAAAGGTCAGTTTCGCCCGAAAGGTGGAGCGCGCGTGAGTCAGCCTTCGATTACCTTAGATAAGGAAGAGATCAATTGCCCGAACAATTATATCTCACGTAGACCGTCACGTGTACCATTCCAGAGCATGCGCAGATGAGTTTTGTGTCTTCTTTCTTTTTTTCGCCTCAGTGCTTCCTTCAGTTGATAGGCGGTGTTCGTGTTGTCCACTTGTGTCCGTGTCTGCACGCCTTACCCGTTCTTGCATTATGAATCCTTGCCAACTTACGGGCCTGGATTGCAGACTTTGAGCATGCCAAATTGCTTGCCATATGTTCTACATCTTCCTTCTATCGTCATCGCCACCCATCATGCACCTCTATCTTCCCTCTTTCTTTCCCTCTTCCCCTTCCCCCAATGCCGAGTAGCTGGCTAGAGGAATATCCCTCAGGCCGACCTCTCAGCATTTCGTATCATTAAACCTCTCTCTCTCTCTCTCTTGCCAACTAGTTCAGCTTTCTGTCGTTCTAAGCATTAATTGCGATGGGAAATTATTGGACAGCTATATGAAGAAAGTTTAGTCGCTTTCTCAGCTGCGTAAGCTGCTGTAAATGTTCGCTTACTAACTAAATTAACAGGCACCTTGTAACGCGCGCACAGGCGAACGCGAACACCGCTGACTCGATGACCGCAGACACTGCGGTCATCGAGTCAGCGGTGTTCGCTCTTCTTCACGGCAGCTGCGGTCACAGACCGCAGCTGCCGTGAAGAAGAGCGGCAGCTGGCGGCGAACGAGTTCCCCTTCGTGCTGTGACTCACTTCAACGGTAACCACGCTCGTGACAACATGCGCGCCGTTGTCAGATGGGAAAAGGATTTGCTACCCGTGGGTACCGCATCGCGCACGAAGCCATTAGCTATCTCGGGCCGCCTAGCCTTCGAACCCACCGCAGATTGCCTCCAATACGGGACGGGCGGTCGCGATCAGCCGTCGCAGCCGGAGTAGAAGAGAAGATGTGCACCACGGAGGAAGGAAACTAAGGAGAGGCCCTGACGTCACTCTTTGTGAAGCAAAAGTGAAGCCGGAAGTTGGCGTTGCTCATGGCGATGCTCCGCCTTTTGGGCCACCCTCCTCTCTTGTTTACATCTTTCGCGAAACCACGCCGCACTGCGCGTGGTATCGTGCGCGGAGCGCGCGCGCTCGCGCAACATCCGGCAGAGCACGGTGCAGGTAACACAGCGCAACAAGACACGGTGACTAACGCAAACCCGCCCACACAGCGCCTTTGCCACGGCACGAAACCTACCAAAGAAACACGTGTGAGCGCTCAAAACCATAACAACGCCGCCATTGTGGCCCAAAAGGCGTGGCCACACAACAAACAAAAATAAAAAAGCGGCAAAAAATGAGAACCTACTACGTCATTTCCGCCACACTTTTCTCTTAGCGCGCGGAGGGGGTAGGGCCTCTCCTTAGTTTCCTTCCTCCGTGATGTGCACTAACATGCCCCCCTCCCCACCCCCCCTAGCGCGCGCACATCTCATCGCTCTCCCCCTTGCGAGCGTGAAAAGAGGGCGCGCAGTCTCCCCGCCTTCCTCCCTTGCGAGCCCGAGGAGTCACCGCCGCAACAGGTCACCATCCGTCTCGGTTCACCCTAGCAAGATTTCGCTCGCATCTACAGAACACGGCGCGCGGTCGCGATGTTATCGCACATGGACTTTATACGGAACATCACGGCGACGGCGGAAATTCGCCTAGAGTGTCCGTATAATTGATATCGCAATAATAGTGTGGGTGTAGTTTCACATTCATCGTATCGTAGGATAAAAGAGAGAGTTTGCAAGTGAAAGATAGAAAAAAAGAGAAAATCCCGCGACCTCATTGACTCTTCGATCTCATTAAATCGGTTAATGCAAGGAGCCGCTGTGAGTCCCTGACTCCTCGATGCGTTTGAGTGCGCTTCCGAGAAGAACCCTCCGATACTGAGATGAGTCCAGTTCCGCCATGAAATATTTGCGAAAACTTTTCTGTTGCACCTGTAGAACTGCATTGCCGCCGGGAAAGCTTGGAAAGCGTCGAGTTGCTGCGCTTCCTGTGTTTGTCTGCTTGTTTGTTGGTATCAAACATGGCGCGTACCCTCAACGGGGGATGGACGCTTGGAATGGAGCGCAGAAATAATAAGAGAAGCACAAGAAAATGAAGCTAAAAGAACGAAAGAAATACATTTAGACCAGAAAGAATAGTGTTTAGTCGACTACTAAACATACAAATGAACACATGAAAAATTTAATTGAATATTTATTGAACGAATGAACTGCAGACTCTTGCTTCCCTTTATTAAATTCATTGCTGGTATATGGCTCGTCATGAGCCGCAGCAGGTGACGCCCGAAACTGCAGCGCCAGCTCGCGCACAGAAACCAAACTGTGCCATAGTATCTCCTCGTGTTCGTGCTTTGTTGGATTGTTTTTTAAACAGGGCCGATAGCGTCGTCCAACATTTGAGTCACCCGTTTCTAAAACTCCCCAATAGGGACACATCGCCACGCTAGGTTTGCGTCCGTCAAACACGAGCCCGACGTTTCTAATACTCCTCGATAGGAATGTTTGCGAGTTGGGCGCTCTTGTGTTTCTTATATACGCACTGCTGGTAGCAAATTAACCCTGGGTCCCCGCGCTTCTGAAGCATCCGAGTGTCGTCGCGACAACGTGAACGATGGCCGTCATTTGCTGTTGCGGACGAGACGGCTTGGCAACTTTGGTGCGGAGCACGGCTTATGTAACCTGTGTGACGTACACACATACGAGACGAAACAATCACTTGGAAATTTATGAAATTGAACTAGAAATTCCATGAGAATCTGAAATGGGAATCAAAAGGGAAAACAGTCGAACTAACTCGGTTACCATATTGCATCGTGCAGGAAACATATCGCAAAGAAAACAATTACGGAAAAGAATCAATCAGTCTATGCTATAAAGCTTAAACGAATCTCCACAAAAACATAAAACCGAAAACTGAAACAGTTGTTATAATGTTCACACCTTCACGTTACCATTTGCAATACGCGAATGAGGTCGGTACTTGGCAGTAATGGCGATGGCAGTACCGTTCACGATGACTCGAGTACGGAGCGGCACACATGTAAGCGTCTCGTGAGAGTTTGGCGCCAACAAAGTCTTCGAAATGTTTTGTGAGAAAAAACAAAAACCAACAACACTGTACTCCTAATACCGCGAAAATCACATGTGGAAGAAACAGACAAAAATACAATGTAGTGACTGTCGCTGCCATATATCTTTCGTTAATAATGGTATAATTTTGTCGCCGTTCGCGTATAGTTTCGGAATTATCAATTCCAAAGTCAGATAACGTTGTCGCGGCGTTGTCACGGGGACTCGGCCATCGCATCTTCGTGCATGCCCAGCTGCTCCACGGGCAGGTCCCAGAAGGAACACTTGTCCAGGACGTCCATGGGGTCCCCCTTGGCGCACCGGAAGGCGTCGGCGAACTCCTTCAGGTGGCGTAGCGGCACGTTGCACCGGTCTTCGTCCGTCGCGAAATCCGCGCGCGGACCCTCGAGCAGGTCGTGGTCTTCGTCCGCGGAGCACAGCTTGAAGCAGTAGTTGAGGTAGAAGAGCTGCTCGCCCGAGTACTCCAGGAAGGACGCCGGCGTCCGCACTCCGCGCTGCTGGAGGAACGCCCGACGCCTGTAGGCGCCCAGGACGACGCGGAGCGAGGTGAAGTCGGCGACGTCTTCGTATTCGAAAGCTGAAGGTTTCTGCGCCTCTCGCCACCGGCCGACGTTGTAGGCTCGCCGGAGGCACGCCGCCTTGTCCTCGTAACGCTTGCGGACGTCGGCGGACCACCAGTCCCGGAGCGCCCCGCTGCCGTCCCGTTCCCTGCCGCGCGCGTCGAAGGCGTGCATCACCTCGTGGCCCACGACCGCGCCGAGACCCGCGTAGTTGAAAGCCGTCCACGCGCCGTCGTCCAGGTATGGTGGCCTCATGATGCCGGCCGGAACGACCAAGGCATTCAGCGCCCTGTCGTACAGGGCGTTCACCGTCAGAGGCGGGAATCCGAGGTCCTCGATGGCAACGCCGGGACCGCCGCCGTCTCGGTACGAGGACAACTTCGCCATGACGAGCCTCGTCGAGGACCTGGCCGTCTGCAGCGACGCCGTCAGGTAGTCGTCGTGAGTCGAGAAGTTGGCGTAGTGCGCGTCGAGCGCGCCTTCGTCGACGAGGAACGCCGGCTTGACTAGGACCTCGGCCATGGCGGCCAGCTTGTCGCCGGCCGCAGCGCGCGTAGCGTTGTCCATCCAGGGCACGTTGGCGAAGGTGGCCGCGAGCTCGCGCCTGACGTCCTTGACCATGGTCCTGGCGACCGCCTCCATTCTGGCCGTGGGTAACTTGCTCAAGTAAGGATAGCTGGCCGCCAGGGGCATCGCGCGGGCCACGTAACTGAAACAGGCGTCGACGTAACTCGCCGTGTCCTTGTAGACGACGGTGGCCGCCTTGTAGGAGGCGCGCGGAGCCAGCTGGCGAAGCACAGTCCAGCCGATGAACATGGGCACGAGCAGCGGCTTCCCCGTGTAATTGAGGATTCTGCCGACTTGCTGCAGGTAGTGGACGTTGTCCAGTCTGAGCTTGTGATCGGCCTCCACCTTGAAGTACGGCTCCGTCTGCCGGTTGATTTCGTCGACCCACGTCTGGCCCGCGACGCCAGGTATCAGTTCGGACAGGTTGCGGTACGTGGGGTCGTCCGGCACCGCTTCGTCCGTCCGTAGCGAAGGAATGACCTGCGAATCGGCGTCGGCTATCTCGGTCAAGAGGTACTCGTCCCGTGATGACCGGAAGCCCGGAATCGCCTGTAGGTGGCTGAGGAAGAACTCCTCCAGCTTTCCCGAGTCCTTGAGCACGTTGCGCCAGCGGAACCACTGGAATAGCTCGACGTTTTCGGCGATCTCCACAGTGGGTCGACCGCCTTCGTCCAGGTCGGCGAACACATTCACGATGAACAGCGTGTCGATGCCCCAGGTGAGCGAAAGCTCGATGGTCGCGGCCACGGCATCGGCCGCGTCCTGCGGTTCGACAGCGGGAAACTTGGTGTAGGTTTTCATGAACTCGGCCACCTTCTTTGTCTCGGACTTCTTCTTGTCCACCACTTCCTTGCACGAGTCGAACAGGGACGCCGCTTTGAGAACAGCTGAGCCCCTCGGCGTCGTCGTCTGATGCCTCTGCGCAGACGATGTCAGTGGCATCCGGTGGTGGTCTCGCAGAAGGCCACCTTCCACGTCTCGGCGCGTCCCGTCGGCATTCTCGACCTCCGAGGAAACCTCGCGCGATAAGGTTCTACCGGTCGATCCTCGTCGCCGACGGTTCCTGGCACCCTCTTCAAAGGCGTCTCTGGCGTCAAGCAGCGCCTCGCGCTGTACCGTGTCGGCGACGCTGCGGTGCTGGCCCCTGCTGTGGTCTCGAATCCAGCCGGTGCAAACGAACCGGTAGAAGTTGTCGCACGGCGCCACGGACCGAGTGATGGATTCCTCGAGCAGCCGCGTGTAGTTGACGCCCCGCCGACCTCCGGCGTCCTCGGCCGGAACGTAGAAGATCAGGTACCAGGTGAGCCCGGCCACCAGGGCTATGAGGGAGGCGAGTCCGAAACCGACCGCGCAGAGTTCCGCGAAGTCGGCGGTGACGAACTCAAGCTCGGTCTCGCTGGCCGAGCTGCCTTCTTCCTGTTGCGTGGCGTTCTGGGCCATGACCCGTTCCTTGCGTGTCGCTCAGTGTCGGGCTACACGGAATCGAGTCACCGCAGAACCTTCTGCGCGGTTAAGTTTGGTCAGTCGGGTTCCTGTCTTTCTTTTTTCTTTTTATTTTTTGCTATACGTCGCCGCCCCTATAGTGACGTTTGGATCAGTCGCACCTCTTGATGTTTGGTCGCAGAGTTGCTTATATGCATCACTGAGACTTCATAGCCATGGCAGGTGTAAGAAAAACACGTGTCTTGTCCTGACCTGCTTGCTGGGCAGCTGACACTCTTGATGGAATCCGATTTCGCTTTAGACACCTGCGTCTTGCTCGGTGGATATTTTTTTTTTTACAATGTAGTGCACAGTTTGCTTACCTCCGTATAATGGTACACCTGCCAAGTGCAGTGTTTTGCTGTGGCCCAGACCAAAAAAAGGATGCGGGTAGACCGAGGCGCGTCTGGCACGGCCGTCAAGAGTCCGTTCGAGCTTTAGGCCTAGCGATCACCCGTTGTGCCGCCCGTCGTGTTGCGTGTCGGACTGAGGGTTGGCCCGCGTTGAGTAGCGACGTTCGGAGGTCGAGGAGCAGAACTCGAAAACCCGGCTCTCGGTTATGATTAGATTTTTCTCTATAGGAATCGGAGTAAAACCGGACCGACAGCCCGAATCGAACGCGACATCTCGTGATATCTTCTTCTTCTTCTCTTACGTGCATGTAACTGCAGCGAGTGCACGCTTAGCGCCACCAAGGCTAGAGGAAATCTGCGTAGGGAGCTCACAGAAACAGTAACTTATGCAAAAAAAAGGGGGGCTTATTGGAAATCCGCTTGTAAACTTGTACTCTTCCTTGTGACACCGGCAATAGATTTTATCCACATGTGGCATTAGTTTGAAGCTGTTTGTAAATGGTTGCTGTGTTTGTCATTCCTCACACGCCATGATAGCTATGGTCGATATGGCGTTGCATCGCTAAGCTCGAAGTCGCAGGATCGATCCCGGCCAAGGAGGCCGCATTGCGATGGGGGCGAAATTCAAAAACGCTCTCGTACTTAAATTTTTGGTGCATATTTTAAAAAACCTCAGGCGGTCAAAATTAACCGTCTCCCCCACTACAGCGAGCCTCATAATCAGATCGGGGTTAGGGCACGTAAAATTTAAGAATTTAAATGGCTGGTTATTCCTAAATTATTCCTCCGTAGCCTTGCACTAGATGTGTCATTCTGTGCTGCTTGTGGTCGTTTAACGCCTTCGATCATCATCACCATCATCATCATCGTCATCAAACTGTCCACGAGGTGGACCATGCGATCCCCCAGAGTGGGTATGGACACCGTGCAATAACGCGTCTTTTCCCGGTAAGACAGCTTGTGAAGCGTTTATATTTACTTGGTACTAACCGCGATTTCTTCTGTCTAACCGTTTTCGTGGGCCGATCCCGAAGATAGTACAGTCTATAGCACAGCGGTAAAAACAGCACGGTGTTACTGGCAGTCCCGCGTTTCACGGCGAAACCGCACAGTGACAAGTGGCGAGTTGTCGCATCGTTCCCTCGTGTCAACTGTAGCGTTTCGAGACGTTGCGCCTCTGGTCGCAACGTCCAAAGGCGGTCGCATCCGCTGCAGGTGGCGCTCGAAGGTGTTGGCGCCACCATAGCTCATGTAGTGCGACATAGTGCCCCAAATGACCACCACCTCCCCAAAACGTGCTAATCGCATTCTTGATCATGATGATGATGAACATGATCATGAACCTCTTTTATGAGTCGTACCCACTAAGAGGGATAGGCCAAGAATGGGAACATTCTTTTACAGCAACCATGGTTGGTTCGTAAAGATTTATCTTCTAAACTTGCTTTACCCATTTTGTGCAAACGGTGCAGTTCTTGGCCGATATCCCCTACGGTGGGGATGTGCCACTTGTGCGTAGGAAACATCACCACCGTCATTATCATCGCGATTAAACAATCCGAGGATACCTGAGCACTTATAAGTTGTGAATGCGAAGGCATTGATGTCCATTTGAACGGCGCTAAGCGACCCTTCGAGATGTGAACTTCTCGCGGGCAAACGAGCGCGTTGAGGTGCTTGGCGCGTTTTGATTTGGCCTTGGCGCAGTTAGAAGGCAGGCGAGAGCTCGCGTGGACAAAGAGCGCGTGGATAACACAGGCTTCCGAGAGAGAGAGCGAGATGACGTGGCGTCGCGGCGATGCCCTCTCCCTTCACGCAGTACTGCGGCAGCAGGCGCCTCTCACCCGCTCTCGCCCACCAAGCGCGAGCCAGCGTCGCGAGCGCTAGTGAAGTGGTGTCATAGCCAATTAGGTTTTTTTTAATGGTTTCAATGGTTTATTTCATCAACAGTTCAAACATACATATCCAGTGGTACAGCGGAAAGGGGTGGCGAAAAGGCAGCTGAATGCCTGAGAATGCGCCGATCCCCACCCAGACCACGATATTGCACAACGCTCGGCGTGTCACTCTGTAATACATAAATGCAGTAAACAAAACAATAAAAATATTGCAGAACACTCAGCCTGGTGCTGTAATACGTAGATGCAGTGGAGGAAAGAAAGAACTAAGCCGTGGTTTTAATAAGTGAACTAGAGCATACTTGATATCGAGAGCTTAACGACAAGAAATTTTCATGGCTGAATTTTAAGGCACAATACATTTCTGGAAAGAAGCATACAAGATATAAGCAAGTCTTAGACTGGTGCCGTTTCGCTGCTGCAGACGCCGCCGGCTTTTTCGGTCAGTGCGCCCTGTGACGCTTTTGCATCGAAACAACAGTGCGTCATTAATGCTGAAGTGACTGTATATAGCGCAAGAGTGGAGACGGGGACACTAAAAAGGCGACAAGGACAAGCGCCCGTGTCCACTCTTGCGCTGGTCACTTCAACATGGAGTACCAACTAGCCCGGTCTCACACCCTGCCATTGATGCATATCAGGCTCTGCATCTACATCGGCCTGCGTTATGTTCTCGGTGAGATGCATATTGTGATAAATATCCATCTTTGTGTTGCAGGTGAGCGACTGGCAGGTGGACTACCACACCCCGGGCGGCGTTGACAAGGACGGCTGGCAGTACGCGGCCGACTTCCCCTTCTCGTACCACGGCGCCAAGGGCATCACCGACTACGTGCGCCGAAGACGGTGGTTCAGGTGTGGGAGCCGAGCATCACCCTGCCCCTCACATCAACGCCTTGACGAGTACCGCGGGTCGTTGGCACTTACACACAAGGCGTACTACATACACGTCTTCCAAGTCTTTTCACGAAAAAAAAGCACCATAGGCGATTTCGTGTTCAAGAATGAACTATGGCAGGAATCTGTCGGTACCCGCCGTGGTTTCTTAGTGGCTGTAGTGTTGGGCTACAAAGCACGAGGTCGAGCGATGGAATTCCGCCCACGTCGGCAGCATTTCGAGCGTTAGAATCGGCGCGGTGGTTCGTGCTTGACCTGCCGAAGTTGCGCGGTCGCTGGCGTTCATACTTGCGCTCGAGCATTCGGATCTGTGCGTTGGTTCGTACTCGAGCTGCCGAAGTTGCGATGTCACTCCCGTTCGTACTTGCGCTCGAGCATTCGAATCTGTGCGGTGGTGCGTACTTGAGCTGCCGAAGTTGTGTGTCGCTCGCGTTCATACTTGTTCGCGTTCAATCGAATGGGCGCTGCAGTTCGCACTTGAGCTGCCGAAATTGCGTGGTCGCTGACGTTCGTAATTGCGCTCGAGCAATCGAATCTGTGCCACGGTTCGTACTTGAGCTGCCAAAGTTGCGATGTCGCTCGCGTTCGTTCGAATCGGCGCGGGGTTTCGTACTTCGGCTGCCGAAGTTCCGCTGTCGTTGGCGTTCGTACTTGCGCGCAAGCGTTCGAATCAGCGCGGCAGTTCGTAATTGAGTTGCCGAAGCTGCGCGGTCGCTGGAATTCGTAGTTGCGCGCAGTGGCGTAGCTAGGTCGTCTGGCACCCGGGGCCCATAGGTCTTCTGTCACCCCCCTCCGCGGGTGTAGCCGGCTGAAAGAGGGGTGTCTATATGACCCCCCCCCCCTCACTGGCTCCTTGCACCCGGGGCTCACGGCCCCCCGCCCCCCCCTGTTGCTACGCCACTGGTTGCGCGTGAGCGTTCGAATCTGCGCGGTAGTTCGTACTGCTGCCGAAGTTGCGATGTCGCTCGCGTTCGTAATTGCGCGCGTTTGTTCGAATTGGCGCGGGGGTCCGTACTTGCGCGCGAGCGTTCGAATCTGCCCGGCGGCTTGTACTTCCGCGCGTTCGTTCGAATCTGGGCGGTGGTTCGTACTTGCGCGCGAGCGTTCGAATCGGCGCGGGGGCTTGTACTTCGAAGTTGCTCGGTCGCTCCCGTTCGAAACTGCACGGCGGTTCGTACTTCAGCTGCCGAAGTTGCGCTGTCGCTCGCGTTCGTACTAGAGCGTGTTCACTCGAATCTCTGCGGCGGTTCGTACTTGCGCGCGAGCGTCCGAATCGGCGCGGGGCGGGGGGTTTGCACTTGAGCTGCAGAAGTTGCTCGGTCGCTCGCGTTCGTACTTGCGCGCGAGTGTTCGAGTCTGCACGGTGGTTCGTACTTCAGCTGCCGAAGTTGCGCTGTCGCTCGCGTTCGTACTTGCGTGCGTTCGCTCGAATCTGTGCGGCGGTTCATACTTGCGCGCGAGCGTTCGAATAGTTGCGAGGATTTGCACTTGAGCTGCAGAAGTTGCTCGGTCGCTGGCTTTCGTAGTTGCGCGCGAGCGTTCGAATCGGCGTGGTTCTTGTTATTCATTTGTTTATCATTATTACACTGTTGCATGACGGAGCCATTCAGGCGATTCTTCTCCACCCATCATGACTGCATTCTGTTGCAGAAGATGAGGTGGTAGGTTTAGATTCTCGGCAGTGGCATGGTTGCATTCCAGTGTGGGAGGAATACAGAAATTCTGAGTGTGCCATGCTTTGTGTGTACAGTATAACGAACCCCAGGTGGTCGAGATTATTCTGGAGCCCTTCACTGTGACGTCCCTCATTAACCCACTGTGCCATTTTGGGATGGTAAGTCCCACAATTTAATCTTAAAGAGATTCTGGTCTACTTAGGTTTAGCAGGCCATTGGGAACCCACGAGTGGTCGAAGTTCATGTGGAGCCCCTGGCAAAAACGTCTTTCAAAACCCACCATTTTGCTTCTGAGCGTTCTAAGCGGTTGAGCAATTGCCTTGACCATAGACCAATCTACCAGCCACTTAATCAGTCACTCAGTTGATGAACCAATTAACTCCGTCCCCCATTTATTTGACTCTTTTGCGAAAGAACAAAAAGATTCAAGAGGGAGATTGCCCGCTCCAGCGCAGCCGCATGCACTTAAATAAGTTGGGGGGTTTAACATTCCAAAAGTGCACAGTGCATGGGTAGCGTATTGGTCTAATTGGTACATGTTTACTGTTTAGAATGGTAGCGCGAACTGAAGGAAAACTGGATGATGGGACAAAGACGAGCGCAAGCGCTGGTGGTTGTCTGTCTCGTCCGGTATACCTTCAGGTCACACTATGACATTCATCTTAGCGTGTTATGGGGGACACCCTAGTGGTGTGTTCTAAATTAGTTTCGACCACCTGGGGAGTTCTTTAACGTGCACCTTAGTACATGACCGTTCTTGAATTTTGCCCCAGTCAAAATGCATCACCTGTGGCCAATAATTCAACTTATGATCTTGTGGTTAGCAGCAGAATACCATAGCCACCACAGGATGTGCCTTTGTAACTAAAACCAACAAGAAAGTGAAAAGAATTTGAAAAATACAACTGTATATAAATTATTTTGCCATTGCCTTCACCATGTCTGGGAGCAGGCTCTGCCGGCTGAGCACAACTGGGCCTTGGGTCGAGGTGGAGCCGATGCCCCTTCGAGACGTGTCGCTGTCGCTTGATGCTAGGCCGGATCACGTCGGTGAAGGAGGCGTCGCCCTGTGGGCGGTGTCGTCCACCGGGGAAGCCGTTTATCGAAGGGGTGTGACGCTCGACTGCCCCCAGGTGGGATTCTTCTTGTGTTTCTCGTTTTTCTTTCTTCTTTTTTTTATAGCTCCTGCTGTACATGTCCTTTAATACAAAGTAGGGGAGCGAGAACAGTAGGCTTTGAGAGTAGGCTTCAGCTGGGGGTCAGCTTGGATTTTTCTATGCATGAGAAATTCAGGAATGATTTTGGACAGCCGCTCAAGTGATCCGAAGTAAGTTTGCTGCATTATAGAAAGCTTAATTTTGCTGATAGTAGGAGCCAGAATTTCGCCCTGGGGCCTCAGTTTTCACAAATATTGCCGTAAGTTAGTAAATTTCAAGTATGTTGAAGCAAAGTTTACGAATCCACAATTTTGCAAACCCGACAAATTGGCTGCATGACATGCTTACATGAACTTGTTGCAGTGTTTATGAAAGCTTTGCGAAATGTCTACTGACATATCAGTTTGCACAATTCAAAGTAACGTATTGCTATCCAGAGTAATGGGGTACATCACTTTTGTTCATTATAAATCTCACAATAGGTACAGTCCTCAAAATTGTGATGTTGTCTTATGCTAGTGAGTTGCAGAGCTGAAAACAGGATGCTTGTTGTGCTTTTGTTCTTTAATATTGCAGTTTTCAGCAAATTTTGTAAAGAGATTGATGGCCTAAATAAAAAAGTGAGCGCCAGGAACGTACAGCATGCACAAAGCTACAAGCCCCAGACCCACCTATAGATGCTGCCCCCAGTGCAGATCGCTCTCATGATACGGCTGCGCGACTGCACGGAGCCGTCGCATGCCCAGTTGCAGCCAGAGTAGAACGCTTCCCCCCACCCTCTCTACCCTCCCCCGGTTCCTCGCAACCTTGCAACTTTGGTGCCTTGTGCATGACGGGAGACTGCGCACTTCTTGCGTGCTTTCTCATCTCCTTCACATGGGCGAGATTGAGCCGCGTTCGTTGTCTCCCCTCGCACACCTTCACTCGCACCTATAACATAGGGTGCACGGCGACAGTGTCATTGCCCTTAGACTTTATACGGAACCTCTCACTGACGGCGACACGAACGCCAATGCCAGCAGCGGAAATGCACTGGAAGTGACCATATAATTAATATCCCAATAAAAGTCTGCTCCTACCATCACTAGATGTAAACTTATTCTTTTAAATGCAACTATGCTCATTAAATGCGGTGCAGTCAATGTCGAGAAGAATTGCGTTTCTTATACATATTTAGATACGACCCCCAAGGTATAAAGCCCCCCTAAGGTATAAAGCTTCCGCTTATATCAACATTTTGATTTCAACAGTCAGTAGGATTCGGTTTTCTCTCTCATATAGTTTTAAAGTTGGTTTAGCTCTTACCTAGTGAAGCCATCTCTGCATTTCAAATGCATTTTAGCAGAGAAATCGGAGTTTTGTCAAATAACGGTGCTTCTTTTTTTTTTTTTTTTTCGGCCTGCCCAGCTTTGCTTTTAGGCTGCACCCACATCTTCAATGATGCTGATCGTGCATTCTGTTACTCGCCTTTGTTGCTGGCTAGGGCAAGGCATGGATGCACGTGGCGACGGAGCAGCAGTTTGAGTCCATCAGCGTTGGGGCCCGGCACCGTGTGTGGGCAATTGGCCAGGATGGCTGGGCCTACGCGCGCAATGGCATATCAGATGAGCGACCCACGGGTGAGCAACCACATGCAACTTCGATAATAAGTTGTGCATGCATATGTTTTCTTAAGGAAGGTCGCTCTCGTTTTCAGTGAAAGGAAAATGCTCTCTGGTCAAGCTTGTAGTTTACTTGTTGAAGCAAGTGGAGCTCATGTTTTTCACATGAATACAGTAGAAATTTGTAAACTTGGAAGTTTTGAAACAGCAAGCTGCTGTCTGTGTTGTTCTATAAGGAAATATAATTGCAGTGCCAATTTTCAGAGGTTGGGCACTTAGTGGGATATCACAGTTGTCTGTAAACTACACAACTGTAGACTGTAGACTGCGGTATCTAAATGCGAGTTATGCCATCCCAGAAGGCAGCTACACTTCAAAGGCTCTAAACTACAGTGTATGCATGCTGAATGAAACTTCTTGAAAGCTTAAAGTCTAACAATCTAGAGTTTTGTCATGGCTTGTGTGCAAAGCTTGGAATTGGTGGAGGTGCTACAATGTTGCCAGAGAGGTACAGTGTTGTTAGTTTTTAAGGGAAGCACATCATCACCTTTTTAATATAACTTCAGCATCTCTTTCACCTTTAGTTAAAAACTTGGCCTATATAATGCTTAATGCAGATATATACTAATATATGGTGGACTGCCAGACTTTCACTCGAAATTTAAGCTTCTAATAAGCAACTGGATACTACAATTTCTCTCCTAAAGTGGACAGGCAGGGTTAGCATTCAATAGTATGCAAGTGTTTGTAGCTGATCAAGATTGCTTTGAGGTATTGAAGGTTAACTCGTAATTAATTTGTCTGCCTAATCGGTCATATTAGTTGCTTCATCAGGTTGACTACTAATGAGGCTGCATGGCCAGGCAACGAAGAAATAGGGCTTTTCTGTGTCTTGCACATCCCGACAGGTTATGTGCACTTGAGTGCATGCACATGTATGGCTAGTCGGTGTTCTACAGTGGTCCATTTTGCGTGATTGATCATGTGGTCTTAAAGACAGCATTGCTGGTTTTGTTTTGTTTTTACAGCCTGATATATTGTTCTCGAAAACACAATATATAGTGTTATACACTTCTAATGGGAAGGCCTCACTAACATTCATGTGCTTATAGCCGAAAATATAGAATGAATGTTGTTTTATTATGGGGTTTTACGTGCCAAAACCACTTTCTGATTATGAGGCACACCGTAGTGGAGGACTCCGGAAATTTCGACCACCTGGGGTTCTTTAACGTGCGCCTAAATCTAAGCACACGGGTGTTTTCGCATTTCGCCCCCATCGAAATGCGGCCGCCGTGGCCAGGATTCGATCCCGCAACCTCGTGCTCAGCAGCCCAACACCGTAGCCACTGAGCAACCACGGCGGGCAATATGGCATGAAGGCCTGCAGTTTCATCTTTCATTCATGGATATCTGCATTAGCATTATATTGGCTGCTTCATGCTCCATAATGTAGAAGAAAGTTTGAAGTTGTGTTAATTTAATACTGCAGTGTTTCCTTTATAACCTTCTATGTGCACGTTTTCATCATCTGTTGAATGAATGGCAGCCGTCACCTGTTTCTGCGTTTATTCACACAAGACGTGACCTGCTGCTGTAGTACTATCAGCAAGCGATTATTTGTAGGAAGAAAGAACAATCTGGATATTTTGTTTCGAACTCTTATTATGCAGGTACTGCCTGGTTCCACATCGAGCCGCCATCTAGTAACACAGTACTGACAAAGGTTTCCGCTGGGTATGCTACTGTATGTGCCATCGATGCTTCGGGCAAGCTGTGGCGTCGTGCCGAAGTCATGGACATTTTCCCAGAAGGCACTGTCTGGACCTTGATGTCAGAGAATGTTCACTCTGTCTCTGTGGGCCCGGACGACCAGGTACGTGGCTGTGAAGCAGTGCTGCCAATACCAGGGAAATTTGCTTAGATCTAGGGACTTTAGGCCTCGTTTAGGAAAATCTTTTTAGATCGAGGTAAAACTTGTGAAGGAAAGAAAAACTCTTGTGCTGCAAAAACTTGCAATGCTACATCATTTAAGCTTGAGTGCAGAGAGTTCAGTAGTTATATTTATAGAAATTAGCTTGGCAATAAAGTTAAGCTATACTTTCGCAGTCTGGCTGCATAACAAAAGTTTGCTTCTACAAAAAGTATATTGGCAAAGTGATCGACTGTATCATAAAAAGAACTAGGGAAATCCAGGGCAGTAGGGATTTTTTACCTAAGGGAAAACTGGCTTCATAGGTTAGCAGCAGTGCTGTGGAAAAGCCTCCTTCCTGTCCCCCTAGACACCAAGCTATTACTCCGTTTCATACACAGCGGTGAACACTACAAAGACTGGAGAGACTTCTCATTACTTGTATTCGTGGCCAAAAATTTGTGCATCAAATATGAAAGAAGTATATAGGTATGAGTCGTGTAATTCGATGCAACATTAAGTCTCATACTTTTATGTCCCAAAATGCAAGATAATTATTACATGAAAGGCGACACAGACTTGAATCCACCAGCTTTAAGTGACCAGCGGCCAAAGCGCAGTTGTTGCAGTCATGAAGCTGAGGCGCGTTGCCAGGCTAGTTGGTTTGGATTCATAATAGACATGGAGCAGCGCTGCTCCGTGTCTGTTACGGATACTAGAAGCGCAAAGGTATACCAGTAATATGTTATTTGATGTAACCTTACAATTTGACCTTACGTCCACAAGTTGTAGTCGTAATAGTATTTGAAATAGGTACCACGTTTGCTTGTGAAAGGACCACACTTTTTTGGGGGGATTTTAATGAGGTGCTGCCCTTACATAGGACCAGGCCATTTGGTCTAATTTTTCGAGCTGCAAGTTCTAGGAATTTACACCCTTTCCCACGAAACGCCTTCCTCGATTGTGGTGAGCTCCCCTTTCTGCTTCAGCCACTAACATATGCCCTTGTCGTCAGTGAAGAAGTTGCAGCTGGCTGCTCACTTTCCATGGTGTACACAACCACCTTTAGCTTAAATGCAATGTCATTCGCCATCAAATGCTCCCTCACCATTGCGGACTCCCAGCATCTGACAGACCAGCCAAAGGAGCTGGCTGAGCTGGTTGTGAAAACACAGCACAAAGAAATGAAGTAGTGCCTGCAACTTTTGTGCTGCCGTGGAGGAACGCAGAGGAGCCAGTCATGGCCGTGCCCTGGACATCAGAGGTCAAAGTGCAGCTCTCACCATCTAGCGAGCATGCATGGCATCGGAGCACCAAACATGAATCGCTCCTTGGTTGGATTTCATTCCAAATTTTGGGCTGCCAACTTTGAGGTGCAGTACATAGACAGCCGGCAGCCCTCACTCGAGATTATATTATAGTCCACATAAAGCATTATGGGTTGAAAACAACTGTACTGCAAATCACTTAGAGTCAGACTTCCATGATCACACTACTTGTGTAGCTCCCACAGCGTAACCTGCTAATTGTGAAACGGAGTATACTTACTCTATTAGCTGAATTGAACTGTTCTTGCTCTGGGCACATTGGAGGCAGCTGAAGAAACTCCATCAACAATGATGGAGTTTCTGCGTTTATTGTGGGCACTTTATTCACACATGCAAGTTTTGGGGTACAGTCAAACCCGGCTATATCGAACTCGCAAAAAAACGCCCATCAGTTCGATATAGAGCATAATTCGATATAAGCCTGCTAAATAATTGGATGTCATAAAAGCACATACCATTTATAAAATCACTTTATTGAAGAAACTAGCTTAGTTTCGCTTAAATTAGTCCTGCATTTTCTTCTGCTCGGGCAATTTCGCTGCCTGCGACGCACGTACTTCCCCACGTTGTCTAAAGAGTCGGAGCAGCTGAGGCCGCAACCTTCCGCATTCGCGCAGAAGCACCGGACTAATTACCAATCAGTTCGGAGGATGTGGGCAAAGGACCGTAGTTGCTTTCCTCAACGTGCCTACTTTCATTTGTGCTCGGTACGATGTCGGCGATGTAGTCTTCGTTTCCGGGCTCTCCCGTGGTCGCGACACCATCATCTATCTGCCCTGACAAAGTCGTCCGCCGTTGATTCGAATGTTCCGGAAATTTTGACAGCTCGCTCCAAACTTCGGCAACACCGGCAACGGCTTTGTCGCATTCATCAGAATTTACAGTCATCACCGAGCACGCGGAAACCGGCACGTATGAAGAACCCCTCGTACACGGCCGTGCGTACGCGTCGGGCGCCACGGGCACCGGGTTGCGAGTCGGGTCACTTTAGCCCTAACCGTGCCGAGAGTGCTCCTCGGAATCTTGCACGTTGCGGGGCCATCCAACTTCTCATCGCGTTCGACGCGATTTATGATTTCGAGCTTCACGACGAAAGGCGAATCCTGCTGCTTCATCACGGCAACACTGCGGGAGAAGTCCCACAAGGCGCAAACACGATAAACCGGACAACCAGCCTGACAACTCGCGCTTTCGCCATCTTGCACGAAGAGAGCACAAGAGCCTCTGATTGGCTGTCTGAGCAAGCGCTGTAGGCGGGCCAGGATCATTTTTTTGCTGGGGAGTGTCGATAGATAGTGATCTAAAGAAAGGAAGGACGCTTGATTCTACAACCCGTGAGGGAACACGGCGAAGCGTCGTCAGGGGAGAGAGTGGGAAGTGAAAGATGAGAGAGAGAAAGAGGGAGGATGTGGCCTAATAGACTCCACTATGCGCGACAGGGGGAGTGTCGACGGCTCGCCCGAACAGCCCGAGGCAGCGCGGTCACGGTAGGGAGAGCGGTTGGATGGAGCCGCGCCGCCGGGTTTCCCCGCTACCGCGAGGGAAAGCCAACTTCTGGGGGCACTTTTCCGCCGCTTGACGGTTCGATATATCGGGAGTCACTGCAATATTTGTTCGATGTAAGCGTAATTTTTGCTATATATACTCATTGTAACTATACCGTGACCAGAAATTGTTCGATATACAGAATAATTCGATGTAAACGGGTTCGATATAGTCGGGTTCGACTGTATTACAGTGCAGTGCTCATGTAAACTAGTGGTAGCTACCATGTTCTCTCTGGTGCTGTTATTAATTTGTGCAAAGTGATCAACAATGGTCGAAAGAAGGATATAACAGTGATAATACATTTATTTTTTCTTTCATTGTGTACAAAATGGGTCACATCCTCTGGGTGTATAGTCGACTAGGCTTGTGTGGGAATCGTTGGAAAAAGGAAACTACAGAAGGATCTTTAGCGAATGGAAGAAATCACGATATTTCATAACCATGTATCAGGGCCCTAATAAAGGCAAGTCCCCTTGCAGAAACATTTGCTCTGGCCCTTGACATACCATGTTTGACCACTGTTTGATCACTTAAAGTAAGTCTTGTTTCACTTTGTGCTAGCACCTTGAATGTAGGAGAAATACTGTATTGCTATCACCAGAAATATTTTATGGCCTCTTTTCTGTAATGAAGGCAGTTGCTGCTGCTAATTTCTACACATATGCCACAATCATAAATATTGATGTCCCCATAGCATGCCACTATGCAGTGTTGTACTAGCCCTTAAAGAGGAAACCTTAGCTTGGGGCCGACTCTGATTTCTCTATTGAAATACACATGTAAAATGAAGATATTTTGGGGGGACAACCACTTGACCGATTTGAATGAAATGTGATGCATTAGAGAGAGAAAGTTGCATTCTAGCATCTTCTGGGAAGCATATATTATTTGCTTCAGACAAATTTTTTTCGCGAAAATTGCTTAAAGTTGACAAGTTTAAAAAAAATTTAAGCACAATGTTTACAATTTTGTAACTCTGCACCAAAAACAGATATTGCAGTTTTGTTAGCTTCATTTGTTAGAGAATCTCAAGCAAACAAGTGTGACATATAAATTTACAGCTTATGTGAGATTGTTAAAATGTTAAGGAGGGTTTTGCAAAAGTATTAGTCACTAATTAGTGGTATAGTTTAGAGCAATCTATAACCCATTAGTCTTTGCTGTTTTAGATGTATCATTAAGTGTAGCTTATAAAAGTGTGATGTCATTATTTATTGCTGACTTACACGATTGTAAACTATTTAATTGTGTTTCTCAATTTTCCTATTTTCATTAATTTTTCAAAAACATTTATAGCATAAATTGAAAATGCACTTGCTACAGTCACTAGATTTTAACTTTTCTTTTTAAATGAAACATCTCATCAAAACTGCCACAGTGGTTGTCAAGAAAACTATTTACACCATTTCTCTGTTCCCATGCTGAGAATAGATAACAGCTCCAGATGTGAAGTTCTGTGTCAACGCAAAGTAGTATTATGCAGCGATTGCTGTTATGCAATTTTCTCTCGCTGCAAATGGCGCGAGGACACAAGGACAGTGGTCATAGCTGAAATCTGCTGCCCAGGTTTGTGAAGAGGTGCCCAGGTGTGACCAAGTTTACTCGGATTAGTCCTGAGGCCATGACCATGTCATCAGGAGGTAGTCACCAGCTTGATGCAGAATACATGAATATGATGCAAGGTGCTTCGCTGGTGTGGCCACAGGCAGCAAGCCCATTGTTCTACACAATTGGAGAAACAAAACGCTGCTTCAATGTTCATGTTAGCCTTCGAACCCAGCACAGATTGCCTCCAACATAATACGCACAAGGCCGTGCCCGGCCACCGAAGCTGTAGTAGAAAAGGAAATTCGCACTGTAAAAAAAGAAGTCACTGTTTTGCTTGACAGGCAAAGCATTGATTGCAATAAGCAAATTATTAGACAGCTGTACGAAGTAAGGGCAGTCATTTTATCAGCTGCCTAAACTGCTGTTAGCATTCGCTTACTAAATAAATTAACAAGCACGTTGCCACGTGCGCACAGGGAAACACAACCGTGTCTCTCTCGATGATTGCGGACACGCAGTGTCGAAACGCTGCCGTGATGAAGAGTGGCGGCAGTGGCGAGGGAATCGCCCTTGTGCTGCCCCTCACTTCACTGCAAACTAGGCATGCAAGGGCGCCTTTGTGCCTCCTTTTCGCTTCAGCACAAACTAGGCATGCAATGACTCGGCACACACGAAGCCATCAGCTATAGCCAGTCGCTACTCTTCGAGCCCAGCGCAGATTGCCTCCAAGATAATACGCACGTGGCCGTGCTTGGCCGCCGAAGCTGTAGTAGAAGAAGAAATTCGCACTGACCCCCCCCCCCCCATCCTAGTGTGCACGTATTTCCCTGCTCCTCTCCCCCTCGCATGCACGAGAGGATGGTGTGTACCCTCCCAGCCTTCTTCCCTTGTGAGCGTGAGGAGACACTGCCAAATCAAGCCAACATACTTCTTGGCGCACCTTCGCAAGCTTTTGCTCGCACCCACAGAATACGGCATGTGGCTGCAATTTTATTGCACTTAGACTTTATATGGAACATCACAGCAACGCCGACGGTGTCAAAGATGGCAGAAATTCGTCTGGGGTTTTCATATAATTGCCACCGCAATAGAATATCTGGTACCTGGAGTTGGAACAGTTTTTAATAAGTTGTGCTTGTTTCTCTCCATTTTTTTCTCTTGTGACCCAGGTATGGGCTATTATAGACGTCATCCGAAACAAGAGAGTCCTTCTTAGCCGAGTTCTAGCAAGGCGGAAAGGCATCACAGAAGAAAATCCCATAGGAACGGAATGGGAAACGGGATACGGGGTAAGTCCTTAATGCTTCTTAAAGGAACACGAAAGTGGAAGACTAAATCAATTTAGATTTGGTGTTCTTTCAGGACTATTTTAGGTGATGTTGCTGTAATAGCTTGAGTACTGAAGATGAGAATAAAGAGCAAACTTTCATTTTTTCTTTAAATTTTGCACTGAAACCCAAGTGCCAGTACGTCCAGTGCAATGTGAGAGGTTTCAAAATACTTCACATATTTGAGTTATCGTGCTCAATGTAACTTCTAGAAACTTGTTAAGTGGGCTATGAGTCTTTGGCACTTTCAGAATACTACAGCGTAGCCCATAGTTAGCTATAAAAATTGAACTATGCCTGAGCAGACGTTGAAATCTATGGTGTCACGGCGATCTTATACAGGAACTTTAAGACAGTGCCTGTCTTTTCATTTTTCTTTTTTTTTTGCATCTTTCGTTGCTTACAAGCCTCTTTCCACGGTATGAGTGGCTTTTTTGGTACCGTAGAAGGGTAGTTTATCAATACTTCTGAAATTACTTTTCTTTTCAGTGTTCCTTTAATGCATCTTTAACATTCCAGCTCATTAGTTGTCAACTTGTTTAACTTATCAAAGGTTAAAAAAAGTTACGAAAATTTGAGAGGTTGTCTGGTACTGAGAAGCGCTAAGTGTATCTTTAGTTGTCAAACATCATAACATGTAGGATGCAAGTTTTCAGTGAGAAGAGAAAAGCTGACGATGAGAGGAAAGTGGGACTATTTTTGCAAAGATAATTTTTTTTACCTTCCCATATTTTTTTCCTATGCAGATGAGTTGGCGGCATGTATCCATTCGTGGCTGCACAAGGTACCAGTCTTGAAGTCTGGAATGGTAAAGCGTCCTAGAGATATTCGCACGAAGCGCCTCCCCGTAGTTGTCAGCAGGGATGGTGCAACGTCCACAACGCTGAAACCAAAGTTGACTGTTGTGAGGGCTGGCAACCTCTCTGTGCAGCTATTCCTTGTGGACCACGAACTTTTCGCCTGCATTGTTATATGTGCGAGAAATTATGCATGAGATGATCTCATCGCTCATCATGTGCTCACACATTGTTATTCTGGTCATGTTGTTTAGAAGTCATTGATATCTTTCTCGATTGACGTTTTGCCCCCAATGCTACATACGAGAAACCATAGATGGGTTGATCTCATCCCCCATCACGTACTCATGCATTGTTACTCTGGTCAAGCTCTTGGGAAGTCGTTGTGTGACCAAAGGTTGACATCTTTCCCAGTTGTGATTTTTAGGTGTGTTCGAATAGTCAAACTTTCACGCCGAATTCAATATTAATATGTTTGAATGATATGCCCTTTGAATATTGAATTAAAGACCATGTACTTTGCTGTTTCTAAATGAAAAACAACATGGAGAAGAAGGTGCTATGCTATAGAAAAAAAAAATCTTGTTTATATTTCCTGGAATAGTTGAGCCTCGTTCATACATTTAAAAAAAAAAAGAAATGTGAGGGAAAGCATACTAACAGAGAGGACACACGAGCTGAACTCACTTAAAAATGTGGCAGATTCAACTGTATTTCAGATCTACATAACATGAAGCACTGCACAAATTGTTGGGGCCTGGTGCCGAAAGATTGTGTTTTCTTGGAACATATCAACCGGCAAAATTAAGATGTGTAAGTTAATTGGCTATATTTTTTTTAATCGGTTGCAAACATTGGCGCCGGGAAATCTTATAAAACGGGATCGTATCAAAGAGGTTCTACTAATATTTGTTTGTGCTTGGAAAAGGCTCTGAGTAAGCACCTTGCAAGTGAGCAAAAAAGCGAATGTTCATCATCATAGTTCTTGGTTGGCTTCAAACACTTAAAATTACTGGTGTACCAAAGGTACAGCTCTTCTTTCATGGCCGCCAGACTCCAGTAATCATGTTTGCCCCGTACGTTCACTCCTAATAGAAGATTGAAAGAAATTTAACATGAAATTGAGACAAGCGTGTTCTATTTGCATTTGAAAGTTTGAATATTCACACATCCTGGGTGATTTTCATTTGTTCCTATGTGATGTCTCGAGAGCCGATTTTATTTTGGGTCATCAAAATGTATAGCTGTTTATCACCTAGCTATCATACATTCATCGAGCTCTCTGCTCGTTGTCCTGCACACTTTTGTGCGAGTGACTGTAATTTAGATGCATAGAAAAGGAGATGTGTTTATATGTTTGTTTGTTCAAGTTGTTCATAGGTTATGAAGGGGGAATATAATGTCTGCTCATGCAGATTTTTTTTCCCTGTTAATATATGCGGCTTGTTGACATTATATGTGCTTGTCTTACAGCGTTGCTGTTCGGTTTGATGAGGCTTTGCAACATTAAAGGCCAACTGCAACGAAATTGTGGGCAGTGTGGAAAGCTTAGTTCCAGGTAGTCTAGATAATAGCATACCCTTCGTGGAAAATTTTACGCCTACCTAGTATATGAGCAGATGCCTCACAAAAAGGTCTTGGATGTCAATGTTTTGATGCCGGCGCTGGCAAAAATTGTGCCGTTATCTCTAGCCGAAAACGACGCGAACCCCAGAATGTTGAGAACTCCAGTGTAGCTCCATGATCGTGACACACGAGATCGGGCGACGTGTGTGACGTACCGAGGCCATGGTCTGGCATTTGTGTCATATCCGCTAACCGCTAGGCGCACACGTAATCTAATTTTAAGTTCTATCTATTCATGATAAAAAATTAGACAAGTATCAGGCCTACTGCCTTGACAAGCTTGTTTCAGTAGTAGGTAGTACAGCTAATTTATAACCAATTTAACCAAAGTGAAATTGTGTTGAAGTTGGCCTTACGTCATCATCTGTACGACTGATGAGCATTTATAATTCGCAGCAGAAGCAGCTCCTGCGCTTATGCAGACGTCACAAAGAGTATCTTACTAGTTGCCTGCGTAACTAGCACATTACAGGCTCAACGACACTGTTAAAAAAAATAAACCCAGCTCAAAATGTCTTTGTTCATATCACTGGTGCTGTGCTTCTTAAAATCAAATTCTTATTGTTTGTATTTTCGTTAAGCTCATTATAAATATGCTGCTCAATGAACATGTTATGGAGAGGTGAGAGTATCAGCATTTGCTGGCCAAATTAATTGCCTGAACTCATTAAGCTGCTGGCAGAATCGTGCTTTTAATTACATTGTGCTTACCGTCGTGGGGGTTCGGATGGCAGTTAGCTTTAAGGCATCGTGCCCTTACCATCATATCCAGCACTTCTTTGTTTTTTTCTGGACATCAGCAATCTTGCGCATTATAATGCATCCACCAATGGCACACCCTTCTGGTTTGGCCTAAAGCTCAAGGAAATTGAGGGATTGTAGATGAACTGTCCCATCCAGAGCTATAATGTACAGTGTGGTTTTGGTGCTTGTGCGATATTGCCGTATTAAGGTGAGATTGGGCATGCTGAACTTTTAAGCACCTTTCTGTCCTAAGCGCTCTTTTATGCCGGACCCAAGCAATGATGCTAGCTCGCCGGAAAGGGACAAATGCAGGCCGAGACGAACAGATTAAAATGATGTTTTGGCCCCCAAACTAGAACATTGTTCACAGTAATTTCACATGTTTAAAGACAAAGTCATTCTTGGAGAGTTACCCCCACTTTTCCATACTGCTTATGTGTGTTTCTAACCTCTTTCATGGGCTGATTCTAGAGATAGGGCCATCTAAGAGCCACTGGGTATGTGAAACTCGGGTCACTGCGTATGTGATGACACTGGGTACGTAATGGCTATGATAATGATGATAACTGATAACAGAAATTTGGAAGGCAATTTAACCTCTAGTTGATGTCGATACATCAACTAGAGGTTAAAGGGAATAAACTAGAAGGGAATACATCTACTTAGGGCAGGTAGTGACGGCGGATCCGGGTCATGAGATGGAAATAATCAGAAGAATAAGAATGGGCTGGGGTGTGTTTGGCAGGCATTCTCAGATCATGAACAGCAGGTTGCGACTATCCCTCAAGAGAAAAGTGTATAATAGCTGTGTCTTACCAGTACTCACCTGGAGGCTTACGAAAAGGGTTCTACTCAAATGAGGACGACGCAATGAGCTATGGAAAGAAGAATGATAGGTGTAACGTTAAGGGCTAAGAAAAGAGCAGATTGGGTGAGGGAACAAACGCGAGTTAATGACATCTTAGTTGAAATCAAGAAAAATAAATGGGCATGGGCAGCACATGTAATGAGGAGGGAAGATAACCGATGGTCATTAAGGGTTACGGACTGGATCCCAAGGGAAGGGAAGCGTAGCAGGGGGTGGCAGAAAGTTAGGTGGGCGGATGAGATTAAGAAGTTTGCAGGGACGGCATGGCCACAATTAGTACATGACCGGGGTTGTTGGAGAAGTATGGGAGAGGCCTTTGCCCTGCAGTGGGCGTAACCAGGCTGCTGCTGATGATGATGTCGATCAGGCGTCGCTCCAGCCCTGCTCTCACAACAAATTACATGGCCCATACACCTCATTGTCATCCCCAATTCGCTAGGGAAGGCTTTGTCTTTCGTCGACGTTAGATAAAAGTTGAATCGCCTTCCAAAATGTTTATATTAGAAAGGTGCAGCCGCTGAAAAAAAAATCAAACTATACACAAGAAGTGGCGATAAAAATAATTCACATACAAGTAAGCCCCTTTTTGTCTTCATCTGAATTTGTGTTGTTCAGTGCTAATAGTCGATTCAGCCTCTCGTGTTCGTGAAATTTTGGCGCTGACTGTACGTAATTGTTTTGTCCATGCCTTTCTCTCACTTGTAAGAAAAAGAAACGAATAAAAGAATGTGCGACGACTGAAAGAAGTCTGTTTCCAGCCGGTGGCCCTCGATTCTGCATTGGCCAATACACCTTCGTGCTGTTGAGCGTGAGGTCGAAGGTTCGAAACCTTTCAAATTGAGTGTGGCGGCGTTTCGGCAAAGCGCCACCGCTCGCGGCTGCCGTCTGCGGTCACGTGGCAGCCTTTGCGCATCTAACCAATGAGCACCTCTCGTGGGAACCATCTTCAGGGTAGCGGTGCTAATGCGTTAATTGTATTTCCTAATCGAATCTAATATTTTTTCTAGGGTATACTTATTTAGCACGTGGATGCACATACGAAAAACTATATCTTCATTTCCAAGATTTCGGACGGGGTCCATACCGGGAACCGTACTATACGTTCCCGTACCGGGAACCATATACATATATATATATATATATATATATATATATATATATATATATATATATATATATATATATATATATATATATATATATGGTATATGGTATATATATGGCATCCACGTCCATTTTGGCATCATTAACCTTTTGGCTGCCTTGCATTCTTCGAAGCGTAACAATTTCAATTTTCTGCCTAGGTAACACATATGCTGACCTTAAAGCGAAGTGCTACTTATTAGCGATATGCTGTTGGATATCTTACAAACTTCTTAATCTGAAAATTAAAAAAAACTACCGATTATGTTATTGAATAAGTTAATTAAAAAGCTAGTGTTCCTTGGGCAAAATGACTTCCCTGTCTCTGTCCCTGAAAGGCACCTCATATACTTTGAGATATATGACAACGTTTCGTTTAAAGAAGGAGATTCATAGCAGCAGGCCTCTGGAGTCATGCAAGCTATCACTTTCATACCTAATGCCTTGGTCTGCGCTAGCTATACAGTATTTCCTCTCTTGGCTCACTCCTGCATGGCATCACATCAGCTGTCAGTCTGGAAAGCCCTGCGATTGGCACCTTAGATTTTTGCTGCCGTTGCGATGCAGGTTTGATGGGCGACAACGTACGGGCGGGGCCCATGTCGGACATGAAGTGCGTGTACATCTACGAGAACCAGCGCTGGAACCCCATCTCGGCGTTTGCTCCCGGAGCCCTGCTCACCGACCGTTACATGTGGAGTGATCGTGGTATCAAATCCCGGCCGTAGGGGGCTGCATTGAGATGGGGCTGAACTTCGAAAACGCCCGTGTCAGGTGGATTGGAGGCAGGTTACTGCATGCTGCTTGAGTCATGCTTCAAGAGCAACAAGCAAAAAGACATTACAGCCTTTTGGCAATTCTACCCTTCGAATAATTAGACCAACTCTCACTCTCCCGCAGAAGTCAGATTAACGCTACTCAGCTAACTGTATCATGTGCATAATGCAAGTTCTCTTGTTTTGTGCATGCAGTTTACTACAGCTTGAGATGACAGCTCATGCTTATAGAATCGAACCTTGTTGTAATGAAGTGACTTCGTAATGTTCTATATTCGATATGAGCGCACATGCTAATGTTGGCGGGGAAAAACTGCTGCTGCGTTCGAGCTTGGTTGTCGCTGGCTGCTCCCAGTGACTGCTCTCACGCAGGCTGCATTGCAGCAACATGGCATCAGATCTCGCCACAGCAGCCGTACAAACTGTACTTAGCCAACCTCCAACGTGGAGCCAGTATAACTCGATGTGAGAAAAAGAATTACGGATTACTGGCAAAACCTACTGTGCATAAAAGTTGCTGTCTACTTGAATTAGATATATGCAAGGTACCTCTTATTTTATAATTGATCATTACATCTCAAAGCAAATTTCGGGCTCTGACACGTGTTGCATTGCATTTGCATTTGATGCAGTGGAAACCCCGGTTATGCGGCCCCCTATTTTGCGACGTCCCAGGTTCTACAACGAAATAGTGCAGTCTCGACGAACTCACCCATAGAAACAATGCATTAAACACATCCTCTCACGAGAAGCTCATGCTGCGATAGTAGAGACCTCTATGGCACATGCCTTTTGGCCCTTGTGCTCAAAGGCCTCGGTGAGGCAGTAGTGATACTTGTAGCGACATAATTTAGTACATCACCTCTTCGTAGTGCATTGTTTGTGCATAGCATATGCCATGCATCATTGTCTAGTTTTATTAGGAATATATTTAAGCACTCTACAACGAATATTTTTTAGGCCTCTGTACAGCCGTGTTTCATCCACATCTCGATATTCGTTATTCATTTACCAATGGCAGTCTCTTGTAGCCTTGGCCCTCTTTGGCCACTTCTGGCCCTTGCGCTAATGAAGTCCAATCATCATCATCAAAAACTTTGATTATACATTGAGAGATTATGCAAGTCCCTTGTTGTACGACGACCACTCCTAAACTGCGAACCCAGTGGCAGGTGTGTCGGCTTCGGCAGTTGCTCTCCCTTTGCGTTCTCTCAGCAGCACCTTCTCCCGTCACCAGATCCGTCCGCGTGTATGGCCAACAACATTTTTGCCGCGGTGCGGAGCTTACTATCTGTGCACTGTGCCAAATGTGCTGTCGACCGTCCAGTGCCAAGTCTTGAGGACCAACACTATTTCCGAAAGTGATCAGATGAATATACTGTCCCATCGTCGACGGAAAGCGCAAAAGCATGTGCCGAGATTGAACCGCTTCTCACAAATTCTCACACGTCTGTCACTTTGGTCTCTGGTTTCGCACGGGGCGTTGCATGAGAACGGACATGCGAGGAGGCATTGCCTCAAGTCGACACTGCTGGTTGACGCTACTCAGACAAGGACAAAGCTGCAGATGCTCCCGTGCATACGTTGGCAGATGTGCTGCATAGCGTCATATAATCATAGTCACATAATTGGTGTTCCATCATACGAGCCACGCCATCGCACGCTGGTCTTGACTGCTGTGCAAGAACCGGTGCCATACTCCCCTTAACAGCTTTGCTGTAAAGTCGCAGTCGTCCATGTGTCAAACAAATGAAAGTGTAGGTGGTGCCTCTCATAGGTCAACAGCAGGTCTCCTGCCAACTTTGAGGGCCGTTGGCAGCTCTCTGGGTCTATACATGGCACATATTGTCACATGCCATATGCACGGATAGAGGGCACAAGGAAAGTGCATTGGCTGCATGAAACATGTCACTGATCACCAGGTCTTTCCTTGTGCCGTTGAATAAACACCTTTTGAACATTTACCAAAATGTGTGAAGTCACTCATTGGAACTCGCAGACACAACTGGGAAGGCACTCTTATCTATCGCGTTTATCATCTCTACCCATGGAGAGTATTGTGGATTTTCTGAGCATCAAAGAGGCGAGGCACTGGAATGGTCCAAGTTGACATGGAGTGAGTAATGCTAGGGCGTGCGACGTATTTGAAGGAAAGAAAGCTTATTTCAGGAGTCATAGCTTGTGACCCAATTGGAAAAGGGTAGAGGCGATAGGTGATGCTGGAGCTGTAGCAACAAGGCTATCCTCGATAATCCTAGTCGATGTGAAAGAGCTCTGCATGTAGCTTGAATTTACTCTTGTGGCTGTACTTCGCAACTCTTTTTTTTTTTTACCTCTGTCATTGGCCGTAATTGTGGGCATTGGCCACCCTCTGCCACACATGATAAAAAATTGAATTGAAAGAACAGAGTCCTTATGGAATACAGCTCTTGGACATGAAAACTTGCAAGAGTTTCTCGGCATGCCCTGCCGTAAATTTTGGTGAAACACTAAAGTGAGCGCCTGCCAGTGTGTGTAAAATCTACGTAGGGAAGGGATGAGAGATGGAAAGGCGCTAGAAGCTTAAGGGAAGGTGTTAAAAAAAATTTGCTAGAAGTTGTACAGTACAGCACAATAGAGGATGACTTTTACTGCAAGGAAGAACATTCACTACTTGAGCTACACACTGCTTGTTAACCTAGTGAGTCCCTCGAATTTTTGCATTTTCACCTCCCTATTACTGAACGTTTCTCCAGACAACACTCTCCTCGACTTTAGGAAATGAAGAGGGAATGTAGCTTGTGATCGTCAGCCTAGTTATGTTTACTGCAGGAGAAAGTCTTCTCGCAGCATTCTTCAGTGACCCCTTGTCTTGCGCCAGATGACCTAAACTTATGCCTGCAAATTTCTTAATAACGAGTAGCTATCCTGAAGCAATTACTTGTTCAAGATAGGCACCACTCCTCGACTGTAAACATCCACTAAGAAAGCACTACAGTGATGTATACTTCTTAAGCGACTGCGAGATCTTAAGCGACGAGAAATCAAGCAACAAGCAGTTTCATGGTTTGTGTGGTTGAATGCCCATTCATGAATACATGCGCAAGCGTCAACAAGGGCGTGCTTTATGCGAAGTTTCATTTCAGGCAAGTCTACTCAAAGACAAGGCCTCCATTTCGTGCCAATGAAGCTTGATCAATGAAATCGTCAACTTCAAAGTTTGCAAAAAAAAAGAGAAAACAAGGAATGAAAGAAATAAAGAACTGGTTGGCATCTGGTACTGCTTCATCAGCACCTCCCGTTGTGGCACAGTCCACTTTGCATCCACCTGTTTGAGTCCCCCCTTCTGCAATCGAGAGCAGACAATTTTACAGTGTTAGGGCACTTGAGTTCAGGCTGCTGCAGACATAAAACGTTTCAATAGGACCGAAAGTTGGGCGTATTGGTACAGTAAAACCTCGTTAATATAGATTAGGTATGCACTAAGCAATGTGCTAATTAACCGACAATGGCAGATGAGCAGCTATAGACTTACTGGCCAAAAAAAGAAGCATGTTATTTCTCACTCAAACACACCCGGCAGACAAGCTTTATTTGCGATCAGGCGGCTAAAAAAAATAAGCTGTTTTTCACTTGTCGCTGTGGCAGCCGTGCAGCGACGACGGCATCCTCAAACTCTGCAAGGCTGCGAGCCAGTTTCTACATCAGGCCCCACTTCCCTGCGAATGCCCTCATTACGGTCAACGCACTAGCCACGTCAGATACGGAAGGGCTATCATCCACGTAGTCATCCATGACGACAACATGGAAGCGCAAGAAGCTATGGGAGCAGGAGATGTTTCATGACTTGAATGTTTTGATGCGACTATTGGTGGCGACAGCAGTCCAGGAAAGACCCGTGTGCCGCAGTTTCACTATCTATGGTCCGCGTGCACGACTTTTTCGCCGATTTCATGCTTGTACACGTTGAAAAATGAAGTAAATACGGCTCACTAACGGTTTGGCTTGCGTCAAGCGACTACGGCTTAAGCGATCAGCCAATGCGTTAGGTTCAATGGCGCCAGGGTGGGGCATTCATCACGACTGTATTTAAACCGGAATTACTTATTAAGCGGGTAGAAATTAGCGAGGCTTTACTGTATTGGTCCATTATTGTAAGTGACAGATACAGGCAGAGGAAACAAACAGTATTAAGCCTTCTCTGAAGTCCAAACTTCGATGAAAGACTATCTTGTCCAGATGAAATATTGATTCCGTATCCTCTGATCAATTAATTGACTGGTATGTTTGGAAACATGAAATGTAAGTGTAGAAACTGTCTCCTGATATTTGATTGATAGAAGCTTTTTATTCGCTTGAACGTAGAGAGGATGATGCAACATCACGTGACGGGTTACCACGTTGACGCTGCCTGCTTGATTTTGACGTTATCTCGCGATAATCTAAACACTTCACAGGTGCTCCGAGTCGTCTGTGATGACACTGCGATCTAGACCAAATTACCCTTTGTACATTACGTTGCACATTGCTTTCAAATTGATACTTTATATGTGCGCTGATGTCCGTTACCTGGAAACTGCCCTTAATGTTCTTCAAAACTTAAATGCAGAAGCATTTTTGCATTCCTCCTGCATCAGAACGCAGCCACGAATCAGGCGTGCAATGTTTTCGCAGCTCAGCGGAAGACCATAGCTTCCGAGACAGTGTAGCGGTTGTTCTACACTTGTGAATGGCCTGTAAAATTTTCAAACACCGATACCACCTCAAAGCCGTGACGAATTCACCACTAGCACACTTGCTGCTTCTTTGCGCTGCGCTGGCTCGTTATATAAAAACTACGACCTGCTCTCAGTCTCTAGCAAGCAGCAGCGCTGCCTACTCGCATTGATGAATATTCATATTTGAGATGGGGTAGTGCGCGTGCCACCGCGCTTTTAACATAGTTCATATGCAGCTTTACCCTCTTTAGGTATGCTTTAATTCTAACCCCTTGCTATGTGCAATACGAAACTTCACATATATATATATATATATATATATATATATATATATATATATATATATATATATATATATATATATATATATTATGCGTGATCACGTGAGTCTGAATACATACCTGTTACAACTATGTTAAACATATGCTCATGTTTGGCGTTGTGGGAATACTAATTACCTAATTATACATTTGCACAATTATAAGTATAAGATCACTTACCTAAATGTATAATGGATGCATCATAATTATGTGATATGATGCATCTATGATGGCCATAGTAAGCTCTGCGGCCACAAACATGAGTTGATCTGAAAGAAAACAAGAAAAAATTATGAGCATTTTTTCCAAAAAAGCGGTATCTCATTTAGCTTGTTCATTGCTTGTAATGCTGCTGAAAGCAGGCTCTGCAGAAAGAACAGATATCACAGTTCTGTATCCCCTTAAACATTCAAAGCAGGCAAATTTCATTTATCTATTTATATTTCATCTGAATATTTTAGATTGTTTACAGGGGTTTTTGCAAAGGTTCTACTCTCATATTAGTAGTTTACTTGAAAGCCATGTATAATAGATCAACCTTGTCCGATTTAGATGTACAGAATTGTGATATTTTTTCGTTGCTCACTTGCAGAGCTGTAAATGTGATGGGTAGTTTCCATTTCTGAAAATGTGTGATTTTTAACAATCCTTACATTACATTTTGACGGTCTAAATAAGAAATTGACTTCCAACAGTGCCTACATTATAACTTCTTCTTTCAGATGTAAAAACCTCATCAAATTAAGTGCAGTTATTGCCAAGAAAAATAGTTTCCCATTCCAATTTAATCAGATAGGAGCCCCCGAGATAATTCCTTTTAAAAACATGAATCCACTTTGCACATGTAAAGTGGTGGGTGTGAACACAGACGATCAAGTTTTTTTTTATGTATGTTAGCTTTAGGAGTATCAAAGTGTAAAAAAATGTCTGGAAAGTCGGTCAAGTTGTATAGTTATATACATATATATGAATAGAAGAAGAAAGGAAACTGAAGGGCCCGATTTTAATTAGAAGCAAACACAGACACAGAGGACAGCATAGGGAAAATAACTTGTACTTATTTAATTAGACTACAGTTTAATGTAAATAAAAACAGATGGGAAAACAACTGGTCACAGGTGGGTCATGAAACCACGTCTGTGCATTATATATATATACTATGGTTCCAAAGCACACTGGCTGCATTGGTATAGCATACAATAATAAACACAACATTCTGGTACCACAGCTGGCAGGCCAGCCCTGGTCAAGTTGACTGTGGTGTCATTTTGACGAAGGCCGGTCCACCAGCCAAAACTTTCGACAGTAAAACAGAATATGTTTTCATGTGCAGCTCATTTCTTCTGTGCTTTACACAGGGTATTACAGCGAACACCTTCAAATATTTTTAAAGGTTGCCTGTGGCAGGTAACACAATTCTAGTTTGTCAACTGGGCTACTCAAAGAAGCGGACATTACTTGCGCAAAATAATTTTAATGCATAATTGACAAATTAACAACAATTTACTAATGAAATTTAGCTAGTTACCTTATGGCCCATATTGTAATTTACAGCCATATAGTTCGCAAGGCAGATCCACTTGGAACTAATTCTTAGGATGACATCAGTTTTAAGATATTAGTTCCCAAACTTTGCAGAGAAATGAAATGGTGTTCTAGTGACTTTCTTCACAAAAAGTCTTTTTATGAAGTAATTAGAACATCAAGCATTTCTGTAACATCATCATCGATAATTTGTTTGCAGATAATTGTGTAATACAGGTACCCAAAGATAACTAACCCTAATGATTCAAAACAGCTGCAATGCGTCTAGAATGCGTCGCTCTGATGTAACAAATGGCTTATGAAACTTAACGCTAGCAAGTGTAAATCAATGCACATATCACGTATGGTCAGCATTGGCAATCAGTGTAGATATTGTGCCAAATGACACGTTGCTAACATCAGTTAACGCTCGCAAATACCTTGACCTTCACATAGCTAATGATCTGTCATGGAATATGCATGCTAATGCTAATCGCATGTTAGGATATCTTCATCGTAATTTTTCTAATGTTTCGACTTCTGTATAATTTTTCTACTGTTGCCACGTCTATAAAACTAACACTCTACAAAACTCTAGTTCGCTCAAAACTAGGATAGGCATCTTCCATACAAACTCATGCGTACATTCAGTGGCGTTAAGGATTAGAAAAAAGAAACTTGGGTAGCCTATAAGTGCCGCCACGTGTACATTCAGTGGCATCCCCGAGGAAGGAATGACGCAGCAAGTGAAATGTTGGGGTGAGGGTTCACATGTTAGCATAGAGCATACGAGGGATTGCAGCTGCCTGTGGAGTGTTCTTTTGTTCTTTAAGTTACTGCAACTTCTGTGAGATCATGAAGAGGGTCAATATATCTGCACCTGCTTATATACACCTATATGGTAACCTCCACTGATCTCCAAGTCCTGCGAACTGCATTTAATTGCATTCTTTGCACACATGGTGTCTTTTGTGTTTGCCTGCAAACTGATTTTTATACAAAATTCATGCGTGTATGAAAAAAATAAACGATAAATGACAAATTACACAACAAATTCCATGACATCAACATAAGAGAAGGGTGACGAGAATCTCTAATATATGATGCAGAAATCGAGATGAAATCAGCACAACTATCTTTTTTTATGTGAATAGCTTGATTTGGCCCTTTTGCCCGTATTTCCAATGGTCAGCGGTCAAATTTTCACCGCCGCCAAAAGGCACTAATGCTAGGCTGTGTACTCTCACACAACAGAGTTGTGGTGCTGAACACAAACTAACACAGCTCTGCGAGGCGAGCACTACATGGCTACAGCTCGGGGCACCTGAACGTTTTCATACTTTGGTGGAGTACTAATGAATGACTGCCCTCATCACCTTCTAATTAAAGCGAATAGCTCGCTACAAGCACTCGGCTATTCAGCGCCATTGACAACCATCATCTTGTACGCCACACACCTATGTCATTCTCTTCAATTCCTATATTTCGAAAGATTCAAAGAGAAAGTTTGCATACAAGAAGCTATAAAAACAAAGATGTCCACATTCACTTACTACAAAACCATAGGAAGCCAAAAACTCGCCATCCTGCGCCCACATGGGCAAAGAATTCTTTCAACGCACCAACCAGAATGATTACACAGCTGGCTGCTGTGTGGGCATATACAAGTTTGCCCATTGCTGTTAGACAAGCCTGTAACAGAGAACAGCAGGTAAATTGTGTCAATGCATCATTATTTCATTATAAAATATCAATTTAATGTTCATTAATAGCTGGTATGCGTGCATGCATGCATATACTCGTATATATGTATATATATATATACACACCCACGCACACAGGGTGTCCCAACTGTCACGCACCAAGATTTAAAGATAACCAAACGCTGGGTAGCTGGACAGAACCAAGGCAGTGTTGTCTACCATCGCTTGGAGGTAGTACTCATATTATTTTTGCACTTTACTTAATTACATTAGTCTTAATAAACTTCTCAAATATTATAATTAGATGAAAAGTGTGAATGGTAGAGCAACATAAAAACTCCCAATACAGCTTTCTGCTGCTAGTAGATCCTACATAAAAGTGTTTTTACGAGTGTAAAAGAAGCCCCCGAATACAAAAAAAATTTACACGTGACTGGCCGCTCGAGGCACTTTGTGTGTACATGCTGGCAACGTTTACTGGCATGTCGAGCGCCTGTTGCGCAAGCCTCTACCTCTAGTTTGAGAATTAGCGCAGCTGCAAGTGCATAATCACAAACTACAAGAAGAATAAAAGAAGACATGCTTTTTTAACATGCTCCATGGTATTACGATGACCAATCGTTTTCACATGATAGTATATTTTCTTCACACATGTGCCATAATCAGTCACAAAATTATGCATGCAAGCTTATTGTGAAAATACATACGTTCTTCTTGTGAGCTTGTCGTTGGACATCAAAAATGTTTTCAATCGCTTGGGCTTGTTCAGCCAGATATCCCATCAATAGCAACCCGTGCGCCTCAGGGAAAGTTTCAGCGTCTACGTACGGCATTAAGGCGACACAAATCTCGGCTTTTGTGTAGAACACAATGTAGTTGCAGTGCTGGATGAACTTTTGCCTTTGCCGTACCACATTCTGCTTAGTAAGTAGCCTTGTTGAGAGTGCTTTCAGGCAGACGAATTTCACTATGGCGCTCGTGAGCAGAAGAGCTGCCCATTTAATTTTTTCATCATGGAATGCTAGACAGCTTGAGACTGTTGGGGCAAGTGCCCTTCTCTGGAAATGAGAACCAAGGAAAATGTAAAACGTAAAGGAATAAAGGCAGTTATTAAATATAAAATCGTGCAAAATATTTGTGTAACGCACTAGCTTAATGCAGCAGGTGTGACCAACATGCAAAAGAAAGGCAGTGCAGAAAAAATACACGTTCATAACCATGGAGCTATTTATTGCGTAATTTACAGAGGTAACAAAGAAAATATTGAATGGTGTCCATCGTAATTAGTCAATTACCTATTGTAGTTAATGCCACTTTTAAATATTGAAATTAAAATTGTTATACCCAAACGTACTTTCTTGCTCACTTGTGTTCTGCACCACGTGGGAACGGCATACGTACACACCTCACGCACGCATGGAGGAACGGCACAGTGTGGTGCACAGGCGCAGTGCCGCACGCAAGTTCTGGTCCGTGTGGATGGCACTAACTTGCGTGCGGCACAAACATATTATAATAAACATATTAGTTGTGCTAATATGTTTATTATACAATAGCATTTTGTTTATATTTGTGTTGAAATTCGTAACACCTTTATTTGTGCTCAACCCAGCAACTCCTGTTTTGGCATATATGCTAACAGTATCAACAAATAAATTTTAAAGAATGAGAAATGGAGTGGTGATTGGGCCGGTAGCCAGCATTTTGCCGTCCCAGATAATGTGCCAGCAGTGACGGCCGATTGGCTGTCGCGACAGCGGGATCACGGCCGCACATTTATTTATGCCTTATAGTAAGTCTGCATAATTAAAAGTAATTGCTTTTAAAACCAGCAATTATATATTAAGATGTTGTGAGCTAAAACAGCACCACTGGCTGGCTCCCATAAAGTTAGTGCCATCCACACGGACCAGAACTTGCGTGCGGCACGGCGCCTGTGCGCCACTCCTTGCCGTTCCTCCATGCCTGCGTGAGGCGTGTACGTAAGCCGTTCCCACGCCGTGTTCTCACGTGTGTACGTTTTAGGGCGCAGCTCTTGTGCACCCGTTCCTGCATTGAGTGTCGACGCGCCTCGGCGTATGTCGCACCTAGTAACCGAGCGAACGAGCACATCGAAAGATGAAGGAGAGAACGCGGAGCGGGAGATGAAAGACGCGTCCGTGAACGTCGGACACCAATGAGAGCGGCCCCTTCAGTGATGCGCGCGCGGGAAAGTGAAGTAGTGCGAACCCGCCCGACCACTGGATGCGTATACGCGTATTTGGTTTCGGCCGGAGCGCTCGTTTCGTACTGCAGTCTGCTCGCGTCAGATCTCGCTCGCGCTTTTTTCACGTGGTGGTGGTGGTCAGATGCGCACGTCGGCGCACGTTGGCGGAAGTGTTCGGGCATGTAATGTGGACTCTGGGCGCGATACCGTAAGACTGTACCAAACTGAAATTATTCCAAAGTGCGGACGTCAAATTGACATGGCTGTTTATGGGAACAGGGGCGGGAACCCGCAACGTTTTTCATCAAGCCAATCAGCAGCCTTCATCGTTGCCGGAAGCGCAAACATTACATTGACGCCTGTTGGTTTTTGAGGATTCCTGACGTCGCACGTGAAAGGCCAAATGGGCGCGGCCTGGAAATTTTTGGCCAAATCGCCGAGGAGTAACGGTGAATTTGGAATAAAACAACTTTGGTATAATCTTACGTTATAGCGACCCAGGCTGTCGCTGCCTTTGGTAGCTTATATGCACTAACTCTACCGAGCATCAGGCGGATAACTAAAAAAATAAATAAATTATGGGGTTTTACGTGCCAAAACCACGATCCGATTATGGAACTAAAGAGCACGCTAAATGAGCGTTTATGAATGCGGCAAATAAGTTTTCTGCAAGATGATCATCAGCAAAATATCGCATCCACCGAACCAGAGCTAGAGCGGTAGAAAAACGTGTCAGTAGCAGCGGCCTAGACATGCGTTCCCATAGCTGAGCGCAAAAGTGCATTACTCACATCATCCTGCACCGGAAGGAGATGCTCATCGAGAGTCGATGTTCCTTGCAAACAACATTTGACGTACGTGGAGAAGAAGACCATTGTACAACTTATGTAGGCGCCCACTCCTACAGTGGCCAACCAGCGGGAGACCATATCGGTTCGGTAGGCTGTTTGCTCGGGTACGTGCGTATTACTTGGACAAAGGATTCGAATGCTTTTCAGCTCGTGCACCAGCTCGTGCCCTTCGCGCCAGGCGCGATGTTCAATGCAATTTCGAAATCTCAGAGGCCTCGATGATTTGCTATTTGTATGCTAAGGGTGCTAGACGTGGCTAAATTATGTTATCCCTTACTTTAGTAAAAGTAATCAGCAACTATACTTGCATGTAATTCTCCGCAAAACGAACTGGCCACATTGTTGTATATCGGTTTCGGTTTCGAAACCAAGGTCACCCGCCCGTAGGGGACGCTGCCGCAGCCCGCCGACGAGGCGTTCATTTCAGGGATCGCCAGCCATTTGTGCGCAGGCGCGAGTAAGAGAAGGCGCGAAAGAAAATCTGGGAGGCTTTTGCTCCTTGAATATATAGGTCTCCTCGATTTGGCTGCACTTTTTGCACTAGTTCAGAAAAGTGTCGTGCCAGTGCAGCGCCAGTTCTTCAAGTGTAAGCGTAGCGCGACACTAGCGCTCTCAGTGCAGCGGTCAAATCGAGGACAAAAGTGCAAGAACGTACAGGCCTTCGTCTGCTGCGACTGGGCGGCTGTGGCTTTTCTTTTGTTGGTGTGTGCCGCTAGCTTAAACGTGTGCGCAATGGCCTTTTTGGTCCTGTGGAAAGAATTTATGTATTAGTACCTAGAAATTAGTTCAACTTCGGCATCATTATTCAGAAAGCATGACCGAGCGCGGTTTCCACACATTTCTGAATCATATATGGCACAACGTTTCAAACGACTGACCGATGTGGTTTTTAACGTCGAGGTAGCGGTAAGCTCGTGAAAATTAATACAAGCGACTGTGACCTGAGGGAAAATCCCGGCCTTCAGTGCACTTAGCAGCAGCTGAACCCGGAAAGCGCCCTTAACAAGATGCTGTCTACACATCCTGAAGAAAACTGGCGTCCGTGCTGCGTTACTAATAACAGGCGCCGTCGATGCCTTCTACCAACACCCGCATGGCCACGGAGGCGCATGTGTCGTCTGCTATCAAAAGCCTTGCACTACGTGCACGAGAAAAGAACTTGCGGAGAATCTAGTGCCGAAGTGTACGTGAACTCGTGCAGCACGACGTCAAATCAAGTGCCGAAGTGCAGGTGGCGCTAGCTGCACTGGCAAATCGAGTGCTAGTGTGCTGCACTCCCTGAACTAGTGCAGAAAGTGCAGCCAAATCGAGGAGACCTTATGACTCTGCCTAGGCGCTACGCAGGAGGTTTCTTTCCACGTGTTTTGTGCCTAGGCGTGCCGGCATTGCGGAGTGGGTCGAGTTTACGGTCGGACCATAGAGAAAGAAATTGTCGGACGCTGGCTGCCAGTGCGGTATGATAGGTGAAGCATGGTGGCGCTCACGCCCGGTTTCGCGACCGCTGTGTCGGGCAGACTGTCTCGCACCTGCGGCGCTCGTGCTAAGTCAGCCGGTCGGGGAGGATCATAGCTTTGTCGCACCTTACGGCGATCTAGAAGGCAGAGCGCCATAACGCGCGTGGTCGCAAGTGGCCGAAAGGCCGCCGGTGACTGACTTGGCACCAGCGCCGCAGACGCGAGAAACTATGTCCGACGTCAGTCTCAGGCAAAGTTCTGACTGGTGTTGCAGAAGTCGCGGGGCGCGGTAGTGCTGAACTTAGCGTCAATGATTATATTTATTCAGTCGTGTTTTCCTTTTTTACTAATTGTAACAACGCGTCATTATTTCGCATTAGTGGCGGCGCCTCCAGGACGCCAAAGCTAGAACCCGGACTGGTCTGTGGGTTGGGGCTCACCGGGGCCTGCGCGTGACAGGGGTGTACAAGATCGGTTGTCCGCTTATGCGAACACCCCCCGCACGCTTCGGCCTCCGCGGCTCCAACCAACGAGCCGCACTTTTTCCAGCAATGGTTCCCCCGCTACCGGGTTGCCATTTGTCTGCACGCTTTAATCTGATTGATACGCATCGTGTACTTCGTTTTATGTAGGCGGTACGTGATTGAATTTGGTGCGCTTAATCGCATTGTACTCTAGCATGCAGGCTTGAATTCGCGGGCATGCGAGGCTGCGGCCGAAAAGGCGATTACGAAATCTTTAAGGATTCAGCGCATTTCTTCTGATAAAATTTGAGGCTCGAGCGTGAAAACTCATCTTAGGAAAGCAACTTTGCATTTTGTGGTTACTCACTAGCCTTCTTTAGTGCGAGTAGCCTTATTCGCCTCCTTTGTTCGTGTTCGTCATTGTGGTCGCCCGGTTGATTTGCGATGCAAAGGTCATACCCCAGACACGTACCCAGGATTTCTTTTCGGGGGGGAGTTAGGCCCAACCCAAGGCAACTTTTCTGTACAAATGAGTGGGGGGCGAACTGGTGCCTGGAAACATTGATTTAGGCTCTGGAAACCCGATGTACACGGCGGTCCTTTATGGAACACGCGAGCTCGTGACCTGTGCATGATCTCAGGTGAATGCTGAGATTGTCAGAAAGAGGACTTCAGATGGTATGGATGGATGGATGTTATGAGAGTCGCTCTTGCGTAATCTCCTAACTAGGTTAAAAATAAAATAAAGGCTAAACCCCCATTAGCGCGATTTTGTGCGCGACAGCGACGTGCGACGGGTTCGCGCGACGGATCAGGCCGTCGCTTGAACAGATCGCTCGGTCTTGTCGCGCGATCGCTCGGTTTTGCAAATCTAGAATTCGTCGCTCGTCGCCCGGAACTGCTATGAGCGACTAGCCAATAGCGCAAAGCCGGAACTGGATGTACGTAACTCCAGTACTTCCGATTGTCGCACGGAACGAGCAAACGATTGAATTTCTATAGGTGCAAGGATAAGAACCTACTGCAAGACTTTCAGAAATATTTTATGCTGCTTTTTACAGTAAAATACATCAACTTAAGTTAATAAAGCACGCGTCACGCTAGTTTCGGCGCCTATATTGCTGCCCTCATACCGGCAACACTGGGGAGACGTCGCTCGAAGTCATCGCTCGCATGGGGTGCAACTTGTAGGCGACGAGCGAACGCGACAGCCATCTCCATCGCGTCGCCTGTCGCTGTCGCGTGCAAGATCGCTTGCATGGGGTTTATACTTAAAAACACGATGAACTCCCACAACCAAATTTCCTCACCCCTAATGTGAGCTTTGCTTTTGTACGCCTCCATTGTTTGTTGTTTTTCTCATTCTCTTCCACCAATCTTCCAATCGCTTCTTACTAATCTCCATTGAGGACAAGTTTACTTTACCCCTGGTCTCGCTGAACCCAAGGGCTTCAAGGAGGCCAGTGGTGCCTAAACTGACCGCTGGGCAGATGTCTTCACAGTCTAACAAAACAAGCTCCGTCGTTTCCCTAACTTTACTGCAGCCCAAGCACATGCTTCTTCTCCCTTCTTATATCTCGCTTTATAGGTGCGTGTTTTAAGGCATCCGATCTCGCTTCAAAAAGTAATGAGCTTCCCTTTGAGTAATCATAAATTGTTTCTTTCCTGATTTCGTTTTCCCCTCTTAAGTCGTTACTCATGGCAGATTTCTGTTCCATTGCCGCCACCCATGATATTTGTTCAGCTTCTCTGACTTTCCGCTTGACGTTATTTGTTGCTGTGTTGCCCCCTCTGCAGGCCGCACACTTTCTGAGAAGCATCCTAGTTCTTTTCCTCCAATGTGAATCAGCGTTTTTCCTGTACAGATACCTGAACACTCTCCCAGCCCATTTACTTTCTTCTATATTCCTTAGTCGGTCTTCATACATAATCAATTTTATTGTGACCTTCCCTCACTTCAAAACTAGTCCAGCCCACATCACCCTGCACAGCTTCATTAGTAGTCTTCCCGTGAGCGCCCAGTGCGTCATGAGCACTGGGCCAGCGCCTCCTCTATGACTGGGCTCTCAATCAAAAGCACGTCCGTTTTGGGCTTGTCTATAGACCGTTTCATCGGGCGAGGAGGATAGGGCGCGCGGAGACAACGCCTCCTAGACTAGAAGGCCGGAGTGCTCGGCGAGTGACGTCACGGGCAAGAGGCCATCGGCACGCTCGGGAATACAGGTTCAGTGAAGGGATCGCGGCTTGGTTCACCTAGCAGCCGTATGCTTTTATTGACCACTCCACACTTTTTCTTCAGTCGAAACTACGGAATGAGCAGCAGGCACCTTACAAAGCATTTATTTAGAGGCACAGATACAAAACAGCTGTGTAGAGCTTGTGCATGCATTGGTGCCAGAAGCTTTTATAGCATCGCGCTTTGTCGTCTTTGTAATGTACGTTTTTTGTGAATTATTATTATTATTATTATTTATTATACCCCATACTTCATGCCTATTACTTCAAGTAAATTGAATCCATAAAAACCTCTCCTTCCGTATATTGTACTTGTGGTTTTTACGGCACGGCGATGACGAATGTAATGCACTCGATTAGCTTCACAATTGCGTATGAACAATTTTATTGGGGACACATGTATTTATTACAATCTAGATTATGATCAAACGAATAATTTCGCTTTCGACGCACTAATTACCGCAGTCCACTAATTTACAACAACTCAAATGAGTTTAGAAATGGGATATAAAACATTTGTGCAGCTATTTACACGAGAACAGCTGCCTTATTGAGCAGAATTTCAGCTTTTCTCTTCCTTGCATTAGCATTGGCATCCAATATTTTGTCATTCATCTTGCAGCAGTAGTTCATTAACAAAATATTCGTGCTACACCACAAAAGGTACCTTAACACAAATTCAGATTTATGTCTATCCGCGTAGGCGTCGAACTGTGAGGAATCATCACTTTCTGTAAATGCACTTGCTGTAATTGAGCAATTAACGTTTCCGTATTTTTCAAAAGTAACTATTTAAAGAAGTTCTGAACATCTCACCCTGGAGTGCGCTAATACAATGAAGTCTGCACGTGGTAGCGCCCTAATCCAGACACTCTGGGCTTCTTCATCTTGCGGAAACTATTTTTCTGCCTTGATTTGTACATGTAATTGCTCCGGCAATTGGGCACGCAGCACTTATTAGGCATATCTTGGCATGGCACTCCACATTCCGGGGCAATGAAGACTCGCGGTACACACAATCGCAAGCACAGCACAAGTGTTCGAGACTACATGCACTGGTCACGTCTAGAAAAAAAATTGGAGGACGCTTAAGCTTCGCCTTCAAGAGTGGAACGCGACAGCGTTCCCGTAGACCCGCCAAGGGGTGTAAGACAATGGGCTACGGCGCAGCGACTACGCGCCCCGCATCGGACGCAGTGAGCGTCGAGCAACGCAGCGTTCGGCGCGACAACGAAATGTGCGCCTGAGCAAGCGACGCACGCCTGAGCCTGAGAAACCGCTCGTTTCTAAGGCAACACCGCGTTCACTAGAGGCGTTTTTGTACCGCTTTGAAGCATCGAACTCGTGGCTCAGTGGTAACGTCTCCGTCTCGCACTCCGGAGACCCTGGTTCGATTCCCACCCAGCCCATCTTGGAAGTTGCTTTTTATTTATGAAGTGCCTGCCGTGATTTATCGCTCACGGCCAACGCCGCGGACGCCGACACCGACGCCGACGACACCGGCTTTTCTGCGACACGAGCTCCTTAACGCTATCGCGTTAAAAATGTGCGTTCGGAGCATGCAATAGCATGGCCGAGCATGCCGGGACTTGTTTAACCCCGAAGCTTTTCAAGGAGCGGCGGGGCTCCTGGAACTAATTGAATTGTTGTCGCCGCTTTCGTCCCCTCGGTCTTCTCCGAATAGCCGGGGTTAACCATTGTATATCTTCCGCGCTTCATTTTGAAAACTGGTGCGCCGCTCGTAGCTTCGTAGCACGCTGCACGGAACTTCTATGTTGGCCTCTTGTGCGTGACGTCGCTCAAGGGGAGAGGGTCAGCCAGAAGGCCTTAAGTTCTCTAGAGGGTGTTGATCCGGTGCGGCGCTGCTTGAAAGTACTGCTGTCGCGTGCTGCGGAACGATTTCTTGATGTTTTAGATCGTACTCTGTGAAATTTACGCCATGTCCGTTCATATAAGGTCGTCAGGGAAGCAGTTCGGTGCATCGGTGACTACTGTAGGCAGAAATATGTCTTGGGGGCGTAAAAATGTGACGCGCATAATCAGCCGCGGTGTACGCGCATTATCAGTCGCGGTATGCGTTGTTTACTATTTTGCTTATGTGTATTTTAATTCAACAAAGAAAACCGGAGCCTCTGTATTACCAGCATTAAATGGTAAATCAGCTCACTGTCTGATCGATTGGCGTAGAGAGTAAAACAGAAAACATAAGAGCACATGCTCGTGCACGGCCAACCTAAGGCAACCACGAAACATCTGAGCGGCAGGCGCTATTAAATATTTGTGATACACTGGCATCGTTCTCACGCATTTCAACTCTAGTATGCTTGAAATTACCATATGTCTACGCTAGCCTTGCTGCATGAGGCCCATGGCGCTGATCAACACAGCGATCACCGCGGTTGGTGAGTCAGCACGATACATATATAAGCTGTGTGCTTCGGCATTGCCTTTTTGGCCTGTATACAGCCATAATATATGAGAGGGTTCGCATAAAAAGAATGCGACGGCTATTTTTGAGCGCGAAATTTCCGTAATACGTGTGAGTGCGTCGTAGAGAACTAACGAACACAACCGAAAAAAAAAATTTCGGTTATCATTCTCTTTCTCCAAAAAGCAAGAGAAAACGGGCTAACGCCGCACTACGTTTATAAATATATAACCGCTGTTAAGAATGGCAAGCTGCAAGGCAAGATTGCCACCCAGTTACGACTGGGGGACAAGACGCGCATCTCCCACTCTCCGTCGCTGCAGCTAGGAGGCGTTCGAAGAAGCGGCCTTTGCGCTGGAAACCGCCTCCATCCACCAGCCCCATCGTCATTGTGACGGAACGAGTTCGGTGGGCGAACAACAGTGGTCCCCGTATGGCCGGCGGACCGAGCGTATAAAAACTGCTGTTGTGCGAATGCTGGACACACTTCTCTTGAGCAGTCATGTTAGACTGATACACTTCTCTCGTGCAGTCATGTTGGGCCGACACTCTTTTTCTCAAGCAGTCAAGTTAGACTGATTTAAATACTGTAAATAAACCCATATTCCTCGTTCTCGATTAGAAGCAGTTCTTCCCTTCATCAACGTCCTCAGCGTGGATAAGTTGGACGACGGCATGGGCCAGCTACCTTCGAATTCATGCCGGGCTCCAATCTTGGCAACGGATCTCGTGCGATGGGATTGAGCCCCCAATCCTGACAACTGGCTGACAGCGGTGAGATGGACTTTGCGACGTGGTGCTGTATCTGCGGTGAGTGCTTGATTCTTGCTTTGACTCTCTAGGCTTCATTTTGTGGTTGTTCTGTTTAGAACAGTAGGGAAGCTAGATTGTTGAATGTTAGCTAGGTTGTGTTTTCCTAGCTAGATTTAGAGAGCAGAATCAAGGCAGTAAAGCAGCAATCATGGAGTTAAGGACACTGCTGAGAGACGAACTGTTGATTGTTGGTGAGGAACTTGGCCTAGATGTGCGCAAGGAAATGCTAAAATCGGAATTATTGGAGCTGATTTCCGAAAAGGCCAGTGAGGAAGAAATTGAAATGGGGTTTGAACTTCTGAAAAAGAGAGAAGAACGAGAGAGAAAAGAACAAGAGAGAGAGAGGAATGCGATAAAGATCGCGAGTTAAGAAAAATGCAACTTGAACTTGAAGGCAAACGTTTGGAGTTGTCTCAAGGAAGTGAAGGCGCTCTGGGACGATCAAGTGAGGCAGAATCGTACCGCATGGACAGGCTATTAAAGCCATTCGAGGTCGGGACCGACATACGCTTGTTCCTAAGCAATTTTGAAAGGACTTGCGAAAAGATGAACTTCGGCCCGAGTACATGGCCACAGCGGTTGCTGTCTATGTTGCCGTGTGAGGCGGCGGAAGTAATCGCCAGACTGAGTGCTCAGGATGCATATGATTATGCAAAAGTTAAGGCTAGTCTCCTGAAGAAATACCGCCTTCCAGCCGAAGCTTTTCGGCAAAGGTTTAGGAGCACAGGCAAGAAAGATAGCGAGGGCTATCCGGAGTTTGCATATAGCTTAAAGGCCAACCTAGCCGAGTGGCTTAAAAGCGCGGAAGCGTACGACAGCAGAGACATGATCATTGAATGCATGTGTCTAGAACAGTTTTACAAAACCATCCCCCAAGCTGTGAAACTGTGGGTGCAAGACAGAGGTAATGTAAACACTGTGGAAAGGGCGGCTGAATTAGCTGAAGAGTACGCAACCCGTAGAAAGTTGAACGCCGAGGAGGGAAACTGGGACGGTCGAAATGAACCGCGGAAACCATTTCCGTTCAAAAAGGGTGCGCAGACTAGACGATCGGAGCCTGTAGACATGGCGCATGGATAAAACAGGTTGTAGAAGAACACAGCGTGTGTCTGCCCATGGCCAAAGTCAAAATCAGTGGACCATTCGGGGAGCTAGAGACTGAGGCTGCAGTTTCCAAATTTTTGTCACTGCAGTATCGTTACATCTTTTCGAATCGTTCGAATCAGTTACTGCGTGACAGAGGGCTCAAACTGGGAGAGGGCATAGTACAGGCATTGACCCGAGGCCAAGCTCGTAAGATCGCGGCGCTTTCGACTGAAAATGCACAAGCTCCTCCAGCGGAAGCAGAAAAGGGGATAACTTCAATACCCGAATCCGAGCTAGGCCCGAGGGACAAAAGAACAGTTGAGGAGAGCCTGCCAGCTGACCAGCTCAATGAGAGCGTAGCACTAGAGTGTCAGGGTTCTAGCCTGCAGGAAGAGCAAGCTGACGCCCTCACAAGCGAGACAGGGTCGTTATTATCACCGGCCTCAAGGAACTTTGATCAGCTCTTACGTGTGGATAGAGAGTCACTGGCAGCTGAGCAAAAGAATGATGAGAGCTTAGCTAAATTACATGACACAGCTAAAGAAGGCATTGCTAGGCGCAACATGACGATACATGAGAGAGGAGGATTGTTGTATCGGTACTACAGACATTGAAAGGGTAGGATTTTAGATCAGTTAGTCGTACCTACTAAGTATAGGGAGGACCTTTTGAGTCTGTCATGGGAATGGGTGGTCCGGCCACCTAGGCATAAACAAATCAAAGGAAAGATTGCTTATGGAATACTACTGGCCTGGCTGTTTCAAAGACGTAGAAAACTTTGTAAGATCATGCGACGCCTGCCAGCGTTCTGGTAAACCAGGAGAGACATGGAAAGCTCCACTGAAGGTAGTGCCCTTAATAACAGAGCCTTTCAGACGACTTGTAATAGACACGGTAGGGCCTCTTCCAAAAACAAAATCAGGCTACAGGTACTTGTTTACCATGCTGTGTCCGGCTACCAAGTTTCCAGAAGCAATCCCTTTGAAAGAGCTCAGCTCCACCGAAGTAGTAGACGCGCTTTTGACAGTGTTTGCACGAGTTGGGCTTCCAGCCGAAATTCAGGCAGATCAAGGGTCAGTATTCACAAGCGCACTGACTTCCACATTCTTGCAGAAGTGCGGGGTAAAGTTAATACACAGTTCTGTCTATCACCCTCAGTCAAACAGTGTTCGCTGAAATACCCTGTGTAAAGCACAGAAGAAATTAGATGCACATGAGAACATATTCTGTTTTACTGTCAAATGTTTTGGCTGGTGGACTGGCCTTCGTCAGAATGACACCAGAGTCAACTTGACCACGGCTGGCCTACCAGCCGTGGTACCCGAATGTGCTAGGAAGCGTGTTGTGTTTATGCTTTTATGCTATACCAATGCAGCCGGTGTGCTTTGGCACCATTGCATGCATACACACACACACACACACACACACACACACACACACACACACACACACACACACACACACACACACACACACACACACACACACATATATATATATATATATATATATATATATATATATATAATGCACAGATGTGGTTTCATGCCCCACCTGTGACCAGTTCTTTTTTTCATCTATTTTTATTTACATTAAATATACTCTATTTTATTAAATAAGTACAAATTATTTCCCCTATGCTGTCCTTGGTGTCTGTGTTTGCTTCTAATTAAAATCGGGCCCCTCAGTTTCCTTACTTCTTCTATTCATAAATATGTATATAACTCTGCAACTTGACCGACATTCCACTTATTTTTTTACACTTTGATACTCCTAAAGCTAACACACTTAAAGAAGGAAAACTTGACCGGCTGGTGTTCACGCCCAGCACTTTACATGTGCAAAGTTGATTCATGTTTTTAAAAGGAAGTGTTAGCTCGGGGGCTCCGATCTGATTACATTGGAAAGGGAAATTACTTTTCTTGGCAATAGCTGCGCTAAATTTGATGAGGTTTTGACATTTAAAAGAAAAAGTTATAATCTAGGCACTGTTGGTAGTCAATATCTGATTTAGGCCGTCAAAATTTTATATAAGAATTGTTGAAAATAGCACATTTTCAGGAATTGAAACTATCTATTACGTTTACAACTCTGCAAGTAAGCAACAAAAAAATATCAGAATTCTGTATATTGATTATAACAGTACATCTAAATCGGACAAAGTTGATCTATTATACATGGCCTTCAAATAAACTAGTAATATGCGAGTAGAACCTTTGCAAAGCCCCTGTAAACAATCTAAAATATTTACATAAAATATAAATAGATAAATTAAATTTGCCTGCTTTGAATGTTCTAGGGAATGCAGAACTGTGATATCAGTTCTTTGTGCAGAGCCTGCTTTCAGCAGCATTACAAGCAATGAACAAGCTTAAATGAGATGCTGTCTTTTTTTTGAAAAATGCTCATAATTTTTTGTTGTTTTCTTTCAGATTAGCTCATCTTCGTGGTGACCGAGCTGATTTTAGCAGCTGTATATGCTATGTATCATGTAATCATGATGTATCCTCTATACATTTAAGTAAGTGGCCTTATACTTATAATTGTTTGTGTGAATAAATAAATAATTAGTATTCCCACAATGCCAAGCATGAGTATATGATAAGCATATGCTAATTTACAGTGTGTCGTGAACTTTGTTTTTAAGAGCTAATCAGCCTTACAAGTGTTTTCAAAGCTTTGGAATAAATCGTGGGAACCATACTGCAACCTTGTTATGAGAAAACAGGATATAATGAAATAATGGATACAACGAAGTAAATGAAACTCCCGTTAAATATGCTATAGAGATCCATCTATCTGGAACCTTATTTTAACGAAGTGAGATTGCTCTGCCGGTGAATATAATTAATCAGATTCATGTCCGAAACCAAAAAAGATACCCAACAGTTTTACGCCAGGTTTGCATCACTTTCTGTTCGGTTTGCTTTTAATGCCCACTTTTTTTATTAGTCTGAGCGGCGTGCCATCCAATCTGGCTACTGTATAGTTTGGTATTTTCTGCCCAGCCATCTTGCAGTGTTGTTGAGGTGCATATCTTTTTCTGCGTCAGTCAGCCTACAGGGGTCGCCCATCATGTGTAGCTGTGAAACGTGGTGGTCAGGGGGCGGCTGGATATAGAAATGCCGGCCAGAGCGTTCATTCAAACTGACACAGACGAGGTGGTGATAGTTTTGTCTACGAAAAATAGGGCCGACATAGAATGCAAGGTGGCGGCTGTTCTCAATCGGGTCAGCGAATGGTCTCAAGAAACGCCCATCGAAATGAGTGTGAATGAGCGTCTTTTCTTATTAGCATTCCCTCACGGCAGCGCTGCATGTCGGGGCAGGGACTGAAGGTGTGCATAGGTGATGACAGGCTCCATGAAAAAACACTGCATGATAATATTTTGTGTAGTCTTTGATTCACGATTAGGCTGTAAAGAACACGTCGATTATATTAAGACAAATGGGGAAAAAATTGACGCCCAATATTTGAGCGTACTTTAAATTACACTATTCGGTAAATTCGTTCCCAATCAAAGCACTATATCGGTAAGTAATCCTTCGAGCCATCTCCTGTGCAGCATAGGTACGGTGGGCAGAGTGAATGGATAGTTAGCTCAGGGCAAACTCAATGCACACCATAGCTTTCATGGCCTTAATGGATGTGTACAGGATCACCAGAATGGCGGCCTTTACAGATACTCACGAGAGCCGCGCTGCTGTCGCTTGAAAGAATCGGGACAAAATTCCAGCTGTTTACTCTGCGCGAACTAAGGTGCTTTGGGACAGAGTACTACCGTCCGGAAAAAGTTGAGCATGACATGTGGGTGAACTACCCCGTGGAAAACTGCAGATTCCAGTTTCAACGATTAGCAGTCAAGAGAGCCGGCCACGCACATCTACGCAGATGGATCATATACCGCAAATTCCAGGGGCTGGCTTATGTCGTCATGAAGGCAAAAAATCGAATTGTCAATGTAGGCAGATTCAAAGCAAAAGACGCCGGCACTGCGTGTTGCACGGAAGCAGCCACATTTACAGAAGCACTCCACTATATGGCAGCAGTGCAGGTAGATCGCAAAGTCATCATCATCATCATCATCATCAGTCTATCCATGCCCATAGAAGCATAGAAGGCCCTGCGATCTCCAGTTACACTTTTCTGCGCCAACCGATTCCAACTAGCACCTGCAAATTTCCTAATTTCGTCGCGCCATCTAGTCTTCTGCCGTCCTCTACTGCGCTTCCCTTGGTACCCATTCGGTCACCCTAATGGTCCAACGATTATCTAATCTGCGCATTACACGACCTACCCAGTGCCAGTTTTTTCCCTTAATGTCTATTAGAATATCATCTATACCAGTTTGCTCTCTGATCCAAACCTCTCTCTTTCTGTCTCTTAAAGTTATGCCTAGCAGTCTTCGTTCCATCGTTCTTTCCACGGTCCTTAACTTGTTCTCAAGCTATTTTGTCAGTATTCTAGCCTCTGCGCCATATGTCACCCCCGGTAAAATGCACTGATTGTATACTTTCCTTTTCAATGATAACGGTAAGCTCCCAGTCAGAAGTTGACGATGTCTGCTGTATGCAATGGAACCCATTTTTATCCTTTTGCCAATTTCCTTCTTATGGTCAGGGTTCCCTTTCATTAGTTGACCTAGGAAACGTACTCCTCCACATGCTCTAGAGGCTCACTTGCGATCTTGAACCTTTGTTCCGTTGCCATGTTATTTATCATTATCTTTATCTTCTGCATATTAATCTTCAGCCCCACTCTTACACGCTCCCTGTTAAGGTCCTCAATTATTTGTTGTAACTCGTCCGCAGTGTTGCTGATTAGAACAATGTCATCGGCAAACCTAAGGTTGCTGGGGTATTCGCTGTCTATCCTTACTCCTAAACCTTCCCAGTTTAATAGCTTGAATACTTCCAAGCACGCAGTGAATAGCATTGGAGAGGTTTTGTCTCCTTGTCTAACCCCTTTCTTGATAGGTATCTTCCTAATTTTCTTGTGTAGAACTAAGGTGGCTGTGGAATATGTGTAGATATTTTCCACGGTATTTACGTAAGTGGTCTGTACTCCTTGATTACGCAATGCCTCTGACTGCTGGTATCTCTTCTGAATCAAATGCTTTTTTGTAACTTAATGAAAGCCATATACCGTATTTACACGATTGTAAGTCGACCCCTTTTTTAATATTTGAAAGTCTGAAGTTGGGTGGTCGACTTACAATCGAAACCAAAACATGGCCCCGCCAAAAAAAGCCATATTAACGAGAGCTACAACGTAGTTACAATTTTATGTTTGCTCTATGGCCCTACCCGTATCTTTTCGCTATCCCGCGTGTTTGTTCGCTTTTCGGAAGGGTTTTTCAACATTTTTGAGAGTCTTATTACAGTGCATGCAACACTCATGGGGGGGTGTCGATAGTTGATAAAAGCGCCGCTGTTCCCATTTGCGGCGGCACCCTCAGAGCGGCGGCGCTTGCGGGGAGTATCGTAGTTCATGGAAGAGCAGACACCGCTCGCGGGTTTCTCTTTCTCTGTTTAAAAGCATTCGTTTGACCAATTTGTTTGACTAACTTCTTGACGCGCTCCACTTCGGCTACTTCTACGCTTCCCCAGTCGTCATGAGTGCTGCAGGCCCACTAATCTTTCGGCACTCGTTCACAGCAGCGTTCAAGAGGGCTGCCATCCTTTACGCCGAAGAAACAAATCACTGCGCAGCGGGCCGCAACTTCGATGTTTCTAAACGGGTGGTGCGAGAGTGGCGACTGCAGCGAAATTTTCACCCTGTGGCGGCAAGTGAGAAATTTCCCATGTGCCGAAGTCTAGACGCTTTCCGGAGCTGTAGGCTAAGCTTGCGGCGTACGTCACTGAAATGCATGATCGGTCCCTGCCACTGAAGTGCGACGTGGTCATGAAATAAGCCCGGACCTCCGCCTGAATTTTAAGGTTCTGCTCCGCCGTGAGTACAACGAGTGGCTGGCGGCAGAAGAATGCGAAATTACGCCAACCGGACCTGTCAAAAGAGCCTCCCTGACGGCTGCGTGTGGTTGGGTGCATTTGGCGTGGGCTGCTGTTCTGCACGATGACCTGGTGCGCTCGTTTGCCAAATTTGAAATTTCGCTGGACCACGACGCGCTGTGGGACCGCAGCAACGATGACGATGGCAGCACTAGTGAAGACGAGTAGTCCAATGACCATGTCAGCTACTAATAAATTTTCGTTATCGAATGCGCTCTCGGGTTTTTTTTTTTTTTTTTTCCCGCTCTAGCGATATGGGGGGGTCGACTTACATTCGAGTCGACTTACAATCGTGTAAATACGGTAGAGAGGCTTTTTGTACTCTGCGGATTTCTCGATAACCTGATTAATGATATGGATATGATCCATTGTAGGGCCTTTTTTCCTGAAGCCAGCGTGCTCCCTTAGTTGACTAAAGTCCCGTGTCGCGTGTCGAGATTGTTTTGATAAATATTTTATATAATACTGGGAGTAAGCTGATGGCCCTATAATTTTTCAGTTCTTTAGCGTCGCCCTTTTTGTGGATTAATATAATGTTTGCATTCTTCCAGTTTTCTGGGACCCTTACAATCGATAGACACTTTGTATAGAGAGCCTCCAGTTTCCCTAGCATGTTGTCTCCTCAATCTTTAATTAAATCGATTGTTATTCTATCCTCTCCTGCCGCTTTCCCCATTTCATGCCTTGCCGGGCCTTTCTGACCTCATCTCCAGTTATAGGAGGAGTTTCTGTATCCTGTTCATTACTGTTTCTAATTGAGGTATCCTGACTTCTCTGGGCACTTTAAAGGTCAGTATAGAATTCTTCCGCTGCTTTTATTATAACTTCAAGATGGCTGATGATATTACCCTGCTTATCTTTGAGTGCATACATCTTGGTTTGTCCTATGCCAAGTTTCTTTTTCACTGATTTCAGGCTGCGTCCATATTTTACGGCTTCTTCAGTCTTTCTTATGTTATAATTTCCAATATCGCTTTTTTTCGCTTTGTTTATCAGTTTTGACAGTTCCGCGAATTATATCTTATCTCTTGCGTTGGACACCTTCATTCTTTGTCGTTTTTTCTTAGGTCCTTTGTTACTTGGGAGAGCTTGCCTACTGGTTGCCTTGGTGCTTTGCCTCCCACTTCAATTGCTGCCTCCGAAGGCAGCCTCGTTACGCTCTCATTCGTTACCTATGTCATCGTCATCTCCCTGTTCTAAGGCTGCATATTTCTTTGCAAGTACCAGCCTAAATTTGTCTGCTTTTACCTTTACTGACTCTAAGTTGACCTGTTTATTTTTTTGAGCAATTTTATTCTTTCTCTGTTCAAATTGAGGTGAATCCTGGGCCTAACTAACTTATGATCACTACACTTTACCCTACCTATCATTTCTACATCCTGCATTAAGCTGGGATCGACAGAAAGTATGAAATCAATTTCATTTCTTGTTTAATCATTAGCGCTTTTCCAGATCCATTTTCTCTTGGTACGTTTCCTGAAAAAGGTGTTCATTATTCTCAGCTTGCACTTTTCTCATCACTAATTCAACATCTTCATAAGACTGATCTACTTCCTCATCGTCGTGACTGGACGTTGGAGCGTAGGTTCGTACTACGTTCAATCTATACCTCTTATTGAGTTTGATTACGACTACTGCTACCCTCTCGTTGATGCTGTAGAATTCGTAAAGGTTGCCCGCTATGGGTCCTTATGGATTAGGAATCCTACCCCGTATCGCTTCTTATCCGGGAGACCTCTATAGCAGAGGACATGGCCGTTACTCAGCAACGTGTAAGCCTCATCAGTTCTAATCTCACTAAGGCCGATAATATCCCAAACAATGTCTGATAGCTCTTCGAAGAATCCTCCTAAGGTAGCCTCACTCGAGAGGGTTCGGGTGTTAAACGTTGCAAGGTTCAGTTTCCATTGGCGGTCTGTCCAGACGCATTCACTCCAAAAAAAATGGGGGAGCGAGAATTGAGCACGGGCTCCTTCAAACCAGTGAGTTCTTCCTTTGAGCAAGCTTCACACGCTACACCCTCTTGTGGCAATCTCTTAGTGCACGCACTGGAAACCGAAACGAGTCAAACTTACATGACCTCACTACTTGCATGGCTTCCACAGCGTTACCTGCTAATTGTGAAACGGCGTATACTTCCTCCATTAGGTGCATTGAATTGTTTTTGCTCTGGGCACATTGATGGCACATTGAAACTCAATCAACACTGACGGAGTTTCTGCATTTGTTGCGGGCACTTAATTTGCACATGCAAGTTGCGGGGCATTACATTGCAGTGCTCGTGCAAAGTAGTGGTAGTAATCAAGTTCTCTCTGGTGCTGCTTATAATTTGTGCGAAGTGATCAACAATGGTCAAACGAAGGATAATGATAACAATGATGATACATTTATTTTAAGCCATTTAAGCCATCAGCTATAGCCAGTCGCTAGCCTTCGAACCCAGCTCAGATTGCCTCCAAGATAATACGCACGTGGCCGTGCTCGGCTACCGAAGCGCTATTAGAAGAGGAAATTCGCCCTGACCCCCCCCCCCCCCATCCTAGCGTGCACGCATTTCCCAGCTCCTCTTCCCCCCCGCATGCACGAGAGGATGGTACGCACCCTCCCTGCCTTCTTCCCTTGCGAGAGCGAAAGGAGACACTGCGAAATCAAGCCAACTTGGTGCATCTTCGCAAGATGTTGCTCTCACCTACAGAATACGAGATGGGGCCGCAATTTTATTGCACTTAGACTTTATACGAAACATCACAGCAACGCCTACGGTAACGAAGATGGCAGAAATTCGCCTGGAGTTTTCGTATAATTGCTATCGCAATAGAATATCTGATACATGGAGTTCGAAGAGTTTTTAATAGGTTGTGCTTGTTTCTTTCCATTTTTTTTCTCTTGTGACTCGGATATGGGCGATCATAGACGTCCTTTGAAACAAGAGAGTCCTTCTCATTCGAGCTCTAGCAAGGCGGAAAGGCGTCACAAATAAAACCACGTAGGAATGGAATGGGAAACAGGATATGGGGTAAGTCCTTGTGCTTCTTAAAGGGACACTAAAGTGGAAGGGTAAATGAGTTTACACTTGGTGTTCTTTCAGGACTGTTTTAGGTGACGTCGCAGTAAGAAAGCTTGATTACTAAAGGTAAGAATCAAGAGAAAACTTTCACTTTTTTTTATGTTGCGCTGAAACCCGAGTTCCAGTACGTCCAGTGCGATGTCCCAGGTTTCAAAGTACTTGACATATTTGAGCCATTGTGGCTCAGTGAAACTTCTAGAAACCTGTTAAGTAGGCTATGAGTCCTCGGCTCTTTCAGAATACTACAGCGTAGCCCATAGTTACCTATAAAAATTGAACTATGCCTGAGCAGACGTTGAAATCTATGGTGTCACGGCTATCTTATACAGGAACTTTAAGACAGTGCCTGTCTTTTCATTTTTTTTTTTTGCATCTTTCGTTGCTTACAAGCCTCTTTCCACGGTATGAGTGGCTTTTTTGGTACCGTAGAAGGGTAGTTTATCAATACTTCTGAAATTACTTTTCTTTTCAGTGTTCCTTTAATGCATCTTTAACATTCCAGCTCATTAGTTGTCAACTTGTTTAACTTATCAAAGGTTAAAAAAAGTTACGAAAATTTGAGAGGTTGTCTAGTACTGAGAAGCGCCAAGTGTATCTTTAGTTGTCAAACATCATAACATGTAGGATGCAAGTTTTCAGTGAGAAGAGAAAAGCTGACGATGAGAGGAAAGTGGGACTATTTTTGCAAAGATAATTTTTTTTACCTTCCCATATTTTTTTCCTATGCAGATGAGTTGGCGGCATGTATCCATTCGTGGCTGCACAAGGTACCAGTCTTGAAGTCTGGAATGGTAAAGCGTCCTAGAGATATTCGCACGAAGCGCCTCCCCTTAGTTGTCAGCAGGGATGGTGCAACGTCAACAACGCTGAAACCAAAGTTGACTGTTGCGAGGGCTGGCAACCTCTCTGTGCAGTTATTTCTTGTGGACCACAAGCTTTTCGCCCGCATCGTTATATGTGCAATAAATTATACATGAGATGATCTCATCACTCATCATGTGCTCACACATTGTTATTCTGGTCATGTTGTTTAGAAGTCATTGATATCTTTCTGGATTGGCGTTTTGCCCACAATGCTACATACAAGAGAAACCATAGATAGGGTGATCTCATCCCTCATCATGTACTCGTGCATTGTTACTCTGGTCAAGCTCTTGGGAAGTGATTGTGTGACCAAAGGTTGATGTCTTTCCCGGTTGTGATTCTTAGGGGTGTTCAATTAAGCTTTCAGCCGAACCGAATATTAATGTATCTGAATTATATGTCCTTTTAGTGTTGAATTAAACACCATGTACCTTGCTGCTTCTAAAAGAAAAACAACATGGAGAGGAAGGCGCTATGTGGAAGGTGCTATGCACTGGTTGTGTGTCTTTCTAACTTCTTTTGTTGGCTGAATCCAGAGACAGGGCCATCTAAGAGCCATAGGATATGTGAAACTCGGGTCACTGCGTATGTGATGACACTGGGTACGTAATGATTATGATTATGATGATGATAACTGATAACAAAAATTCCGAGGGCAATTCAACCTCTAGTTGACTTCGATCAGGCGTCGTTCCAGCCCTGCTCTCACAACAAATTACGTGGTTCACACACTCCATTTTCATCCCCAATTCGCTCGGGAAGGGTTTGTCTTTCGTCGACGTTAGATAAAGGTTGAATCGCCTTACAAAATTTTTATATGAGAAAGATGCAGCCGCTGAACTAAAAAACTATGCACAAGATACTGTGATAAAAATTGTCTTTGTCTCTAGTTGTGCTGTTCAGTGATAATAGTCGAATCAACCTCTCGTGTTCCTGAAATTTTGGCGCTGACTGTACATGTTTTGTCGATGCCTTTCTCTCACGTGTAAGAAAAAAAAACGAGTAAAAAATGTGCGAGAACTGCAAAAAGTTCTTGTTTCCAGCCGGTGGCCCTCAACTCTGCGTTGGCGCATAGACCTTCGTGCTGTTGAGCGCGAGGTTGAAGGTTCGAAAGGTTTCAAATTGAGTGCGGCTGCATTTCGGCAAAACGCCACCGCTCGCGGCTGCCGTCGGCGGTCACGTGGCAGCCTTTGCGCATCTAGCCAATGAGCACCTCTCGCTGGCACCGTCTGCAAAGCAGGGTTTGTCAAGGTGTTAATGAGTGATATTTCCGAATCTAATCTACTTTTTTTCAAGGGTATACTTATTTAGCATGTGGACGCACGTACGAAAACCATATCTTCATTTCCAAGATTTGGGCCGGGGTCTGGCCTGACAAAGCCCAAACCCGGCTGGAGCGGTGGAAAGCAAAGCCATCATTTCTTTCTGTCATTTCCCCCCCGTACGTGCGACCACATTCTGAAGTGCCTGCCTGTCAAGTTACCGGATACAGGAAGACGTTCACTATATATATATGCAATCATGACAATATCGAGCTCCTTTGTTTCCATTCTTTCGTTTATATGTAGAAATGATTGCGCAATGGAAGCGTTGTGGTAAATGAGAACTTAGTTTATTTATGCGAACAGTTTTAAGAGTTTACAACCGCTCTCTTCGTCAGGGCAGTTTCAAAGCTTCAAATAACAACTGGCTAATCTATTTCCTACATTGTCCTGACTATATATATATATATATATATATATATATATATATATATATATATATATATATATATATATATATATATATATATATATATATATATATATATATATATATGCTTCAAGGAAATCTGTCTTTGAAGAATATATGCAGGTGGCTAATACGAACCACGCTGAAATCAGAGCCAGGGTGTCATCCTCGTGGAAAAGCTCGTTGAAAAATTTGCCTTGCATATAGTCGCGACGCGCGAGTCAAAGTTGCTCTGATTTCAGATTCAAAATTGCCGAAAAAGCTTCGCTGCGACTCCAGCAAAAATGGTCTTCACGCTACACCGCAACGTCGCCGGGAAAGAATACATTAGACACGCTGTTTCGGCATTTCGCTTGCGCTTTAATAAGCACAGGTATACCGTGCCACTCCACTACCTAACCTGCACTTATCAACGGCACCTCCGCCTGCCGAAACACAGATCTGACCTAATCTCGGTGACATCTGCCGTAGTCCGGCTTTCTCAACAGCCGTCAGCGCGAACAGCGAGAAGGCTACTTTATTTTTTAAATTACGGACATCAGCAGCCGGCACGAACGAGGACCGTGGAGGACTCCTCGTTCAGAGACGCAACATAAGGGTGATGCTGTTCTAAGGAGAATGTGTTGTCTAACCCCGCAAATCCCGAACACCATTCCGCATCAATAAAAAGATTAATACAAGTTCTTCACATTTGTTTGTGGGCGCAGAGAGTATATTGGTACGAAGAAAACATGAAATTATAAGGAAGTCAGAAAAAAAAATGAATTACTACGTCAACTAATTATGTTAGTAATCGACTTATTGATCTGCCACAACTCAAAACTACCTACAGCGTATCGGAAAGCGCTGGTATAGGTTGTACACGTTGGTCTTTTACGAAAGGAAACCCGCGAACGCGTGGCCTGTGCTCGTGATATCCCCGTGATAATTTGAAAGTCCCGCCAGACTTTGAAATCTGCCGCCGCCGTGCGACCTCCTCACCTCCCTCTCCCTTCTCGCATGTTTACCCCGCGGGAATCTGTTTTCGCGCCCGCTTTTCTGCACGACGATTGGTCTCCCTGCCGTTGCCGTGGAAACGCGCGGCTGTTCTCGTTCTGCTCGGATGTCATTTGCGTTTTTCATTTTTCGTTGGCGCCAAATTTTCTCCTTGTCGCGGCTGGATCGGTGCAACGAACGTTGCACGCTGTGTTTCCTGCGGCGTCGTGCTGACACAATGCTGTCCTGTAGTGCATATACTGCAACAAGAAGCCTGAAGTCGGTTACGTAGTTTTTCTGATCCCACAAATGAGCCGTGACGGCTTGCGCAAGAAGCAGTGGCTGCAGAAGATTGTCCGATAGAAGGTAGTTCGGACAAGAAACAGCGTTGTTTGCGAGGTAAGGCGCCTTTCTTATTGCTCGTGTCATAGAGTCACCTAAGGCAGCATTTCTTTGTTTTCGTTCTTCCGGCCTGCTCATCATCGGTTTTTTGCTGCTGCAATTTGTACGTTGCATAGAAATGGGTTTGTCCTCAGTATGCTGGATATTCTTGTGGGACTCCATCGCCTCGCACGACGCGTCAACAGTTGTTATTCAGTCGGAAATGCAGCAGCACTATACATTCTGGTTTCCGCTGTGAAGAATTAAGTTCGAAGATACAGGCTCTCGATCGCACTTTTCGTGATTGTTAGGATCCGTTGCAGTGGCGTAGCTAGGTCGTCTGGCACCCGGGGCCCATAGGTCTTCTGTCACCCCCCTCCGCGGGTGTAGCTGGCGGAAAGAGGGGTGTCTTCAGACGCATATGACACCCCCCCTCCCCCTCACTGGCCCCTTGCACCTGGGGCCCACGGCCCCCCGGCCCCCCCCTGTTGCTACGCCACTGATCCGTTGCCTGTTTTACTGAAAAGTCGAAATCGCGTCTTGTAGACTGTGTATTCTGACAACGTGCTTGTAGACGAGCTTTCTTTCCTGCTTGCTTTGACGTCTGCGTCAGTCACTTGGATGCAATGAGTGCAGGCCCTGAAAATGTTAATTGCAAGTACATCCGTGGTTCTAATTGACATTAAGTGAAAGAAATGGAGCTGGGCAGGTCGCGTAATGTGTTGGTTAGATAACTGGTGGACCGTTAGGGTTAGCGAATGGGTGCGAAGAGAAGGGAAGCGCAGTCGAGGGCGGCAGAGGACTGTGGAGTGATGAAATTAAGAAATTTGCGGGCGCTGGCTGGAATCGGTTGGCGTGGAACAGGGGTAGTTGGAGATTGCAGGGAGATGCCCTCGTGCTACTGTGGACATGAAATGGGTTGCTGCTGCTGATGATATCCGTGGTATTGCGGGTGATGAGCGCTGGCTATATAGTCGCCATCATGTTTTCTTTTTTTTTTTTTTCAGTTCCAAAATTTCACTTGAATTGGGCTGCCACGCACGCATGAGTGGGTGGGGATTATTATTTGGTTTTCTCGCGGATACAGGCAAAATGCGTAGGGGGTGTTCGCGTGATCACGCACGCTTGCTCACACTGAAATTGCACAACCTTCCCATTCAGTTTAGAGACCATATCGCAAAAGCTACTTTCACATCGAGAAGATAAACGCTTGGACGGACGATGCAGTTACGACGTAATTCGTTATAAGAATGCACGCTGAATATAATACCCGCGGTGCACCTGCATGCGCTCATAGGCAAGAAAAAAAATACAGGGATGTGCCATGAACAATACTAGATCGGATGCATAAAATAAAGCATCTTATCATGTGGCAGAAAAAGAAAATGTCTGGAGTATAGCACCTTTTACATCAGTATGTCCCATTCATGCGGCTTTAAAAGGACACCAACCTCTTCATAAGTGTTAGCTTCACCATTCTCGATGCTGTTATTACCATTTTGCAAAATTTTTTCTACACCACTGGGGAGCGCAACGGGCCCAAAATCGGGCACCTCGACCTAATGCTGTGGCCCGTCCGCGGGAGCCAAGGAGAAAAAAAACATCACCGAAAGGCGAGGCACTGATTTCGATGGCAAAATTAGTAGGTAGCTGTACGTAGTAAGGACAGTAGTTTTATAGGCCGTACAAACTCGTAAACATTCGCCTACTAACTAAATTAACAATGATAGAATGTGTAAGCTTGACTCAACGAGGACGTAGAAAGAAACAAGACACGGAGACAACGCTGTCTTTGTGTGTCCGCTTCTTTCTACCTCCTTGTTCAGTCGCGCTTACACATTGTGTTGCGGATTCAAACCAACCAGCCGGCTAACGTGTTTAAACTAAATTAACCAGCACGGTGTCACGCGCGCATAGGTAAGCATGAACACACGTCGCTCGATGACGGCGGAAACTGTGTGTGAAAACGCTGGAGTTAGTAATCGCGGCAGCAGCCACGAGCCACTTGACCTCCGTGCATCTGTCGCTTCAACGCGTACGAAACTTCGAAAGCACAGCGCATACGAAGCTATACCGGCACTGCGCGCACTCGGCAAACATCGCAGATCGCTTTGGAGATGAGGCCCGCGTGGGCGCGCTCACTTTGGCCAGGTCGCAGATCGCTTTCAAGACACACCAGCGCGGGCGACGCGTCCCCTACGGCGTCCGCGATTCGCGCGGCCAACGACGTAGCAGACGCCGCGGTTGTCTCCACTCTGTATGGAGTCATATTATAGAGAAAGAGTATGGTCATGTGACGGAGTGGCGGGCGAGGAGGACATCGATGCACTCTAGCCGCTTCCGGAGAAGAACGCCCCTCCTCCCTCGCCTGGCGCCCCCCCCCCCCGCCTCGCTCGCCACAGGAGAGGGCACGCATGTGGGCGGCGCTCATCGCTCGCGCACGCGAGATTGAACCGCGTTCGCCTGCTCAACCTCGCGCGCTTTCCCTCATACGGAACCTGGGTGCGCCTGGAGTGTCGAGGTCGCTGTCGCAATGAAGAAAAAAAGAAAGCTTGACTCCCTCCCCCACTAGAGGGATGCGCAAGGGGCGGGGCCTGTGGCGCAACGTCCTCTTCTAGCGAACCGCGCTAGGTTGGCGAGCGCGCTGGAATCGTGGGAGTGCCAACATGTGCGCGGTATTGATATTAGGTGCTCCCAGCCTATTTCTTGCAGCACGCAGCTCCGACCTTCCCGCGTTGCGTGAATAAAGCTCACTTAATTCGGAGCGATTTAGGAGAGAGCGATGCACTCTGGTCGAACTTTGACGGTGGTAATCAAGCCTAATGAATTCGTTGGCTTAATTATTCGTATGACGGCGAATCTAGGTTGTTTCTCAGGTAGTCAATTTGATTAATAATTATGCTGAATGAATCATATGATGGAGGTGTCTGCATAATAAATTGATCAGTTAATAAATCGATTAGGTCGAATAGCATCAAGAACCCTTCATGTATATTGATTATGTTGCATTGATTTAACCGTAATTGCTATTGAATACGCTAACTACAGTAACCTAAATTAATTTTAATTAGCATAGTTATCCTTAACCTCAATTAAACATTACGCTTGAGTGATTTCATCGTAATTAGCTGTATTAGTCTTTTATTAAGCTTAATTATTCTTAATACCTTTCAGTACTCAATACATATAATCATAATAAAATCTCGGTAACATGCATTCTCATATGACCCCACGAATAGCTATGGAGCGCATCGTGTAACGCGTGAAGAAAAACAGTGAACAGACAGTGGCAATAGACGGCCAGAAAATACCTCGGTAAATCGATATATATACCTTGGCATATGGATAAACGAAGGCAGTAGATATATGGAAACAGGAAAGAACAATAACAGTAAAGGGGAAGCGAAATGCAGCCATAATGAAGCACAGAGCGCTATGGGGATTTAATAGGTACAAGGTGCTCCGGGGTATGTGGAAAGGTGTAATAGTTTCAGGACTTACATTTGTAAATGCGGTTGTTTGCTTTAAATCAGGGGTACAATCACGACTCGATGGCAACCAAAGGTCAGTGGGGCGTCTCGCATTGGGCGCACACGGGAAGGCTGCAAATGAAGCTGTGCAGGGTGACATGGGCCGGACAAATTTTGAAGTGAGGGAATTTCACAGTAAAAACGATTATGAAGAACGACTGAGGAACATGGAAGAAAGTAAATGGGCTGGGAGAGTGTTCAGGTATTTGTACAGGAATAACACTGATTCACAGTGGAGGAAAAGAACTAAGAAGCTTACCAGCAAGTACGCGGCCTGTAAGGTGAGCAACACCGGATCAAGGAACGTCAAGCGGTAAGTCAGAGGCTGAAATAATCTCATGGGTGCCGGCAATAGAAACTTGCCATGAGTAACTACTTAAGAGGAAAAAACTAAATCAGAAAAGAAACAATGTACGATAATTCAAAGGGCAGCTCGTTGCTTTTCGAAGCGAGATCAAGATGCCTAGAACACGCACCTAAAAGCGATATATATATATATATATATATATATATATATATATATATATATATATATATATATATATATATATATATATATATATATATTTATATGAACGAAGAACAAGCATGTGCTTGTTGCGGTAAAGCTAGGGAAACGATAGAGCATGTTTTATTAGAATGGTAAGATATCTGCCCAGCGGTCGATTTAGGCACCACTGGACTCCTTGAAGCCCTTGGGTTCAACTAGAGCAGGGGGAAGGTAAACATGTCCGCAGTAGAGTTTAGTATGAGGTGATTGGAAGATTGGTGGAAGTAGGGAAACGACAAAAAAAAAAACGGAGACGTACAAAAACAAAGTTCACAATAGGGGATAAGAAAAATTGACCATGGGAATTCATCGTGCGTTTTTTGTTCTTTTCTAACCTAGATAGGACATTAGGCAGTATAATAGCAAATGCTTGCTGGCGCAACCCACCGCCCCGTTTCGAAGGGGACGCTCATAACATCCATCCATCCATCCAGAGCATTTACAGGTCACGTGCTCGCGTGTTTCATAACGGACCACCGTGTACATCGTGTTTCGAAGTTTCCAGGCACCAAATTCAACGTACCAAAAATGATACGTTGGATTTTGTAGGTTTAAGAGGATGGTTTATACTTCGTGGGCTTCTATCTAAGCACATATGTAAAAACGGAGAAATTATTTAGCTTGGCACCTACTTGATGGCGTTTGTTGCAATTAAAGAAGGAGAAGTTTAATCTGCTCACTGTATGTAGCAGATTTTCTTCGTTTATGCCGGCAATTTCATAACGAAAATCGTTACAAGTCTCAAAATCAAAGAAACAGAAAACACATTTACAACTCAGATTCGCTATTGGGACACTATATCACAATCCCATAAATTTTGCTTACTAATTGACACATCGGGGGCGCCCAAGACAGACAAAATCGATCTACTTTACAACCTCTTTAAAATATAATAATAATATTTGGGGCTTTACGTGCCAAAACCACTTTCTGATTATGAGGCACGCCGTAGTGGAGGACTCCGGAAATTTTGACCACCTGGGGTTCTTTAACGTGCACCTAAATCTAAGCACACGGGTGTTTTCGCCCCCATCGAAATGCGGCCGCCGTGGCCGGGATTCGATACCTTTCGACCGCCTGCGTCGCTGCCAGGGGTAATGAGTTATTACCCTTAATTAGTTATTACCCTATTAATGAGTTATAATGTCAAGGGTAATTAGTTCTTTATAAAGATTAAATAGAACTGGACAAGTAGCATATTATTTGATCTTATAATACAATACAAGGATGTTTCTCGCAACTAGTAGTTGAGCAAACTCTTAAGCAAAGTTACACCCTTTTGCCACAACACTAATCGTCATCTGTCTTGTCCACATTTCCTTTCTTTAACGCGGCGGGCCCGGTACTTCCCAGGAACGAACAGCATGCGCGTGATCAGCATGATATAGCATTCCCGACAGGAAAGTAGCGAGCCCAGCATTTTCAAGAAAGGAAACGCAAGCAAGGCAGGTGAAGATTATTGTTGTGGGACAAATATACACCCCAAAGGGTGCAACCGTTTTAGGAGTGTACGTATGAAATGGAGTATAATGCGAGTATTCCTGCATTTTACACCTATCTGAATTGGGGAGTCGGAGTTGATCGATCCTGAGCTAATTAAAGCCTGCCTTTTAACGGCTGTCGTCGCAAAAGGGCAGTGTATTGCCAAAATGCTTTTTTATTCCGAAGCCGCCCCCCTCCCCGCTCGCACATGCCGGAGTGTTATTCACGAAGTGAACTTGGCCAGGAAAAGGAACCGAGTGTGAAACGCCTTTTGGTATAGGTTGCGCTCGCCCGTCGCAATAGCACTTTTCCGTCAGAGTCAACAGTGGCCGTTACAAAGGCTTCACCGTCCCGGCAAAAAAAAAAAAAAAGAAAAAAAAGAAGGCGATCCCCACGCTGCACAGCGAGATCCGATCGTCCCCGTCGTCCCGGTTCGTGGTTTTATCGCCGCCTCACTGCGTCCTTTCCAGGAAAGAAAAAAAAAATGAAGGGGGTTGACATTTGGCCGCGGTAGCTCTTATATAGGCGTAGCACTTGTCGCTGCCGCAGAATTATAGCCTCGTCTCTTTATACCGACGGCTTTTGCTCAATAAGCTTTCCATCGAATGGCTCGCCCAGATCGTTTCGGCACTTCGTTCGGGGAACTTAAAACCGAGCGTATCGCGGGCGGTGCGGACGAGGGCGGAAATTCGCGACCGCCGTTTGCGCTTTCACGACTTCCGCGGTCCCCCCCCCCCCCCCCCCCGGTATTTTGGAATAAGATAGAAACGTTTGAACGAAGGAGCGAGCCAAAACAAAACAAATAGACGAACAATTACAGAAACACACTGAAAGAGAAAGAAACAGGAATGGCCGGTGGAAAAAAAAAATAAATGAAAAGAAATAGCTTGAGCTGCTTGCCGAAGGCCCGTCACATTTTCCCAATTAAGGAACATTCAAGAGGTAAGGAAATAAAAGAACTACGGAGGAATTTGTCGAGAGCTTTCATTTCCTGCACCATACGGACCTCAAGATATGCCGATGTGTGACTGCGATAGCATTTACACGGCTGCGCCGGCGCCGCCGTGCTGTCACAGTATCGAGTGCGCAGGAGAGGCCTGCGCGCGCAGTGGGGGGGTTGAAATTAACGGATACGAGGTGTTTATATACGCGAGTGCGCAGGGCTGTAGCGCTTCCTGCATTGAGCCATAGACGGTGCGCTCGGCACTGCACCACGAACTAGTCGCTCAACATCTCGCGAAAGTGAGAGCTTATCTCCGAAAGTGATCAGCCGAGAATACCGGCACCGGTCCGAACGGCGCGGAATTAACGTCGAGCCAAGAACATCTCGCATTGATGCAAAAACCTTCGGTGAAGTGAGCAGCCGTCTAAGCCTATCGATAGTGTGAAAGACTATCGATACCGTTGCTATTGATAGCACTGTTAATGGTACTGCCATATTTAGCCGTGAAACTATCGATAGTGTAACAGAAACTAGCAGTAGTATTACGGTATATAGTTCGCTATTGACAGCGCTATTGGTAGTCAACTTGTCGCTATTGACGCTGCAAGAAATTTTGCGATTACGGAACATCAGTAACGCCGAGTTCATGCATTTCTGGAACACTGAAACACCTCTAAGTTTGTGGCGCAGCGTTTTTACATGCGGTACGTCAACTCAGTTCTCATCATTGATAGCGCACTGCCTACGGTAGTATCGACAGTACTATAGTATAGATATCAATAGTGCGCTCGATGTTACTATCGGTAGCTTTTGTTCTATCGATAGTTGGATAGTGACTCAGATATCGATAGTATGGATAGTGCGATTGACAGTTTTGCATCGTTGCTACCTCATCATTTAATGTGCGCCGAGAAATGCCCACGGTTTTTCGTCGGTCTCGTCTCGAGCAGCACCGAAGTGCGACGCCCGCGATGCCGTTGGCGGCGCTCCTCATATGTAAACTTTGAGGCCCCTTAAACTTCGCAAAGTAGCGACACTCTCCTCCTCCGCCTTCACTCCTCCTCGTTTCTCCTCTCTCTCACGCTCCCTCCTCGACCGTGGCGCCGCCTACACTGCTCGAGCGTAGCGACGGCGCCAACATGCGCTCCTCGCCACTCCGTAGACGCTTCTCGAGCGAAAATGGCGCTGAAGCACGGCGCGAGGGCCCACGTGATGCTATTAGGCCAATAGCGACGCGGCGTCGGCCTCGGCCGGAGCGCGCGAGGAGGCGGCGGCATTCTTCAAAGCGTGGCGCTACTTTGCGAAGTTTAAGGGGTTTTAGTAAAGTTGTCTGCAGTACGTTCCGGAATGGCTTGCACCGCGAATCGTCTGCCGAGCGAGGTGCCGCATGTGTGTGCTACTCGCACGACCAGTGGCACACACACCTACCAACGTGAACGGTGGCCCGGACGTTAGACTGCACGACCTTCGGAATTGCTATCCCACGTTCTTGATGGGACAGCTATAGATGGCCGGAAAGAAAACTGGTCTCGCAGTACGAAGAATGCTGTTCGCATTAAAGAGAAAATAAATTGGAGCGCGAAGTATGTAAATCCGCAAAGTTTCTCCCGAAACATGTGGTATTGCAATTCGTAAACGGCATCTCTTAGAGCATCTGAAGAGGACAAATTCGATTTATGAATTTACCGATTGTTTCAAGGTATATGAGGGTTTCGCATTCTCCCACTCGCACATTACTTGGAGTATTTCAGAGGTGTAACTATGTGCAAATTCTGGCCGCCTAGATGACATGTCGTGGGCAGTTTACGAAAACGTGATGGCGTTATTTATTGCCGAGTTGCAGAGTTGTAAACCTGAGACCTGAGCTTGTCTTTTTCTTCTTGTTGTCAGTTTCGCGATTTTCGAGCAATAAAAATAAACCTACCGGCAGCCTAAGTAAGATAATCGGCTTCCTGTACTCTCCGGGCTCTATCTTTCAAGTACAAGAATCGCTAATCATATTCGCCGCATAGTTGCCACGACGAACCATTTCGCAACGCGTATACATAGATATTTAGATTGGAGCACCCCGGCTGAAACTTCCCGTTAACAGCGTTGCCGTAGAAGGACACCTCGTCGCGTCCTATAGCGTACAACGTTCCCGCCTGCAAGAACCAAATCCAGCCGTCTCGTATCTTACACACACACACGCACGCGACATCTCCGTTGCTTCCGCACGCCCACGTTTCGGGTTGCCGCTGTATGCCCGGCGACGGTGTAAACGAGGAAATCGCTTTGCGCTTACACACGGCGTTGATCCGCCATAGCGCGGAATATGACCGGGCGTCGAAAGACAACTTATCGGAGAGTGCGTAGCTTTTTCTCGATACCTGAACGTCGTCCATCATGACGCATGACCGCGCCTGGCGTCTTTGCGGTCTCGATGACTGCGCGACCATGCGGAAGCTGTTTCTCTCTCTCTCTCTCTCTTTCTTTTTTTGTTAATCGAGAGTTTGGAGCGGGGTCTCGTGTACAGTTTTGTAGGTCAAAAGCGTAGCAGTTTGGGCGAGTTGGTATGTCATGACTACTTTTTTAAGGCTTGTAGCCCAGCTCAGAGCGAGAGAAAAAGGAAGGTGGAAGGAGTAATGAAAAGGAACGGCGTATCTATTGGCGTATTGGCGTATCTGCGACTGCCGCCACAGGCTGTCTGAATATGATTCTTTTGGTTTTGTGTTGTTGTCTCTTCATGTCACATGGTTCGCTGAGTGTATAAGTAGCCTTCTGAGTCGCGAAATAAACCGTGAGTTGGAAGTTAGCGCTCATCCTGTTCTCCGTTCCTTTTTCATTACCCCTTCCACCTTCCTTTTTATTTTGCTCGTTCTGAGCAGCGCTGCAAGCCTAAAAAGTCACAGTTTTGTAGATTTACGCGATGAATAAAAGAGAAATATCTCGACATTCAATCTGTGAGTAGCTCGATACATGTCGTACGAAAGAAACAATTTAAAAAAAAAAGGTATAATGGCGTCGCGATCGAGCGTCTATAATTATAGACGCAGGAAGTCGTCGACAGACCA